>NC_066852.1:1812008-2424773 GCF_001640805.2 Lates calcarifer
TTCATTTTTAAAAGGTTTCATACTTGCTATTTTAGTTTTTAATATATTTTTTAGACCTATTGTATATGGTTTGGTACTTAATGTTTAGACATTATTTAAGGTTCAAAATTTTTTTTTTTACGTGCCTAATTCTTCAACCTGTTTTTAAAGATTAGAATATGTAAAGATTTTAATCTTATCAGATTCGAAAATGTTTTTTTTAAATATGTTTTTACACATATTGTTAAAGGTTTTACATTTAATTTTTATTGGTTTTGTAAATATTTTAGATTTAATTTATTTATCAAAGTTTTATACTTATTTTTTAAACCTATTTATTAAAAAGGTTTTGATTCTAATCTTAACTATGGTTTTATATATATATATATATTATATATATGTTATTGTGTCATTATTATACATATTTAGACTTCTTTTTGCAGCTACATTGTTGAAAAATACTAATTAATACTAATTAAAATGGATAAGTTACAGAAGCTTTAATTTGTTGCTATTTGTTAAAGACAAGGTTTTAAAGTGTCAAACTGCAGCTGACATAATGACAGAATCTGACTGAAAAGAATAAACTAACACTGACCTTCTGGAAATGTCTTCATGTCTGTCTCCTCTCTGTGTGATTTAATGATTGAAGTCTGAGCCCTGTGAGGAAAAACACAACAAACATTAATAGAAATATGTGACTTTTAATTCATCAAAAATAAAAGCACAGTGTGTTTCTAGGTGTGGAAAATCCCCTTCCTTCTCCTACACTTCATCTGGCTCACTGCTGCCTGCAACTCCACCCACAGAGGCTAAGAAGGAAGGCAGTTTACCTTAGCTACTTCCTGTCCCCCTTGAACAAAGAGCCTGGCCAGTCTCATGGTGGAGGCCCTATCCCAACAGTTTGGTTTTTTGGTCAGTTAAAATTTGAACTGACTTTGGCTGCAGAGAAGCTAAAATTAAGCTAAATGATGGAAATTGGAGAGAACGAGTACAGCTGGGTACACACCAAAAGATAATCGGGCCGATTATCCCCCCTCCTGATCAAAGTCAGCAAAGGCCTGATTATCGGCTGGTTCTAACGATTATCTTGTCGGATTCTCCTGTTATGTGAGGTGTTTTCAGAGTGATTTTACCCTCGCTGATGTGCTCCAATAGCAATCAGAATCAATAAATATTAAACATGTTCAATATTTCCAATCGAAAAGCCTATATGTGGGGAGTACACAGAGGTATTCAAGTCAAGCACGCACTCTGAATTGTCATGTGGAACGGGGTGTTGGCCAATCAGGAAGCAAGCTGACTGAAGACAGAGTCACAACAAACAAGAGGCATCGTTGTCCGCCATGTTTGTTTACTCTAAAGTCACGTTTGACCACACAAGATTTTGAGAGTCCAGACTGTAGTTGTTAGTGGTGAGTCTGTTAGTGTGTAGTGTGCTGTGTTGGTCTTCTCATTGCATATTACTATAAGAACAATGAAATTTTCTAAATCAGGTAAGAGTTTAAAAATCTTTTGGTGTGTGCCAAGCTTGAGAGAGAGCTGATGTTTAAATTCTTCATTTTTATTGAACTGTAGATTCATGAGCTATGAGTGAAGTCTTTTTGTGACAAATCAAACTATTCAGACAGAAGATCACTGAAGCGTGTTGGACAGTTTATGTAAAGCTGTTCTATGAATTACCTGCAGGCCTCTGTCTTGGTTTCAAAGAACTTCTTCATTGTATGAAGACTCTCTGCAATCGTGGACGACATGGTGACACCTGGAAGAGACAAAAAGAGAAACATATAAAGGAAAATTATCAATACACTGTGACCTATTCCTCATCAACAGATTAACCCCAATACACACATAAATATATATATGTACAGCCAAACCAGAGCATTTTTCAAACATCTCAGGAGTGTCTGAGAAAATGGGCTGTTTACTGTCACATATGACCAAAAAAGCATCACACCTTTAAGAATCAATGACAATAAATATTAGGGGTGTAACGACACATTGATCTACATCAATTCAGTGATCAACAATCCAGTAGTATAGAAAAGTACATATTGTCCCCCATCAGGCAATGTGCGGAGACGTCAGCTGGTTTCGTTACAACTTTTATTAAATGCAATAATACAGGTTACTGTGGGCCATAGCCAAAAATAACAAAAACCCTGAACTACCTACATTGACTCACTTTCAGCCCCTTTCTCCATACCCAGCTCCCAGCTGATTACAGGCAGCTGACATGACAGACAGTCAACAACACTGGCATGTTCATTAACCCTGAAATAACAGTACCTCAACAGTCTGAACAACGCCACGTCAAGCAGCTAGAAAATGTCAGCAAAGATATTGTCTCTCCTCTGGTGAATAAATCAGCGCTCTGAAAATATTTTACATTTTAGAGAAAGGACGGGTCTACTGACAAGTCGCATGCTGTATGTAAGTCATGCTGCTTTGAGATAAAATACTCAGGTTTACACAATATCCCGCTTTAGGAATAGGAATTTAATATTCTTTCAATTTTCTGTTATATCATGTGAAAAATTTAAAGTCATCAATATATCAGAAAGTGGCACTTTAGAGTGAACAGAATTCATCTATTTTTATTAAAAGAGAAGATTGTTTTTCATTTAAATGTCTGGTTGAGCTCAGGAATAAAAATGTCAAATGAAATTTTAGTTGCTTTGATATGAATGGATATGATTGTGTTAAATCAGCAGATGATATCGTCTCATATCGATGGCTGGCCCCTGAATCCAATCGAAATCATATTTTATCAGACTGTGATATCAGCAAACACTGAATCGCTGTCCACTGAAAAGATATATTATTATATTGTGGTGAAACTTGTGATTTACACCCCTAATAAATGAAATTTTGAGAAAGTTAACTACAATGATTATCTTAAATCCTAAATTTCTATATTAATCGTCTGTCAACTAATCACTGGAGGAGTCATCTATATTACTGTGAACTGCATAATAAAAACTTTGACTTAAGTACATTTTTGAAGGCAGGGTTTTAACTTGTGGTCTTTTCAATTATAATTCAGTCCACAGGCAGAAAATTAACTGACAACTATTCAGAGTTTTAAAAAATTCTCACCTGAACTTGTACTATTTTCTGCCAATTTATAGATATGATTACAAATAACCTAATCAAAATAGTTTTTTTAATAATAATTTCTAACAGTAATCTCAGCTCATACATCATGACCTACTCCTGAGGCTTAAAACGTCTGGAGGAGCACAGAGTTAAAATTTAGTTTCCAAGCTTGTATTTAACTCAAAACTGAGCTCAATGAAGTCTCATGTCACCACAAACAAATTACTAATCATTATTATACACAGGGGAACAATGGATGGCTATGGACGGATTACTACCACAAGACACACAAACGACGAGGCAAAAAACTGATTCGCAAAATGATCACGATGAGATGCTTAACAGCCACACAGAAACACAAAATGGCCAAAAAGAAACGTTAAATGCTCAGGAATAGACACGCAACTACACAGACACAATACGATGCAAAACAATCACAAAGAAGCTGACGATATACAGACGTAAAACAGCCAGCTTAAGAGACAAACCAATCCAATACCACCACAAATAGACACAAAATGATCACATCGGCATGATAATCCGCCAAATACTGACTAAAAATGATCAAGATTGAGCACAACATTACAAAGAAGTAGTAAAATGTCTGCAAAGTAACTGTAAAGAGATGCAAACGGAGTTGTAAATAGACATACAGACTACTGAACAGTTACCATCCTCCACAAGTCATGTCAGGGACGCTTTAGTCTCAGAAACACAAACACACTTTAACCCACGCAAATAAAACGAGAGGCCCCAAAGACAACATTTGAAGATAAGGATAATGCTAACGCTCGCCACTAATGCTAATGCTAACACCCAGGTGTAGATCAGCCAGGTAGAGACGTAAAATGTCGGTAAAGTAAACAAACAGGGATTTACACAAACTACCATGTCAGGGACGCCTTAGTCACAGAAACACTCTTATCCATGCGACATAAACGACTGACGATAGCATTAAACGATATCATTACAAGGTAATGCTAATGCTAACGTTCGCCGGAAATGCTAACGCTCTCCAATGAGTTAATGCTAACGCTAGCCGCTAATTGTTTGCTTACCTTCGCGCCGCATGTGTGTTCGGCGTTCAGTCTCACTCCTGTTCGACAAAAAAGCAGCTCCAGCGTTTGTTTTAGTATCCAGGTCTCTTCATTAACGGCAAAACGCAGCTCCAGAGTTTGTTTTAGCATCGAGACCTCTCCGGTAACGACGTTTTCTCACAGTACCGGCAAACAGAAGCAATGGCTCAAACGTGATTTAAATCTGCTTTCCGACTTCCTCCTTCCGCCTCTCTTTGCTCCACCCAGGTGGTCATGGCCAATAACAAGTCACGTCGTGATCAATGACGCCATACGTCAGCTAACAGAAAAACGCCGATTGGCCGGCCGAATCTAGTCAACCGCCCCTGATTGTTCTTAAAATACATTCACCGTCAAGAGAGAGGCCTTAGAATTTTATCTGGCGCGCAGCCACAGTATGTTATGTCACATTTCTGACTGCCCCCTCATATATGTTTGCCTCGAACCAGCCTTGAATAAAACAGACTTTCAGTTTGTTGTCAAATAAGACAAAAGTAATACAGGAATGACTGAAACATTAGATCAAATATCAGACTGTTTCTATCTATAATAATTATTATAAAAACTATTTCCCTCTGTAAATTCTATGCCTGAAACCAACAGCTGTGACCATATTGTGATCCTAAGAAAGCAATGGAGTAATTTATAATCTGAGGTATTTTTGACATTTAAAATTTTACATTGATATTCTCAGAATCCTACTGTTTGTTTTGCAGTTCTACTATGTGCTCTCCCAGGGTCCTATGTTCCCAGAGTCCTCAGCTCTATATAGCACATAATGGGAACCTGGAAAAGATGTTCCCCAGCTCTGTATTCACTTAATATGACATGGGCTATTGTGGGAACCTGATGAAGGGGCTTTCTAAATACTGAACTAGGGAACGTAGCACTCAGTTCAACTACATAGTGGTCACAACTGCCATTGGTGGGTGTAAATATTTAATAATGTCTACATAAGAAGTGGTTTGTGTGGTGCAATGTTTTAATTTCCATTAAGTAAATACTTATGTTGCAACTTGAATTTAAGAACAGCGGGTGCAGCGGACCCAGTGTTGTACACAAATACAATCATCATGAGTAAGTAACTTAAGTCTCAGTGCATAAAGTTTTTTTACATTCTTATTTTGTGTGTTAACATAGATTTTATTGCGGCTGTTTTTGAAAATAACCACAACAGGCTAATGCTGTACAATATGACAGTTAACAATAATTCCACTTTTATTGTTGGTATACATGAAAAGCTCTGACAGCTGAGAGAAGACAAATAGCAAATGTCATATGAACTGTGGTGTTAAAAGCAAACACCATTCGACTTCTTCCCTTCTGTGTCTGTACAGGTTTAAACTGGTCTGATCTTCCTGCTGAAACACCTTTGCTTTTGGTGAGTGGAGGAGACACCCAGTGAGTAGCAGACAAACCTGTTTTCTACGGTTTGGATCAACCGCAGGGTTTTAGCTGCACACACTGTGGCCCTGTGTGACAGTTCATGTGTTCTCATGCTCAGAAACAGCTGATTTTGTACAACTGTGTTATAAAACATGACCAAACTGTACAAAAGATACCAGTACATTCCCTCCTTTGAGTGCATAAGATAAGCAACAGCACTGCCTTTTGTCAGCGCTTATACAGTATAAACACTTTCACACACATTATCACTTTCAAAGTCCATCATTTAACTGTATCTTTTATCTACATACAGTATCACCTTGGATGAGTCTTAGTAGTTAGTAGTATTTTTTTTTAAATCAACATTTGTATTCAAAACATCAACTATAGATCTCTTTAATTAACTGAATGTAACACTATGAGAAGACAGATTAAACCACTTTTTTTTAAAGTACTGTATTTACTTTTAAGATTGTCTTGTGTACTACAACCTGCTGTTTCATAAAACCTGTACCTGTATCATTGGTGACAAATTCACATCCAGATTTCATATTTTTAAATGTTGTTTTAAACTAAAGTCTATGATCTGTTACAGTAGTAATAATAACTGTGATGTATCTCTACTGTGAAAGCATATCTTAATGACTTTTTTCTATATCTCAACCATAATTCTTCATTTACTACGTAAAAAAAAAGAGCTGACCTGTTAAAAATAGTTGACAGAGACCACAACAGCGCTGTGAAGATAATATAAATATGAGACCTATGGCATGTAAGGCATCAAAGAAGAACAACAATGTACAATTATTTTTGCAGGTTTTTCTTCTGTCTTCACATCTACATCACTATGATTTTCTATAAACTCATGATAAAAAAAAAAAAACTCATTTGGAAATGTAGTTGGAAAAAAACAAAGCAAAAAACAAAACTTTGTGTCCATAAGATTTTCATCTTTATATTTACATCAGCTCCTTCAGATGAAAAATTATTTGCGTGACAATGTGTTATTCTGACCAAAATGACAATATATTTGAATTATTAATGAAGTGGTAAACCACTTCAGTACAACTTCTCTTCAAAGTCCAGCAATGCTGAGTGTAGTTTCCTCTCAGTAGTAAACATCTTTAACACAATAACAATGTAAACAATCATCAAGATTTCGATGGCTGAGACTGGTTCAGACATTGGTGATTTCCACACTCTTGAAGGTGTGCATCGGGCTGCCTTTGGCCCGGGGAACAGCCTGGACTCTTGCCTCTCTGGGCAGAGAGCCACAGCTGCCATGAAAGCCCAGGCTTCGCTCCACAGAGTGGCTGTTTGCACGTAACCTCAGTGGACTCTGGAAAATTGAAAAGACAAAATGTATAATTTCTGATTTTCCAGTAATGTGACATTGACTTTGTTGAAAAAGTTACATCTCTTCTTAAATATTATTTGCCCACATTATTAGGTAAAGTAAATCTTATTCTTCCAATCAGAAACATGCTGGAGTGATGACACTCATACTGCACATGCTCAGTTAGACTTTTCACTGAACAGGAAGACAGAAAAAACATCTGCCCGCATTTATTGAAAAAGATTGTTTTGGAGGTGAGCTATATTTTTGTCATACTGTCCTGACCTTTTATATGAATGAATCAAAACTTAGTTTGAATCATTGTTTTGTTGACTTCTAGGTGACATGGTTAGCATGTGTCAAGGTTAATGTGTCTAGCTAGCACATGATGTTCTGTCATGGCTGATAGGGTGGAGACTGTTGCAACAAGTTACTGCAACTCTACCCAGTCTTAGCAACCATATCAAGACAGATCACATGATATTTTTCAACATTTTTAGTTCCAAAATAACATGTTTGTATAATTTTGTACAGTAAATACATGTTTAATAAAAGTTTGTTTCATTGCTAATCTTTTCATCCATATTCTTATTTTTATTACTACATAAATAAATACATAAATACATACAATATTATTGTACAACAGTGCAATAGTGCATATAAAGCAAAAGTTAATTAGTGAAATTGAATTTATTTTTAAGATGTTGCAGCTGTCCCTGATCTGTTACCCAGCGCTGGGGTCGGTTGCAAAATCTGACCTCTTCCATGCAAATAATTTGCCATATGTAATCATCTTTAAATATTATGGGTAATTAGCAGGCAGATGTAAATTTAATATATAAAAATTTGGTTCAAATAGTCTCTGGGAGAAATACAAGCACTGCAGTGAGGTGTTTCAACCATTCCCTGTCCCACAGATATCCTGAGGGTAATTTATGCTGATTATGTAATCTTTAGTTTAAAAAAAACTGAATCATTAG
Source organism: Lates calcarifer (assembly GCF_001640805.2). Classification (NCBI taxonomy): domain Eukaryota; kingdom Metazoa; phylum Chordata; class Actinopteri; family Centropomidae; genus Lates; species Lates calcarifer. Next base: position 1,819,865 of record NC_066852.1, read on the forward strand.
GAAAGATGTGTAAAAATACATGACAAATTATGATTTACAAATAAGAAGTGACTGCATTTATGATGTCTGTGGTTAAAACTTCATCATATGTCATATGTTATAACTGTGAAATGACATAATACCTTGCCTGTTCTTCTCAGAGACACCCTCTCCTCAGCAAAGCGGTTAACAGCCACAGGTGAAGAATTGATAATCTCATTGCATTGCTCTGCATTGCTGGAAACACAAGACATTACAAAACATTTGTATTCATTTGCATCATGCTTTTTATGCCTCAACCCTCACCTTCTTCTTCACCTTTTTTTTTCACATTTAGCAACCCTTATCCTCCTCTCTGTTGAGGGTACATATTAAGAATTAATAAGTGGGCATGTCATTTGTACAGAGCAGTATTTAATCTACCTGTGAGGGACAGCAAGTGATTTCATCTCTTCATACAGATGCCGATGCAGCATGTGTTTGTTGCTGGGGATCCCCAGGGCTTTGGCCATGGCATCGGTGTCAAAAGATGGATCCAGAGCCATCAGAGCTCCATGGATCCCTTTACCTTGAAGATTGTCTGCAAACTCCTGAAAAGCAAAACAGAGGTGTTATGTACCTGCGTGTCCAGTACAGCTGAGAAAAATTACTTCAGACTAGATTTGCTGATCTATAGTCCTACTAATATCATATTGATACAAAGATCAGACTTAAGACCAACCACAGTCATGGTGGAGCCTTTAAAAAACTAAAAACAAGGGCAGAAATCATGTTTTAGTTTCTAGGGCTACAGGTTTACCAAAAATAACTATGTCAAAATAGAGGATACTGAAAAATGAAGAATGGTAGTATTACATTGTGGATCCAGAAAAACACTTGTGTAGTATCTTGTTTGTTTATGTCTTTATGTCTTCTTTCTTTCAGCGGTGGTGAGACACCGATACAACAAAGCTATCATTATTTTTGAGGGAGCCCTTGAAACTCATACTGCGTGGTATGTGGTTCCAATCTGCCCTGGATAACTCCAAAGCAAGGGAATACCATCACTGACCTCCCACCCACCTTGAGGTCTATGTCTCTGATCCACTTCATTACTCTGTGACATGTCCAAACAATGGTGTCCCGGTCTTGGTGCTCACACTTGGCTCGTCTTGCCTGCAGGGCCTGCGAAAACACAACACTCAGATAGCCGCAAAAGCACTGATGTGGCAGGGGCCATAGAAAACACAGAGAGAGGTCAGGGAGGGATGATGGCCTGCTGAGATAAAGCTGCACCACTGAGCTGTGTGCCTCAAGCTATGGTGGATTATAATGGAAATCACATGCAGTCTTGTCAGTGTAGCTGAAGTAAAGTTTATGCAGTGAAGAATGACTACTGAAAAAAGCATACTCAGTATCAATACTTTTTCAGGCATTAACTCTGATCTACAGTCTAACCTCTTTATCAAAGCTGAGCATCTGCAGCAGCTGGATTGCCAGAAGTAGACTGGTCTGATGGAACTGGTCACTGATGTTGAGGAATCTCTCCAGGTCTCTGCGGCTCAGAGAGTTCAGCACCCGTCCATCCACTAGGTGACTCTGGAAAGTTTGGGAGTATTGAGGCAGCCCCACATCACTCAGCCATGATGTTGCAACCCAGTGATGATCCATCTCAGAAGCTTTTGATAGCCTAAAAGATAAGAGGCACATGTAAGTGTTATACTACTGCATACTATATTATTGATGCATTCATGTGTAAGCTTCATTTTAGTGCTGCAGGTGGTCAAGGTGGATCTTATTATTTTATGTAATATTAATCTGTAAAGTTACTATAACTGTCAAATAGATGTAGTGGAGTAGAGGTAGAATATATGAAATGGAAATTGTGTTAGCTGCTGCTCACCCTTGATCCCCTTCAGCTCTTCTGTAATCCTCAATGGCCAGTCTTAGCTTCCTGCGATGAATCGGGTTACTGATACCCAAACCCAGCTCTAAATCCTCATCTGTCAAGCCTAGTAGTACCTAAACAGGAGAGATCCAGAATTTTATCAAACCTGAGTGCACACACCTGCTCAAATACTACCCCACTCTCAAGCACAAGGCCAGCAAACAGCAAAAGAACCACTTGTACCAAAGGTGTACCTTGCCACTTTTGACGTTTTCCGAGCAGGCTCGGATGTACATGGGCATTCCCATGACAACCTCCATCCAGGCCTGGACTGCACCTGCCCTCCACAGCGACATGCACGTGTTTCGTGTGAGCTCCGCCTGCTGGAGGCGGTCCAGCTGCTCCTCTCCGTCAGACAGGCTCTGCTGTGTGAGGCTGTCAGAGTCTGGATTGGTCAGGAGAAGTTATGGTGTGGCATACAGGAGGAGTTCAGGGTCAGAGGGATATGGAAATCAAAAAAATGACTCACAGTTTGACATCAAACTCAGAGGGTATTAGTTTGGAAATACACCTCCAACTCAGTGTATAATAATACACATGATCCATTTGGATACTGCAATAAAATATCTGAATATTTTTTGTTTTTTTCATAAATATGTCTTTCAGGATTCATCTTGAGTTTGCTAACATTAATAAAGACGAATCATCAGTCAACGGCATGAAAAGTTTTTCAACCCTTTCCCTTGTTCAATTTTCTCATAAATTGTGTTTAAATTGCATTGTATGGCCACTAGGTGGAGCCAGAATGATTCACTGGAACTACAGTTTCCTGTGTCTTTGAATAAACTGTGCTGTATAAAAAAATAACAACAAAATTAATATTAAAAAGTAGCAAAAACTACACGAGTTAGTGCATCTAAATCTGAAATGGTGTTGAAATTCAATGAAATACAATTCGTAAATGTCTTAAACATACCAATGTTTAGTTAAGGTGTTAAGATACTTTGGTAACTATCTGATGATTATGAGGGGATTTAAGACCATTAGGATAATGTATTAGAGACACAGGGATTATTCATAAGACATCATGCTCCTGCCCATTAACTGCCCATCTCAACAACAGGGAAACACTGATTCATACTGAACCAACGAATCCAGCATGAATTCTGCGTGTTTGCCTAATTTGCTCCCCACATGCTGACAAAAACGCTGCATGCAAAGTCCTCCGTCTTTCAAAAGAGTTTCTACAAAAAAAAAAAAAAAAAATTACACAAACTTTTTTTCTTTTTTTCCAATGGACCTGAGTAATATGAATAATCCCCAGAGTGCAGAAACAGACAGCTGGTAATCACAGATGAGGAGTTACTCACTGGCAGGAGAGAGTTGCCATTAGAAATGGCAGGAGGAGAGGGAGAGACACGTTAGACTGGGACACAAGAACAAGATTACTCATGGAACAGAAAAGGTCACATAGGATGTATTCAGTTACTAGTTTTATTTTTAAAATAAGATTTCATTTCAATTATAGTTCATTTTGAAAATGCTAAAACCTCCTCGACATCTGGCTGCAACAGCTGCAGCAGATAAATATTTGAAGTTACCTCTTGTTTGTGTCTTTTTTTAAATAAAATACTTCAATAGATTTAATCTTTTATGCAACATCTCCTAAATTACAAAGCATTTAACAGAGAATTATTAGAGCCACATTTACAAGAAATGAGGAGGGATTCTACACAAAGCAAAACAAATACAGCAAAAGAAAAAAAAGGGGAGGGGGTCCGTGCATCCATAATGCAAGGAATGAGAACTTGGTACAGGGGAAAGGCAACACAGGAGCAACACAGGAGTGTGGAGATCATTAATCTGATTGGCAATGAATGGACATTTTATCAAAGCAACACAGAGGGATCATGCAGGTGTTTAATGCACATTCCTTTGTCTCGTATTGGCACATGTTAGATAGCTCGCAGTAGGACATGAGTCAGACATAAACAATGTTACGAGGCTAGTGCTAACAGTGACAGAATGATATGCAGATTTTTTAAAGATGAGTGTTTAACCTTTAGCACTTACACATGAATTTGACAGCAGACGAGAGGTGTGCCTGAATAAGTATTAGTTCAACTATATTTTTTTACGGAGGTCTGGCTCTAAAACCCTTATTAGCCGGTACTTAATTATAGTAACTGAGAATATAACTTTGAACTGGATGAGGAAGTCAACATGACATTATGATATGTTATCAGCAACTGTGAGCCAGCAATTATAACATGAACATGATGATAATCCTGTAACAGCAATACCTCTCAAACAAAGTGCTGTTTTTCATAGTGAAAGACTTGAGACAGCAGAATCCGGCCAATTAAAGTCCAAGAGATCAGTTTTTTAGGTCAATCAGCGAATATCTCCTCTTTCATAATAAGAAATGGGCTGAGTAAGATTGGGAATACGGAGAAACGTTGAAATCAGTGTTGCAAAGCATGATAGAAGCAACTGTAAAGTAACAAAAGCCAGATGACATTTACAGTAAAAACACTAGTTTCACAATAACGCCTATTTACATATAAACAGCAGTCCTTCAAGTCTCCAGTTATAAAAAACACAAAACATTAAGCCATTTGGAAGATAATACAGCATAAACAGGTCTACACATAATAATAACCCCATGTACTGTATATATTTATATGCATGTAAACATATATACATATGCATACATGTACATCTATAAATATATATCTAATTTACAAACATACAATTTGAGGGTAATATACTGTACATTTATGTGAATAGCAGTCTCTTTTAGGGCTTTTCTTTTAAAATTTACCCCCCTCCCCCCTCAAGACAAACCCACAAACAAAATGCTCTTTACACACAGTTAAAGCCAGGTGGATACCCACACATATTCAAACATTAACAGCCACACACACACACTCTCTCACACACACGCTCACACACTCATCATCACCAGTCGGCATCCTCCTCTATGTAATAATCAGGGGTGGCTGTACCATCAAACAGGCCGGGGTCCAGTGACTTGCGCTGCTTGCCCCGAGCGAACACCCGTGACAGGGATCCCAGAGTCATCTTCTCCTTCTTCTTCTTACGCTTCTGGTCCTCCAGGTCCTCCATGGACTGAACCGGGCAGAGGAGACAGGAATCTCAGGTTAATCCTCTCATACAGCCGAGTTAAAGCAGTGGTTTGACACTTTTGGAACTGTGCTTGTTTGCTTTCTTGCTGAGAGTTTGATGAAAAGGTTGATACGTCTCACATGCCTGTACAATAAATATGAAGCAACAGCCAGCAGCCGGTTAGCTTAGTTTACAGACATAGCTCATAGCCTGCTCTGTCCAAAAACTCATGTAGGTTATATCTTGTTTTTTTGATTAATACAAAAACTTTAAGTGTGAAAAAACAGCATGGTTTTATGGGGGTTGAGTGCTGAACTGTCTTGGCCGGGTGCAGTGACTTCTTGGGATTTCTGTGGACTGACAGGCTGTAACCCCTGAACTTTTTACACTTCAGTTTTTATTAAACAAATGAGATGTCAGCTTTTGGCACAGCCATGCTAGCTGTTTCCCCCTGTTTTCAGTCTTTATGCTAAGCTAAGCTAAGCAGCTGCAGGCTATAGCTTCCTATGTACCATCCAGACATGAGAAGCAGATCAGTGTTTTCATCTAACTCCAGGTAGGAAAGCAAATTTCAAATGATTGCAATGTCAAACTGTTGCTTTACAGAGAGTTAAATGCAAGATAACATCACCACCATCACTAAGCAGTAAGGCTGACACCCAGCAAGCCAACAGGACAGAGGGACAGACACAAACAGGAGAAGAAAAGTGTGGAGGTGTGATTACTTGGTCGAGGGGGCCAGGCAGCTCTTACATTGCAGAGGGAGTGCGTCCGGTGACGAGGTGAGTTGATGTCGCTGGGCGTGGACGAGCGGTCCCCGTCGGCCGCCGAGGCATCAGAGATGACGGAGGGCTGGCGAGAGTGACAGGGGCTGATCCTGACCACAGCTGGAGGTGGCCCACACACAAACAAACACACACACGTGTATGTACACACGCACATTGAAAAATTCCCACAGTTAGTAAGAGAAACCTCCAGGAAACCCTCTGTTAGTGTGTTTGGTTCTGTCAAAGCAACACCAAGCAACATGAAGACTGAGAGGCCGAGCAGATAAAAGAGCCTACCCTGTCTGTCCGTGGTGTGTCCGTGGTAGAGGGTCTGCTGGCTCTGACGAATGGCTGCAGTGAGCGGCAGGTCGGCCTGCATCACCCACTCCTGACTGCCGTTCACCACCGGCTCTGTTGGCATGGCCAACGAGTGGCGCTTCGGTACGTCTTTTGTCAGGGTGGCCAGAGACTGCTTCGCCTGAGGAACACACAAGACGTTAGGCATTACATGTACAATTGTGTTTCAGAGTGGTGGGCCTCATCAGGGCTGCAAGAATTACTTTTACACCACTGGAAAAAAAAACAAGAGTATACAGGTTGGTTTTTCTCCTTTTCTTTCTTCCTTTTTCTCATTTCTTTTCTTTTAATGATATGACTTAACAGGACTGTTGATTTTGCATTAATGATCTGATGTTTACTTTTCTTTCTCTGCTCTATGAACCTATAAAAAAAATCTAATGAGATATTTCAATCACAAAAAATTAATAAAATATGCAAACTCACATTGGTACATACATGGTTTTAATCTTTTAAGTCTTCTAAGTTCAAATATGTTTATTTGTCTTATGTTGAATGTCTGATTTAATTTCCTCTACGCATTATGTAAAAGTCTGTGAATAACACATACACCATCCTGAAGCTGTAAATAATCATTGGGTCACCAAATGTGTATTAATCCACTGCTGAAAGAAAGTGCATATTTCACCTGTTGAAAAAGATTTATGTCTTCAGCAGGAGAAAATTAGCTTGGGGGCTGAGTGCCACAAACAGGGTCGGGGAGTCAGAAAGTATTAAAAGATGGACTAACACACCCTTGATTTTGGTCTTTTCATGGGATTTGCTGTCAACAAGAAAAATATTGAATAAAAACAGCTTTACTTTGAAGTTAGTCAACAGCCATATTTTACCACAGTATCTTAAAAACATATTTATTTCTGCACCAAAACTACTCATATTCAATGTTTTCCACAGCCTCTGAAGGGACATATAATGGATGGATCTATTTAAAGGTACATGAAACAGCTGAAAACAATAAGAATAAAAAGAAGAGAAGAGAAGAGAAGAGTTTTTTTTTCGTGACTGGGTTGCTTGACAGCGATGCAGCTCTGGCACTGATGTGCCAACAAATCTGATCTGTGATGCAGCTTGATGTGAGGATCTGTGGGTGGTTGTGACTTGCCGAGGGAGGAGAGAGATTAATGACACAGAGACTGACAACTGTACCTCGGAGGGACCGACACAGCAACACAGAAAAAAATGAATTTCCCCTTCCCCTGCCCGGAGAGAGAATTAATGCTTTGAGAGAGGGAAGGGATGAGGATATGCACCAGAGCGGCTTACGGCATGTGTTCCAACCGATATGAATTCACCAACAGGATTGCAAACCCACACCTTGTTTGCATTAATGCCACACATGCTGGATAATGATGCTAAGGTGACACTATTGTGCTTGAGTTAATTTGGAAAAGTTGTGACCGCGTCCATGAGTAGGGTGACTCACCATGGTAAGCTCTGCCTCCAGTTCTTTGATCCTGTTCTCCTTCATGTCCATCTGAGAGCGCAGGATGTTGGCCTGCTCTGTGGCTTCTTTGGTCTGCCTCCTCAGGTCCCACTTCTCCCTCTCCAGCATGTCTTTCTCTTTCGCCAGGGCCTTCACCGCATCCTCACTCTCCTGAAGAACACACACACAAAGACATGATTAATCCCTGTCAATCTCACTTTTAACCATCAATGGACTTTCACATTTGAGTCCAGAGGCATATCACAGCTACATTCTGCATTGTAATCTATTTGGAAACCTGCATTTTATTTGTGGAGACAAATTACATGGTCTCACAGTGTGATCATGTATCATGTCTAAGCCATCTTTAGTGACGGCTACAGATGGCTAAGACATACCCATATGAGTTAACCCTTTACTCTAAGTCATATTTACCATCTATAAGCAGTATATAAACATTTAATAAATGGTTTATAGCGAGCTGTAATGTATTTATACGCAGCAGCAAGAACGGTTTTTAGTGGTCATTTGTCTACAATATAAACTCTCCTAATAACTTCAAACATGTCTTTCCTATTTCTGTTCCGACATCCCTTGTTATTGCAGACATATCTGCAATAAAGTAATACTGATAAATCAGCTGGGCCGGTGTTACCTTTCGGTGCTGGTCATAGTTGCGTATGAATTCTCGCAGCTGCTCCTCTCTGCTCTCCAGTGTCGTGTACAGCTGCTGCATCTGACTCACCAGGTCTGCCTTTTCCACTTTTAGACGCTTACGGTCGGCTTTCATAGCTGCAACACAAACAGACACTTTAACCAAATACATGTGCACATTAAGGAACATTTTAACTGCCAACACAATGAATCCAACAAATCAGTGAGATTTCCCTCTCAAAATTAGAAACAAAGCTTTACAGTTACAGCATGCAGCCACTAGGTGGCACTGTGCCTTCTGGATAGCAGCAGCAGCTGGTGTGTTGGTTTCCTTCAGACAGAAATGGCCTAGAGAAAATGATGTAATCATCTCAAAAGATAAGTGGCACAGTGGCACTCATTCATTCATACATGAAACTGTTTCAGTTGGCATGTGGAGACTCGAGATCGATTGGATCTGATTTCTTTCTGCTTCATTCTCTTACAGACACAACTCGACAGCGATGTGATGCAAGCTCTTTGCAGGCAAAAATAATAACAATGCTCTCCTGAGAGTCTGAGCTGAGAGGGAGGAGGCAAGACTGGAACCTGTACTTTTCATAACTGCGCACACATGTCACTCAAGCACGCAGCATTCCTCCTGTCAACGATCAGCGCCATCATATTTACGCTCAACGTTCAAACCTGCTTTGCAGCAGTTACACATGCACAGTTTACAAGCTTGCTGCTTACCACCTGTAACTCTCCATGCAAGGCAGTGGGGTTAAACTACACTAAATCCATTTTCCATAATATTATGTTGCAAGTGATTAATGCAGGACTGATTATATATAATATTAGACTCTTTTTTTTACTCATCTCCCAAAGATAGGAACTGCTGGGTTGCATAATAGTTGAATTAGTTTACATACAAGACATTAAAACAATCCAATACATAACCAGCACTGCATTCCAGTCAACATCCATAGCACATAAATATTTCAAAGTAAAGCTTCTATGACATGATTGATGGATGTTAATTAAAATGAGGTGAACCTGGAGTCTACTTGGCTGATTGTCAGGGGCGACTCCCATCTCTGAGCCTGTATACTATCTAAACATGAGCACATATACAGCGTCTCTTATCTCTCCACACAAAAATCTGATCTCAACAAAAGATTAGGCTTCTCTCTGGCAGTTGTGTAAAACTGGCATTTGTATGCACAGGTTTATGAGGTATATCTGCTGGTCAGAGAAAACTGAAGCTTTTCTGACAGTTCCATCCTTATGTTTTGCTGAGAGTAAAAAACATTTGGATTAAACCAAGACTGTGTGCATTTAGGATAAGAAAATGTGACTTTGATACAGAGAATTATGTTGTGTTACTTTTCTAAGACACAAATATCTGTGTGGACGAAGAAAAGGAGATTTGGAATGTATTTGAAAATTAGCTTCATTTTGTTTTCTATGATCTTTCTTTTACTAAGAACACAATATTTTGTTTAGTAAGATGAAAACAGAAATTGATTGAAACATAGATAAATGCACAAATATCATATATCTATGTGAATGCATAGAGTTCATGATGAAACAGTTAAGCTGGCTAGTTACTTGAAAACCTGGGAGATGATAAACTTTAGGGCCTGAAGCATCTCTTCTTTCTCCTACTGTTAGTTAGAGAATTTATTTGAAAATGTGCTCATGAACATATGTGATTTGACAGGATACAGAACTACAATGCAATGCAGTGACTGACGTTTTTATATGTGTTACTGGAAGATGTGTTGTTATATCTTTTATGTTTGATATAAAAAGGATGGGCCAAATGTTTTGCATGACATGGAGATAAAAAGAAATTGGCACCGGCTGATTTTCTTTGGTGAGATAAAGTGGATTTCTTTTATCTACAACATATTCCTGCTTGATATAACTTTACAAGAGTAAAACTTCCCACTAGAAGCTCAGAGAGCTTTATTTGATGTACATTCGAGGAAGCTGTTGGAGAGAGGGGACGCTGGTGGATTAGGTGAGACGACAAGATGCCTGTGTTGGCTCCTGACCTTGTAAGGCCTCCTTGGCACGGTCCAACTCCTGCTCCTTGTCGCCCAGCTGCACACGGAGCTCGGTGGCCGAGAGCAGATTGGCAGAGCAGCCTCCCTGGGTGTCCTCCAGGTCCTTACTCAACATGTCCTTCATTTGCCTCAGGAGGTGGACCTCCTCTTGAAGCTGGGCTACCTCCTCACGCAACAACACTGAGGGAGAAAGAGAGAGAGAGAGAGTTTGGGAGTTTAAATCAGAGAGTAAGAGAAAAAGGGAAAGTATGGAAAATGGAGGCGTGGAAGCAGCAGGAAATGGAAGAAATAAAGTCAAACAGTGGGAACTTAAGAGGAGGGGGGTGTGATTATGCTGCATATTTTAAAATATATGCTAAAAACAACACATCAAACCCCCATAAGACTCACAGCTCCTCCTCAGCTGTGGCTGCAGGTGTATTAGAAATTCAGATAAATGCTGAGTGACAGACTCAGGACTGGAACTGGCAGGGGTGGTGGGTAAGTGAGAGACAGCGGTTTGATAAGACTTAATAAAATATCAGCAACAGAAGTTTGAGCTGTGCCCCTCAGTGCTGTGTTTTCCATTTGTTGTGAAACACCTCCTGACCCTCGGGGGAAAAACAGGCAGGCAAACAAGGAGCAGGAAACTAAAGAGAGGACACAGTGAACTGTGGAGTGAACCAACGGACAGGAGCTGGTGGGCACACTTGCTGAGCCAGAGGACAGACGATGAAAAAGATGAGAATAGTTCCGAATTTTAGTCCAGTAAGGGAAATCCACACCAGCAACACTGGAACAATATGTCATAATGATTTATACTGCACACATACAGTAAGGGCAGAAGGTTTGTTGTGGACGATGCTCACTTTTCATCAGAACAGAGACAAATGACACGTACAAGCAGCAAGAACGTTCATCTGAAATCTGCAGCTCCTGATGATAAAATTATAATTCAACATCAGAAACTTTTATGATACCTCAATAACATACAAAATGAAAGAGCACAGCAGCAAAAATAAATAATGCTGAAATGATTAGCTGATTAATCAAGTAGTGGATTGGTGGAAAAGTAGGAAAATTATTTAGTTAACAAAGTCATTTATCAAATTCTCAAATGCGTGGATTTTCTGCTCTTCATAGAAATGCAGAAGATGCACAAGAGTCTACAGCCATGCTAGCTGCTAAAGTCTGTGATGCTCGTTTAAAATGTCACACATAAATAATTTGCAAATAACAGCAATTGCTTTTCTACCAGTAGAAACTGTTAAGGTCATGGGCTTCAATTCTCTAATAAGTCTTCAAAAATATATCCCTTTTCTATAAACCTCCAAATAGAGTCATTGGTTTTAACAGTGAATGCTTATAAGTATGAGAAATTAGTGGGTTTTTCATTGTTCAGGATTATTTTTCAATAGATTCAGTATTTCAGCTTGGCATATTGTATATGTCATTAGTTTTGCAGGTATTTGGTCAGAAACCAAAGTAGTGAGAAAAAAACAAAAACAAAACAAAACTTAAATTTGACCTGATGCTGGTCAGTAGGATTCATCCACTGAGGACCATGAATATAGAAAAGTTTCATGCCAATCCAACTAAGAATTGCTGAGATATTTTAATTTAGACCAAAGTGGTGGACCTTAGAGCCCATGGCTAAAAAACACAGCGAGTTGAGTGTGCTCTTAATTGTATGCAGATCCCTATAAGACTCATGTAAACTATGTAAAATTCAAGAGTGAGTGTGCATGTAAGGAAGTATGTGTATGTGTGTTTGTGTGCACGTGTGTGTGACTCAGAAAGAAAAAGAGAGAAGGTCTCTGCAGGCCTGCAGCCAGACGTTGTGGGGCTGCAGCAGCTCCGATAAGAGAGGAAGGGACAGTCCATCGCTCTCTGTCGACTCTACTATGGAAACACACGGAGCTGCTCTGTGCTGCATGTGACAAAAAGAGTTTGTTCCCCTGAGAGAGCAATCTTTCACGGACTTCTTGCAGCCTAAATCCGCTTATTCATCTGTTTACCTATAGGCTCTCCTATATTTGTCACAGGGAGCTGGGCTGCTGCTTTTGATGCCGCTGGACAGAACTGCGCATTTCTGAGGTGCTTTGTTGTGCTCGGTTTAATCTTCAACTCCAAGCAGGCTGTTTACATTATCAGCTGCTCTTGCTGCGATGTGAAGGTTGATAACAGGTAACAACATGAGTGAGTGCTGTTAGCTGTCACACAGAAGTTGGAGTAACTCTCAAATGAGCCAATTTAAACCTGGTGTTAAAATTGTGTCTTCTGGATTATTTACAGTGAATTTAGTTAGAGAGAAATCAGTCACATAACTCTCACAGGTCCAGGTATACACAAATCCACTCACACACTTCCTCCTCTTTACTGCACCAAATAAAACTTCCCAAGATCTTCCAACCTTCCCCTGAATATGAGGCCATTTCACATCTAAGGAAAGTGTGAAGGGACACAGGTAGAAAAGCTGCTTCACCTTCGCACTGACTTGACTCCTACAGATAATTCCCCTCCACACACACTGTTTCATGTGATTTAAAAAAGCCATTTAAATCGACAGGAGTCATATAAACTGTACAAAGTCTGTGTGCTGTTATCGTCTGAACTCTCTCAGCTCCTGACCCTTGAGTGGCTGTGCAGTGAGCTTGGCTAAGCTATTAGAGTCCTCCCACAGAAGAAGAGAAGCCCACTCTTCTACCTACTCAGCAGTGGCCCATTCAATTAACTTTTCATCCAAGCCTCCCATTAGAGTGTCCATCAAAGCCAGTCAGGACCAGGCCCTCACTCGCTGTCCCCTTCCCACATAGCAGAGCTGTCACAAGGCTGCACACACACACACAAACACACACAGCTGGAGAGGGAGAGAGCATAGTCGTTGTTGGCTGACTATTAGGCTTGAAAGAAAGCAGAGGCTCAGTTCTCTGCCTGGAGAGGTGAAGTAAGGCCTGGCAGTGTGTGGATTGGTGGTCAAAGACCTGAACTAGTCTCCTCTGAACCATATGCAGGATTAAAAAGGCCCTATTTATATACTTGAATGATCAAAGATGCTTAATGTGAGCTGTGTTGGAATATTGAGTTTGGATGTGAGGTTAAATTTAAAGTCATTGCTCCATCCTGTTTCAAAAGTAGTTTCTGACTAACCGTTCTCAGCGCATCCAAATTGGACTTGGTTTTGATTGGATCCCATCATTAAACAGTTACTTTCCAATCAGGCAATTTCACAGCAAGTTAACTGACAAACTCCTGGAAAGCTTCACTCAGCAGAGCTGCCTGATCTGAACCAGACAGTACTGCTTTTGGGCGCCTTCAGTCTGGTATTAATTCAGCATAGACCTTGTGAAAAGGTCAGTTAATCCAAATTACAAAAACAAAACAACAACTCTAAAGGCATCTAACCATGAAGATAGTTTGGTTTTTATTTGGCTGCTACTGTTCAGTGAAGGGAACTGATCCCCCCTCCCCCAAGTCCTGAACCAAACCCTCCACCCCGGCCTCACCACTGTGCTCCTCTGCCTCTGGACATTTAGCCGTCTCATCGCTCAGAGCAACCTTTATATCACATATCTTTCCAGGCTCAACAACTCTACCAGCACTTACTTATTTTCTTGTTGATTTAAAAAATCTTTAGCACCGATACCGTTGCACTGAACATACTCTTAGTCACTTGTGTAAAAGTGATAGACTCCCAGTCCTGGATTATACCTAGCTCTTTCTCCTTCCTCGTCTGAATGCACTTTGTAAACTGCACTTTAAACAGAAGCATCTGACAAATGAATGTCATGTAATGTAACTGAAAGTAGTAGTTCCAGTAGTTCTGGTATGTGCTTCCAGTGAAACTGTTGAAAGTAAGGTTTGTGGATGATTCAGAGTAACTGTGACATTGTTTCATGTTGCTGCTATGAAGTTTAAATTAAAATGTTTAAATGCTGCGTACACAAGAAACAGCAAAAATGAATTAAAATCTAATCCGTGTTAGCAGATGATGTTTTTTTAACCTTAACTACAGGGCAGATTTTCTGTAAAACATTAGGGAAACCGCTGCTTTAATGGACCACAGTCAACATGAAAGCAAAACCATGAAAATAATACAGGACGACTGAGAATGGTGTCAAAAATCTCTGCAGTGACAGCAGCCAACTGTTCTGCCCTGAGGAGTTACGATGTGCATGGCTGTCACTTTTCCACCTCAGTCTCCCTGACAATTCAAATCTGTGTAATTTTATTTAGTACAGTGGTTTCTCCCAGCTATTTCTGTCCAAGACAAAGCCAGAGGCGACGATGCTGCCTCTTCCTCTCCTCTAATCTCTCAGGTACAGTAACTCAGAGTTGGGTAACAAGGTCATACATTATTTTATGTCTTCACCACAGAGCGTAGACATACAGCACTGTCATAACTGTCCTCTCACAGCCATATTCTTAACAGAATATAATAATAATAACAGGAGAGAACAACCAGATCATATTAACACTGTCTTGTCGGACACTGGAGGAGTCAAGAGCTTAAGAAAAGAACAGCTTGCCTCTCTGCTCTCAGTAAATTGAACACTTCTGATCCATGTACCTTGAAGGTCCTATTTGACATTCATAAGGCTTTAACACATGATCAAAACATGGCCTACTGGGAAAGGTGCTCTAACAATATCCTTACATTATCATTACCTCAAAGGTCTCATATTTCTTGCAGCAGTACTGTTGTAAAAGACCATATAATGAAAACATTAGACAGCAGTATTGAATGTTATCATTATTAGTCAACATGTTTAGATATAGAACAGTACTGGGATTAATCTTTAATTGTCTGTTTCCATAGTAACGTGAAAATAAAGCCTGAAGGAGTTTTGGTTGCTCCAGCTGACTCTTCATTGTTTTCTTCTTCCCTGTAGGCTCCTGTGGTTTTGGTGCACAGCGACAATATGCTGTCTATGAGGTGGGTGGGGTAGTTTTTTCTTGTTGTGTGTGTGTGTGTGTGTGTGTGTGTGTGTGTGTATGAGGTGGGTGGGTGGAAGGTTGGGGTGAGGGGAATTGTAGCTAAGGGATGAAAACAGTAATGGCTTTGTACAGAAAGTGCTGAGGGATTTTCTGCTGTAGCATTGCAGGGGGTTCAACTAAGACAGCAGGACATCAAAGCAACGTCACTAAATGGTACAATTCTCAAACAAATGACTATGCAGCGAATAATTAAATCAATACACATAAGGACACCTATATCAAAGTTTTCTTTCAACAAAATTATAAGAAGTAAGACAAACGCTCACCGGGGATGCCGAGAGGAGCATCAAAAAATTAAACAATAACTGTACAACAAAAGCTTTTCTGTCGCTCGCCGATATGAGCAGAGCTGTTTCAAACAACCAGGGAAGTTTTTAAATGCTTCCTCAAAGCCTCCTAATAAGCCACTCTTTCATAAACTCTTATTTATAAACTTTACCCAGAATGAGCAAATAAAAAATATCAAAAACTTGTTTCCCAGGACAGCGTCCTGCTTAGAGGCCTCGTGTGAAATGGGAAGTATTATGCAAGAGTGTACCTGCAATGCAGGTGAGTGTGTTGACTCAAACTGTCCGCCTCCCCGAGGGCAAGCGAGCGAACACAATGTTTCTGTAACTGCTTGTGAGCTAAATGATACGATGACCACCGGACCAAATAATGTTTACCTCTATGACACAGTAAGTCCCATCCTCCTGACTTTCATACCTCAGTGAATCATTTCAACTGGAATACAGTTAAAACTGCTGTGAAACATGAATCATAAACTTGTTTATACAGAATAAAGAAGAAGAAACAAAATATGTCAAATACGTTCACCAACAACTGCAAAAAGACATAAAGGTATAAAGCGCTCTTTCTCAATCCCTTCATAAGTTATAGAAATAAATGTAATATTTTGCGTAATATAAAGCTCTGTAATGTTATATCTGCAGGACTATCACAATAAACTAAGCAATAAAAATAATTTGGGTTCAAGTTAAATCATCAAGTATAAACAAGCATTTCTGAAATTGACTGGATGATGCAGAGATGAAAAGGGTCACATGTACAACACTGCACAGTTTAGAGAATGAACACCAGAAGGCAAACAGACGCTCTGACATCTTATATGTAATTTTATCTCATCAGTTATGAACACATACTCATCATTATATTAATCCTTGTGGTGAAGTGCCTTCTCTTGTTGCTCCTGAATTACTTGATTCCTGTTTGTGTGCGTGTGTTACGTGCGTGTTTGTCTGTGCTCACAGCTGGCTTTCCTCTGCACTGTATTATGAGAGAAGCATATGTCTGTTGAGCTCTAGCCTCCACTAATTACAGTATAAAGATCAGTTGCGACTGTCCTGGGAGGAGACAGCAGCCTGCCTCAGCTCTTGATTAAATGCACCGAGCAGGTAACACAGTGGCCTCTGTGGCTGTGCAGTAAAAACTGACTGGACTGACTGGAATAACCCATGTATGTAATATATCGACGAGTGTGCAATAAGCCTCGTCTCATTAATAATCTGTGTTGCTGTAGAGTTTTTCCTCTGTCTGTCTCAAGAGAATTAAGCTGCACAGGAGAGAATATATTTAATACAGTATGGATTCACAGACGATGAATCTTAATGACCTTGGTGATCTCCTCAGTTTTTCCCTATGGAAACCATGAGATTTATGGTTTTAGTTATAATGTGTGGGTTGTCAAGAAATTTGGTACAAAAATTCATACAATTATTAGAATGTTAGTCATGTTATTGTGAGCATTTGGCCATGCTAGCATTAGCATTTACCTCAAAGCAGCGCTGTGCTGCTGACAACAAGGCTATTAAGTCTTGTTACAAAATCAGGCAGCCAAGCTAACAAAAAAGAGACACAACGTTTGTAAAATTATTCCAAATGCTATGAAACAGATAAGACTTCTTACAAAACTTCATATTGGAAAAATGTCTGTTTGGGGTTTCCCCTCGGAGAAACAGTCTGTGATCTCTGAGCACTCTGTTTACAACTCGAGACAAAAGGATAACCCAAACACTCTGTAAGGATTTATGAAAGAATAGCATCAAATGAGCAGCAAACCCAAATCTGACAGAAAGACAGCAAGGAGGGAAAGAGGGAGAAAAGAGGACTCAGACTGAGAGGATTCACAAATAAACGTATTCATTCTGTCAGAAGCTCCCTGCTGGGTCTCAAATCAAGGACGTCAGGTGGGTGGGTGACAGAGGTAGGCTGCAGTGATTAGGGGCGTCTTTAAATCATCTGCAGGACTATATTTAGCATCCTTATTGTTAATTTGCACTGTAGTCACAGAGGGAACTTGGCCTGTGAGGGAACAGGGGTTGTATAGACCTGTGTGGGCTGCACAGAGTCAAATTTGACATGCTCACGCTACAAACAGCAGTAAATGCAGGCGATGAGCCTCTATCTCATACACCAGGAGACTGAGAAGACCCAGCAGAAAACAACTAATTCCTGATGCCTTGACACAACGAGACTCCAAGTACTGTACTTTCTGCATCCTGAAAAAAGTCCTGCAAGCAAGGGTCAGGTCCATTTCCCACTCAGAGTATTACGCTGCTTCTCTATAATACATATGGGCTTAAATAATGCATGTTGCTGGCTCTCAAAGCTACCTGACCAGAGTATTCAGCACTTAATGGTAATTCATCATGGTCAGCAGACAAAACATCGCCCTCTGGTTCAGCACATCTATAAAATTCTCATATTTATGTTAATCATTTATCATTTCCCCTCTGAAAAACACTTCGCTCGCTGTACTTGAAAACACATAACATTCCTAATATGGTTGAAGCGAATGTGCCAGGGTCACTGGAGCAGATCAGAATACATCCAGCAAACACGAGGTCCTGTATAATGTTCACATGTATGCACATTTATATATCTGTGTAAAGTATATCTATGCGGTTATACAGTATCTATTGGGAACAGCCTCCATTAATTAATTGCCTGTGGGTTTACATTACAACCGAGGTCAGTGCAAGGATGCCAAGTGCAGATAGCTGTAATTGATTCACACGTTTATTATGTGCAGATTGGGCACGCTGCCAAGGATGTGCCACTGGCAGAGCACGAGAACTTGGACAAGGCTATTTAGATTTTTAACACTGCTGTCAAGAGCTGCATTTTGAAAAAAACATACCCTCACTGTCACTTGACACCTGTATCATTCACTGCACATGGGTTTAGTTCAGATGAAGTGAATCAGACAGTGATTAAGCAAATTAACCTGGCTGACAAGGAGGCTCTGATTAAGAAACACAGAGTCCTTTGATTTATGTCAGCAAAGCGGTGACAATGAGCTGATTTTGCACTACAGCAGGAAGTATTTATGATCCCTGGATATCCCAGTTTTCAATGACCCTTGTCCCACCAAAGCTCCACCCTCTCATTTCAGACAGTCCAGTTGTTTCGACACACTGTGACCTGTGTGAAGAGTTCAGGAAGGTGTGAGGACTTCTGACGCTTCATGACAAATTCATGTATGAATTTTACTTTGTGAAATCACATTACAGACATTTCTGTGGACAGCAATATGCGAGGCTGACATTTCATACCTTATGTAGTTTAAAGGCACAGTTTGACATTTTGGGAAATTCACTTTGTCGTCAAGAGTTAGATGAGAAAGTCGATACCGCTCTCATATCTATATGGTAAATATGTAAGTGGAGCAAGGTTAGCTTAGCACAAAGACTGGAACAAGTGGATGAGAAACATAAAGTTTAACATTTTGATTAAACAGAAGAGATCTATCAGTGAGTTTTTTTAGCTTTGGACACTGCCAGGCCAGGTTTCCAGTCTTTGTGCTAAGCTAAGCTAACTTTCTGGTGGCTGTAGCTTCATATTTACCATACAGACATGAGACTTGCTGACAGTCCTGAGCCCTCGTGGACTTGAACGCATCCACGTCCACTGGACGTTCCACTGTTTGCCCTTATGGGGCAAACAGTGGAACTGAGCCTTAGTATCTATACAACAGCGGAGTAATCAGCAAAGGTGTCAACCAACTTTATATGGGACGCTGAGGAACAAAATACTACAGGGCGTTGCTTTGTTTTGAATCTTTAGTGGGGAGTAAACATCTGTCAGAAACAGCAGGATCCAGTCTGCGGAGAGCTGGAAAACTACATGATTTGATACACGACCTCCCTCATGTCCTGGGGCATGGCAGAATAATCCCACAAGCTGCATGTGGCGCCTGCTCTGCAGCTGGAACAGCTACTGAAGCTTGTTTGTATGAAACTTTAAAAACCTCACTGAACTGGCTTTAAATTATTTAAAATCTGTATAAAATACTAAAAAACAGAAGAAAAAATCTTAATGCTTTATATGAAGATGTGCTACATGTTGTCTCTTGTGGTCAAAGTGTGTGTGGAGTGTGACGCTGACAGTGATGGTGCCATCTGTCTGTTGCAGTGCAATCCGTCCAACTCATTATCCTCTGCAATTTTGAACAGTGGCCTCAGGGTGCACAGTACATGAGCCATAGAAGAAGCCACGCAAAACACAGTGGGATCGAACTCATCCGTGTTCATTCATAAACAACCACGACACACATGAGTGCAGATGAATGTGTGGATACGCACACTCACAGACACACAAAGACATCAGAAATCATGACAGCTGAGCAAAGAATAAAGATAACTTCTCAAAGACAGAGCCTCTTCCCACAGGATTCACTACAACTTAAATGGCTTCAAAAGGCTTCTCTTAACATCCTCAATCAACCATAATGCATCTTCAGTTACAGGACAATGTGTCTGGCTCCAACATTAATCCACACACAAGAGCTTGTGTAGATATTATTGTCCCTCGTTGCTATTTTCTCTCAAGCTTTAGTATATCTGCTGAGCTACTGATGTCTGTAATTCTGCACAGTATCTGACCAAATACCACTCCATTCAAATACAATGCTTATAGGAGATTAAAGATTACCAGGTTATCCATATGAACATGTCATATCTAGGTCAGCATTTAGGTTTTATCCTAAGTAAAACAATAAATAAGTCTGGGATATAGAACAGATCAGTGCCTCCATTAAAGGGCTGTTTCAAATGTACGAAAATAAATCATATAAAATAACCCTCAGTGTACATATACACATGTACACATTGTACATACTGTGCTGATAGAACTACTCACTTTGTTTACTTAAGCAATAATAACATCATGTGGACCTTTTTGTTCAGTGAAAATAAACTGAATATCATTGGATTTTGGGCTACGACAGTTTAAGAGCATTTTTCACTATTTGCTGACTTTTTATAGACCGAACATTTCATTGGTAGATTAACTGATAATGTAGTTGCAGCTCTACCTCATGTACTGTTGATTTATATTACATAAACTGATCATATGTTTTGAATAAAGAATCTTAACCTACAAATTAACTAGTATCTATGAATGTAGAGAGTACACAGAATAAGATTTCCAATGTGAAACTGTAAATTAGCATAAAATGGAAGTAGAAGTTAAAAGGACATTGGATGATGATGATGATGATGATGATGATTATCTTTTATTGTCTTTATTGATATATTAACATGAATGCAGCATTTTAATCTTGCAGCTGATCGAGGTTGGGATACTTTTGACTATTCTGAATTCTGGTCAATCTATAACGGCATCAAATTTTAGAAACCGATCTGATGTTTTGAATGAAAAATCTTAATCTGATAAGTAACTAGAGGTGTAAAGTAGCATAATATATGAAGTACAAGTACCTTAAAGTTGTACCTAAGTAGAGTGCTTGAGGTAAATGTACTTCACCACTGCGTACTGTGCTGTGCTCACACATTATTTCCATGGCAAACATGAGGAGTTTCAGTGTCGTTTGGTTGTGATACTCAGATTCCTCTTGTACAATCCATGTGGGCAGTCACACACTTACACCTACATGAACTTGAACCCGCTCACTCACCACTGACCTCAGCCGGTTTCACCGCCCACACTATCCCTCCGACACACACACACAAACAAACACCATCTTCTCTCCACCACCCACCCCTCCGTCTCTCCCTTTTCTACCTGCCTCTCTCTGTCACTCACCGGCCTTCCCGTCCTCCTTCTCGGACCTCATGTCCTCCTCGGCGCAGGCTCCGCTCGGCTCCACTGTCAACTGTGGTGTGAGCTCTCATAGCAGGTGAAAAAAAAAGTAGAAGAAAACACACACACACATACACTCACACCTATACGTACAGGCCAGTGTACACACCATTCAAACCAGCACACACACAATGCACCACTGCAGCTGGCCGCTCCCAGCCCTTCTCACTGAGGCTCCACCCAGACAGGTTATTAGGAAGTCGTCCCCCGAGAGCCACTAAGCTACATTTCCTGCTCCTTTTCTTTCTTTTTTCTCCCTCTGAATGTGCCTCTGTTTCTCTCCCGCTTTCTGTATACCTGTTCAGTGACACACCCAGAGGCAGCTAGGACAACTTTCACCCCCACGCCCACTCCAGCTTTTTATCTCTCTTTCCCCCACAGTGTACAAACGAAGAGGAGG
Organism: Lates calcarifer; assembly: GCF_001640805.2. Taxonomy (NCBI): domain Eukaryota; kingdom Metazoa; phylum Chordata; class Actinopteri; family Centropomidae; genus Lates; species Lates calcarifer. The sequence goes on from NC_066852.1 coordinate 1,841,571, forward strand.
AGGGGGAGGGGAGTACAAACTGCACCTCGGGCCTCAGGTAACGACCCAGGTGAGTCAGTGGAGCTCTCACTCCACCTGATGGCCGAGAGCTAGAAGAAGACAGCGTGTGCAATTACACTCACTGACTAAACAGAGAACAATGCGCTCCTCTGTATGAAAGCCATGCACTCCCTCTGAGCCCACACTGCCTTTGTAGCCTACATGAGTTTACATTACTCACTTCCTGAGTGCGAATGTGTGTTTTTGCCAGAGGAGGTAGGAATGTAAACTCTGTGAGTGTAAACGCCTCAAAAAATGGATCACAACAGCGGCGAAGTGATATGAACCAAACTTAGCCGTAGCCGTACACACTCAGACCGAAATATTAATATGAGCTCGCCTGCGTTATCTTCAACGCTCCAGGGATTTTGCCATGGCCTGCTCTTCTGCCTGGTGCTGACTGAGAACAGTACATGTCATGTTAGATGGGACCACAGATGTGTGCGGACACAGATACAGAGTAAATAAGGTTAAGGCGGGTCCAGTTTGCCTCTCAGGGCTCTTTAGGCCTGAAACCCTAAAGGCAGGTACAGGCAGGTGGTTTGAGAAAAACAGATACGGCTTCAGCTGAATTAATTCAGCCTGCAGAACCCGACTGGAGATAAACGTATAATGGAATTTTTAGTTTATGAGCACTTGAGTGACACAACTAGCATACTAAAGCACCAATGTAAGCATAACGTGTGTGTGTGTGCGCGAGAGAAATTTCAGTAAAACCTCTTGCATTTAAAGACGTGACAGCGGTTCAGAGCGAGCGCGCCATTTGTCCTGCCTGTCAGAGGTTGACGTCCAGCGTTTTAGCTCCGATCCAAAGATCAGATGTGCTCTAACTAGACGCTTGTCACACGAGGCAATGGATCTGTCAATCACGTGCTGACACCTCAAAGACTACCGGCCGGCTCGTTCTCCCTGAGTGATCAGAGCTGAGACAGAAGACTGTAATGATAGCTCCTCTACAGTGGACACAATTAAGACCTCAATAGAAGGTATTGTGTACTGGAAGTGCATTATTTTCTGCACTGGAGACAAATCAGGAAAACGGCTAATCATATCCACTTTGATTAAATTTTGAACTTGTCTGAATATAGCTGCTTTTAACTTGTCTGAAGAGCTACAGTATTTTATATGAAAAGGATTTTTTTTTTTTTTTAGACCAAATGTCGCACTTCATAATTCCAAGGTCATGCTGTAGCCTGCCTCTCAGCTACACTGAATCTTATTCACGGCATGTTGCTTTTATCCTGACAGTTCTTCAGTCTGAAATTTTCCACTCCTCAGTGTCCTTATTCTTCAGCTTAACTCCCTGTATCACTATGTCATTCATTTGCTTTGCTCACATTAAAGCCAGAAGAAATCTTAAAAGCCTTCTTATTCTACCCTCTGCTGTATTGCTCGCCCCCTTCTCTCTGCGGCACACGGTTGACCTGTCAGTCTGCATTATCAGCGCTGGGGGAGTGTTGATAGAGAGCCGGGATGGAGAGGCATTAAAATATTAGCTAGCTTTGAGAGAGAGAGAAGAGGAGGTGAAAAAAAGGAGGTGGAGAGAGACTGAAATCAGTGACGGGTGCTGGGAGATGGAGGAGAATGAGTGGCTGGGGTCACCACTGTCGCTGCCCATTGTTGATGGAAATGACACAAGGCTTGTCTAATAGGCGCTGAACGTGCGCTGGCAGAGCACGTGCACGAAAAGATTGGACGAAAAGATTGGCATCACAATTACGCCGCGGACTTTCTGGTTTGGTATCAGTGTGAAAACAATGGAGAATCACAGCCGTCATTGTGATGAGAAAAAGAAACTGACACAAGGCTTATGGATTAAGCAACAATACAGAGGCAATCAATAGACTTTATGATCAATACCTTTTGTGGAGCGCTTTATTACAAGCTGGTCAGTTTGATTACCACACACAAGAGACTGAGAGAGGCTATTATCCTGAGCTGTACAGCCTCCCTATAAAACATTTTATTTCTCACACTGATGACAGTGATTGGAGAAAATAAGTGGCCTTGCTGCAATGCAATAATTGCACATTACAACAAAACTCTAGTGCAATAAACTTCAATAAAGCTCCATCCAGATTAAAGCAATTTGCAAAGTAAAATACTTTTCTGTGGCAAGAAGTCAGGCAGGTCTCACAGTCTTAACGCCAGCGCCTCTGTGCTCCGTATTGGTTACACAACATGTTATTTTGGCCACAATAAAATTAACGGCGAGGCCCCTTGCGAGCCAGGTACCAAAAGCTGTTATCTGATTGTTCTCACACTCTTAGGCCTTTGCTCCAGCGTTAACCTCCCAGTCAAGTCGACAGCTCTGTGTCTTTTAACTGCCAGGATAAATCACTGTGCACACTTCCTGCTGTCACCAAGGCAACACCTTATATTTTCAGGCGACTTCGTGGCCTACCTTTGCCTAGCGAGCAGTCTGGAGTGCCAAAGTCCATCAGGCTGGATATCTCTGTCGGGTAGCACATGTCTGTCACCACCGTCTTCTGCCTGTGATGCACTGACGGATCTGCAGACAGAAAATAAACAATGAATGCCATTTTACAGCCATTTAAATCAAACGTTTACACTCTCATCAAAACGTCTTATTCTTGTTCACACAGCCAGGTTGTTCAGATATGTTAGACTCTTAATAACATTGCGTGAGTGCATAAGTGGAGTGCTGGTGTGTACAGCTACAGCAGGCCTGTTAAATCAGATGATTCACTCTGACACCATGTCAATTCTAACACACCCTTGAGCTTTCAGACACATTGCAAATGCGAACCTCTCCTACAAATCACTGCAGTTGTGATCGACATTTCAGAGCAATAATAACACGCAAACTGAAATAGCAATGATGGATTCTTGTTCTATCATTTTACAACGTCTGGGAAACTTGTTGCTCTCGTGTCTTGCTTTCGATCAGTTGCTCTTTTCGCATTCTTTCATACCTTTCATCACCTCTTCTTTCCTCAAATAACATCCATCCATGTTTTTCCATGATGCCACTCAGACCCAGTTTTGAGCTCTATTCGTTCAGCTCCTGACACTGATCAAGGACCTCTCTGAGCCCAATCAGGTTTGTCTACTCATCATTTTCCCTCCTTTCACTAGATAGCATATTGAGGGAGCATTTATCTATTTTTCTTTCATCAAGGTCCCTCTGTCAGACCACTGCCTTTCCCACTTGCTTTTCTAAATGTTTCACCTCTGTGTGTGAAGCGTGAAATGCTATTTAAAAAAAACAAGTGATTATTGGAGGCAGCAATATTCTCGCTGTGCCAGGGAGTGGTTTTGTAGAGCAGACGCCATGGCATTGCAGCGGAAATGATTTTCTCTTGAAGAGGGCTTCAGATCCTGCTATTGATCTGAGATCTTCAAAACTGAAAGTAATTCTGCTGATTGTATTCATCCCTCCCAGGCTACAAATGTGGGATTTCACGTCAGATAAAGGCATGACGGCACCTCCTGTATATGTGCAAATGAAGCATTTAAATCAAACATGTTCTCTCATTTGACCATCATGACTACAGCAATAAGCATCTGCTATCGGATGCCTTCAGCTGTACCATCTGCACAGCCGCTCTTCCACAACAATGATCTCACTCTTCCCTCCCAATCTGCATATTTTGACAGTTTCATTTTCCGGAGTGTATGGTATTTATCTAAATCGCTGACCTTCCCCTCCCTCGTCCCCTCCTTCGTCCTCCTGACCTGTCGATAACTGTTAAGGTGTTGGTAAGCTGACCTTTTCTTCAGTCTTCAATATGGAGATTGGGCAGCGGGCAGGCTCATGCTCGGCCGCTCTGAAGCCGCCTCACTTAGCACCAACAATAATGAGAGAGAGAGAAGCAGAGAGGATGAGGCTGCTGGAAGTGGGACAATCTATCCCAGCACTTAGCTGAAGGTGTCGGCTCTTTGTGCACTTAAAAATAAAGATGTAAGTACATAAATGGATGGCAATGAGAGCCACTTCCTCAATCTGAAGAGCTTGTATTTAAAATGTTGCTGTACTTTAACTTTTTATTTTGGATGTATTTGCCTTCTACATGTGTCTGTTTCATTGATAAACACATCTCACCTTGGTACTTCAACATATCTTGCCTGTCTGAGCTTTTCATCAGTTTAAGCGACCTCCCATCCCCAAAGGGTGTTTTGATTATCCACAGTCCATTGTATTTCAAAGGGAAACCACCCTATCATTGTGTCTGACTCAGTGCTGCAAAGCATGTGAATGTGCACCAGGGAGAGTGGGTATATCCTGAGGAGAGAGCAGTATATCTGCGTCCTTACTTCTGCCTGGTTGAACCTCTGCTGTGGGAGGTTAAAGGTCATGGAAATGATGAGGCAGAGTTGTGCTGGGCTGTCTGTAACCCGAGTGACCAGACCAGGCAGCACAGGCACACAAACAGCAGGCTAATGATTGTGATGTCAACTGATGCCATAACAATTTGCAGCATCTCTCAAAGAAGTAATGCATTGTTACTGCTCTCTGGTATGTTTATATTAAACAGTAACACAGCTGAAGTGAAAAAATCTAAAGTTTGAATAATAAAGTATATAATGTATTATTTACAGTGTCAAATTTTAAAGGAAAGAAAAGAAATGTTTATGCTAATCTATCCCGAAATGTTTTTGTGGTCCTCGTGTCTCCAGAGGGACGAGCTGTTGTGTGTTTGACTGACAGTTGAGTCGCTGCTGTGACTATTTTAGCTGCTCTCTGAGGATGAGCTACTGCTGGAATAAAAGTGCTTTAGACTGAGGCATCTTAATGTAGAAACGGACTACATTAAAAACATTAAAGTTCATTTCATACTGTATTTTATATTATAGTATACTATATCTATACCTTTATGCCATTGGTTTTGCAATCTGATCGGTATACATCCATCCATTATTTACACAGGGTCACAGGGTGCTGGAGCCTATCCCAGCTGTCATTGGGTAGAAGCGGGGTACACCCTGTGCGGATCGGCAGTCCATACACAGACAAACAACCAATCACACTCACATTCACACCTACGAGCAATTTAGAGTCACTGATTAACCTAACATGCATGTGGACTGTGAGAGGAAGAACCCGGAGAGAACCCACACAGGCACAGGGAGAACAACACCGCATCCAGTACAAACTCCTCCTCATCACCTACAAAGCCCTCAATAACCTTGCCTCCTCTTATCTCACTGACCTCCTCCACTGCCATTCCCCCTCCCACTGTCTCCGATCTGCTGATTCCAACCTCCTGACCCCCATCACCAGAGCCAAGCACTGAACCTTGGGGGCCCGAGCCTTCACTGCCGCGGCCCCTACCCTCTGGAATTCCCTTCCATAACACATCAGGAACTCAGACTCATTACAGACCTTCAAATCATTAATCAAGACCCACTTGTTCAACCTGGCATGCATAGTTATAACAATCACTTCATTTAATTTTACTGTTTCTCTTTTCTCTTGTTATATTGTTAAGCCTCTTTGAGTGTCTTGAAAAGCACTATAGAAATCTCTATTATCATTAACATGCAAACTCCACTCTACAATCTGATGGCTATCTCCATTGGAAATCCATTCAAAGAAAAACCTAGTTTTATTTAAAGAGCCTGCAGCCTCTTTTCACATTTTGACTTGTCATGTGTTACTGAATGATAGTATCATATGTGGCAAAAAATATTAAATGTATATTTCTCCCTTTTGGTCATGCAAAGAGAAAACAATATGTCTTATTTACATTGCAGATCTGTATTACTGTAGGAATAAAACATGCCTTGTCACTTCATTTGGATTTGAAAGTGTTATTATAAATCTTTTAGAAATGATAGAGGCTTCCTTGCAAACAACAAGGGAAAAACACAACCCTGACAGTAAGACAAGGGAAAACACCCACTAGTTATTAATGAGAATATGCTGAGAGTGTGTGACTGTACGAAGCTGAGGGGCTGCAGACGACATGCACGGGACATGATGGGAGGAGGAGACAAACATTCAGTGGGAGTCGGAGTGGGCATTCAAGAAAAAAAAAAAAATGAGAGGCAACTATCACTGATGTGCAGACAGCTCATCTTTGCCCACCCTCAGCCAACCTTTAATTACGCTGGCATTTGGTCCGTCATGCAGCAGACACATTCATTCCTGTATCAGTCATCGCACAGGAAAAGAAGAGAACATCACCATGGTGCTGTGGGGGAACAACACCCCTGAAATGCAGTCCTGCTGAGTGCAATAACACAGCTGCATGTTTTGTATCATTCTGAGAGACTAATGTAAACCCTTATAGGCAACACTTATTGGAAAGATGCTATAATTACCAGGCTGCCCACTGTGTGTAAAAGAGAGGAGCTGGCTTTGAGTATTAATTGGCTCTCGGAGTAGATCTCACAGAACAAAAGGTCACTGCAATGTTTACTGTTTCCGCATATTCTCAACCACTTAAAGGTTCCTGGTATTTGTTAGAGGAGTGGTGCAATAGTGGCGATCTGGGGCTGTGGTGCAGATTAAAATTTGGTGATTCAAAGCCTTCGCAATGGAAACTGAGGGGATGTTTTTTGTTAATTGCTCATTTTATGTACTTAGCAGACAGAGAGATAATAAAAAAAGGAAGTATTAGAACAAAAGCAGTGATAAAAGTCTTAAAATGATAAATAACACTGGGACAAAAAAGTGTTAAGATGTTTTATGGGCAAAATGACTCTGTTATAATCTTAAAATGCAAAGCCCTGAAGAATTTAACCATTTTCTGTGGTACACAGTAATGATCCCCCATTGGCATGACAATAACCATAGTGTTCAAATTTCTATTATTTCCTCTCATGCATTTAAATTGACACGGCATAATGTGAGAAAAACTTGAAACACTCTCTAAATGGAATTTCACAGCAGTGCCGGCAGTGAATAAATTAACAAAGCCAAATGATGTGAACCCTTTTGCGTTTCTAACCTTTGGCACAAGACTGAGCCATAAAAAAAAACCTCGCCTGGTTATGTAAGACGACAGGATTGAGTTTGGTTGAGATATTTAGTTTCTGAATATTTCACAAGGGAGACTGCTCATCCCTGACCCGCCGCTCACAGGTCCCCTCTGGTATTATCAGCGCAGACACATGGAGCTCGTCCAAATCCCAGCGTACAGGACTCTGACGAGGCACTCCCACATCACTATGCATCTCCACTGGTGGATATCATTAACAGCCTTTGACACAGATGGCAGTGATGAATTGAAAATAAATCTCCTTTATAATAGAGAAAGATATGAAATCAGGAATTTGTAGGAAAAAAATGCTGTGTAAAAACAGAAAGTGACAAATTGAGACTTCTATAAAAGCTGGCTGTAAACATGTCACATAATTATTTAACAACTGCAGTGAAAATCTTTGGGGGAGGTTGACTTAGTATTCAACACAGTCTTCACACCATAAGAAAAGCAACAGATAGATTTCTCCTCAGGGACAGATTGAAAGCAAAACTAAATGCTATATATCGAAGGTCGAGCTGTCACATCTCTATTATACAACCCAAACATGCAGCAAAATGTCATTCTTCTAACATTTTACTTTGCCTGGGGCTGAAAATGTACTGTCTATTAATCTGTGTTTATAATCATACGTGACACAGCGAATCAATACTCCCGGCGCTCACACAACATTAGGCCTGAAAAGGCTGCTCCAAGGCTGCTGTGATCCATAGCCTCTGGATGCTGTCTGTGTGCTGCTGTTAAGAGCACAACAGCAACCTTCCCTTAGGAAACACGTGCACAAAAAAAAGCCCCTTCAGGGACACATCCATTACATCAATGAAGAGATATTGCTTCAGGAAGATGAGTGTCCAGGGTTACCGGTGTTACGGCGGGCTGCTGTTTTCTTGCATTTCTTTCACTCTAATGATGTCTGTGTGCAAAAACAAAATGAAGGAAGGGTTTTAAAAAGCAACATGTGGAGAGGTGGAGTGCGGCGAGAGGCACTCGGAAAATCCTTTTCAGCAGCGTTAAAACTGTAACTGCAACATTTTCATCCTTTGTGATATAAAGATATATTCCATGAGATTCTTCCATACTGTTTGTAAGTGGTTGCTATCTCTTTGATATCTCAGGGTGTATAAGGCCATTGTGCCTAATGTTGCAGAATCAGTGAGTAGCTGTTTTACGGTAGATGAGCAAAGACAAACTAAAAATTCTTGGGGTGGGAGGCTGAACCTTATTTACATTTATATAAATTCATTTGGTGAACACTTCTGTCCAAAGCCACGTATGAATGAGCTGGAACTGAACAATCAGTGTTTCACTTTGTAAACAAACAAACAGGGACTTCCCAAGTTATTATTTGTCTTAATGAAACTTCCAATGTGCATCACCAGTGTAAACATTAATAAAACCCTGACGCTGGTGAACCACGGCGCAGTGAAAGTTTTGGATGTATGTATTTATGTCAATATGTAACTATTAACTACTGTATATTGCAAAGCATGGCTGAAATTTAAGATGAGAAAAAAATGATCCCCACTCTCCCAAAAAACTCAGGACTACCATAAACCTTCAGCCAAGAGAAAAATGACAATATCCTTGTTCTTATCTGACCCCCTCTGCTCTGCTGATAACTCCCACACAGCCCCTTAACAGTTTCTCAAATGATTTTGCTGAAATTCTACTATATCAAATCCATTTAAAATGACACAGACAAAGACAGACGGTTTTATTCATATCTCCTAGTCCTAACAGGTCAATGTGATAAATTACTAATTAAATTTTGTCAGGAGAAAATGACACAGTCGTACAAGACAGCACTCTGACACGTCGCCTGAAAGAAGTGCTGCTGTGAAGGCAGGACATTTATAGCAAGTATTCAGCGTGAATAGACAGGGCCACTTTTGAATGAGCATCCTTTGAATCACTAATTCAGCATCACATGCCACACCTGCTCAAAACAGTATCAGCACTGCAGTGCTCAACCCCGTGATTAAACTGAGCAATGTTGTTATACAGAGACCAAAACAGCTGAAGGGCTCAGGAGAGCAGAAACTACCTCAGCTGATTATTCATAACAATGCCATCATGAAAGCAAGGTTATGCTATGATGCCTAACCTTGGGATCACTTGATGTATAACCACAGTACATCATCCCATACCGACTGGTATGATCATCTGCGTTGAGATGATGAATAATCACAGCCGGGCTGACCTGCCAAACTGGAGGAGTAAGCGACTAGAGCTTAACAATAAGCAATCTGTGTACTGTCATAAAAAATCACATCATCCTTCATGCTGGCTACCTTATAGATGTAGACATACAACAGATGTAGGACAGTGCATCAAGCATTTGTAATCATTATCACTGCAGTTCAAACAGTGAAAAATGTGGAATCCATCACGACCCAGATGATAAATGTTTCTGTAACCCTGGAGGATTAGCTACTGTCGTTTGTATACTAGTTAATCCAACACAGACTCCTTCACAGCGAGCTCAAGGTTTGGTTGGATTAGCCAGTGTCTGATGTGGACCTGTCCTCTGCCACACTGGTGGAGAATAAATTCATAATTTGGATTTTTTTCCCTTATATAGGCAGCTATGTTTGGTTTTGTCCTCAGACACACAACAGCAGGGACACCAGAGTGAAAGGCTGTTACAACAAATACCAGACATTTTTGTAACGTAGCACTAATATTCAAATGCACAATGACAGAAAACTGCACTAAAAGCAGACTAGAGTTAAAATAAATGAAAGGAAATAAACTAATGGAGAAGATGAAGTTATTTCTATACAATAAACTCCCAGCAGACAAAAATCTGCCCATGCGTATACTGTATGTAGAACACAATCCACAACCTCTCGCTCACACACACACACATATATACAGTACATGCACAGACTTAATGGCTCATCTGGTTGATTCTGTGGGTCACAGCTGGTCAGTGCAGGGCATCATCCGCCCCGCCATAACCCAGAGGCTTTGCCGGACCAGGAAAAGCTAGATGAGGGTGGATTTAAAGTGAAGATTAAGCAGGAAAATCTGCCTGGAAGAAATCCAGCACTGACACAACTAAAAAAAAAAAAAAATTCCTCCTCCTCTCCTTGTGCCAAGGCTCTTCCTGCCTTTGGTAAAAAGCTGCAATGATGGCAGCAGCAGGCCTGGCTCAGCTCCTTTAATATTGTCAGAGTGTGCAGGGACATTTGGAAAATGTGAGGTGTTTTGCTGACCTCTGTCCCGTTATAGGCCTGGGAATTGATTAGCGCTCTTTTCACACATGCCAACCCTGCCACACCCATCCCAGCTGCCTCTGCGGGATCCAAGAGGGACCCTCCTCTCTCTGGACAGCAGGACTGGGGACAGAGGACGGACTGGGCATCATCTGGCTCGCTCTAAAAGGACTAAAAGGAGTCTTAGTTGCCAATGGACTTGACTCTGCTTTTTAAAGCTGGCCCATCTTTTTCCACAGTAGTCTTTGCAACCAAGAGGTTGATTTAATAGTTTGTTTGTGAGGCAAAGAAGAGTTTGCAAGAAAAGGGGGAATAACAGCTCCAAAAACATCACCATAATGAAAGATTGAAGAGCTCCGGTGGGGAGAGCAGAGCCCCTTTCTCCAGGGGAAACCATCACCACTCATCAAGCTGAATAATACAACACAGTAATGCAGCCCTTGGAGTCAGTGGTGGGTGTAACACACAGTGCAGAGATGTTCTGTTGGGGCTGCCACATTATAATAGCTATAGTAGTATGTGAGGCATAGCTTGAAGAGCTGACCAAGAGTGAAGCTGGGTGAAGGTGTGAATAATAGAACTGACACTACCTTGTTCACCGGGCTTAGACAAGCCAGCCACTGATGGAAAGGATGGGAATCACCCACGCAGGAACCTGCACTGTCAGCTCTACCAGCAAACATGCTGTCTTCAAACTGAATTGAATATCATCTGCAATGTACAACAACTCAATACAGCAAAGCTTAACTCAAACTCCAGCGACTATATCCCTGCTGGAGTTTAAATAACAGTCAAATCAGACGGCAACATGTTTCATTGATTTTAAAAGATGCTATTGAGGTATGACATGTCTTGCTCCTGTTATAAATAGTGCTTGCCTGCTAGACTTGCCACTACTGTCTACTACAGTTGCTAATTGCGGGAGAAAAGCGAAGAGAAACACAAAGCCATGCTGTGCTCCTGGCATCAAGCATAATATGAAAAAAAGCCACAAGTGCTCTTCTGCTATCTTGGAACCAACAACAAAGTCTAGCGCTATTAGTCAAAATTTGTTCCCCTGCTGTAATGATGCTCAAACTGGCAGCCACACAATGATTCTCCGAGTCTATGAGATGTGAAAAAAAATGCATCTGTAATAAATAAATTTACTAACAGATTTGCAATCTTTGTGACACACACACACACATACACACGCAATCTTCCTGTGAGATAATGAATTTACAAAGTAAAACAGCTTAAATTAAATCAATGAAATTAAATGAGATATATATGATCAGATATTAAAACACCTGCAGGATGATAAAAACATAACTGTCTGATTAAGATACAGCTTATTATCCCCTGATCTTGTCTTGGGCTTTATTATATAAAATTATATTACACAAAGAGCCATGGAAATAAATATATAGCACAAAGAAACTATAAATACACTATAAGTATAAGAGCCTTATATATATATATATGATGTTCACCTCACACTGGGCCAGTTTGCAGGTGGATGTGAAGCAGCCAAGATGAGAGTGAGAACCTCCACATGTGAGGCCACAGTTCTTAGCTGGAATAACCTGGGATCGAAAGGAGCCAGCTGAGGCAGTTCAAGCACCTGATTGAGATGTCTTCTCAACACCTTGTGGAGGTTTTCTGGGGATGTCAAATTGATCCAGAGCACAGTGGAGGGATTGTGTATCTTATCAGGCTTGGGAAGACCTCAGAATCCCTGAGGTAGATCAGGATGAGGAAATGTTTCTGGAAAGAGCGACTTCTGGACTACTCTGTTTAACCTGTATTCCTTCTTGTATGTTTGGTGTGAAAGGCTGGTACAGAACATGAGTTAGGTCACATGACCTGACGACACAGTCAACGTAGCGTGTTGTACACGATACCCGAGATAATCAGTGCCTGGAGAAAATATATTACTTCTATTTACAAACTATATTAGTGTGTCATGATGGCTTTAGAAAGGGGAGTTAGTATTCAAAACACTTTTTAATCAGTCAACTAAGCACTTCAGTGAGTTGGACCTGGTCAGAGAAGGAGGAGGCTTCAGAAACACTGAGATTAATGCAGGAATCCTTCACACGCGGTCCAATCCCACCAGTCATTACTCATTCTACTGCACTTGAATTACATAATAAGCTCCGATAGAGAAATACAAATAGTAAAATCATTCTGTTACACTTGAAGGAAGAAATACATCACACAGAATTACATCCCTCTCGTGAGGTGATGAATTGCTCATTGTGGTGGCGAGTTTTACAGAAATGGTGAAAAATCCAGTAAATGAAAAATGACCCAGTAAGCTATCCATGCCACAACTCCTACTCGCAGCTAGTGCTACAATAGATGCTAAAGTCTTTGAGGTCGTTCACCTCTTCTTGCAGTACCTCACAGTCCTAGAAGAACCTGAATCAGCTTTCTGCTCAGCAGTACGCAGCGCTCAGAGTGACTAATGCCTCAGCGTGGGACCAATCTAGACAGGGGAGCTGACCACTTACTCCTTTCCTACCACATCAGGAGATGTGCTCCTGTGTAGCAGAGCTTCCACACTGAAAACCCAACAGTCCTCTCTGTCAGCACTCCAGACTACATGAGACTGTAATTAGTGGGATGGCGGCGGAAGTGCTAATTAGCATCTCAGCTAAGTGTTACGAACCTAGCCACAGTGCTTCATGCACATGTCATATACACACCATAAACTGGGTCTCTCTTCTTGGCATAGTGTACTTAACACATCTACCAATTACTGAAGATACCTGCAGCCTCTAAGATTTGGTTATTTATAAAGACGACCTCTTTCAGGGTCGCAGAGTTTGTTGAAAGAAATAACGTCCTCATTTTCTCAGGCTATTTTAAATACATTTAATGTGGTAGATGTCCAGCATTCACGCAATTATCTGAAAAACACAGACTGAAAGAGTTTGTTCATTATGGCGGCTGCAATTAAATTATAGAACAAACTGAGGAATGTTTACGCCTGGATTACATCCTCCTGAGTTTCCTGTCATATCAATAAAATAAACGTACACCTTTATCATTCTGATTCTACATCGAGTCCGGCGACTTCATGTAACTCCCAGTATCAGTCTGCCCACCTTCAACCTGAGCAGCAAGTTTAATCAGCCAGAATAAGTGAGAACTCCTGTGGGGGCGTGCAAGACCTCTAAACCTGTTGTCTAAATGTCATCCTGTTATTTACTGTAATTGAATGGTACAAAGTTTGCTGTATTCCAGCACCGTGTAACTGGACATCAGACCTGAAAAGACTTTACTCTGCTAGATCAATACAAGCAGGGATTCATGTTCAATTTAATGTCTCAATTGGCTTTGTCACATGATGTGTTGTGTGTATATCTCCGACTACATATACACACTAGCAGTCTGTTTTTTAAGTATCCTGTTGTTACATACAGTACTTTATGGTCCTTGATTCAGGGTAATTAAAGAAATAGAAGCTCTTTGTTCAGTAAGAATTAGTAACAGATTTCTTCTCTAAATATTCCTTAGTTAAATTTGCGTCTTCTTCTATCTATCACATTATCACTGGGTTAAAACGCCATCTACAAGCAGGGTGACACCAGTTTCACATGAGCTAACACTATTTACTGTGGAAACTGAAATCTCATTAGAGGGAAAGGCCAGCTTTCACCAACAGCAGTGGAACGCGAGGTGGAAAGCAATTTACAGACCCGGTATAGGTCATTCATGAGAGATGAAAATGTGAGGAAAACTGAAATAATCTAATGTGAAACTTTTATGTCCAAGTTGAAAGTACTCCTGTGTGATGAAACCATGCCTCAGTGTAAGAGAGCACAACCTACTCGGCAGCTGTCAGGACAAGGTCTGATGCAAGACAGTGTTGAAGATTTCTGTTATTTTTTCTGTACCGAATTTCATTATTCAACATTTATAAAATATGGAGAATAGAGCCTGTAAGGGTCTTTGTGCTGTTTTAGTATCACTCTGTTGTGCTTCACAGTGGTATGCTAGTTTACAGACAGTGCTCTTCCCTGCACTCTCCTGCTGCAGGCTGTAATGATAATTACTGACAGGAAGCAGAGTAAGTAGGAAACAGTCCAAAAAGCTCCTCCACCTGCCCAGGACCTTTTGTGTGATACTGTGTATCAAAAGTGCAGACAATAGCCCACCGGCTTAGTGGTTCACTGAGTGATTGATGTCATCTCATTAGCGACTGGAGTTGAGGCAGCTGAGAGCGACGTAGGCACTCTTCCTCCATATGTCGGCGTGTGGATGCTTTTTTTATTCGCCCTGCCTTTTCGTATGTTGCCACCAATACTGCAATTGTGCGGCGAGTCCAACAGCCTCTCCTCCCCCTCACTGCCCTCTCTTCCTGCATCCTCCTTCATCAATCAAGCTCTTCCCCAAGTTTTAAAACCCCCAAATCCCTCAACTCATCTAGTTCTTTCTCTCAGAGGATTTTTGTCCTCATGATTATTAAGATTCCTCTCCTGTCCCTGTGCTGCATCTCCTGCAGTGATGGATACTCTCTCTCTCTCGCTCTCTCTGTCTGTCTGTCACTGTTTCTTCCCTCCATCTTTAATGCCCCTCTGCCACCCCCGCCCCCTCCCTCAGTAGGTTCTGCGTCACTGATCGCTATTCGTTCGATCTGCTGAGGCTTCTTCCCAGGAGAGGAGCTGCAGTAATAAGAGCAGAGAGGCTCTGAGATGCATACTGTTGGCGCCCCGCAGGGCAGCCTGTAACAGAGAGCCATAAAGTCAGGAACTCTTAAACATAGTCAAACCAGAAGTGCAGAGAGAGAATGGGAACATCAACTCAAAAGAGAAAAAAAAAACAAAAAAGCTAGAACTATAAACATTCATTTCCGTTTTCCACAAATCATCATGACACAAACATTCGCTCGATGAGACTTCTGCAGAGTATCAGCACGGCAGAGTCATCGTTCAAATCAGAAACACTGAAACAACAGTGTTTTCTGTTCCCGTGTCTCCCTGAGGCAGTGTACTCTCAAGGGAAGGTGCCGGATTGACTTGAGACCTTCAGCGGTTCCCTCTTCCTCCACAGTGTTGTCTGGTTAATTAACAAACAGTCAACAGCTCAGATTCTTGAGGCACCATTTTGTTTCCTATTTACAGCACATTTCTGTAGGCAGACCTCCCAAGACACTCCTGAGCATCTGGCCAAACCTCGTACAATAACTATTTTTTTCACTTTGAAAAGCCACGAAGAAGAAGCTGTTTAAACACTGAAAGATCAATTTGCCATGAAAGTTACTGTGAGATTTGTTTGGGGAAAAGTAGGCTTACTCCTGTGTGGAGTGGAAGATTACTTTAGAATTCACAGACAGGAAAATATGTCTGAGCTTCCTAAAGGAAATAGCGTACCTTATATCTCACTGGAAATATGTGAAATGTAATTTTAAGGGTCAGTGCTGTTTTTGTCTCATCTGTAAAAGGATAATTCAGGGGTTATATTTTGGAGGTTTGGATAATAATCCTATTGGTTATGAAGGTATATACCCACCAACCTCAAGAGTATTCCCAGATTTGATTCAATTCAGCCTTTATTTACACAAGAAACAATGAAAAACAAGAGCCCTCTTTTACAATCATGCCAAGTTTAAAACTTGAAAACAAAACCAGCACAAAGCTCACAATCACACCCAGACACAAAGACAGAAATCAAAATAAAAGATGACAAATTCAGTTCATCAAAGTGCCAAGAATTTGAGGAAAGTCGATCAAAAACCTCATCACTAAGACATTTGTAGGTTCATAATAATGTCTCCAATGAGTTCTGTGAAACCACCGGAGACAAAAACCTGCATCACAGCCAAGATTTTAGAAATACTGAGGTTATTATTTTGGGTTTTTTTACTAGCCACCATTAAATGTCAGAATAACTTTCTTGATATTTTTCTTCACATTTCATACATTCATGTAATCGTTACATTCTGTTTTCTCTAAATTTAATTTCTCCATGCACTGATCTACGCCCTGTTTTCAATGCCCTCACTGCAGGGATGTGATTCAGTTTGTGCAAAAACATGTTTCACTTCATCACATTTAAAAATACTGATGTCAAAAAACTACTAGAATCTGCCAAAAAAAACTCACCAATTTAAGTGCAATTGTATAATCTAACCTTCTCCACAGTTTGCCAAAGCATTCAGATAGTTACAGACAATACCAAGGACACGTCCTTCATGTCCCAAATGACAGCTGTGGCCCTGGTTGCAAATTATTCCAGGAGGACGGAGCAGAATACAACAAACACAAGTATTTACTGTTGGAGCCTGTCACTGACGCCGGTCTGCAGAAGGAGTTTAATAAGCTTCAGATCTCCTCGTAAGAAGTAAATATAAATAAAATGATGGTTTGTTTGGGGGACCTTTGTCAAGTAAACAAGAGACAGTGATGTTGTTTTCGGTCGATAAAAAGCCAGTGCACATTTTGAGAGAGCGGCACAATACTGGAGCTGCAACTACAGTATCTTTTAATTTGCTGATCATTCTATTGATTGATTAATTCATTGTTTAGTCTATAAAATACCCAACTGGCATCACTTGTTCTGTTTAAATGCCTTTTTTTTTTTTTTTGATCTGATCAACTGTTCAAAACCTAAAGATATTTATTCAGCAGTGACAGAAAACAGAGAAAAGCAGCAAATACTCAAATGGAAGAAGCTGAAAACTGGTATTTTGTTTGATTAAACCACTTAAAGTGAAGAACTGATTTATAAAAATGGCTGCCAATTGAGTTCCTGTCAATCAAATCAAATGTTGATTATTAAAGCTGATTATTAAACTACAATAAAAATTAATTTTGACATGTTGTTACAGATTAAGTTGCAGTATATAAAGTAGTTGACATTAACTTGACTTTTATCAGCTGCAACATTAAAGTGATAAATAATGATGATGGGTCATGATTGTGCAGAAGCATTAAGTATTTTTCTACTTTTACACTCACTGCTACATTTCTACACTCTACTATTGCTACTTTTACTTTAGGAGAAGACTCAAGCACTTCTTCCACCACCGACCGAGTCAAAGAACCAAACAAAATATTGATGTTTTTTTTTCTTGGATTGACTGAAAGCAACTGGCAACTTCACAAACAGGCAACCGGAGAGAGCCGAACATCCATTGTTGCTCCTTAGCATTCCGTCCTACCAGGGTTACTGGGAAACAGTTGTTGCCGGCAACCTTTGGCTTAAACTTTAATCCTCTCTCAAAACAACATGTTGAGGAACGTCAGAGAAAGTAGAGCCTGTGAATAATACGGCATGACTGATGAGTACAGAGTGGAAGGGAAGCCGCCAAACGACTGGGGTGAGGTATTAAAAGTCAAAACACTTTGTACGTCCTGTTCAGAAAAGCTCACACTCCACCACACAAACACACACAACTCTCATTAAACTACACAAAACAGGCTGAGCTCTCAGCTTCTGCATCTCATGGCTAAACCAAAGCTCCACCAAGATCTCTCATTTGCTTGGACTTTAATAGAGATAGTTATGAAAACAAGTATGTTTTACAATAACATTTTCATTTGGTACTTGTGCTGGATTTTCTTATGTTTGCTGAACCACTGCTGCGTTTTTGCAACATCCCGTATATCAGCTGTTTTAAAATATTAATTTTGCTTTCTCTCCACTTTTACAAGCAGCCAAGAGAAAGCAATTACTTCTGTTATGTTACTGTACAGACCCTGTGATACATATATACAATATACATATATATAATGGATAACAGCAACATCACCTCCACAAATATTATGATAAAATATCTACATACTCTTATAAAATAAGATTGTAAATATGCCTTCTGGGAAAAAAAAAACAAAAACAAAGGTGCTATTTCACACATGCCAAATAATGTATTTAATGAGTGTAACCGCTGTTTAGGCTGTAATTTACTCACTAAACTGATCATGAGATGAGATGTGTCAAGATCCAGGTGGCTTACCACCTCAGCACAGCAGGGTCCTCTGGGAAATACTGAGCAGTGTAGCCTTAAAAAAGTCAGTCCTGATGCAGCTACTGATATAGATAAATGCATCAGATATACATCATAATGTAAGCTGAAGGAAGGATTAAAAATAGAAATACTAGATTTACTTTGTCAGGTTTCTGATAAAAATGCAATGTAACTTCATCTTTCAGTGGAGCTGCTAAAGACTCTGAAATGAGGCATGTAGTCTGAGCTGTACAGTCCATCTGCTCTTGTTTTACAACAGAATCACAATATAAAAGGGCAAAAGACACCATACACATCTACAGCCACATCTGCCAGTACAGTTCATTTTTAAACGATAAAACGTTCCTCGAGCAGGTCTCTCCAACACCTGAGTGCCCTGAAATAACGAAGTCAGTGGGTGGTTGGCCTTTCTTAAATTAACCATCTTTCATCTCCATACCTGATCCTGGCCTAGAAATGTCAGAGCAGCTGGCAGCTGTTGGATCGGCAGGACTCAAGCTAATTTACTGCTAAAGAATGCCAGAAAATGACAGAGCCACCAAACTAAACTTTAACAAGCTGATTATAACAGGTCAAATGAGCTGTGAAGATCAAAAATAATTGATGGGGTAGGTTTAGCTAACTGCTGGACTGCATTATCAATCTGCAGAAAAAAGAGGAAGAAGAAGGAAACAGGCTCAGTAGAGTGCTCCTTTCATGTGTCAGACAGTTGTATCAGTACACTGAGCAGCTCTGCATAATGATTCATACTCATCCACTTCCTGTTTCATCATGCATCTCTTTCCCCCCTGTGACATGAACTTAATTAATTTGAAATGTATCATCCCATCATGTGCATTAGCCCATGCACAAACACACACAGGCATTGTTCCTTAGAGTGGAAAAGAGGCCTTTGGTGTCAGATGTCTACATACTGCTGATCACAAGGTTAAGTGATAGCATGGTATGTGCATATCCATGCATATCTCATTACAAGGCTGCAGAACACACCGCTTCATAAATCAAAAGTTACTGCACTGCAGCTGCATGACACTCACAGAGGTCAGAGGTGGACGGCAGCTGGCGCATGTTGAGCATCGCCACATTTCTGACCTTGGTGTGAAAAGTAAAGCGTTGTCGCCGTACCTCCGTTCATCTCCGCTCCGTGCAGTTCCCATGGTATGCAGCTGGGTCGCAGCATCTTCTCTGCCCTCAGCACGAAGGAAAAATCCATATCTGTCCTTCCTCCTGTACGTGTTTTTTTCCCCCCCGTTCACTCTGAACCCCGTCGCTGCTGGAGCGGCGTCAGCTTACAGCTCTGAGGATCCCAGATCAGGGACGGGACGCAGATTACCATGGGGATCAGTCCACGCCCTCCCATCATTTCTATCCCCCTCCTACCATCCTTATCAACTATGGCAAAGCTTATCCTGTACTACCCTGAGATGGTCTTTCCCACCCCCTGCTGGTCCGACCAAACCCCCACCCCCCCTTTACAGATCCCACTCCACCAGCAATCCCACTATGGCAGATGGGACATTCCTGTACACGCCAAAGACACTGATACACTGCAGGCTTACAGTCACTCCTAAGTTCACCCTCCAGCTGTGTAATCAGACAGCTGAACTACACTGTATTAGAAAGCTAAGACCTGATAGTGACACAGAGACATATGTAAGGCCTGAGACAATCTTGGCGTAATCCTGTGATATCAGCGGCATTAAAGGATTGCATCCACCCTGCTTTGAACACACCTCCACCTCCTATAACAGTCTGCATTTTAACAGCCACTTCAGTATCTCACGCCCCTGTTGGTAGAAATCAAATGACGTCAATATGTTGTCTCCCCAGACAGCACTTAACCAGCACTGAACGAGTGCAGAAATCAGATAAATCAACATAATATGTGATGAAATACTGTAAACACAGAGAGAGATGCTGTTTGCCCGTGTGTTTACAGAACAGTCACACTGTGCAGTTATAATAATTATCATTACTGTGATTATGTTCTTGTATTTATATATTTATTATTACTCCTCTGGACACGCTCCAACTTCATCACACTTTTTATGACCATTCAACTGCTTTCACCATTTACATCTCAGTGCTTCACTTCACATCCTTTCAGGTCTCCGGGCTTCATCTCTGAACGACAACAGGGGTGGATACTAGTAATAGATTAATTGATTGCTAATCAGCCAATCAGTGTTGCCTTATGAGTTGTTGGTAGTTTTGATCTTGCTAGACCAGCAAACGTCTTCAAGTCTGTTTATTGTGTTGGTCCGAGTCAGTCCAGTTAAACCTGAGTGTTTGAGCTGCCACAGAAGAAAACGAGTGAAAATATCTCTTCACGCAGAAACAGGCAAAATCACAGACAAATGATCTGTCAGCCAGAGAAGAACTGCTGGAGTCACAGATGAGGAGGAGTTCAAAAAGACAAACTAACTGTCAGAGAAAATCATCTCGGCTACGTCCACAAGCCCGACAGGAGAGAGTGTGAGACTGTAACTGATTTACTATTTTATGCTTCAATGGAAGTTTCTTCAATACAGCTTTTACTTTTACATCTTCTAATCTGAGTCATCTGATATTAAGGCCAATGCAGTGGATTTCTTCTTGGTGTTATGACTTGATCTGGAGTCAAGTGGATGACATGTCTACTCCATCTTAGAAAAACGTCTGAGTCAACATCCCTGCTGCTCTCAACACTTCAACCAACATCTTTTAGTTTCTACCCTTCAACACTGGCACTAGTATCAGTATGTTCACTTCAAGTGACACTTCTTCACCAAGCACTCGCATTTAAATTGACTTTTCAACTTCATTCAGTGCTATAACACAAACACAACTTCAACTTCTTGTAGCTCTTCTTAAACTGCCATCTCAATGTTTTTCAGTAACTGTGTTTAAACTGCAACAGGACCACAAGTCTCACAGAAATAATAACAAAGGATTTCATTAATTAATAACTAATTGTGCTATAAAATAGACATTAATACATTTGTTGACAAATTAATGTATTAATCAATAAATAAATGGAAAAGTCATTTTAATGGGTAAAAAGTAGAAGTATAAAAAGAATTTGCAAATGACGCATCAATAACAACTTCAAAATCAAAAGAAGTTCACAAAAACAACATAAAACATAATTTAACAAATATTAATGAATTTAGAAGTAAATGATGAAATTTAAAAATCAATCTGAAAATGCAGTTTAAAAAGAGAACAAAAAAACTAACTATATAACTTCACAAATTGAATTAAGAGAACAAATTTTAATCAGGCTTTTAAGGCAATTTGCTTTTCCATTCGTTGCTGCTTTTCCTTTAACTATCAGCTATTTGATTTGCTTAGTTGTTTAGCCTTCCTGTGGCTCTTTGGGCTTTGTCCTGGTAAAATGAGGTAAAAATAAATTTTTAGCCGCAGGCACTCAAAATGTTCAGCAGAAACTTTCGCATTTTATAGTTAATACAAAAAAGTTCATAGTTCATATTAGAAAAATAGATGACATTTGAGCCAACTTGGAGCACGGTTTCTGGATGTAAGCACATCTCCTAAACAAGCAGCTAGAGGTCTAAACAATGAGGCTTTAGGTTTGTGTCAGCAACGCGAGGAAAGACAGGAGCCGTGTGTGGAGGAGAGAACCAATTAGTTCTCCTTCCACGGCTTGTCACCTGACAGTCTGCTCATCCGCAGCCTGATGGAAGAGCCTCTCCAGTCTGCTCATTCAAACCAATTAAGGTCTGGAGGTGTATTACCACACACTCATCACCTGTCTCTCTCAGTGCTCTGCTGCTCTTCACATCGCAGCTCGTTGGTCTGTTGAAAATCTCTGAATTTTAACCTCTCATATCATCTTGTCTGTTTCATATCGTCTGTCTTCCTAGTTTTCTTTCTCTCTATGCTGTCTTTTATCTGTTTTTCTTTCTTTTTCTCCCGCTCAGTTACAGGAGGAAATATCCTCCCATCAGCAGACCTACAGAGAATAGCATCTGTGCATGTGAATGACTATATATCAGTGTGGGACATATGCTATAGTTTAACTTATAGTCAGTGCAAAGACATGAGAAATTTAAGAGGAGCGTGTTCATGAACTCAAGAGAATTAGAAATATGGAAATGCCCCACAGTGCCAAATCAAAACAATGCAGAGACATCAAAAGCATCCATAAATGCACAGCCGCTGACAAAAGGCTCTTTTCTCAACATTTTCCCCTCTCTGCTGGCACACACAACAATAAAACAAAACACTCAGATGCTGGGGTACAAAGGGCTGAACTCATGTCACAGGCAGACTGTGTGTATGGTCCTGCTTAAGCTGTCCAAACAGTTTATCCGTGCGAGATGGATGAAATATCTGGAACGAGCCAAATTCCCACATTTCCCTCTCTTGCAAAACACGCTACAGACCATGTAACCATAAACCTCTGAGAAACGAGCTGTAATTTTCGGAGTACGTTTTGACTCAGCACCGAGATGGTTGGAATTCCCCCCGTGACTGGTGCTCGGAAAAAAGCAAAGAAGAGAGAGATTATTCCTGTACAACAGCTAAAGGGAGAAGAAGTGACCGACAAAGAAAAGGGAGCGCCTTATGATCATTTCCGTTTCAGACGAAGACTCATGATCAGCACTACATACTGCTGTAGGTCTATTAAAGTGAAACCAGCCTTAATAATTACTGTACAGCTCTCCTGCTCCAGGTACTCGCAAACCTTTTCATTTATTCATAAAGGCAGCGCAGTGTGAGTAGAGCCTATTTAAGTCCCTACTGGGCCTGTGTTAACTTGTTGAAAGGTCAAAACACGACTAATAAGGAAAAGTTGCATCGATTAACAGGAATTAATGGTCACTTGAGCTCCAGAGTGAATAGCAGGACCTCTAATTGAGTCCAAATGGTGCAGCCAATGAGTCCATTCTGCAAAGCAGAAAGACTGTAGAGGGACCCACTGATCCTGCTGCTACTGATGTTTAGATTTACTGTTTTGTATATGTATGACTCTTTTTAAAAACTTTTTTTTTCAGTTATCATGCTGAGCTAATAATGTCACACTGCAGTGACGTGTGTGAGCGACAGATCATGGATTCACACCATGAAGGTGGGTTTCCGACAACGACCCTAACCTGACGAACAGTGGTGGAAAGTAAAGTGCATTTCCTCACTCTAAGTACTGTGCTTTTTAAATTCCACTACATTCACAGCTTCAGCTGCTGGTTACTTTTTTAGATTTTACACTCTGTATCACTTAGTCGATCGTCAGAAAATGAGTCTGCTACTATTTTTTGATAATGAATCAATCGTTTGAGTTGTTATTCCAACAAAAATGTCAATTATCAATTGATTTGCACTAAACTTGGTGGAGGGATCGGGCATGGGCCAAGAGAGAAACCGTAAAGTTGTGACAGAAGTGATCTGGCCACCACCCCGGCTGTTTTCTCTCTCTCTAGATCAGCGGCCGTGTTTAACACACCTGTAAATTACCCCCACAGAGCTGCCAGTCTCCCCCTTCTCTGCCAGCCCTCCCCCCCTGCACTAATAACGCCATAATGATGCCACTGTTAGTACAGTGCAGAGGCAGTGTGCTTTATGGACTGACCTCAAAATCAATTCAGCAGCACACAGGGTCTATTAATGGAGTCGGATCTGAAATTCCTCTCCTCCTCTCCTCTCGTCTCGTCTAGTTTTTGCATCCCCTGCTCCTCTCTTTCAGACAGACCTTTGACAAAGCAGCGGACGTTCTGCAGCCCTCTGGCACACATTAACCTCATAAAGGGAAAGTAATAGAGCCTGTCTCAGCTGTAAATGTATCATAGTGCCGCTGCTTCCCTTCGACTAGACCCACAGGTAAACTCCTCACAGTAAAACACACAGGTATGGCGGGTAGCTTCCATCCCTCCACAGGACATAAATTTGATGATCCAGCTGTGTAACACTGTAAAGTAAAAAGCTTTAGTTTTGTTCTCATTAGTGTCTCTGGTGCACATAATTTGAAAATAAGGAGGTTTTGCAGCAGGGATGGAACAGAGGCATACTTGGGGGTTTGGGAGCACATTCCTGGACAGAGAGAGTAGCTGAGTCGCTTGCCGTGGTTAATTAGGGGAGTCTGTGGGAAACCCCTGAATATGAACCCCCCCCCCTTTCCAAAAAACCCACACCACTTCAAGTAATGGCGGCCATGTTGAATGGGACTCATTGTTCTGCGGCCAGAACGGAAGATTCCATCGCCTACGTCCAGTCGTCGGAGCTGTCGTGCCTCCTATGAGAGGGCCAATACCAGAGAGTGGCCACAGCAATAACACCAGGCGAACAGAGGAGGGAATAATAGATGGATTATAGCAGTTAAAGGGGCAATTCACTAATTTTACATGTCAAAGTGAATATACTTGTCACAAGGAATACTACTCTGGCTGTGAAAACTGTTGCACTGTGTCCTCTTTGGCTCTGAGGGAGCATGAGAGAAACAATCCTCATGGCATCAGTAGGGTTTATTCAGATTGGGCTCGGTGAGTACAAGTTTTAAACCAAATGTCTGCACAACAAACTTGCTAGCAAAATCCCTAATAACAAACATGGGGTATTTGGGGCCCCTGAGGATGTGAGGCCCCAGGGTTGTTGTTGCATCATGGGTGATGTAAAATCCAACAATTTTGGAGTTTGACATGTGTCTAATAGGCAGGGAATCTCAGCCTGTGTTGCGCCATGCAACGGTTAACCATCTTTTGAAGGTTCGAACACTGCATGAAAAATCAGATTTAGCCTGGACACAGACTGAAGTGTTCATTGTACAGTGTAAATATTACATATCGCACATCATGTGAAGACATGCCAAAAAAACAGCAACTCAGCCTGAGACATAAAGCAGTGATAGCAAGGTGAAGGGATGACAATTTATGTACAAGGCCAGCTGGCATTGGTGTCTAAACTGTGCACACAGTACAATATGATGTGTCAGACAGAAGGCCATTTGTAAAGTCTCTGTTTACTGCAGATGCACAGAGACCACGCCAAACATTTTCAACTAGTAAACAAGTAACTTTTTAATTAAAACATCAAATCTGAGAATGACCCATCATATGAGAAAGTGACATACCAGTGAATCTGTGAAGTGAGTAAATGAATACAGATTCATTTTTGGTGTCTTGCTATTCATGAAAACAGAAATAATGTTGATACAAATGATGAGTCTAACTCAGCAGCAGCCTGCTGGGAATATTAACACAGCTTTCTATATTCTTGGTTTACCCTCCTAGTCATAATGGGAACCAGATACTGTAAAGCTTGAAAGAATTGCTGAATAGAGTGGGAACTGCTGATTGTTTAATTTTTATTTTCATTAGCAATTTGCATAATTCTGGATCAAATGGCCCATGGCATTTTCATTTAGTAGCCTATAGATATACAGTCTGTTTGGGATCATATTTCCCTGGCAGAACAAGATGAGAGGGTTTATTTTCAGTGTGTTCGTTTTTTTTATTGAAGATGCAGATGTATGCTAATTTTAAAAAGGAACAATGAGTGTAATTAATCTGTGCATTTTAGAGATTAGCACGTGGTAGGTAATCAGATCCTTTTATGTGGAAAATTGAGGTCTAAAATAAACGCTTTTTGAGAAAAAGAAAGCAATCTCCCTGGCCATTGATCTGATGGCCTGATAGCTGTGAGTAACTTTAAGAGGTTTGCTGATAAAGATACGTCTCTGAACTGGCTCTTTTAAAATAGGAATGCACAAACACGCCTCTAACAATACACATAAGCTTCGGGAAAACATGGACTTGATCTCCTGGGATTTCGGTGGAGGACATCTGGTTCGAGGTGAAATTTAGCCAGACATTTACTGCAAACAATAAACACATTTACAGGGATGCATATACACGGCCCTCGTCTCCACAGAGGCGCTGTGTGTTTGTGTGTGCATATGCCTGAGCACACAGGGTACAGTAATTGGTGACCTGATAAATATTTGTGTAGAACCTTCTCAGCAGGAGAAAACAGAGAAGCACGCTTTCAACACTAATGTCTGCAGGCTGCAGACCAAAAATAATTCAGGGATGGAGCCCACTTACATGCTTGATGTCAACAATTCAGGGGGCCTGGGGAGCTGATGATGACACGTCAACAAAAACATTAAACTGTAATGTTGTGTTGTTTTGTACTAACCTGCTCAGGGTTTTTATTTAAAGAGGAACATGACAAAGTGAGTCACATTTATTTGTGTTCAAAAGAAATGAAGAGTCAGGAAGTGGAAAAAGTAGGATTCTGATGACATTACTGGTTTTGGCTTCACAACAAGTAGCTTTCCTCCAGACAGACAGAACCAGATAAAGTTTAGTCAGATCCTTTCAGACTTTAATGGCGTGCTTTGTCAGGGTGTAATCTTATTTGTAAAAATCCATGTCTTGCCTGATGATGAATTCAAACACTGAACTGATTCATTTTAGAGTAACTGGAAACAACCTCAGCAGCAGTGCTCGGTGGAATGCCACTAGAAAGCGAACGGCGAGGTTGCGTTGCAGTCGGAGCCATCTGTTGTATTCTGGGAGATTCAGTGAGGAGCGTGGAAAATCAACCACAACTACTGTATGCAGGCATACTGTATACTCTGAGTACCGCAGCAACAAATGATTTTATCATCAGTTAATCTGGTTTGTTTTAAGTGAAATAAATCAACCACAATTTCCAGGGGCAAAAATTACATCTTCAAACTGCTTGTTTAGTAAATTTAGAAGGATACAAAACAGCAAGAGAAAGCTGAAAATTCAGACATTTAAGAGGCTGCAAGCTAGTGAATGTTTTGCATTTATGCTTAACAAGCCACGAGTTTGATTACTGCAAACAGTGAAAAATGCCCAAAGCCCCAAGTTCACATATCTAAACAGATTTCAGATTTAACAGTCCAAAGATCTTTAGCTTTCATGACCTAACAAAACCAGTAAATATTCATAATTAGTGAGGCTAGAAACAGTAAACTTTTAGGCATTGTGCTGAAGAACAGTGTCTTAAACAATCATCCAATTATAGAAAGTGGCTGTAGATTATTTTTCAGTTAATTAATCAACTAATTGTTTAAGCTTGGAGCAACTACAGTGTTTCAGCAGCATCTCTGACAGGGCTCTTTGTATGTGAGACTACAGCGTACGTGGTCAGCGCATTAGACAACATCCTGACTTGTTACACAAATGTACTGTAAAAGTAACTGTTTGGTTTTGAATATAAATGGATGTTAGCAGAGGACCTAAGCAAATGTTTGACCTTAAACCTGTGGCTTGTGACACCACACCAATGGTAATCTGTGTTTGTCCTCGTCATTGATCGCTTCCTTCTTTACACTGTAATCATTCCTCTGAATTCAGTTCCTTTTCTTATCCGGAAGATGAGAAACGCTTTCTAGGTTGTTTTTTTTTCCACCATACTCCTGGATGCTGTAGCCTAGTCGGTCTCCATCGCTGCAGTTGCTTCCCGCTTCAGGTCTGACAAACCAATCACTGCTGGTTGACGTAAAACCTGATGCTGGTGCGTCAGTGTGGGAATGTCGGCACAGACACCAGATTTAAAACTCCTGTGAAATAGAGATTCACCTGTCGCTGCTAGGCTTAATCTGCATTGTGTGAACTTGTTTGGCAAAGGCTTGAATGTAACGGACGTTCATTCAGCTCACGCTCCAGTGCACCCTTCAGGATGTCTCTTAATTTGCCATTTATGGTTTGTGTGGGTGTTTAAAAGTGCACGGTATTGTCCTGATGTTCAGGGATGTCTTCAGCCCATCAATCTTGTAAGAGGCCTGCATGAACCAGATGATTCAGAGAGGGGTTCTGCTTATCCTCTGCTCTGCTGGAATGTCACGCTTTACATCCTCTGGATACAGAGGGTGGGGGGGTCGCTCTGCACTTCCTCAAAACTCATTTTCCTCCATGCCTAGTCCATTCTCTTCTGGGAATGAATTTAAACTGCAGCCAAGGCAACAATATGTACCAGCAGCAATAAAAAGTCTCCGCTGCTAAAGCAATGAGGCATTTTAATAGGATGAGCTGAGACTGTTGTGAAGGCAACCAGGCTTCCTCTCCCTCGCTGTCTGTCTCCTCCTCTCTCTCTGAGAGGTGCAATTGTTTGAAGTTTGGACTCAACAGGGATTTGGATGATTTAAGGTGAAAACGAAGGGTTAGATGTGTAGAATAGAGGCATGAGGGAGACGGGGGAGTTGGGTTCTTAAAGTCAGATCGTTATCTGCGCCTCCTGTTGCGAAGCGGGCACCGCAACACCCAGGCAGTGGCCTTGAAACACCCCACTCAGGAGAATTATACTAAACACTCTGTCAGAGCTCCTTTTTTTTGTCTTAGCGCAGATGTGCAAGTGAATCTTTTTCACTCGTGAATCCACTGTGTGTCATTAATGGAGACACATATCCTCCACCACATGAGAGCCTGCTGCATGTGTCAGGCTTCACTCAGACACCTCCATCGCAGCTCACTGTGTCTTGTACTTCCTCATTCGTCAAAGGAGTCAAAGAAATCCTCTTAATTCAGCTGCTTGCTGCAAGTTTTCCCCGTCCTAGACCGACAGAGTGATCCTCTCCAGATGCACCTGAAGCAGATGAAATATCCAGTAGGTCCATAAAACACAACTAGGAAACAATACTTCACTTCAGTCCATAACAGGAATTCTCTACTCTGACATATGGTGGTGATAAATACACGATACCCACTGAAGATATGCAGAGTTTTTTAAGCTGTCAGTTGCTACAGACCATTTCCTTTCCTGATGAAAAAAACTATAGAGTACTTTGCTGCGTGCAAAGTTATGATGAGGGGCTGCGTGAAGGAAATGGGGGAGAAAAGTATCATAAGAGGAGCGATAACGGTGAGAAATATCATCATTAGTCAATTCCTCTCTCCACTCTCTACTCCCCAGCCAATAACAGCCAGCCTCATAATGTGCTCTTAACCCGAGTCCTGACCCATGCATCAGGAAATCCATATTAAATGTCGTCTTCATCAAAAATCATCTGGGAAACAAAGACTGTCATGAGCCGGTGGGAAGGAAATAGTTAAATGAGAACTTTGGCTTTCATGAATCTAATTAGCATAGGGAGACATATCAGTCACACTGATAGGAATAATATCATCTCAGAGGCAGAGTGTCATACCGGAAAGCAATTCAATGCTTAGTGTCACGGTTAAAGCGCTCCTCAGTTCTCCTTGAATTGGCTTTTACTGACTTGCTCTGTGAAGTTTCATTCAGATAAAACTCGCATGGAAAATTTAAGTGCAGAGGAATGTCTGTTGGAGATGTACCCTGTCTTAAGAGTTGGCATCCTTTTTGAAGCTCCCTTTTCTGTTTCTGCTCCACTGCCTGTATACCTGCCTGCCTGCTTTTCTGCAGGCTCATTCTCTCTGAGGTGGCGGTTTATATCGGGGGGCTTTGCGGCGAGGGCGCAGCGGCCATCTGCCGCCCAAACTGAAAGGCATGCCATCACCAGCTGGTGGCCCAGGTGCAGCACTTCTGTCACCTCTGCCAGAAAGACCTTAAGACACACTGGAGGTTAGCTGTCATCTGTCAACTCTGACCCTTTACGAACGCCGCGACTCGAAATCAGCATCCCGCCACAGTGCCCTCCTGGTGAACCACAAAACTTGGAAAGATCTCAGAGCTTTTCAAACAATGCAGGCCAGCTTCCTCTGCCCCTGTATGGACATGAAAGTGGATATGTGCCGCCCAGCTGTCCTCCCTGCAACCCTGAGGCAGCCAGATTCAGAAGTGGAAACTCTCTTTGCGAGTCAGAAGTCCACGGGGCTTCGGCTCCCACTGACAGCCCGCGCAGCTCTGTCAGTTCATTACTGGGCCTTGCATTCCATTACAAAGCAAAACAAATAACCACAGAGTCATTATTTATTTAAGGTCATTACCAACCACTGTAGAACAAAGGCTGCCAATGTGCCAGTAAGTACTTCTAAGCTCTCAGCTATTAAGTGCAGATACACTCAACTAAAATTGAAAAAATACTGAGAACAAAATAAATTAAACACTTAATGAAAAAGGAGCTTAACTATGAGGTAAATAAGCTTTAAACCCTGCAATAAAGATGGGTCATATTACTATATTTGTCCGTTGTTAAAACCGTATGGATCGGCCATATCCCTTTTGTTTTGTTGCTTGCTTTTTCATCTTGTTGTGGCAGTTTGTTTTGATTGGCATACAGCAAGTTGTCATTTTCTCCAACTGACATATTAATGTAATTACACACTCAATATAATGATTATATTATCTGTTAATCTGTAATTAATTTCAGCTGTGTTCCAAGAAAAATAACGCAATAAAAATGTCATAAATTCCTAATTTAAAAGTGAGCACTGTGATCCATTAGTTTACCATCATTTCAGAGGAAAATGAGGTCTTTAGCTCTAACTATCAGATCACTGTCTCCGCCTTTGAGATGTCTGCATCTTCCCCCCAAAACCTAAGAGCAAATCCTCCCACCCACCGCCGCCAGGAATTTTCATCTGGTACTAGAGCCCCGGGAGTCCCCCCGCTATGCCATGATTAGTTCTTTTACTGGAGGAAGTCAGTGAGGAAGAGGAAGAGAGAGAGGGAGAAATGTTTAGGGGAGTACAGGGCTGCCGCTCTGTAGCTATTGTTTGGACGCAGTTCCTCTCACGCTGCATTGACCACAGACAGGGCGTGGCTGAGGGGAGGCCAGGCAGGGAATATTAGGAGGGGGGTGGGTGGGCGGGTGAGGTATTCGAATGGTGGTGGATACACGGGGGAAGGTTAGGGAGCATTGCATACTTTCTCTGCATGTGAACAGCGAACAGGAAGGCGGGTGGTCCCCGGAGAGTGTTACAGAGAGAGAGAAAGAGCTGAAGTGGGTGGGATTTTTTGCCCCTGTAGTTTGGTGCTCGGTTCCCAGCCCCGCTCATGTGCACGATGAAGTAATGACAGACCCCGGGGCCTCTGACAAACTCAGGCCAGATGGGGAGAGGATTCTTCCCCACAATTACTCTGCAGCACAGAGCATTAGAGCCAGCGAAGCTTCTCCTCAATGGAGAAAAGATAATCACTGGGTCTTTTAAGAGAATACTTAATCAACACTGTTTTATAGCAGGCTGTACAGTGTGGAGGATGTCTTTAAAGGTTTCAGCTGTGTTATCTTCCTCTATCCCTGAATACACACATCCTACTATGCTACCATGTTTCAACAGCAGCTATAGTAGAGTTGTGAGGCTGGAGGAGCAGCGGTTCTGGAGGGTTTTTTAAAAATCTATCTGGTGTAAATTCCCAAATACCCACCACACTATCCAAACATAAAAAGGAGGAAAAAAAGAAGAGCATCTTTGCTTGACAAGAAGTAAATGTGTCTTGAGTGTGTCTTTATAAAAAGTCATATTCAACAAACAATGGTGCTCTTTGGAGTCAAGGTCCACAAACAGAAAACTCCATGGCACTTGAGTTCTGAGCAAAATGAAAACCCTGTGATGTTTTGTGTGTCACACCAACTCTGATACCACAGAAACACTGTCTCCTAAAAAATCTGACAATACCACAGCATGGCCATTTAAATTTGTTCCTCTGAAATCGTGTTTTCTTTTGTGTGGTGGATGGTTGTGCAGAGGAAGCCGGTTACAGCAAAAAAAAAATAAAAAATCAGAGCTGTAACAATTTCAGATAGGTGAAATTCATCCAAAATTGGCCCCGAATCTGGATGTGAACTGGTATAAACTACCGAATGTTTCATCTCGTTTCTGCAAAGCATAATCTTTAGCTTCCACTCACTTTTGGCAGCAGACGTAACAGAATTTTAAGCTCCGTTAAGCTTCTTGAGAGTTGTAGTTGACCTCTCTTACAAAGTCTTGTATCTCGTATTTTCGTCAGTGAACAGTCGCCCATCTTTTGTACTGATGATTCAACTGGGTGAGATTCTTAACCATCAAAGCCCTGGAAGTGCGCCATCTGCAAGTCACAGAGCATCGTCTTTTACTTCCGTAACCCTGGACACCTGAAATAACTCCTCCCAGGTTGCACTGCTGTGGGTCCAGTCTTGACCGACCGTGATGCTCTGGCACAGTTGGAAGAATAAGTAAATTTATACATACATCACAGCTTTCACCCTTTGTGTCAAGCACATTGTTCCTCTTATTTAAAGCAGCCCAGAGTCACAAACACTCCCTGTGCTGTATGAGTCACTAACGGCTGCCTTATGGTTGTGTTTTAGAAAGGTTTATGGATTAGTATTGGCAGAATCCCACGGGGCCGCGATGAGCGCTTTCTCACCAGCCGACCGCGGGGTGCTGATCTACCGAGAGTGTAAATAATCTAATATCCCATAAGGTTAGCTCACATTGATTTTAGAGGACAAAATATTTTCTTACAGCTTCTGTTCCCCGAGACAAATTGAGTGCAAGCTAGATGTGTTTTTTTTTTCTCCTTTTCACAAGTCAGATGGACATTAGGTATGGCAGCAGAGTAGGTGATTGGTGGTGAAACATCAGCGTCGTTTAGGAATGCTAAACAAGGCCATGACAT
Organism: Lates calcarifer; assembly: GCF_001640805.2. Classification (NCBI taxonomy): domain Eukaryota; kingdom Metazoa; phylum Chordata; class Actinopteri; family Centropomidae; genus Lates; species Lates calcarifer. The sequence continues at coordinate 1,874,225 of NC_066852.1, forward strand.
CAATGTGATGGATTAAGAGAAAGGGCCAATAATAAAAGGGTGTCATCACCCTGGCAGTGAATACATTACTGTCAATGACCTGAATAAAAGGAGGCAGGTTGTTTGTAACAGTCAGCCAAAGACCTTTCCACTGACTCTACTCTGCAACAAAGATTGGACACACAAAATCAGTCCTTTGTAAATGTAGATACACAGATATGTACAAAAGCAAGAATCAAAATGATAGTGATCTTAATCCTGCAGGGTGTAGAGACTAAAAGTTTTGGGTGATTTAATCTCTCGTTCCTCTTGATTACTTCCGTAAGAAGGATGGACTGCGAGGCCAACAGCAACAGCAGTCTCTGGTGCCGTGTTTGCAGCCGGACATCGGACATCTGTCAGAGATGTTATTGAAGCTCCGCAGGGAGGTGAAACACAGCAAAAATTTTGTGACATTTTGGCACAGTATAGTATATTTACAGGAAGTCAGGTCATGCATTTTAAAATGCTTCGCCTGTGCGGCAGCTTTGATCCTGCACAGGGCAGAGCCAACAAATGGACTAACAAACAGCCTGGCCCAGAGAGGGATACACACCTAAAGAACATTTAATCTCCCTAAGCCAGTGGACGCTGACGCTGGCTCATCGCACACCAAACTGCCTAACCCGAGAGATCTCCCAGACGAATCATCTTAAACTTAAAATCTTAAGAAAACATCCTTAAAGCTAAGCGGTTCTCAGGCTCATCCCTCTTTACGCAGGCGAGGTGAGGGCTGGGTCGTGTTAGTTTGTCAGTTTGGAGTAAAGGAGGGAGGTGGGGGGACGATATGTGTGTGTGTGTGTGTGTGTGTGTGTGTGTGTGTGTGTGTCTGTGTTTGGCTTGATCCATAACCTGACTGCTGGCCTGGCCTCTGGGAACAGGAAGTATGACATCACTGCCCTGACATTCAGGAATGTGGGAATGTCAGGCTGCCTGTTAACACTGCATGAGTAAAACACAGGCACAGAGCAAGCAGGATGGACACAACAGATAACTCGCTGCAGCCGAGTTATTCCATCGCTGAGGACTAAAGGCCACGCTCAGACTGACTTGAGCCCTGTGTGAAAAAATGCTGCTCAGCCACTCCACTGACGCACTGTTATCCAGCAAATAACTCAAACCTGGCTCAACTTTGAAATAGTCCAAATCCAAGTGGCAAAACGCTGACATATCCTATCCATATTCAATTATATGCTTCAGGCTCCAAGATCAGTGGTGCCTACATTTCCCATGATGCAAATTCATAGCATCTTTTCATTAAACCCTCCCTGCCTGGTTAACACCCACACTCCACAGTGCCAAGATTGTTAAACCGGCTTTCTGTCTCAGATTTTATAATCTCCGAGCCTAAATTAAGATAACCCCACCCTGACACCATGAGTAAAATTAGTGGAGTGCTCCTTTAACTGCATCTTGTGAATGCACGGCATTAATTCCCAATGACACGCACAACCAACGCTCTGCAGGAACGCAGCACAGAAACAGTATCTATGACGCACACATTAACGCGTGGTTAAAACACATACACTACATCAACGCATAAGAGGAATCACCTGCCGCTGAACCATTGGATCCATTTAATGGACAATGACAGCAAACTGCTCAGTGGGGTATTATCTCAACAACCCCAGGGGCTTCTGAGTGTGTCCAAGTCAAATGCAGAACACAGACACCCCAAGCCACAAGACCTGCACCTCTTTCCTCTGTGGCCTTTTCACTATTTCAGCCAAACTTTCTGCACATGCAGGCGATGAAAAGTTTACTCTCTCACCATATCCTGGATTCTGCAGGAAGCTTTAAGTTTGTCATGGCAAAATTAGTGGCTCAATAAACTGACACGGTCACAAACAGCAGTTTTTGGTGTTCACACGTCCGGACAACAAGCAAACAAGTCCCCCCCCCAACCAACCCCCTCCTCCTTCACTGTTGTTCCAATTCAACTAAATAAAACTAATCATTAATGAATCCAAGATGTCAGCCGTATAAAAGTAGCTTTCCAGAATGTGTCGTAAGAAGGTTTAATTAGACACAGGCCACCGTGTTACACAAGCTGAAGCAAATGTGAAATAAGCATAAAAACCATGAGCTGGTGTCATTAGACATGCGACAACTAAATATTAAAAAATCCTCTTTTCAAGGTCTCTGACTTAAAACTTATAGCAACAAGACAGATATTAGAAAGTATGACATGAAGCCAGAACAAATTATTTTGAGCTAATGAAGCTGGGATGAGCAGTCCCTTGAAAACTTCAGTTTAAAGCTCCTTCCTCATTCATCACATCTTCTTCCCAGCTAAGTAACGGTGCCATGGTGTCGCCAGCCCCCTAACAGAGATGTTGGCACACAGTTCCTGAGCCTGAAGCACAGTTTAAGACTGCTCGCCAGAAATTGGGAGAGAGCCGAGAAAGGAGCCAGAGCTGGAGGGAGAACGGCCCAGAGGAGCCCAGCTGCTGCCTGGGAAACCGAACCCGGACAGGCTCTGGCCCACGCTCTCTAACTCCAACCCCTCCCATCTAATAACAAAACTCAAGTCTGCCTCTTGTTCTTTTTTCCCTCTCAATCTGCTGCCTTTTCCACCGTCCTTCTGGTGCACAGTTTGGGGAAAAATAAGTCAGTGGAGGAACGGTGAAATGGTATTAGTCACCCCCGCTGCACATTCCCCAAATATTTCCCACTGTTGATTTCAAAACAGTCACACATGTTCATGTTCTCGCTCTCGCACAAAGAGCGACAAGGGATTGACTACACACTCACTCACACACACTCACACTCACTCACACACATGCACATGCTGTGACACTCACCCCGGTAGTGGAGGCTGTCATCGTGGTGGTTGTGCTGGTGGTGGTTCTCCAGAGCAGGGGGGCTGCTGGCACCCAGCTCTGCCAGTCTGCGGCTGGTAGCGGAGAGTTCGGAGCGGAGATTGGTCACTTCCTGACTGGCGGACTGGATGGCCCCATCAATCCTCTGTGCCAGCTGTTTGTTGTCTTCCATCATTTTAAGGATTTTCCCCTGAGGACCAAATCCACACAGAGCAGCATGGTGTCAAGTGGAGCATGAGAGGGGGTGAAGCTAAAACCCTTTCCTCCTCCTCTTATCCCCCTCTTCTCCTCCTCCTCCTCCTCCACCTGTGCTTCTTCTCTCACAGTTTACTTTGGACATATACAAAAAAAAAAAAAAAGCCAAAATGCCGGTTCCTCTCCTGTTCTCCGCTGAGCAGCACAGAGATGATGTCTACCTGTTACTGCACAAAGAATCACATCTGTGTGGCCAAGCACCACACAGGCAGTGAAAGCATGTGTGTGTGTGTGTGTGTGTGTGTGTGTGTGTTAGTGCAGGGCAAAGGAGAAAAGGAGTGAGCGCGGGAGAAAAGAGAGGAAGAGCGAATGCGGAGAGAGCAGAGAGGGGAGAGGAAAAAAAAAAGACAGAGGAGAAAAAGAGATGCAGCCCAGCGGGCGGAGGAGAAAGTGAGTGCTCCCGCCGAGGAGAATGTGCTGTGAGCAGCTGCTCTCAGAGAGGACCCAGCACACACTGAGATGACATGCAGCCTTTTAAATGGACTGTACCATGTGCTGGAGGACCAGGGGAGAGGTTGGGGAGTGGGGGGGTGGACGCAGTTGGACTGAGCTGCTCTCCACCAACTCTCTAACTACAGTTGTGTATCCCACACCCTATGGAGTCTGTAATGAGTTAGCAATCGGGTCTGTAATAGTGGGAATAAGTACAGATTGTTTCTCTCCGTGTCCCTGCACTCAGAGCTTGGCAGCAGAATTAAACACTTGGACAAGCACTTGTCAAACCCTCTATATCTTTTCACTCCCGCTCCCACTCACCCTTCCTCCCTCTCACTTGCACACACCCGCTGTCTTTTTGTCTCCCCCCCCCCCCCCTTTTTTTCATTCCATTATATATTCATCTCTTTGTCCTGGGAAAGCTCACCCCCACATCGGGTGGAAGGGGAAGGGGGCTGGCTCAAGGCGCCCAAAGGGGAAAAACATTTCAACTCTGAGAGCAAACTTAGCAGAGGACACAAGCAGAGACCTCTAATGGGCTAAATACAAAGAGGAGAGGCCCGCAGAATTACAATCGAGCTGTGGCAAGAACATAGCGGAGCTTTACTTCTTTGATCAAAAACAGTTGGAAGGATTATATTTCAGCTTATCTGTGGGGCCTACAAACAAACAACACTGCCATCAATTCTTATCTGTACAGCTGTAAAATTCCATTACACGCACAAAAGGTTAGATATGGGGGGGGGCCGTTCATCTTAACTTAAAACAATCCTGGATATTGCTGAGCCATCACAACTTTGAATCTGCATTTGACATTTCATTTCCCAAGTAAGAAAACACATCCTGTCTCTGGCAAGAAACTGAGGTAGATGAGTGATACATCACCCCGACTCTGTCACCCGTGGTTTGGGTGATAACGGCTCAATGCTCATTGGTATTCACACAATGGCAGATAGAGACAAACAAAGATGGCACAGTGAGCATGCAAGACTGATGACTGAATGAGACAATTTGGTAGTTACACCAGTAGTTTGGACACTGCATCCTGCTTTGTAATGAAGTCTGTACAGTGACAGCGTTAGAGATAATCTGTGACTGTCAGACAGGGACCCATTAGTGTTCAGCTCATTCAGCTTTTGTACCCAGGAATACTTTTTTACAGTATTATTTGCTTTGAGGTGTTTCCTGACATGTCAGGTACTTCATGCAGTCTGCATATCATAGAAGTGGTGAAATTGTTAAGTCTTTCAACAGCAATTTTAATAATTGAGTAATTATTTTAGTCATGAATCAAACACTTGCTGCTTTCAACTCTTCTGATGTGAAGATCTGCTGCTTTTCACAGTTATATCATTGCAAACTGAATATCTTTGAGCTGTGGACTGATCATTTAACAGCACACGGCCACGCTCACAATGTCAATGCTAACATGCTGATGTTTAGCAGGTGTAACGTTCACCGTGCTCAGCAAACTTATTTTAGCATGCTAGCACATTTGCTAACAAGCACCAAACAAAAAGTGCAGCTGAGACTGATGTGAATATCATTAGTTTTTTATGTTATTTACTCCTAAAGCAAAATACTGGTCAAATTAAAATTTGATCTGATGATGGTTCCATGGCTTTATGATCAGGCTTAGATCAAAGTCAACAGGCTTGATTCTCTGAGAATCATTAATGTCTGCACCAAATTACATGTCAATACATCCAGTACTTGTTGAGATATTTCAGACCAACTGACCGATGTTTAGCATTCCTGTAGCCACACTGTTAGCATGCTTAAAAATCATTAGTTACAGCCTCAGATGAAAGATTTTAGCCTATCGTACATCACTAGTTCACATACAGTATCAGTCCTCTGGTTGTTGCATGTCACGGCTTGTTTCTCCTGATGTCTCCATCTGTTCTCTCTCAGCCTCTCCTGCCTCTTTTCAGCACATAATCTTACTGTAATGTCTGTCAATACTTCTGCTGCTAAACTCACAACTAATGATCCACAAACACGACAATTATTACAGTTATTAGAGAAGAGCTGCACCAGCACTGGCATGTTTGATCACATTGCATGTTAGCAGATCATTATCACCGTCTAGACAGTCACGTCAATGTCCCTGATTAGTGCACTGGCCCTGATTTGTAGCTGATTAGCACAGGACAAATGTTGCACAGCCTGTGACACAGGGCAGGGATGAGCGCCATCCCCACTTCTTACTCCACACAGAAGGCCCCTGTTATTCCACTGTGACTGGTTTTCTTAAACAATGAAACAGCTAAGTCTTCCTTCACATGAAACCACAACCACAGTCTGCTTGGAGTGATACGAGGCTTTCATACGCTTAACTGAGGAATGCGAGGAAATGAATGATTTTAGGGTCAGGGGTCGGGACGTGTCCCAGATACACATCAATAACCACACAAATACTTTGAGGATGCATAATTGTGGCGTGTCCAAAACACACAAAGTCCTCCTCTGTCTCCACAACTGGACTGAGGGCTTGTGTAGCCGTGGCAGAGACCTTAGACCAGTACAGGAACTCGGTTGACTCCCTTTAATAACCAGTTCTCCCACCAGTGCTTCTGTGGATTTGGCTCACTTTTCCAAACTTGGCCGAGTGCTTGTGTTGTTAGTTTGCTCACTTGTTTGATGCTATTAATGGGAAGTTTAATTAAGTGTGTCGAGGGCGTGCAGTTAAAAAGAGGTATTGATAAACAGTCACCATGACTGTCTGCCTGGGTTAATTGAATATCGACTAATCCTCCACACACTGGAATGCTTTCCATTTTTTCCCAATAGTAAAGTGATATAATGCCCTACTCAACTATTTATACAGGTCTTATCAGGCGCCTGGGGAAAATATCCACTCTACCAGGCTAACTAATGCCCGTCAAATACTATAAGAGTAAGAGAGATGTAGTGCCTGTCAGGGTGTGAGAGTATGGGATATATTTTTATATGTGAATAAAGGAGCTGTGGAAGGTGTAAAATTGAAATGTAAAAGAACAATATTTTTTAAATGGTGTGCTAGGAGGAGTGTTATGTCAAACGAATAATGTGTTTATTACTCCGTGCCTGGAAACGTGCATACTTGAGCCATGAAGAAACCAGCAACTGTGTTTCATAGAGTACTTTCCGTCTGGCTGACGATGTGGGAGCAGGAGAAATCCATCGAGCGAACACTCGACTCGCAGACCTCCGCAATGTGTTGGTCAAGGACTCTTCCCACGTTGCTGCCTGGTGGCACACAGGGCAGGGTTAAATCTTCCACATGCAACAGAGGCCATCTGGAGAGGAGTGATACTATAAAAAGCGAGTGCATTGTTGAAATCAAGACATGCGGTGCAACCAGGCCGGTGGACTTGAAAGAAAATCCCATGACTGAGCACATACTGCAGGGTCTAAATGTGTAGTAACATTTCAGACTGTGGCTGTTCCCTGGCTGGGACTGAAGCAGAGATGCATGAGTAAGGATAACTACTAACTTAACCACATGCTACTGACGCCACAATGTCATAACTTTACTCCAATACAAACCCAGAATTTTCTCCAAGTTAAAAGAAGTGAAGCCAGAAAACAGTGTCCATGCTGATTCTTCAGCAGTTCAACATTACAAGACAGCATAAGAGATTAGAGCTACACGATGTTTGTCAAACCATCAGATATATACTGTTTATATTTTGGTATTAATCCACTAAAACTGTATTAATTCATTTTTGGCCACTTTAGGGCAACCAAAAAAGCTGCGTACAAAACACTGACACATTATCACCTTACAGTGAACATGCACGCCAAATCCTGGGGGAAATATCTCATTCTTTAGATGCTAAATGCATCACTTTGTTGACCAGCTAGCTAACTAGCGTGATGCTGGGTGTCCAGACTGAAAACAATACTCATGCACGCAGTGAAAGTGATCAAGAACAGTAAAGTAGCAGGCCAGAAAACCAAGTCTGCTTGGTAAAAGCTCTGTAGAGATCAGGGGAATGGATCATTTCATCCTTTGTTATTATAAAAATACTGATTATAGCAGCTTTAAATATCTCTATTGGTACCATTGCAGGCAAATGAAAGGTCTGTGGCCAGGGTTTATTTATGGCAACAAAACACTGTTTTTAAATGTTTATTTCACTGGATTGGCCAAGATTTTATCCATATTAACAATCTCTAAACCAACATTAAGCTTCACGTTATAAACACATGAAAAACCGATTACTTGTTTGTTTTTGCTCATGTACAATAAATAATTTCAATTTGATTTCCAAATTAAACCTCTTCATTTATAAGTAGGGCAGATCTGAAATCAGAAATATTTGGGTTTCATTCCACGGTCAAGTAATAACAGACCTTGCTGTTTAATCGACATTGAGAATGACAAAAATTTCTTTCCTGGGAATGAGGCCCCTTCAGTAGATCATATCTTATTACAGCAGGCTGCTAACATTATGGTTGTTTATATATTCCAAATAGACACTTCAGAAAGTATGTGTTAGCTGGCTCTGAATCTAAACTTTCACAGACTCTAGTTCAGGATTTCTAAATCTCAGTATGTCAAAATGTTCAGTCTGCTGGGGACTGAAAGGAAACAGCAGGTTTCAGGACATTTTATTCTAGAAATAACTGCAGCACACAGCACAACGCTGCCAACATCAAAGAGTGCAAGAGTTTTGATTCTTTACTTGTACGCAGGTTAATTGGCACTGCATTTGGATTTTACTTTTGTCCATTTGCAGTCAGTGTAGTGCGTTTGTGTGTGTGTGTGAAAGTGAGGGAAAACAACAGAGATAAGCCATTGCATGAAAAGGACGACAGGAAGAGACGGAGTAAGAGCGTCCTTACCAAAGTTACAAATTAAAACAAGTTTTCTGTGCAACCACCTCTTGCTTTCTCTTGCCAGCATTTGTGACAAACAAGACACTTCAGACAAAACTGGTCTTTGTTAGTGGAATCGCACACGAGTTTCCCACAGCAATAAGACAGCACTGACACATCTCTACATGAGCTAAGACCATTGATTCTTCTGTATAAAAAAAGAAAGAATATGTGCTTTGTCTAATTAAGTCGGATTTGCATTGTTTAAAGTGATAAAAAGATTATCAAATGTGCATTACTTCACTGCGAGTGAGTGGGAAAAAAGCCTACAGAGAGCCGAGTTCCCTGCACAGAATGTAGATTTATCAAATGCAAATGTCACAGTTGGAACGAAAAAATGGGTATTTATATCTGTGCAAGTGACGGAGAGAGAAAGCCTTTAGCCCCGAGTGGTGACACACACGGACAGAGGGGCATTGATGGAGTAAACAGTGAATGGTAGGGAACGGAAACTCAACTCTTTATCTTTGTATTTTGGCTTTTTCTCCCTCTTGCCTTCTCTGTCACTTTCTTTCTCCTATGTCGCTGCATGAGCTTTCTAGCTAGCAAGCTAGTTACTACCTTTTAGCCCATAATGTGGACTTTCTGACCATCTTTGGTTTCACCACGCAGCGTAAATTAAAGTAGATATAATCAGCATCTATATATGAACAATGGATCACTTGGTCATGACTCTGCAGTTGGCCGCAGCTCTAATGAGCGTCTTTTAACTCACTGTTTTAGTTTCACTGACCACAACTTGTTGGTTCACTCTCACTTATTTCATCTGTGTCGTTTTCAGCAAAAAAAGCTCTGATAAACACACTGTACGCAACCTACTCAGAAACAAACAGTGGACAAAGCCAGCAACAAAGTTAGCAACTAACTGTTGAACATAGTCGAGCAGTTAAAAGCTAAAGATCCTTATGTTTCCCACAGGAGTTGGTAGAGACTACAACTCAAGATAAAAGCAGAGTGGCCTTTGGACTTACATTCAGTAACACAACACCAGATGAATCTTAATGTTGCTACACATCTGCTAAAATCATTGAAAACTACAGGTTCAGAGACAAGGAAGCTGCTTCAGTTTTCTAGGTGCATTTAGCAAAAACGATTTTCTGCACAATGTGTACAGCAAATGGTTCTTTGGTGGCCCTCGCTTGTCTATAACACCTCCCAGCTCAGGATGCAAAGACCAGGAAGATCAATCACAGATGCTTTATTCTTTGCATTTAATTAATCCTCTCTGGTTGTATTTAGGTTTCGGTTTTAGGTAGATCTGAAATAGAAATCTGATCACAAATAATACTTGTTGTCCTTCCAAACTGAGCTATCAAACAGACCTGTGTACAGTCCAACTAGTTTCTAATGTCACCATATGCACTGTGGTGCTAAGCCACTGATCCGAGCTCATTCAAACCTTCAGCAGGACGCTGTCAACAGGTTGCCAGCAGAAGCTCCTCTCCACTCTGTGGTCTTAAAGTTTGGCACAGAGGTAAATTCTGACCCCTACAGCGGCTGAGATAAGACCTGGAGAGAAGCAGCTATTATCTGCTGTCAAATTCAGCACGTGTCCTCTTGAAGAGTCACCCTCCACCACCCCCAATGCAGCCGTGTCCTTCTCCTGATAGTCTGGTAATAATAAACAGTTTGACAGCCTCTCCTCTTGGAGATAACCGTCAACAGGGTTGTGGATGAAATGCGGTGCCAGAGGCCTTGATGAGTATCAAGATAAAGGCTTGTCTGCAGGTCTCTGGGGGGACTGAAGTGAAATGATGCAGGGATGAGGGAAGGGGGCATTTGGCTGTGATGAACCTCAAGACCTGTGGGATGGGAAACGTACATCTGATGATGTAGAATCAAGCTGCAAAAATTGACATTCCTTCACTGTCTCACATCCCTCCTCTCCACTGAGACCCCATTTTGCTTCTTGCCTCATTTCCCCATGATCTCACTTCTGCTCCCTGCTGGCTGTTTTCTGTCATTGCTTCTTCTCCCAGTGCTCCCCAGGCTTCTATTTCCCTTCAATCTCCATCTTGCCCCTGTCATACGTTTGTCTTCAGACCTGCACGTGTACACAAGCAGACCTGAATGTTGCAGTCATCTCTAATGATGCACAGATCAGTTTGAGATTACAAACACAGGCAGTGTCGATACAAAAGGTGTATGTTTTGCACTAAGAGCTACACACTCGGCCACTTTGCTGCTGTCTAATTGAGTTCCTCGCCCCTGTCATTGTTCTGGAGGAGGCACAATTACAAGGTGACGTTGAGAGAATGAGAGATGCGCCTATAGCCCGCGGGGAAGATGAGAAAGATAGCTGACAGTGTTATAATCATCAACATAATTAAAGTGTCATTTGAATGAATCCAAGTAACATGGAATCATTGGGGCAGCTAGTGGCAGCTTTATCACAGTCTTGATCCTACACAAAAGAACTGCAGGTTATAACTATTGACCAGAGCAAAGGAGCTGTCTCCTGGTAAAGCTACAGGGGGAAATCTCTCAAGGTAAAACATTTTCTACAACACACGGAGAACCTCGCTCATTGCCAAGCCCTCCTCTATCCATCTCTCTCTCTTTCTTCTCTCACAGCAGCCGAGTGATTTTCAGAGGGCGGCTGCAGTGGAAATCACCCCGACAGAGCTCTCCCTGTTGATTTATGATATACGTTTAGTTATTTAGTGGCTAATCATGGTGGGCTGCTGAGAGCAGGTTAGAGTACACCTCTAGAAGACAACTGGGCCAGCCTTGGACAGAGAGATGAAGTGGCAGGGCTGCTGTCTGGCTTTCTTTTTTCTGTGAATAGCAAAGGGTTTGAGAGATGCTTATTTTCAAGGCAACAGAATTAATTTTCAATTAATGGAGGAAAGGAAAATCATTTAAAGGTACAGTTCCACATTTTGGGAAATACGCTTATCTGCTTTCTGATGGAGAGGTAGGCAAGCGGATTGATACTACTCTAAATATGAAGCTACAGCCAGCAGCCTGTTAGCTTAGCTTAGCACAAAGACTAGAAACATGGGGAAACAGCTAGCCTGGCTCTGTCCAAAAGCATTAAAATCCATGACCAGCATTTGTTCACATTAACTATACAGACATGAGAGTGGCATCAATCTTCTCAGTGTGTTTCCCAAAATGTCAAAGTATTCCTTTAAATGACCAAAGCTAGTGACCAGCATACAGTAACAGATGCCACTGCAGTCTGCAGTGAAAACACTCTGCATTTTAGCTGAGACCAAACAGGAATTTTTCTGCACCAGAGAAGACCAGAGCCAGGATTATTGTAGCACTGCAGGCAAATAACTGACAGACAGGTTTAGGAAAGCTTTGCAGTACTGAGGACAGATTAATCCATATCTGACGGAGGGCTGTTTCAGTACAGTGTATTGATAAGGAGCTTATCCCCCTTGTTGGGTGTGTGTAAAGGCACATCTGCAGAGCCTATTGATTAAGAGACTCATCTCACTATCACGAGTTCCCACTCTAGAGGACAGCTGCGATGAACGGCAACACTAGAGACAATGATCACTCCATCACCGCTTTATCGCTGTCCTCATGCAGCTACTTTGTATGCACATCAATCCACTGTGGACTGTTTTCAATTTCTTCACGTCTACCTCATCTGTTTCTTATCAAAAATGCATATTGCGAGCAGTAAAAACTATTCCTGTCCAATTACGGTCTATGTCCATGTCTTTAAGCTCTAATTTTTTTTTGCATAAGATGACAAAAAGAATTTGTAACTATAACATTAGAGAGAGAAATTCTTATTTCTTTGTTAAAGATACAATAACAGCTCTGTGGCATCATGAGAATTCAAAATTGTTCCCAAAGAACTACAAGTCGCTATGTACTGGGGATTACTGTCTTTATTTGCTACAGCTAAAACTACAAGATACAAAACTTGTTGGAACACGTTGAAAAATGGGCAACAAGGGAAGCGGAGAGAAAGATAAATAAGGCCGAGAAATGGAAGGGCACCAAGACAGCGCGAGAGAGACGAGGGTTCGAGCCAAAACATGTGAAGTTGCGAAGTCATTTATTATATTTCAACATTTATCTCTGCAAGCGAGAGCCGAGTTATCAGAACGACTAAATTGAAAGACATTCAAGCGTGGAGTAGAGAGTCAGTAAAAGGAACACTGATGACCAGAACGGCACAGACTCCCTCAGTATTCCAGGCTTAGCATACTGTTCTGCATGGAAAACCTTTTCATGCACATACTGTATATGCACCACACATACATACACACACACATATACACACACACACACTCACTCACCTGTACTCACATACATATGCACGCACAGAGATAGCTCTAACATTAAAATGCAAAAGCAATTAAACGCAAGCCACAACAGTGCCGAAGAAGTGCCAACCTGACAGCGGGACTTTGATTATTTTAATTAGAGCAATATGGCTGACTCATCCATGAATATAATTGAAGGAAAAGAAAGGTTTATTTTCCTGACCGAAAACCTGTTTTAGACTATAGCTGCAGTTTGAGGGTACGACTACTTTACATATGCTTCAGTGCAAAAGGGCGAAGCACTTATGCAAATGTGTTTAGAGAGACAAACTGTGCTGATGAGCTACTTTTGTATTATGTCTTTTTATTTAATGGCTCTGACTTACTCTAATTGTAAATGTATGTGATTTAAATGTGTTTAATAAGCTGGCTCCTGCAGGAGCTGGGAATTGCATTAATCTGCATGCTAAATTAGTTTGTCTGAATCCAAAACTTGCCTGGCTCAGGGAGTTGAGCTCTTGTAAGGGATTATAAGAGGGCATTAATACTAAGATCCATGGAAAGCAAAACAATATAATGTTCCTTTCGGTTTCTAAAAATGTTTCATGTGGGCAAACTAATTACCATAGTATCATTTTACAGTCATGCTGAATAAATGAATATGCTCCAGAATATGTACCCAAGCAGTTTCCTTGCAGACATGTCCCTGTGTGGTTATTGTCCTTTGTGACTACAGTGTTTTGTATTTGTGCACCTAATGCAACTCTGTCTGAGTGCTTTGTGTGTGCACAAGTGTTTGGGTAAACACGTCTGCTGTCATGCTGTTTGTGTGTGTGATTCTGTCGGGGAGAGGAGGGGAGAACGGGAGACAAAGACGCAGACAGATGAAGTAGAGAGGGAGTGAAGCAGGAAGGAGGAGTTGTTTACAGAGGATAACAATCACGTTGGACTTTGTTGGGCTGGGAGTTCTTCAAGACGTGAAAACCACCTTTCATTACACAACCGTTTGAAAGCTTAATGGTCATTCTGCTGCTCCCTGAAGAGACATCCCATGCCCAAACATAAACCGCAGATGAGGGGGAGAGGCTGTGGAGTACGACGAAGAGCTCTTACACTTAAATACACAGACCTACAGTTGGTACACCCTCTGTTTGCAAATGCATCTCTTTGGATAAATATACAAAATGTTCTCCACCTCTCACTCCTCTGAAATATGTAAACTCTCCTTCTACTGTTGTTGAGGTTCTGTCATCTTGATGTTATTTCCTGTTATCTAGATCTACCTGTTTTCTGCCCCACTGTAATATTTTGTACATTATTCCTCTCTCCTATACTTCCCTGAGTGCACTACTAAATTGTTTTGCCAAACATGTTTTGAAAGAAACGTAATTGCTGCCTGGGCAACCTTTTCAAGGTTGAGTGTTACCTTTTGCTTTTTGTGGGAGGAAGTCGATGTGGATGGTGGAGGTCCAAAGTTCAGTCTCATGTTGTTAGGTTTATGCCTTGATTAAAGTTATATTAGTGAAACACTGAGGTTTGGTTAAATCTGCAGTACTTGATTTGGTGAACTTGTTAGCAACAGTTGCTTACAACACATGCAGGAGTTACAGAGCAACATTAGCATTCATTTGGAGTTGCACTTGGCAAGCCTAAATCAAATATTCAATCATTTTAAGCTGTTTTTGGTCTTTGCCAACTCCTGAGGGAAATATCTGGCTGTTTAGCTGCTACATGCTCCACTATGTTCACCAGCTAGTCGCTCACTGTACCTGACTGCTGTTTGGTGCTGAGCAGATAGAACACAGTGGGTTTTTAGGGCTCTTTTACTGAGAAGAGCTTCCTGCTGCAGCTGCACATTATGCTGTGAGAGTGAACAAACTGCCTACACATGATCATAAAAATATTAATCTTGCTTTGGTTACTATGAGCTGATACTGTTGGAAAACAAACATAAAATCTCACTAATTGTTTTGCAGATACATTCAATGACAACACTTCTTCTTCATATTGATAACAAGACAAGTTTACAGCCATGTTAACAGCTCGGCTGTACTGCTAAATGCTAACATCAGCATATTAACATACTCATAATGCTAACATGCTGATGATTTCCAGATATAATGTTTACCATGTTCATCATCATAGCATGCAAATATTTGCTAATTACATGCAGACAAATATTATGAAATCAAAGCACAAATTCAACCGTGCAGACAAACATTATGTTTGTCTGCACGGTTGAATTTGTGCTTTGATTTCTCAATATTGTTGTAAATACACTGGACTCTATGACAAACTGGTTAAAATCTGTCTCTTAAATAAAACCTAAAGTTAAATGCTGTGTCATCCACATGATTGACATTCCAGGATTTGAATAGTTAACACAGTTTGACACCTAAAGAAAACTAAAGAGAGCGGTGGGTTGGAGGGATTTCAGCCATTAAGCTTATAAACTATTCCCTTTTTCAAAACCGTTATGCTCCAAATCAAACGTGGCTGTGGTGTGCTATTTTCCATTGTAAACAAACATAATTTAACCTCTTTCAGGTGAAGAACAAACTGGAGACCGGCTGAGTCTCATTTTGCAGGAACTTATTGAGGTTTTCGGAAACATAAAAAGAAATACTGTAATAAAAATGTAAATATCCAGGAAAAAAAATGACTTGAGAGTGAATCAAAGAACAGAATATGTTAAACTTCTGATGTAAAATAGAATAGCGATGACTTACATGGTACATTAGGTGGCATCCTGGAAGCTCAAAACAAAGAAATTTGCATACAATTTTTTTTATGTCTGTCATCATTTGCTGCCACAAAGACAAGGAAATATTTCTCTGAGTGTAGATCCTAATGTTGTTTGTGACATTTGCACTCATCTTAAATGATAAAATTAAGTAATTTTAAACCTCGAACATCACTTCATGAGTAATTTACAATTCATAACAAATATTGAGCCTCACCTTCCCTCCAAAGAATAACAATTACAGCTATTTCCAAAAGCACCTGCCAGGCAGTTTATGTCAGGGTTGCAAGAGGACAAGCATCACATTAAAATATCTTCAGTGGAGTTCATTAAAATACCATCTGCTCACCAAAAAAAATCACAAAGATTCATGACAGAGCAGAATGGCTCTCCAGGGAATTGTAAAAAAATTTTAAGATTCAGTAATCTGGCAACAGCGGTATTAGACGATGCATGGTTATGCATGCTGATAGGCTTTCAGCTGAGATCCCTGGAAACACGTTCTCACTGAGGCAGTCAAACTGCAATAAGTGGAGCATCCAGGCAGAGCAGAGTGCCGCAACCAGCCGGCACCACACACTAACAAATTTATACATGAGGAACCGTAGGAGAGCGTAAGAGGATTCAGAGTAGGAGTGGAGAGCAGTCATAATCACACTTGTGAATATTAACAAGCCTGGGAAAGAACAAAATAGCATATTAAGAACATGATTCATTACACAAGAAGATGTACACAGCACCATCAAACCAACTGCTTCTATTTTAATAATAGGCTTACAGAAACATTCTGAAATTGGGTTTTCATTATGAGGATTTGTGTTTGACATTTCTGATCCCATTTCCTGCTTTTACACTTTGTCGTGCTTTCCTCGGTTAATCTTTCTGTTTCAGTGTTTGTGGCCTCTTTATGAATCTATCGTGTCCTGGCTCCAGTCCCCAGTGAGTGATGAGATGCAGCAGAGGAGTGTTAATATATGAGCAATATGGTAAACTGAGTGAAAACCATGGGGATTAGGGATGAATGAAGCCTAACGTGCATCCCAGAGCAAAAGTTAACTCATTTAAATTAACTAAGTATGAGAGACCCGAGCCGAGCCTCCACAGATTTAAGAGTTACACTCTGCTTCAGGTGTTTGGTGTGGGTCTCTAAATCATGAGATTATGTGTAGACTTTACCTGCTGACTGTTGTAGCACTGCATTGACCGTGTGACAGAAATAACTTAATTACGTACACTCACGTTTACTTTGTGATACAGAGTAATATCTGATACAGCAGATGAAGGAAAGCTAGTTTGTATTGCATTATTTGTATTTATAATATTACCCACCTTTTCTCAGCCTGCTGAAAATTTACATCCATGCTGTCATTTAGCCTGATGTTGCACCCAAAAGTCTCTCAAGTTTAAAAATCTGTCATCAGGTTGAAGCTGTTTTGCTCATTTCTAACTAAATTCAATTTTTTGGGGGGAATATGCTAAAATCATATTTTCCTGAATCTGTTGCAGCAACCTGCCTCGCTCTGTCTCGTTTCACAACACTAACACTCATTACCATAAAATTTCCAGACTAAATACCTCACTAAGATGATTGTTTGTTGTCCTCACAGTCAGAGCAAACACTACCAGCACTGTACACACACACACACACACACACACACACACACACACACACAAGAAAATGCCAAGCCTTTCTCAGGCTTTACATTCACTGACTTTACACTGCCTTCTCTCACAACATGCATATGCATTTTAAAAAGGTGCACATAAGCCATGCTAAAAAAGTTAGGCACACAAGTATGAAGTAGCCTTAACACTCAGTGCACATACTGGTGTAAACATGAATGGATTACTAAAGGGAACCACTGGACATGGGTCAGAAGACCTCTGCTCCACAGCCTCTGTTTGATGTGACCAACATTTCTTGTCAGAATGTCACTCAAACCACCCAGAAGAACTACAAAGAAACAAAATGACTACAAGAGAAAGTCTATAAAGAGAAGCAAAATGACTGTAAAGAGACAGAAAACAACTACAAGGAGACACAAAACTATCACACAGAGTCACTTTGTGTGTCTGTCGGTCTGTGGGGGTCTCGCTCCTGTATAAGACTCCTTTTACAGATCTGTACCCACAGGCCTGTTGTCTCATAATCTGTGCTCTCATAAGTCAGATACATTAAATAATTACACTTGTTAAAGTCACATCAATATGTTTCCAGGTCATATCATATATTTAACGATGATAAAATCCAGTTTAATCAGTCTGGCCGTGCTTTACATCCCACCTCTGCATCCTAAATCAACAAGAAATATGTCAAGTTGTAGTGGAGAAATGTTTTACAAATGCCTTCATATGATGCTTTGACTGTCTAGAATTAGTGGTTCAAAGCTAGAGGTGAATGTGCCAGTCTCAGTAATAAAATCTGAGCAAAACTCTTTCAGACAGAAAACTCAGGAAGTAACACTCATATATAAGAAAAGCTACTCAGGGAGCCATAAAATGTACAAAGCTGCCTCCAGAAGTTCAACTAAATCAGTAAAATACATGAAATAATCACAGAAATACAGCAAAGTCTCAGCTAATCTGCTGGATTTTGTCGGTTTGACGTAATCCGAGGGTGTGTCTGTGTAATGACCACCTGGTGGTGTACTCCTCACAGGGCAGCACGACGGTGAATTACCGTGACTCGACCCATGAGACAGGTGTGCACGATGATGGGTGAAGGGGGCTAATCCTGAGCACTGGTGCTGAGGTCTGGTGGTCCGTAACACCCAGAGCCTCCTGAGCCTGATCTACATGGCGGGATTAAAGCCTCTCTATTTAATTGCATTATTCCAGATTACATGACCAGATTACAAGATTGTGAGACGGCAGACCATGAACACTGTCTGGTTTAGACGATTATCATCAGAGGGAACAAGCTTTATGATCCATATGATCTCATGTATTGTTTCTGAGTATTATGCTGTAATATATGCTGAATTACTGTGTTTGTGTTGTTTAAGATTATGGCCACAGCATACACTTTTAAATTTCTTTCTGTTATCAACTTTAGTAATAGAATTTGTGCATTAATGCTTCATACAACCTCTTTAACAGCCCTACTTCCCTTATTTGCTATTTGGATATAGTATACTATATCTTTTAATCAGTTTATGCTCAGTTTATAAGATTTATAGACCATAACTAATATGGTTAAATTTTTTTGTGAGACTGAGGTCAGTGAATGTATTAAGGGAGATTCAAGAGGAAGGTTGACAAGAGAAAATATGCATTTGGAAAATAATCTACTGAGATAAAATCTAAACCGTAATAAACCATTCAGTGTAGAAATATAACCCAAAAAAAATAAAAAATACATTGATCACATTATTTTAATTCAAACATAATTTGAAGTGTATAATAATTTCACTGCTTCCAATATTAATTACGGGATGTCTGGAATTTTTGTGTTCAAGAGTCTGGAAGACAGAGATTGTCAACACCTCACAGAATAAAGACGTAAACACTGAACTTAATCACAACTGCAAACTGCAGCCTGTACAAAGTGCATCATATGTGGGTGAATGAAAGTCATAGCAGAGGCGTTTCACAGCAGTAAACCTGCAGGTTGTCAAAGAAACATGAGAACTAATACGACTCCAAGGCAGTCAAATTATCAGAGGCCAAACTGATGGTGCAGCGGTCAAATCAAAAAACCTTGAAGTGTTTGTTAGTTTAAAAAAAAGCAGGTGTGTGAAGCAGCTCTGGGCCAGATGCCACCTGCCCTGACTCCTCAGAACGATTGCTTCTGGCAGGGAATCAGATAGAAAGGAGAGTCATTTATATTTCCTGCACCACCCCACAAGCTGTGGAGGCAGGGAGCATTTAAATCTCTTCTAAGGTCAACAGGGAACTTAGTGGCTTTGATAACAACTATCCCATCTTTGATTCCACACCTTTTTTTTTGCCTCTGCAGAAATTCTGCCTTTGATGAGGGGCTGTGCGAGAAGACGACGACAGCAAATAACTGTGTTTAGGAGCTTGAAGCTGACATGTGGAAAAAGTTAAGATAAGGGAAACAAAAGGCAGAACTGGTCACATTAACGTCCCCTCTCATGTGCTGTGCACACAGTAACTGATGTTTTCTCATAAATTATTCAGGTTTCAGTCCCGTGGAGGTGACTCCAGCAGCACCACAAGGAAGCTTACCTATGACTGAATGCTAAATAATGGACTAATGGATCAGTTTTCTCCGAACGAGTCAAAACAGAATGAACCACTGAACATGGGCTCACATATCTGCTGCGAAAATCTCTCCAGGAACTTAAAGCTTTCTGTGGTTGGCAGAGAAAGTCACAGGAGGACTCATATAAAGCCGCCTCTGCGCCGAGTCTCAGACTCCTGCATGAGCAAAGCAATCCTAGACACTTACCCACATCAGCCAGACACAAACAACCCTACAACAAAAAGGGCTGCAAAGAGTACAAACACTGTCTGTCACTCAAGAAGGGATTGACAGGGAGATGGGGCCCTTTCATATCACCCAAACTCTGTCTGAAATTGAGGTGAGCACCTCTGATCTGCAGAAAGATGCGTGTAGTGATCCGGATCAGCTTTGTGACAGCGCTCGGGGGTTTCCATAGAAACACGCGCGCCCGAAACACGCCAGATTTAAACATCCTGAACCGCATCAACAGATGGCTTCTGGAGAGGCTGAAGGATGATGAAGTCTCACAATCTGCCGTGCATCATTTCATCTGACGGAGGCCATATTGTCATCTTAAAACACACACGTAGTGAAAGTTTTTTGATCCACTGAAAGATACCTCCTTAATATACAAAACAAGCATTTGTTTGATTGGATGAGAGATCACCGTGTGTGTATAATAACGTGATGCGGCTGGCGAACAACATGAAAAATGAATGCGTTTGCCTCAGGGCATTTGAAAAACAATCTCATCTGTCACGCTGTATCAGGAAGTATAAATCCACACTGTCATTTTACCCCTGCACTCAGGTTTGCCTAATCATCAGCTGTGACAGACGTGTTTTAAAATCTTCTCTGCAGTCTGCTCCAATACAGTCGTGTTTATGTGTACTCATTAATCTTTTCCTTTTCCCCCCGGTGTTTCTGAGGGGGCAGAAATGTGGAAACTGGTGAGAGAGACGAATACCGGCTGAAACTGCAATTGTTAAAAAAGAGCAACCCAAGCTCTTTGAAGTCCGGCCCACTTCAGCTCGTGCTGTAACACAAAGGATGTAACACTGAAATAGATGCAAAGGATTAGGGGTGGACTGATTTCCATACAATAAGGTCAGAGGGAAGAGGGGAAAAAAAATCTCAAAATGAGACATGAGATGAAAGCCGCAGTTTCCTCCAACAGATTCAGGTAATAACAGCTTCTTTGTGCTCAAACACCCAAAGATACTTACAGAACAAAGACAGCCTCACATAAAGAGAATCTCATAAATGATAACCCACTTTTCCTGCAGGCAGTGAGACTCAAAATGGATGAATAGAAATAACAGAAAATCATGGATCGATTTCAGGATGGAGCTACACCTTTGCACCAACCCCTGGATCCTTTGTCCTCTTTCTCCCTCGACCGTAACTCTTCGTCTCTGTCTCTCTGTGTCAAATACTTTATTAGTTCATTATGTACCAGATTTGAACAGATCCATTTCCTCGCTAACAATCGCAGGACAATCCAAACCTCACTGGATCATTAATCTAGCCTCCCAATCTGAGCTCGGGCTCATATTGCTCCTTTAATACTTCTCCAGTCGATAATGAATTAGAGTGTATCTGCCAACGTTGTAATTGAAATGACTAAACTGGCAGCTTACTGCCCTGCCAAAATCAGCTATGATTTCTGGCTCATATGAAACTTTTCAGCTTCATTTCTCATAGGTTACTAAGCTTTCTTTTGAACTCAGCGACTCTATGTAAAGATTATGCCTCTCTGAGACTGTGAGGCTGCAAAGAAAAGGGAAAAGATAAACTGTCAGTTGAAATGCACAATGCCATGCTGAGTATGCAGTGTGCCGTATGAATTACAAATGTTCATATAAATAAACAGGGGAGGTTTTCACTTGACTGGAGATGGAAAGTTTCAGTAAGAGATGATAACAAGAGGCTTTGACCTGAGGGTTAATATCAGCACGATAACAAACTGAAAATGGCAATAATATCAATTATTGCTCTTTATATTATGAACTTTTAAACCGTGAAGGTTTTATATTTGCAAAATGATTCCAGAGCCTAGAAAAAGCAGAGCGGGCAGGGAGGTGGGAAAACTTTTTTGGCCTCTGAGCTCAGCAATTTTCATTCCACTAACATGACTAAAAACACAAGAGGAAAGGGGTGAACAAGGTCTGCAGATTATTCTATTTGCAAACCTCTCATCAATATCATAACAATATTATAATAAGCCAAGTGTGCTGTTATAATTTGGTATGCTTTTTTTGAATGTAATATCTATTAAGGGCTTTTAATTCTTTACCATTGATGCCACACCTTAGCCAGGAATGAGGGCAATAAGTAACATCCTGCACCCACAACGAAGCGACCAGTAATTCTCTAATAAGGCTGCTGAAATCTCTGATGTGCCCTCAGGTAAAGTACTTTCTATTTGCTCAGACTTACACAGACCGACATTCTGAGGCGCTGCTCTGTTTGTGGTTACTGACCTGCTCTGCAGAGTATTTGCTCTGAACTGATCCACCCTCCCGCGGTGAGAAGACGACTCCGACTTTAAACTGAACAAACCCTCGTTTCTGTGCATTTTTAGGGAATTATGGCGAGCAGTGTCTCCTCTGTCACGCCACCATCAGGCGGCCATTGTGGCCCCGCTGACTCCCCCGACCAAAGCACCTAATGCAGTGCAACGTTCCACTACATCAATTCACAGCTTCCACACCCACTGAAATGCATTTGATTAGTCACCCCAGCACAGCAACAGGGACATAAATAATTCATCTGTGCAAATGACAAATGAGGCAATCAATTCTGGGACAGCATTCAAAGAGAAACTATTCAAATCCCCTCTAAATTAATTTTCTGCCTTTTAGTGGCCGTGGACTTGAAATTTTAATGCTGAATTCATCAGATGATGCTTTCACCCCTGACTTCCACAGACAAACTAAACCATCTGGTGTCAGAAAATGTTTTCAAAAAGATGTAAATAATATACGAAAACATCAAGGTCTCTTGACTGACGGGAAGAGTTCTTTACTCTTATAATGGAGCAGTAAAAGTCTCCCCACACCACTGGCAGCACTAAAAACTGGACATCAGAGGGTCTTGGTGGGTTGCCTCGACTGAAGTGAAACGCTAGAGAACAGCACTTTGAAAAGGGGAGAGCAGAAGTAAAAAGAGTAGAAGAGAATGAGGGCTGGACTAATTTCATATTCCATTTGACAGCAGAAAACTCCACTCTCCATGAACGCAAAGCCCTCTGGATGAGCCGAGCTCCTCCATGTGGAATGAGATCACACTTGACTTTGACCTCTGAGACGCGGAGAACAAAGAAATCTGATGCATAATCTGGACACAATTATTTTGTCTGTCTATTGTTGCCGGAGTGATGACGGGGAGAGTGGAAAAAGTTCAATCCAGCTGATCAGATAAGGTGAATTAAGTACAGAGACCAGGGTGGGAATATGAAATGAATCCAGTCAAAAATCTGGTTACTGAACCCAAGACCTTACTGTGTTTAATGATGCTGAGCTTTAAACATCTGCAAATAATTAAAGTTATAAATAATTAAACCTCCAAACACCTGGTTCATGGTTAAGGTTTGGGAAGAATCATAGTTGATCATAGTGACTTAGTTAAGGTTCAGGAAACAGCGTAGTTTGATTAACAATAACAATCATGTGGTTAATTTTAGGGGACGAATGTGGCAATGGTTTAAAAAAAAAAAGAGAGAGACGTAGTCTGCTTAATCTTGCATGTTAGGTACCTGGATGTCAATCAAACTGTAACTTCAGAACATCACTCAACAACAAAAACTTTTTCTTACGCTTTGATATTTTTTGTTGCAGTTGTTGTTTTCTAGGATTTTTTTCTAGAGAACAACTATTCACAATATATCTTACAGTTGAGAGAAGATCCCAACAATGCACTGCACTGTGGATTTAAATGTCCTTTGACAGCATTGGTGGTTTGAGTGTACTACACTTAATGTAGTCACTGTCCCAGATACCACACGCTGAAGACCCGTTAAGAATTAGCATGTAGCATGTATTTGGGGCACGCTGCTCTTCTGGAATCGATTGAAGCCGCGGAGGAAAACAAATGTATCACTATAGTAACTGTCAGTCACATGTCAGCATCCCCCTGGCGATCGGTTTTGTCCTCTTGACAGTTCACAGCAACAAGCCCCCAGCTGACAGAGGCCTCCATCTGACACTCCATCGAAGAAAAAAAAAAAAAAAGTGGAGAACATGTAAAGGTTGTGAGTGTAGCGTCTGACACAAACAAGGCCAACAGGCAGAGAAATCTGTCATGCTGACTGGTGTCTGAGCGCTTCACTTAACATTGAACTACCGGCAAACTTTTTTTTTTTTTTTTTTTAAACCAAGTACAACTTCTTGGGGAGATAATCGGCACTCCATCCGCGGCTGAGGTTCCCACTCATCCATCACCCTCCCAATGCTATATTCCTGACCAAAAAAAAAAAAAAACTGACTGCAGGCTAACAATCTTTCACTCCGACTTGCATACCACTGAGCTGAGGTGAAAGCAGTGGCCTTTTGCTGAATTACCTTCCCTTTAATCAATGACACTGCGTTGGAGAAAATATCTCCAGGAGAATGGTGGGATGGAGGTGCAGGGGTGGAGGGGCTCCGTATCCATCACGAAGGTCTGCGATGGTGCTAATGGATGCATCACTGTGTCAAGATTCATCTACCATTCATCAAAACGTTGAGGGAATATAAATAAAAGGACAAATGTTACAACGCTTTAAGGATGAATTATCATCTCATTGGAGGCAGAGCAAAGAGGGGAAAAGTGATTTCTTTACTGTGATAGGTTTGTATAAAGACAAACATGCTTAAAGACAGAACGAGTGCAGGAAGCTCTGGAGGTGAATTTGAAGAAAACGCAGCCAAGATCATTTGAATGAAACAAGCATTTCCCTTCCATGAGTCCTGAGGATTAACAGAAAAAAAACCCTCAGAGTTCAGACATTAGTTGTTCACAACATCGCAGAGGTTGCCAAAGTTTTCAGCGCTGGACTGCTTGTGCTGTTGGCAAGGGCAAAGGTTTTGTTTCAGCTCCGAGTTTAACACACTCTGGATTCAACCCGGAGCAGGAACTTTCTCTGACAGGCAGCGAGACAAAGAGACGTGCCGGTGGATTTCTGTTTTTCCTCACTTCGTTTAAGTTTAGAGCAAAAGATATATTTACATAAGGAAAGTAAGCATGTGAAAGAGTGATGGGAATAGCTGGTCATTTTACATAATATATAATTTGTTGTTGATACATCCAGGGCTGTAGCTGAGTTCAAGTGAACCCCTCCAGACAATTGAATTTAATTTAAGTTTTTTATTTTTTGCACATTATGTTTTATTCACTAAATCAGCTTCTAATGATATTTGTACATTTCATTTCCCAGTGCAACAGGTTAAATGTTTTGATAAAATTCTGCTGATGAATGGCTAAATAAGTTATTTATTTACTGTTTATTTGGTTGGCTCATCATTACTGAAATTAATACAGTAAGTCTTAAAAAACAGACTCAGGTCTATTTCTCATTCATGAATTTTACTGTTGAACAAACATAGCATGTTTATCATGTCATAACGAGAATGGTGTCTTGTTTTAATGATGAGTTTTAATGATTAGAGATCTAAAATAAAGAATTTATATTAAATGCATGGTTTATTTCTGAAATCAGATTTATTCAGAAACTGATTTCTGTTGAGTATCATACAATCTGATGTTCCTAGAGTTAGGATTGGGATTAGGAATTTAAAAATGTGAAGCTAGTGGCACATTTATCCCGTCAGGTCTAGTTTAGTGCTGGAGAACATTTTCCAATCATCAGAGGACAAGTGAGTCCCATTTTTTTTCGTACTGTACAAATTGCAATCATTTTAAAAAATGTTCCATTAAAGGGTTTGACAAAACTCTGACACATTCTGGCGTACAGACGATCAAAGATGGGACTGGTTGTTTGATTCTGATGTGTTTAAATTCAGCAGCTTTGACTAAAAAGGCCTGGAAGAGAAGGCAAGATGGAATATTTAACTAATATTTGCTCAGATTTCTCCAGTGTCAGTGATTTATGAATTTTGTTGTAGGCAATGAAGGTCTGAAAATTTGATTGTGAAAGTTGTTTATGTCTATTTTGAGACTTTTTTTTATATCAGCTGTACTCTGGCTGTGGATTATATTTGTATATACAGTTTATATTAAGTCTCACTAGACCACACTGAACACACAAAATTTGTTTGTCTCCTTCTAAAAAGAAAGTACGGTTTCTAAACCCCGTACTGTAGGTGTGAGGTGGAGATAATTGAGGAAAATTCCTCTTGTAATACTCTGTGACTTGTCCCACTGTGTGCACCTGGAACTCTCTGTTGTTATCTATCAGTAATTAGTTCTCTATCCCAGCTGCATGAGAGTATTATCGCTCCTCCGACTTGAACATTGTTTGTTATTTCTCTCTAGAAATAATCTTGATCAGTGGGACTGTAACATGGACTGAATGGCTTGTTGAGAGGGTGGAGGCTGTACCTGAGCGTCCATGAGCAGGTGTCTCATCAGGGTCATGGACTTCCTCAAGGTGTCCCTCTCTCCCGGCATGAAGGTCTCGTCCTCGTCGGCCAGGCTGCAAGGTCTGGTCACCATGAACTGAGCGATCTGGTCGTTCAGGCTGTTGAGAGACTGGACCGCTGCAAAAGAGGGAAGAGAGAGTCGGGTCAGCGAGACGTCAAACAGAAACACGAGTGACTGATGCATCTTTTCCACTCCTGTCTTGTAGGCAGAGCAGCTCCAAAGCTTCTCGTTTCTGTTTGTTTCCTCTCTCACTAGTGGGATTCTCTGGATCTGGACTTGAGCGATGTGAGACATTTTCTCCATCCACGGCCACAGCCGGGCTGTTTCCACTGTTCTCCCAGAATAATCCCTCTTTTGGACAAGAGGGGCATCATTAGGCTAAATCCATTACCAAGACGCAGTAACTTACATTCAAGCCGTTATATAATCCTTTTTTCACTGAAACTGTCTCAGTAATAATGTTTATTCTGTTTGTTTGTTCTTCAGTTAGAGTTTATATCAACACGATATGTCTCAGCTCAGACTTTCTCCTTTCAGCTCTTTGGTCAGAGCCTGTGGGTGGTAACACAGACACGTCTGATCAATACTAACAAAAATATACAAGTTTCAAAGCAAAACCAGCAGGTGACAGAAGACAAGGAAACATACATAGTGACACAGAGAATGAGCTTATTTTCATTATTAGTTATTCTTATTATTGATTATTTTTTCAATGAGTTAATTAAAACAAACAGCAACCTGCAGGAGGCCTGGTAATGATCTAACTCAAGTCATGGAGCCAAACACTTCTCCACGAGCACAGACCCTTATCTAGTTGTTATCCCAAAGTTTGTGACTGATTGACTGCAACCTTAATTTAAAGGGAAAACTCACTGAAAGCATGTTCACTGACGAGTAGGCCTGGGTGTTGCACACAATTAAAATAAAATTAGCTAGAAGAGTCAACTAAATAACAGCAGGACCAAGATATTTCCATTTGATGTTAAGGTGTTTCCTCAAACAATACTTGAACACTGCTCTTGTTGTAAACATCATTAAATCTCAATAGACAGAAGAAGCTCATAGAGAATCTGTACTGCGTGTATAAATCTGTCAAACTGAGAAGCAAGATCATTTTTCCAACTTTAAAGCTGATTAGGAGAAAACAAAAGGGGGAAACTCAATCATAAGAGCTTCAGCAGTACATCTGTAAAATGTGAATCACAATTTCCCAAAGCTGAAGGTGACTTTATGAAAGTGCTTGTTTTGTCTGACAAACCCGATCAAACTCAAATATATTTAATTTACATTTGATTTGAAGCAGATTCTCACATTTGAGAGGGAAGCAGCAGCAAACATTAACTGCTTGAACTTGACCAATTAACAAAATTACTGTCAAGTAACTTTCTGTCAAATGACCAACCAATTAATCATCACAGCACTTGCACCACAGAGAAAGTTTGAGTGAAGGATGTCAGGTCACTGGCTCCAAGTCAAGCATCACTTCCTCTGTCTCACGTGCACACACCAGCGAGCAGGGCCGAGAGGTCAGTTTGAGGCGAGAGTGACAGAGCGACTGATGCAACGCGTGACTCGCAGACGACAGCCAAGGTCGGCTTTTCAGCAGAATGATCAAAGATTTACGGCAACACATTCCAGCCTTCTCTTGAACTGCAGGAGCACGGCAAAAAAAAAAAAAAGAAGAGGCATGTTTATGAGCATACAGCAGCCCTGCAGGCAGAGCGGCATACATCAGATCAGTGCAGGGTGGGTGGGTGGAGGGTTCTGGGAAATAAAATGTTTACGACAGAGGCTGACGATTGGAATCTAATTTCACATTCAGCATTTACAAGGTTGTACCTCTCTGCCCCGAGAGATGGCCAGACACGTCAGGTAATAGCACGCTGCTGCTGCAAATGACATGCTGTCAAACTGGGAGAGCAGACACACCCTCTCCTCCTCTCTGCTCCACATTCAATTTTTATTCAATGCGTTCTGTCACACACTGTGATACATGATGGAGGAGACAGGTGGCTTTCTGTAAAAGCAATGTTGCTTTGACTGCCCTGAAAATACCATATCACAATCAAAAACGCCACAGCTCCCGGCCAAAGGCATAAAGCATCAAATAGATAGGACGGGAACAAGACACGATGCTGAATTTGAATTTGCTGAGACATTTGTAATAAGTGATTGCTCCTCACTCGTGAAATTATCTGAAATCTGAAAGTCTTCTCCAGGGCACTGACATCCCTGATCAACATTTGGCAGCAGCACAGGTCTGGAGGTGCACATCTTCAAGTCCTCACCACCACCCTGCACCTTTAATATCCCTCTGGTCGGAGCAAACCAGATGAGGCAGCAGCATGAAGATGAGCGCACACCACCCGTCCTCTGCTGAGAATATCAAAGTGTGGAAATGTCAAACCGTGTTTTCACATCGCTGATCAGATACAATAGTGAGTGCAAGTATTCAGAGTGACCTGGTGAAGCTGGCCGGCTATGAAATTGAGCATTTTAATAACACAGAGAGGACGAAGAGAGGAATCTTAATGAGAGAAAAATATGGATTATTGAGAAACACCTAGTTCCATTCACCCTCTGGAGTCCAGGTTTGCTATGCAGCTATAACTCTGCAAGAAAAATAACACTGACACCTATAAAACTGTGCAAATCTTCTGTGATAATCACCCAAAATATTATAATGGAACAGTTCAAGGTTGTAAAAAATATTGTTTCAATACCTCTACATTCAAATACAGCAGAATTAAAATAAAAAATAATAAAATAAAATAAAAATAGAATTAAAATACAGCATATTTAAATATTAAGTGATTTTATCCTACCACGTCTTTGTGACTTCTTGATTAGAAGTCTTAAATCACTGGAAATATTAATAATTTTCTACTTTAATAGCCTCCTTTACAAAAAAAAGACATATATGAGATATAATGTGAAAGCCCCACGTCAGCACTTTCAACTAAAACAAAGTTACGTTGCTATAAATTGAAGCGGGTTTAGTGTGTTCACAGAGACATGTTATACATTCATGCATTAATCTGAAGTCTGTTCATCTATCACTGAATCTTTCGTTAATTCCCTACAACAATTTACGGTTAAATCCTTTATCCTGGGGCATTTTTCAAAACCGTGTTCACACAGGATCATGGCCCCCATCGCGTTCCACTTCTTCATATCAGTATTTTTGATATAAAACATACAATCATTCAAATCAGAGGGTTATTCTTTTTTATTCTTGCGTGTGTGAAACATGCCCACACACAGGTGGCCGAGTGCTGCTGGTGACTGAGACGTGGACAGCTCATTACAATCTTTGTAGCCACCCACAGCAGCAAAACAACATCAACAATGATCTCTAATGAGGCATGTTGGTGTTTCGTCAGCCTGCACAGTCCTTGTGAAAGGAGAATATAATGTGCATATGAAAAAAAAGAAGCAGCTCACTCATAAAATGCAATCCCACCTCAGGGAAAAAATATCCATTCTAGTTTCTATACAGGTTCATTGTTAATTTGTGAAATCGCACAAAACATAATCAAGGGACTTTTTTTGTTTTTTAAGGCAGATGTGTGGAACACAGTGAAATATATTCAAATGAGTTCAGTCAGCTGTCCCACCAGGAAGCGTGATGAGAAAAATATTAAAACGACTCTTTTGCTTCTGCTCGCTCTGGGGACTGACAGTGACTGTCGGAGAGTCACAGCGGCCAACCAGCCTCTTTCCAAGGCAATTTGAGGAAGCTCCAAGAACTTCACACTTCAAGCCCAAACGGCCCAGAGTTGGATGAAAGGACGAGGGGAGTCTGTGAGAATCTGAGGCAATCCCAGGAGAAAGGCTCGGCCACATTTCAATTACACCGATGCCAGAAAAATACACAACACAATCTTGTTGAGGGACAAAAGCCTGCATTGAACTTAAACCGGGGGTGTAACACCGTCTCCCGCTCTCCGGGTGAGAGCTAGCGAGTGTTCTTTCTGAGGCTTTGGAAAACATGCCACTGTAAAGCTAACTGCGAGTTTGTTCAAACGTGGGGATTTGGACAGATCAATTATAGCTTAGCAAAGTTTGCTTTGCATAGAAATAACTGAATCTCTGTGTATCTGACAGCATCAACACAAGCCTGTAATTTTGTTGTTTGCCTCATTGTTCTGCATCACTATCTGTAGGAGGGTCACTTGGACACTTTCCCCCAAAGAAATACTCTAAAACATATCAGCATGTCCGGATACAGAGTCTCAGAAATGAAGAACGATTCAGAGAAGCATTTATATTTAAAGCAACAAACATAAGAATCCTGTTGCTTTTTTTTCTCTTCATCTTTATGTCTGCAACACACACTCCACAGTTGACAAATGCTTTATATTTTACTCCAATGTCATGCTTCCACACTCCAAAAAGCATTTGATCCTTCCCTCTGGCTATCGTCCACTAATTTCTGATGCACAGCAGATGGAGGCTTTTGTGTGCAGCAGAGCTTTGTCTGCCTTTATGGGCAAAGCTGGGAATATGTGAACATGAAGTACATAATTGTGACAGCGGGTTTAGGAGATTGACCTCTGTGGAAAACAAACTGCATGGGTTCTATATTTCTTTGTGCTGTCGTGTTCGCCGTCCTCAGAACTGAAGCGCCGAGAAATCAGAGGATCTGCCCAGAACGCTCGGACAGACAGGAGCTGCAGGCAGAGCGCCAAGCGTCTCTTCTCTGTCCACGTCTAGCGAGAGAGGATCCCTCCCTCGAGTCGGCGTTTTCATTCTCATTTTCACAATGCTACAGGCAGGTTTTGGCTGGTTTAGACTCTAAACTGTATCTGATCCGATCAGATCTGCATCCAGACGCTTAACTCAATTCAGCCAGTTCCAGAAAGGAATCACGTTTATTGTGTGTATTTTGTGTCCTGCTTTAGCTGCTTGTAAGCAGGAATCATCCAACTGGTGGCCAATAACCAATTTCTGATAGTGAGAAATAAATATTGATACACATGTTGGCTTTTTATTGCACTAATAGTTCTATAAGGATTATCATTAAATTGGCTGAGACAGTTTGTCAGTTCTTTCCAATGCAGAAGTAAAAATATCAAGTTAAAAGTCAAACTGAAATATAATTAAATAACAAGTCTACAGGGATGTTGGCTGCACACTAACATCTGCACAGTAACATGCTAACAATGATAATGTGCTGACGTCTAACAGTTTTCATGTTTACTATCTTGAAAATCTTATTTTAGAATTGTAGCATGCTAACAATATCTGATTAGCACTAAAAATACAAGTGATGCTGAGGGGGAAAGTTATTTGTTTTGCAGTTATTTGGTCATGAACTAAAATTCCTCTGCATGACTTGGCATCACACATAATGCATTATCTGAACATAAGTGATAATGATCTTCAAATATATAAACAACTGAACGTGTTCTTTGCTCATCGCCATATATGACACCTAGATCCAGATGTTGTATGCGAGAACATCTGCTGTAGCACTGAGTGGCTGTTATCTGACTGAAAGGAAAATATACTGTAAACACGTTGAGTGTTTTTAAAATGCACTGTCAACAGTTTGTATCACACACTAAGTGCCTATTGAATATGTATTTTTTAATGCGTTTATTTGTCGTGGAAATTAATCAAAATAGTCTTAATGAGCCAGGTTTAGCCTAGATGGTTAATTTCCATCTGTTTACCATGGTTTTTACAGATTTTAAAATATACAATAAATGTACGATCATTAGTTTATAACACAGTCTCAAGTCATGTAGTTAAGACTCGGGCATTTAATTTAAAGTGTGCCGACTCTTCAGGACCCAGCTGCTAATGAAATTACCTCATTTGCTCTCAAACAGGTTCCTAATTTTCTCGTCTGCTTTTCCGTTTATTTAACAACTGAAAGCTGTAAGACAGTAAAGACCTTGAAGGCAGCCTGGAGGAAAACATCTTCACAATGAGGCCTGCAGGGCAGGAAAAGTTTTTGGCTCTCCCCCTGCAGATTCTCCACACTGCAACTTCACCAGGAAACACCGGGTCCAAATTCATAACAGAGCAAGAGGAGTAAAAGCCTGTCTTCTGAAGACTCACATTTTTATAATGATTTTCTTGTACATCAGGAAGCGGTTTTTCTCGGCCATATCAATCCAAGTCTATTCTAAGAATCTAACTCCAAGACAGACCTGCGGCATTTGTGATTCAAAACAATTCAGAGAAACAGCACTGAATGTTTTCACACCACCACAGGACACTCAGTAATATCAGGCTTCTATAGCTTGCAGCAGTAACCTATAAACAAGGAACAAAAACAGATATTCTCAAACTCCAAACTCTAGCACGGTGCACTATAAGTCCAAAAATATATGGACATTGTTTTTCGCACCTTAACCCACTGCTACAAGTCTTCACTCCTCTGTGAAGGTTTCCTACAACACTGTGGAAACTGGCTGCTCCCATTCAGCAACAAGAGCCTCAGTGAGGTCGGGTACTCATCTCATTTCAGTTCATGTCAGTGTTGTTGGATGGGGTTGGGGTCAGCTCTCCCTGCAGGACAGCCAAGTTCAACCGAAAACTGTTTCTGTTGAAAGCACGGCACTGTCTGACGTATCATCCTCAAGTGATTTAGTATTATGATCAGGCTGAGTGCTTTGAGACAGACTACAGAGGAAATTGTAATAATCAAAGCAGTAAGAGATTTAGTACGAGTCCAGCTCCAACATCCCTATACTTCCCATAATACAACTCAACATATTTCATTTGACCCTAACTGCCCCGCCAACACCCACATCTGTCACCCTCCACACCGCCGAGTTAACCTCGATAACATCTCATACAGAGAGCTCCCCCCACAGTCACAGAGGACATTACTCAAGTGTCTTCACAGGCTGAGTGCTGCTAATTATGACAAGTACACTCATCTCTATGTGCATGACACTGCCCCCGTGAGGTCTCCTATATCTGGAACCAATGGGCCGGACACAAACCATGAAAAACAGCCTCAGATAAAAGGTATGTAAGGATGAAGACGGAGTTATCGTCATACTTTTGACCATAGAGTAAGGATCACCACAGACTACCTCTCACATAAACCTTTGTTTTCAATAATCCACCACATTATTATAACAACATCTCAGCACAATCTGCGATATATAAATGCACGGTTCTACAGTTTGAGTTTCCATTTCACCTTAGTTAATAAATGGTCGTCTGAGGTAAAACCCTCACAGACCCTTTGGGATGGAGAGAGCTGCACCTCACTGTGATAACTGGCTCTGCATTACAGCATGAGGATCCAGTGTGGAGGCAGAAACTGTAGGAGGGATTTCATTTTGCCCACAGCAACATTGCCACCACCTGGTAGCTTTGATTCATGCTGCAACCACATGAAATGAGACTGTACCTCTCTTAGCTTTCTCACAGACAGTGTCTGGAGCAGCTGCATTTTTATAGAGGTGAAGTAGAGGCAAAGAAGTGAGGGTACACGTGTTCAACCCTTTAAAACATCTGTTATGACCTCCACATATAGCACTGAGGTCATGGAGTTATCCATGAAAAACAAACCTGACTGAAACAGCATCCACTTAAAAAGGCAAACTGCGTTGAATAATTGATCACAGCCAATGAAAAAATCCAGTTTAATTTCTATTAACCTTTCATCTCTGTAATAACTCCACAAGTAGCACTTTTGACTATAAAAATGTAATCATCTCCAAAGAATAGCAAGATTTATCACAAGAAAAAGGTCGTCTCTGATCTATCTGAGCCTTGTTTCTGATGTATAATTAAAATACGGTCCTCAACAGTCCAGAGAAAGCCAGGGTAAAACGCCCTGCACTGATTTTGAATAACTTTGATCAGTGTGCCACCTAGTGAGAAGTATAAGAGATCAGAACTGAGCGATCCAGGTTTTTCTCTTCTTCTTTTGAGCCAAAGACTTTAGACAAAACAAATCTCGCGGGGGAGAGCGCTGAACCGTCGGCTGAACATAAAAGCCTCCGATGGCCCTTTGATAATCTGTCTGAGGCCTCCTCTTCCAGCACCTGATGAAACCCGCTCGGAGGGTGGTGACTCTTGCTAAAAATGCCTCCGCTCAGCCGAGACAGAGACGCGCAGGTTCATGCACAGGTAATTAATTTACAGATAAGGAGCAGCTCTCAGGTGTAATGGTGCATGTAAAGCTGAAAAGGACACGCAACTGTCTGCCTGCGCAAAAGGTCAGAGGTCAGGAGACGGACTGTTTGAATGATTTAAATTGATTCTCAGGGTTAGAGGCTAATTAACGTTAGCATCTACGATAACTCTTTTGTAACAGCAGGAGCAGGTGAAGGCAGCGCAGACAGCAGTGAAATCCTTTAACAGTATATAAGTTAAAGTAAAAAAAAAACCCTCAGGTCCTCTTACGTAACAATCCCTTGTTGTGGTTCAGTGCGCCCCAAGGAGTCACTGTGTTTTAATTTATCTAATCGGTGTACCCAATTCACCGCAACCTGCCCCATCTTCTCGTATAAGTTATAAACTTCAAATGTTTCCAGAAAAATCACTTTGATAAGAACAGGCGTGAACATGTCACATTGAGCTGTGGAGGTGGAGAAAAAAACGGCACCGGTGACAGTGACAGCAGCTGCAGAGGAAGACAAAAGCTCACTTTAAACAAAACACGTCACTGCCTTTGCATTGTGCTCCTTTTGACTATTGTTGGAGAAACTGATACTTTTTTCCCACTTATACAACACATTTCTCCACCTGAACTTCACCAGTGAGGTCTTAGACAGCTGGGAGAACAAAAACACAACTGCTAGTTTGTTGGAGCTGTGCTGCAAATATCTCAACACAATGTCACCATTTGGCTGGTTATCCACAGGAATACGAAATACATAGAACAAAATGAACCTGTGCATGAAAGGTGCATCGCAAATAGCTGTTTTCAGCTACAACTACAAAGCATGAAAATGAGCTTAAGGAGAAACTTTGAAGATGCAACTGGCAGACAGAAGAGGAGAAACCTCTCTGCATCAGCTGAGATAAGGACGGGAGGGGAATAAGGATCCTCTCCTCGTTTTACAGTTGAGGCTAAACATTGCTTGTTAGAGCAGACCTGTGTGAGCTCAAACATGACATTTCAAAATCCAGAGGCTGCGTGCTGGAGTGCTTTTCGAGAGCCGAGGCTACGGGCGACACTGGTGACAAGGCTGCAGCCAATTAGGACTGTTTGTGAGCGAGTGTCTGTACTCGTCTTTCAGGGCGAGTGAAAGTGGGTCAGAGCCGAAACGCATCTCTGTGCCGGAGCACAATTGCAGGTAGCACACAACTCACAACTGAAATGAGACAGAAGGGGATTAAACAGCTGAACTTCAAATTTGCTCTAACACGGGGTGACGGTTCTGAATCCATTATCATTATCAGTCACTTTGATGCTTAAAATGTTATTTCAGAGCAGGTCTCTAACAGTAGATGAGCCACCCTGAGTTCACACTGCAGGTATTTACCACTATCATTCATTAGCACGTTTCTGTGCAGGTAAACAACTCTGAGAGTTCAAAGGCACATCAACTCAGTGTAATACTAAGTTAGACATCCCTTTCTGGAGAAAACTGTTGCCGCCACATTTCTTGGGCTTCTTCATTTTCCTCCCCCTCCTCACATCAAACACTCAGACTGCGCTCGCTCGCCATATTCACATGGCCGCTACTCGTGAGTCTGGAGAGGAGAGGGAGCTGAGCACTGTTTAATGATGCTCAGCATGTCTCTCCGAGTACACAGGTGTCTGAGGGAGGACAGCTCCGACCAAGATGACATCAGAGACGTGATGCAGAAACCACTTGACATAATTGCCGGTCTGATTCAGTTGTGAACCAGGACGGAGCTTGTTCCTCTGATCTATGGTCCGTGTTCGAGGCCTCTGATCTCAGCTCTGTCCATATGCTCAGTACAACTCACACAAGGGGATAGCCAGCATGACATAAAAAATTCATGAGAATGGACTTCAACTTTACACTCACTAAATCGATGGAGCAAACAGTGCTACAAAGGTCAGGTATGTTAAATCACATTCATCCAACCTCTGTTATACATAACCTTGTTGATGATTTTCCCAGCTGGCATATGAAATCATTTAAATCAGGAGAAATGTAAGATGGACATGAAGAATTAGTAACGTACAGAGTAGTCCATCAGAAGATTAACAATCATTTTTCAAGACAAAATGTCCAAAATTTGATTCCTCCAGTTTCTCAAATGTTAAGATTTGCTGTATTTCTCTGTTTTATATCACTGTAAATTAAATACGTTCAGGGTGTGGACTGTGAAGACATCACTTTGAACTGTGATGGGCATTTTTCACTATTTTCTGGCATTTTCTAGACCAACTTAAATGATCAATGGTGAAAATAATCATTAGTTTCAGCTCTAATAAATGTATTTGATATGTTGTGGTGTACAAAAAAGGAAAAGCTCAAGAGAAATATGAGGAGTCTGAGAATTTGACCCCGAGGAGGTCATTATTCTATAGGCATAGAAAACAATAAGCTGTGCAGGAATATCGCTCTGATGGAGTCTCTGAGACTCACAGAAGTCCTAAAGTACATTAAGTTCCATGTCCTGTTTACAATTAATATGCAACTGCATCATCAACTCCACCCATTCAGCGAGCTTTACCTAAAGTTACAGTTCTATTACATGTTGTTTTCAGTTTTTTGTTACACTATCTCATCATCTTGTTGTTATATTGTCTGTCTGCAGCTTGCACCAATAAGAAAAAAATAAGGTGGAGGGGTGGCGGTGGGTTGCGTCAGTTGGACACTGACATGACAGCTGACAGCAGCAGAGGAAAGAACAGATTCAAGTTTGACAGCAACAGGATGATTGATTCAGATGTCGTGGCAAAATCTGATTGGCTGAAGTGAAAGGAGGAAAGAAAAATCTACATCAATATTGACTGTATGCATGACAGACGGTCTTTCACACTGAACTTACGGTAATAAAACATCTTTTTTTTAGACTGATGCGAAGGCAATTTGGGAACAGATGAAGCTTGGGCAGTTATCTTACGTAGCCTCTAAAATCTCACTTATCAAAATGTTAAGTGGCAGACCTAATCCTAATTACTCAAGTGCTGGAGTGCTTTTCCATGAAATGCTAACCTCATTTTTTCTAGTCTCTATATTAAGCATTACTCCACTGGTAAAAATTTCTTGAGTGAACTTCAGCAGCTCTAGTTTTCAATTATACGAGTTCTTCACTCTTTAACCACCATCAGTCTCTAGACTCCATCAGAGCGATATTCCTGCACAGCTTATTGTTTTCTACACCTATAGAATAATGACTCTGTCCTGTGTAGACTGGCTTTGTAAGCATAATATTTAAAAAGTCCAATTAGCCAGTGCTAAGGCTTTACTGTGCTCCACATTCTTGGTAATGAGGGTGTTATTCTTTCATGAGATGTCGCTCCAAAGAGTGTTTAATATGTGCGCTGGTTAAGGATCTTTTTCTCGTGAGATTGTGTCCTGGTGGTTACAGGAGCAAGGGTTCATCCTGGAGCTGCGATGCATCAGGAGGAGAATCACAGTTGTAATGTGTATGGACAGATAAGCGCAGACAATTGTGTCATTCGCACCAGTGATTTCTGAGTGCTTTACTTCAGCCGCTCTGCATCGGCCTGAGATGGAAGCGAGAGGCATTCAACAAGTTGAAAGAAGCAGATTCACACAGCAGACGTATGCAGAGTTCACCAGAGACATTTCTAAAAGGATTAAGCATTTGATGTGGGACTTCAGCGAGGCGTTGGCTCTGGTGAGCTGGTGTCAGTAACAAATCCTTAAACAAAAGTAGCAGCTAATGTAATGTAATATGACAAACTAGTGGCTCTGTGCTCGCATTAAGGCCTATTACCGAGGGGCATGTGTACAAAGCAGGCAGCGAGCCAGATATCACTGTGGTCGGTTAATACATGTGGGCATGAAGACGCTCATCCGCATTTTACTCCTTGTAAACTCGCTGGAGTTTCCTCCACCGGTTGACAATGAGTCTTTTCTTATGCTTATCATTAGCTCTGGATGATTCTACGCTCTTGTGATCTAGTGACTCCCTTCTTTACATAGGCACCCTGTCGACATCTTATGAGACTCTTGACATTAAGTATATTCCTCCCTTTGCGGTATAAATTGGTGGCAAAGCACATGTACGCTCAAGCATCTCAGCTTGCAAGCATATCTGATTTACAGAGCGTGGGCTCAAGCATAGCTCCGCTCATTAGCTTTTACACTGTCAAAACATCACTGAACTTGCAGTGCAAAAAAGTGTGCTGCTCTTTCTTGGCTATAATTTATAGAAATAAACTTTAAGAACCACAAATATTTACAAAAACAAAGACATTTTAGTGGAAACAAATGGATCCACTGAAAGACACAAACAGTTGTTAATATTTTCTGGTCACACAGTATGCAGAGAGTCAATCCAACTGAAACTCTCGTTCTCTCATTGTAACACTGACATACACACAGTGTGCACTGTCACTCCCATCCGAACACGCCGTGCCCTGCATATTAAAAAGAAGCACCCGGGAGAATAGGCTACATTTCATCACCACAGGAGCGCCTGCACTAACTACTGATGCAAATTTATACAGACTTGGAGCACGCCAGATTCTCCTCAGGACTGCTCTGTGCATCGCAGCAGTGCAGTGTGATGGGAAATGGGGTGTCTGATGGAGTAGGATACTATTTACAGCCATGCTGAGCTGTATAACAAGTCTTAAACATTTTTCAGCTCAGGTGCTTTATGTTAGCTGCAGTGAGGTGACAGTTTCGCAGATTGGACTGTGAAATCTATTTCCTACGGGTGTAAGTTCTCCCTAAGTTTTCAATTTGTTTGCCGTGCTGTAGCTGCTACTGTTACCCTGTCCCAGCCTCCTGTCTCCTCCTCTCTCTGTCTCCCCTTCTGCTGTGTGGTGTGCTGTGAGGTGAACATCACGGTTTGTGGAGGAAGAGGCTCAGCGTGTGTCTGCAGAGCAGGGCTGAACAGTGTAACTAAGGGGTTTATGGCTGGCAGAGAGGGAAAAAGAGGCCAGCAGTACTGGGCACGGAGAAGCAGATATGTGGAGTCAGCAGACACTCAAGCAGAGGGTTCAGTGACGCAGAAACCACGGCGGGGACTTGAACGGCAGACTGGAGGCTGCTCTCAAGGTGTATGAATTTATTATGAAAATCTTTCACCGGTAGCAGCTTCGAGTGTGTTTTGTTTTCCCGTCCAGCACCTGGTTAAGAGTGTGTTTTTTTAACCTGCTAGAAACTGGAATATTCAATCAAAGTTTCAACACACTTTCTTAACACACACCACGCATTAACACAATTACACAAAGCACACAAATACACACACATAATCGCACAGACGCCAAGATAAGCAGGATTAGCCCCTCTGTGAAATCTGCTGTTGTTCATACCTTAAACACTCTCCTGTCAGCTCGGTGTGTACACAGCAGATCGAGCAGTGACAAATTTAGCTGCTTTTAAAGTGGTGGAGATGAGTGACTATTAAATCCCGGAGATGTGTTCGCTGAGCGCACAGTATCCAGCTTATGTGCACCCACTTAAAATTTTGCAATAACCTCATTTTCTCTGTCTGTGTGCGAGAGAGAAAGACAGAGAAAGAAACAGAAGGAGATTAAGAGGAACAGAGGGAGAGGAGGCACAACAGTTCAAAGTGCAAGAAATTACCACAATCCTTTGAAACAATGCAGCAGTGTATGAAATGCCTCAGAAACAGTAAAGCTCTTCATCTTCAATAAATCCAGGAGATACAATAAAACACATATGAGTTTGGTGGCGGTGCGCTGAGGCAACAAATTCAGGACAGAGAGGGAAGCAGCAACTGTCAGCTTGGAATTAGTTTTGCAAAGTGAAGTATTATATTATGTCGCCTGTTCAGGAATACAAAACATAAATAAAGTTCATTCTTCAACTTGGAAGATGTAGTTGACAAAACAATCCCCAAACACTGGGCAAGATCCACCTGCAGAGGAAGACCAAGCTTCACAACAGATACTAAATGGTATCCGTACTTCCTGAGGTATCGTGGTGCATAGACGTGGAATTCCAGCTTATATATCATTGAGAGCTCTCGATAGTTTTAAAATATTAAAAAGAGATTGTCATTACGTTTAATTTGTAATGTTTAATGAATCTTTGTCGGACTATAACATCAGTTGGTCAGTTCACTGCTTTAGTCCGGACTGAGACAACACAAAAACTGTTATTTGGGTTGCCATGAAATCTGGTACAGATGTTCCTGGTGCCCAGAGGATGAATCCTAAAGACTCTGTCTGACATCCTCCTCTAGGACCTGAGTGAAAAGTCTCAACAACCATTGGATGGATTGCCTTGAAAGGTGATAGACACATTCATGCCCCTCGCATGATAAATTATAACAACTCTGGTCATCCCGACTTTTCATTTTGCGCCTTTATAACTTTATAACCAAATAACTACAAAACTAATGACACATCAGCCGCAGCTGTAATTTGTGTTTAGTGCTTATCAGCAAATGATACCATGCTAACACGTTAAACTAGCACTAAACTTTGCTTTCTATGTGTGAGCTTTTCTTTTTTTCTCTTTTAATTCATACCATAAAACCCACAGTTAAAGTCTTGTATCTTGCTATTCCAGCCAAATATCTGCCTCGTCACGCTGTGAGTGACTGGTCATGAGCTCATGATGCTCATTATCTCCTAAATACAGTGTCTCCAGTCGGTGAGGAGAGTCCTGTCAGTCAAGGAGAAGATGCTGATCTCCTGTCAAAGAGCAGCCACACTGATGCTGAGCGCAAACACCAAACTAATACAGTCAGCGAACTCCCATCGGTTTATTGATCATCCTGAGGGAAAGCGTGCTAATGAAGATACATGTGATGCCCTGCTATGACTAGGGAGTGTAAGCAACTAAATGCACAGAACTGAACAAAACAGCTCAATGCAATTCAGCACGACACAGTACAACAAACCCAGCTTGTTAATCTAAACAAACTCTACCAGAAAATAATTTACCTTAAACTAGAACCAATATTTACAGCAGCTTATGTAGAATTACGCAGCTGCTCTGAGTGGCCCGACAGGCATGCACTGGCTGACAGACATGCGAGGTTCACCACTCTCAGCTCTACTGGGGTTCTCAAATCCAATATAAGGATTAGAAGACGGAGGAAGATCTTAATTTAGGCCTGTATCGACTCTGACGGAGTGATCTTCAGTGCTGCTGGGGATACCCAGGGACCACGATCAATAATGTAAGTAAGATAATAAAAACCAGTGTGAGGGACGTATTAGGCCAATTCAAGCAGCAGCCGTAGATATTATTGGCATATTTAATATATCTGATTGAAATTTTTCCAAGAGACAGAGGAGGAAAGTTTATCAATCTGGCAAAAATTCAGTTTGCTCTTATGAGATTAGTTTAGCACACACACACCTGCACCAAAAATGACTCAATTAAAGAAGCACTTAAAAGGAGCCTTTCTCTCTCTGAATTATATAACTATTAGGTTTGATGGCCAGCAGCCCGGGAGGCTAATAGGGACGAGAACGTTGGCGATAAGCCAGCACCTTGACCTCCCTGACAGGAGGATGACGCTACACCAGAGGGAGAACAAAGACATTCAGAGTTATAGGCCTCCATCGACCTCCTCTGTGGACTACACCGCTGACAACCTTACACTGTGTCTGTCCTCACGTCACTGTGGTCCACTGGAGCAGAAAGGTGACTGAAACCGTCTGCACAGGCATTTGGGCAAGGAGGAGGAGCAGAGCCTGAGCTTGCAGGGATTTGTGCACATGCAGTGATATTGAACTTTTTTTTTTTTTCATGTAGTAGCTGTGAACCCCTATGAACTATTTGTTGCTGCAAGCAGTTTGAGGTTGAAAAAGTAGGACAAAATGTTGGTAAAATTAAACGCAAAAGGGGAGAATTCAACCAGCAATGAGGAGGCAACACAAAGAAAGTCAAGATGTAGTGAATAATGCATGCTGTTCTCAGAAGCAGAGGTTTCACTTGCCATTGGCCCTGGGCAAAATTATAGTCGCAGCTAAAATTCACAAATGCTGTTAGGACAAGAGGATAGTCTTGTTACAGTTTTGCTCAGAATACATTGTCCATGTAAGTATAAGACTAAGCACTTCACACTGCACCAAGGAAGGAGGGGGATTTATCTCCAAATACTGGAACACATCTATAATTTTAAGAAGCTGCTACACCTGTATACTAACAGCTCTCGTTCTCTTCTTCAAAACTTCAACTTCTCAAAACGAGAGAGAGAGAGAGAGGGAAGAGTTTTCCCTTTCGTCTGTCTAGAAATATTCACAGTAACTTAGGATAAAACCCAATTTCAACACATCAAAACACAACAGCAGCCTGACTGGAACTGTGATTTGCATATCTGTCAGATTTGCCCCTTCTGCTTGTGCATCCACTCCAACACCTAATCTGCTCACTGTGGGCCAATCAAACAGAATTTGCATGACACAGATAGTGTATATTTACACACCACACACAAAGACTTTCAATGAAAGCAGAGAAAGCTTATTTTCTAATTAAATATAAATGTACTTCTACATTAGTAAATACCATACAATAGTGGGGCCCAACCAGGGGGGTCACATGATGAATCTGAGGGGTGTTTTTATTGTGCAGTTTTACCTCTTAAGGCCTTTAAATAGTATTGAAGTGAAACAGCCAGGAAAAGGAATATGACTTGCCTGAGCTCTCAACTCACAGACGTGCATCGTGTGACAGTGGATCACAAGCAGGGTCATAAGCCGAAAAGGCTGGGAACCACTGATGAACAGCACAATATACTGCACATATCTGGAGGGTTTTACAGCTGTTTCTCATTAAACTAGAATATTACTGTTCCACTTTATTTATTTAGATACACTTTCAAATTCATAAAGCTTCTACACTTTTATTTTGAAGGCTGAACTGGCTCAGCTGTCAGCCATGATGCAACGTGATACGACTCTTCGGCACTGCCACACCCTCTTCTTGTTTTACCTTCCCTTTATACTGTGATGCCCTCCAGATAGACTGACCCAGTCACACATACGGCACAGTGAAAGATGCATCCACATAGATCATAGATGAGAACAGGCTCAGCCAACGTGTACCCAGAGAATACATTATAGTGTTTGCGTTTTACGTAAACATTATTTGCACATAAATCCCAAGAGGGTCGCCCTTCTGTGCCTGCCATAAAATCATAAAACCAGAAAGACAAGAGGCAGATCAGCAACACTCAAACACCACTCATTTAGGAAAGATGCTTGGAGTGTTCTGCCCGTCTGAAACAGAATATTAATCAAGGCCCTGCAACCCTTTAACAGTAATACGCTCTTATCAACAGAGTAATAAGCCCACGGATACGTTCACACAAAGTGCATTATTTATAAAAAGGGTGCTCTTCATGCACAGAAGGGGCGAAGAACTCAGCCTCAACAACAATCCACAGCACCGGTGTGTTTTCATGTATCCTCCATGAATCAAACAGGCAAAATAAATCCCTACAGATGAAAACCCTGCAACACGGCTTATTAAGAAACACACATCAGGAAGTATGAAATTTCCAGCTCAGGAAAGTGACTGATGTGTTGCCATTATTAGCAACAGCATTCGTTGTTAATGATACTCGCTTTGAAACTCCATTCATACACTTCTCTCTCTATGTGGAAATGAAAGGAAACACAGGAACTTAAAGCTGATGTGGCAAAGACAACGTATGAGACACAACTTAAATAGATGTTTTATTTTGATGTCGGCCCCGGGCGCTCCTCATTATCCTTCATAACACTGTATGAAGAATATGAGGAATCACTTTGTATTCATGGCCCTGCGGAGGCATCAAAGGCGTTGACTAAGTTCTCCCAGCACGAACTCATGAGAGATACCGAGGCCAGATGAGGGAGGATGAAGCTGACACTGTCACTCTGGAGGCAAGTCAATCTGCCCCTTTTTTATTCTTGAATATGTATTCTGACCATGTGCATTACATATTAAGATATCACTGTAATATGCTTCATCCGCAGCACTCCAAGGCTGTGTTCAATGTTCCCGTGCCCATGAAAATCTTGATTCAGTTTTCAATAATTTAGCTATCAGTCTGAGCTCTGAGAGCATCTCTGATACTGTCTCAGCCTGTCAGACTCAAACTCACTAATACTGTGCGCCTGCATTATAAATATATTTCAGCAAGAATCTGTTGCTGATGCTTCACCTGATGGTAAAAATATCGAGATCTGCTACTTTAGAATTCCATCAAATTACTAAAGAACATGCAAAAATGTTCTTTGCTGAAAATCCGTTGCAGCAAATCCACAAAACAGCCTATTTAAGATTTATCTTCCTGCGCTCGAGTCCCTATAAAGGGCCCCTTTTGCCAAAAATGCGACCCCCAAAAATAGCTGAGCCACAGCCCCAAGTTCATCCTGCAATACTGTATGCCCGTGTGCTTTTATAGTCCTTGCCTTACAAAAACAATACTACACAAGTTAACGCATCCAACCTGCTCCTCAGAAACTTGCTGCACTGACAAAAACATCAGCTGCGATCACGATCACACAGCCTACGAAGGATAAAAACAAAAACCTGGAACTGGTCGTTTCCTCTTGTCCTTTACACGAGCAGACACATCACTGAGATCCTTCTTACTCAACAAAAATAACAGAGTTTTCCTTTTTTATTATCCCTCCAAAAAACTCTATGCATTTTCACAGCAGCAGCCCCGGAGGATTTTAGCTACGATGCTGTTGCCTTGTTGAACCTTCAGAGGAGGTTTGT
This sequence comes from Lates calcarifer, assembly GCF_001640805.2. Taxonomy (NCBI): domain Eukaryota; kingdom Metazoa; phylum Chordata; class Actinopteri; family Centropomidae; genus Lates; species Lates calcarifer. The sequence continues at coordinate 1,919,161 of NC_066852.1, forward strand.
TGCACCACTCAGCATCAGCTAAATTAAAACGGCCATAAGATTGAGGATGGGATCCCGAGGGGGGGGTGCTGAGGGTGGAGATCAGTTACACTGACAAGCAGCTGCCTAATGATTTGTCAGGAGTCAGGAGGGTGTTAGTTGTGGCTACTCACTGGCTTGCATGAGCTGTCCCTGGCGTCCGAACACCTGGGAGAAGGTGGCATGGCTGCAGGTGAGGGTGTCCTCCATGGCTGTCCCACTGGCACACGCTGAGGAGGAGGAAGAGAGAGAGAGAGAGAGAGAGAGAGAGAGAGGAGGAGGGAAGGTCAGCAACACTGCGTCATATCAAGATGGGGGGAAAAGAGAGGAGAGCAGGTAAAAGAGTGAAAAATAAGAAGGAGAGAGGGAAGAGAGAGTGCTTACCTTCAGCTGTAGAAGCTGGTGTGTGATCTCTGGTGATGACTTCTCTCCTCTGCACCCGTCCTGCTGCTGCTGCTGCCTCTGCTGCTGCCGCTTCTGCTGCTGAGGAGCGAAACACAGCCCCGTGCTGCTCACACCAATATGAGCAGAACTGCTCGCCGCACAGATAATGGGAGGGGGTGTGCCTGCCTGCCTGCTTGTCAGCATGTAAGTGAGTGCGCGCAAGGGAAAGTTCTCTCAACGTGTGCCTGCGAGAGCATTTTGGTGTGCATGTGTGAGAGAGGGAGAGTAATACAGGGGTGGTAAAGCAGGTAGCGGAGCTGGAGGCACACTTGCTCTGCCAGCACTCTGATCTTGTGCTTCGTCTGTACAAGGTTGACAGTCCTCTGCGGCTCCAGACAGGCTGGGTTGAAGGGAAGAGCAAAGAATAGGGAGGGAGGGCGAGGGGTGAGTGCAGCGTCTACGGCAGGTAAAAAAGTCAATCCTCCCTCCTCCTCCTCCTCCTCCTCCTCTTCCTCCTCCCTCTCCTCACTCTCAGTGTGAGCAGACAGCAGCGTCTGTCCTCTGGGCACCGAGCAGGACTGTTGTTTTCTGATCTACGTGAGTATGCCCCCTTTTCTCTCTCCTCCCTCTCCCTCCTCCCCTCTCTCTACAGCCCTCATTTGCTGTGCCTTAGCAGCAACATCTCTCTCTCTCTCTCTCCTTCTTGCTCTCCTGCCCCCCCCACCCCCCCTCACATCTCTTACTCTCCCCCCTCCACCCCGCCCCATGCAAATCCCCTCGATCCATCTTAAAGCTCAGGCCGCTGCTGGGAAGCAGATTCCAGCAAACTCAAGTGCTTCATCTTCCCCCAGTGCTGAGGAGAAAAAAAAAAGGAGGATGAGAAAGTGGAGGGGATGTATAAAAAGTGAAAAGTAGGGCTGGTACAGCTGCTGGTTTCCAGAGGCTTCATCTTGAAAAGGAATTGTAGAAAACTGCTGAGTATAAAATAAAAATTAGCTCACACTCAACTGGAAAATAACTCTTCTAAACTCCTGCTTGCTTATTGGTGTAGTGCAACGGCTCTGGTGAAGCAACACTTTCCTCACACTGCAGCAAAAAGGTACACGAAGGTGTTGTAATAAAAAATTAACAGCAGCATGAGATCAAATGAGCACATGTTACAAGATCTTAAAATACCCTCTTAGGCCTTGGAGGCATACTTAGCTGTATTGTGCCCATTGTGCAGCGGTTGGCATGGAGACCTCTACCACATACAAGCCTCTGACACAATTACTCCAACATATCATCACACTCAGGCCATCTCTGCACTGTTTAACCTCTCTGCAGCCTCTAAAACCTGGGTTAACCAGCCGATTTCCTCCAGAGCAAACAGAAGAGGAAAAAAATTCCACGCCAGGAAGCCCATTGTCACGGAGCCATCTCTCACGCCGCCACTCTGCAAGGCGAGCACACCAGAGACCTGACCACAGCACTCAACATCCTCGCATCACATCCTCCTGTTTTGAAAGGAAATGGCAGGATGCTCAGTGGGCCACAGTGGGAGCAGGGAGGAAGGCTCGGCCAACGCGCTGACTTAAGCAGGTGGTTCTGCAGGTGAAAAGATAATGTCAAGACACAAAAGCCATGCCAAGCGTTTAAAGGCATGAAAGGAAATGACTGCGACATTAAGCGTGTTTACAAAACCACAAAAGGCAGAAGCAGCAACGAACAAGCGCGTGGTGGCATATAAACGTCAAAAATCAGCAAAACATAAGGTCAAACTGAATACGAGCGTTTCACAAACAATGAGAGGTCTCGAGACGCAACTTCGCTTTCAAGTCTGACAGAATAATACCCAGCAGAATGAATCTCTTCTCCATCTTCATCAACTTTAATGCCATTCTCTTTGAACAGGAAGTAGAGGCAGAGTGAGCTTTTTTTTAGGCTGTATATTGTCTTGTATGAGCAGCTGTCATTCCCTCCCACTGTGTCTCCTGTCACTGGCAGCTATCCTTCTCAAGATGATAAATAACCATATAGTTTAATACCCGCAAAACATTCTGATGCAGATTCTTTATATTCAACCAGATCTGTTGTTGTAAGGAAAGAAAAACACCCACTCACACTGTTTACGCTGGAGCTGAAACTGTTGAGTCGATTAATTAACCCCCCCATCACCCCCAGCAGCTACATAGAATATATACTCTATATGATGTTTTTCCTGGACTTTTAGGCAACATTATAGTAAAAAGATATGTGATCTCATATCGCCATCCGATCTCCAGTGAAAACCAACCTCTCAGTGGTCTGGGAGTGAGGACACGTGTCCATTGTGCAGCTACAAAAAACACCAACAGCTCACGTGCTTCGTCAGGCCAGGTGAGAAGCACCAGAAGCCAACAGCAAAGTCAACTCTACTCACCCCTGGAAAGGCACAGGAGATGTGGGTTGAAGTAACTAGTATTCCCATCAGAGATCACACAGAGGGCTCTCAGACCAGATGCTGTGATGTGGTCCACAGCTGTAAAGACGGTCGTCATCATCGAACCCGCTGTCCCGTGGGAGGAAGGGATACCAGCAGCAAGAGGGGCAGCAGAATGTGGCTGGATGACAACCATCCACCCAGTAGAAGTTGGATGCAGGGGCTATGGAAGTCAACAATCCAATTTGGGATTGGGATGAAGTCACAGAGGGCCATCAAAGAGCAGGCTGAGAAGGAGAGGAAGGAAAGATGGCGCACCCCAGTGGGGTCGGCTGCAGCGGGTGGCGGGGAGATGTCCTCGTCCTCATTGAGCTAATGCCCCCCCACAGCCGGGAGATGGACTGGATAAGGGGGTGTAACATCAGTGAATGGTGGCTCCAGCTGACTCAGTGCACACTGGCAGAGGTGCAGCAAGCAAAGGTGCTGAGCAGGAGGAACACCACCTGTACTTCATACTCAACTTTCCATGAGCCAAGAAAAACACGACCGATTTCATATTCATCTATTTTAGCCACACTAACTGCTCTCAGTGTCAGTCGCTCCACCACTCTTGATCACAACAGCTACACAGGCATTCATGTCCTCTTCAGGGTCAATCCTCTGACTCTTCCTCCATCAAGTCAAAATTTCAACTTTAATACCTGCAAAGCTAACAGCATCCCCATCACTCACTGAATGAATAAGTCACCAAATTTGGAGAAACTGAAAAGCAACAAAAGTCATCTCCAAAATACAACTACATCACCAGCCCTGAGCTGAGTCTTGTTTTTCACAAATGGATTCTTGTATTGAACCTTCTGCATGTGGTAATTGAGCACCAATCCCCTGAAGCAGCCTCGGTGCTCTTTTACGTCTTAAATCTGTCTCTCCGGTGTGTCGTAGTTTATTTTGTCAGGCTGGGCACAGAGCTGCATGGAATTGCATTTTTATGAATAGGGCTGAAGAACCGTACACAGCAATCAAGTGAGAGTGCAGCAATATTTCACGCTGACAGCATGAGTATAGCACAGCACTTGTCCAAGTGCCCACCTCTCTCTCTCTCTCTCTCTCACACACACACACACACAGACACAGCTGAACCAACCCATAAACTACATCCAGCCATAAACTATACCATCACGGCACTGGGGCAAATAAACACGTCTCCACCATCTCACTGAATAAAGAAAAATCAAAGCCTGCAGATCACATCCAACATACAGATTGCATTTAATTCATAACCCCATCCATCAACATGATAACCCCCGTGTGTTGTGGGAGGATCCGGCCCACGCCACATCACACTTCTTCTGAGTTTGTTTCCAACGCTTGAAGCGTGTTTCAGTCACACACTGTCTGTCCGGTGAGGTTGATATCTCATTAAGGTGCGGGAGTGTGACGGATGGCGTCTGGACAAAAATAATCTCAGCAGATGCACACGTGCCAGATGAGACCTTGAAAGGTATTCATGGCCACACATGACACGACGATCAGTGACAGTGCGGGGCTTCAGTCGTCTGTCCAGGTTGATAACTCACTTTTTTCTCTGGGTGACGTCCCAGAAAACAAACAGTTATATATTTAACTTTGTTATTTTAGCAGAGAGGGTTTATTTTTACTGCTGGAGTGGATTCCTTGAATATTTATCAATTCAGAATATATCATCTCAAACATTACTTTATTTAGAAGGATACACCGCAGACATTAAGTTATACTAAAAAACATCTTGAAAGAAGAGGAAGTTTACTGCAGCTGTGAGTTGGTACGAAGTGTGCTCTTAATTATTAATGCGTTTCCTCCTAATATTTATTCAGAGATAAATTTTCCAAATAATAACCGCACTACTTTGTGTATATGAGGATTAGGATTTAGTGTTTCTTTAGATCCAGTTTATTGGGCTATGTGATAAATGAGATGTTTGCTGATTTGAGGTTTTACAGATTATAGTTCTTTTTTGTTTTTGTCTTCTTTTGTTGTTTTCTGTATTATTGTAGCTCTTTTAAAAATGCTACTGCCACAGAGCGATACAAGAATGTAAACACTGAATCAGAAGGAATAATTGAGGACTGTGTACAATACTGACCAAATTAGCTTTTTCATGGCCTGTGATCAGTCCTGCTGTGATTTATGACTGTAATATACAAGTGTGACTTTATGCATACTAGTGGCCGTATAAAGAAACGAAATATAAAGCAATGAGACACTTCAGCTATAATAGGGTGATTACCCAATAAGTACAAAGATGGGAGACAGCCAGGTTCATCTACACATTACATAACATTACATTTCATACGATTAAATCCAACTGAACCATCAATTAATACAATAAAAAAAACTGCCCTTTCAATGTGAGGTCCTTGTAAAGAATCTCTGAATAACAAAGCACTCTTTGCACAATTTGTTCCCATTTTCCATGCTGAGCTTCACAAAATGCGGAGCTGCACAGCAGAGGTAAGAATTTAAGGTACTGTATGACTCACAAATCAACCTCCTTGACAAGTGCACTGCTCTCAAAATAGATACAGATCTCGCAGCAACCAGCAAACCGACGACGGCCACGGCCGCCCGGCAGCAGCCTCGTGACCTGTGGAGTAAAGGCAGCAACTTATAATTTGATTTATGTTAAGTGCTATCCTCTATCAAACTCAAATAAAATGGAAACTTAAATTTCTTTTTCCATTATCTGGCAGGTCCCTGACACGCTGTAAGTAGAGAAGGCAATCAGCAAATGTAATCTGGAAAACTTTATTACAGCTGCAACGGCAGGGACATCTATTATGTTAAAAAAAAAAAAAAAAAAACAGTCTGCATGGAGTCAGACCCACTTATGAGTGCAGTTAATCACATTCTCTCTCTTTGCTTCCACAAAGCAATACTTGATTTCAACATAACCAGTGAAGTATAATAATGTAGGAATACACGGCACATTAACTCATGAACTAGAAAGCTCCATTACTATAAAGGATACACTTCTAATGGGTGAAAACCGTCTTCAAACATTAAGACAGATCACCATTAGAGGACCATTTGCACCCATTAAATGTTTACCCAATCTGTTTATACTCACAATCTTGCAGAGCTGGGTATAACTGCGAACCCTGTAGGCAAAAAACAGTAAAAGCTTTACACAAATTGAAAAACTTTTTTTTATTATGTCAATTACAGCAATGTCTTACTTGAGGTCATTCGGGATTTTTGTCTTTGTTCATCCTTAAATACATAATCTTGATGCTGAAAGGCAAAACATGAAAATTTCTCATGGAAACATAAATTAGCTTCAAATCATATTGTTCAAATTTACTTTCCCATAACATGCTACGAGTGTTTAAGCATTGCCTGTGTGTCTTATCCTCTGGTGGGTACAATGAATATGGTCAAGAGTGGAAAAAATGGGAGGGGTGACGACTGGAAAGACTATAAACTAAAAATAAGAAGCTTTTCATTGGCAGGGACGTAGTGACAGTTTCATCATGTACAGTCTTACCAAATATATCAATTCGCTGAAACAAAGACAACTTTGTCCTCTGAAGGGAAATCATTTGGCTACATTAGTGTGATGTGGCTCTTATAAGAAAATCGACACATGAAACAACTTGAAACATGAAAAAAAAAACAAAGTACAAAATACTGCAGCATTCATCTTTTCCTCTGGGATCTGAGTCACTATCATGCATTTTGGCGTATAAAAGTCGGTTCATGTGTCATTTTCATTAATCTGCTTTCTTAATGGAGACAACCAATTTAGAGATTTGATGACAGAACGACTGTTTAAGTAGTATTTGAGACCAGATGAGTGATTTGCACCAATTTGGCACAAACTGCCAGCGTCTGCCAAGTACAACAGACCTGAATATATTCCATTATCCACCGTTTAATTAAGCCAATCGTACTGATCCAGCTCGAAATTTTGGGAGTTTGTTTTAAAGTGCTGTAAGAACACTGGGCTGTATGAGTGATGTTTAAAAAAAATCTTTTCAAGATGGACATTTTTCTTTTTAAGGAGTTTACACATAATTCCCATCATTTTACAAGTGGAATTACCTGTTAATGTCAGATAAACAAAAAAAGAAAAAGAGCAAGAAAAGTAAAAACATGAGACATACTTGAGATTTAGACCGAAGGAATAGCTGTCAGGCCACACATCCAACCATTCACATACTTAACACACACATAAACAGTGTTCCTGAGGACCAATTGTTGCAGTAAACGACTGCCATTTTCATTTTTGTTTCCCAAACAAAAATACACCAATTAGATATATTCTACAATATAATGACTACAGAAATTAACTCAAACATACATATATTGCAAATCATGTATAAACTGAAGGAGGTGCCCATCGGGAGAGACATGGAAATTGGCTTAATCTAGTTTATACTCTATTCAGCACATGCATTAAGAGACTCTGGAAACATCCAAAAATCTAAACAATCGAAGGGGGAAAATAAGGAACGAAAGAATAAACAAGTTTCCCTAACCCTAACTGATACATGATTGCCCTTTGCAATATATCAGCTTTCCAAAATAACGGAGCCCTAATGTTACTGTTTTGGGTCAAGTAATGACACATATCGTATATATTAACTCATTGTCATTTACAGTTTCTTTTTCCTTTTCTTTTTTTTGTTTTTTTGTTTGGTTTTTTTTTTTTTTGCAAGGCTGGCTAAAATCGAGGCTCAGTTCAGTTCATAAGATAGATGGAAGATAAAGAGAGTTCCCTCCTTAAATCCAGCAAAGGCAGTTGAGATAAGCAAACTTCACTTGTTTTGAGTGAATGAGAGCCCACCGCAAAAAAAAAGGTCAACCTCAGTGCTGTCAGTGCCTTGATTAGTCCAGAGCGCTGCCTGAGAGGTGAGCACCGTATTCCCAGGGAGAGCTCAACAATGTCCACATGGTTCACTTCATCAGCACCTCCTGTAACACACAGGACAAACAAAGATGAGATCCCAGTTTTGGACTGCTGGTTAAAAAAAGACATTATGATCCCATCACCTCAGGCTGCAGAGATTTTTGAGGAGTATTTTTCTGACGTTTTAAAGATTAATTGAAAAAAATATTGGCAGAAACATTAAAAAAAAAAAAAAAAAAACAACTCAAATATCACAACAAACATTTGTAACACATGAGCAAAGGAATACATTGGAGTTTTTTTTAAGTGTGATAATTTATTAGCCAAAGTTTTTCAAATTGTCTGTGCCCTGTGTTAACCACCTATGTGCCTATTTTTCATATATTCAAATTGATTTTTTATTGTTTATTTAAATTAAGAAGTAAAATAATTAGTTTGTGGTTTTCATTGGGCGACAATGATAAGCAACATTTTCATTTCTAAAGGTCCCTAAAGTTTGTTTAACATGTGTGACCAGCATGTGCTAATAAAGATGAGAAAAAGAAGCACACACAGATCTCCTTCTCACCTGAGTCTCTTTTGGCTCTTGTATTGGTGGTTCCTCAGTAATAACCTCAGCAGGAGGAGCTGCACTGGCCATCTGTAAGCTCCTGGTGACTGGACCACCTACTCTCTCCCTTGCTCGCAGGGAGAACCGCTCCTCTTTCTTCAGCTGTTGATGTTGTGGTGGTGGTGGTGGAGATTTGGCCTCTGCTAATCTCTTGGGCGCTGCCTCCTTACCCATGCGCTGCATTCTCATCGCTGGCCGTTGCTGTGCAGTGTCACTGGGAGTGTCCGGGGCTGCCGGGGTGGGAGGTAGAGACTGAACTTGGCCCTTCTTGGTTTTTTTGCTGGCAGAAACTAGGGCTGGGAACGAAGCAGGCCTCTTTAGTCGGCCCAGAGTAGCAGCGGTTTTTCCTTTGCTTGCCTGGGAGTGTTCAGGGTCTGCTGCACCAGAACTACGAGCTCGGGTCTTTCCCAGGGGTTTACGCTCCGGCTCTGTCTGTGGTATTTCACAGTCTGAAGCTTTCTTTCTAAGATTCATGTTTTTATCTACGACAGACGCTGCCTCTTTTTTCACCTCTGCTAGACCCTTTTTGCCCCTTTTCACAACAGGCTTCATGGGACAGCTGACAGCCATATGTTTACTTAGACTCGCAGGATAAGTAAACTCCCGGCTGCAGTGGGGGCAGACGTTAGAGGCCTGCTCTTCTTCAACTTTAACAGTAGCCTTCTTTGCAGTAGTGGCAGCTCGATTTTTCTGTGAAATCGCCTTCTGGACCAGCTGGTTTTTCTTCTTACTGAGGGCACTCATTTTTGTTTTACCGGTATCTTGATTAAAGTTAAGTCTCTTTGGCTGACCCATTCTACGGAAAGCGCTCTGGCCTGCAGCAGCTGCTGTGGGTGACACCACTCCATTCGGGCTCTTTACTATTTGCTTGAGGGGGATGGGGTTTTTCTTGGGAGTGTAACGCTTCTTATCACTGGCATTGGCGCAGGCCAAAATGTGCTTGTGCAGTTCGGGCATGTTGTCAAAGCTGTTGCCACACTTGGTGCAGCGAATGGCAGTGCTGAAGGTTTGTGGTATGTTATGGGTGGTGAAGTTAGTAGCCGAGGCCACAGAGCCAGCATGGGAACGGCTATGATAAGGAAAAGGGGGTGGTTTATAACTGGGGTAGTGTTGATTAATGCCAAGGCGAACGTCTGGGCCTTTAGGTTTCCCTCCTTCTGAGGCCATGATCTTTATTGTAGTGTATAACTCCTCGTTGGGGTCCTCTGCGCCGTCCTCAGTGTGATTACCATTAACATCAGGTTCTTCTTTTGCTACCTCAGAGTCATTGTGCGGAGCAGGTTCATCAGTCGTCTCTGGTGCTGGTGTTGAGGGACTGCTCTCCTCTTTGGCTCTGGATGGATCTGTGTAGTTCTGCGGCCTGAGCTTGCCACTCTCTACCGTGGTATTAGAACACGTCTCATTTGGATGCAGATCCTTTTGGTGCTGCTGGAGGTTACAGAGGAAGGCAAACTCTTTGGAACAGACGGAGCACACGTAGATCCTGCCCACTCCGTGTAGTGTGGTCCGGTGAGCCAGCAGGGCAGGGGCATCACTAAACAACTGCACGCAGAATTCACACTTGAAGGGCCAGTCTGCAGCGTGATCTATGATGTGTCCACTGAGCTCTTTGATGGAGTTGAACGGCTCTTCACAGACATTACACACAAAAGTCTTGCAGTACGTCGAGTCAACTTCCTCTGCCTCTGAGGATTTGTCAGATGGTTTATCTAAAGCAGCGGGCTGAGGTGAAGTGTCAACACCATCCTGAGGTGTGTGATTCATAACTGACAACTTGTCTGTGCAGTGCTGAGGCTCTTCTTTTATCTTAATCTGAAGGAAGGGTTGTGGGACGAGCGATGGGGGTGGGTCGTGTGATGCAGGAGAAGGGGATGATGGGGAGGATGAGGATTCTGGTTGGGGTGAGAGAGCAGCAAAGTCAGATTTCAAAGATTTCTCGGCTAGTGCGTCATGGCCTTGGTTCAATTTGCCGTTTAGCAGACGGTTGCAAGTTGCAGTCACAGAACCATCCTCCTCTGTAGCGGGCAGATCTTCTGATGCAGGCTCTGGAGGGCTTGGTGTTGAACGATTAGAGGAATCTTTGAGTGGAGTGTTCGGGGAGTCCAGTGGCTCAGAGATATGGTCCTCTTCCTCATCTTTGTTTCCTTCAACTGACATTGCCTCCTCCGAGTCTGACAGGGGCTTGTGATCAACTGATCTGGGAGACATTTTTGGCGAGAGGACAGGAAGAGGTCTCTGTGAAGATGAGTCCGAAGGCTGAGAGAGAGGAGAGCTGGGCATGGGCGGTGGCGACGGTATGGTAGGTAGTACGGGGGGAGGCGGTGTCGGGGATGTCACACTAGATGTACCAGGCGAAGATGGATTCAAGGTGACAGGGGTCAGAGAGGGCGGAGAGGGGTGGGCTGACTCTGATGTCACATTTGGAGAGCGAGAATGGAAACAGCTAAGGTTTGCTAAGACCGAGGGGCCCTCCTCTCCTGGCAAAGTTAGACCTACATACTCATTCATCAGCACCTTTTCAAGCATGCTGGTGTTAGGCTTTCTCTTTTTTACTAGCGGCTGTAGCGCTGGACTTCCCTTTAATTCAGGCTCGACGGCGCTCTTACGATGCAAGCTTAAATCAAGAGCTGAATCCCCGAGTGCCTTGTTCGAGCTGTCACTTTTCCTGCTCACAGAGTTTGACAGATCCAAGGGCTGTTGATTACAGGAATTTCCTCCGCTACTAGAAGACGTCTGGCCGTGCATATTATTTCCAGAAGGGCTCAGGGTGTCCCTGTCATCTTTGTCCAGTAGGCTCCCAGGAGGTGAAACAGTGTGACTTTCCAGCTTTGGCACCTTAAGGGTGTATGAGCTCGCCACCTCAGCTTTACAGCTTTCTGTTTTACACGCAGGACTGAGCTGTGGTGACGACGGGGGAGAAGCTGTTCTCCGTTTAAACCTGCCTGAAGCCCCCTGCAGCGGCGTGACTGACAGCGGGGAGGCCAGTCTATGGCTTTCTGTTATCAGGGCAATGGTTGATTTCTGAATATCTTGCGTCTGAAGGAGCTGTTTGAGCTTAGGTGAGAGATAAACTGTTTTCTCCCTCTGAAATGCTGATGAATCTGTGGCTTGTTGGAACAGTCCTCCCACAAGCAGGTTAGATGAGGAAGATGTAGAGGATGATGAAGACGATGAAGAGGCTGTGAAAGACCCTGACTCTGTCTCCACTTTAAGGCTAGGAACAAACGGGGGTGTAGATGTTCTCCTCTTTCCTGTTGGCTGGCCGATGTTGGAGACTTGCTTCGCGCCGCTCACTCTCCCCTCCACCTTCAGCGCCTGACCGATCTGATTCGGGCTGATTATGACCGTGTCCAGACCAAACAGAGCTGCGGATCTGGAGTCCACCTCGATCACTTCACAGCTGCTCACCGAACTGGTGGACACAATCTTGCCGTCGATGTAGAAGCTGAGATTCTCAGAGATGTTTTTGGATATGTCGACTGCGTAGTCGTCCCTGTCCACCTCGTCTTCCGTGTCCGCGCTGGGCACGTAGACGGGCGGAGGGCTGGCGCTGGGGGACTCATCGGGCTGCTGCTGTTGCTTTGCGGACACCTCTTGCAGCAGCATGCCTTTCCTGCGCACTCCCTTTGGTAACAAGTGCCGTTCGTGTATCCTGCGCTGGTGTCGCCGCATGTTGGTGTGTGTGCCAAACGCTTTACTGCAGTACTTGCAAGGATGGAGTTCCTTTGACTCCCCATTTTCATCCAATATAAAGGGACGGTCAGCATGGGGCCCCAACTCCTTTCTCTGCGTCTCTGAGTGGTGCAGAGGTCCTCCAGTAAACTGGGACCCTATGGCTATATACTGACTAGTTGGGCTGGTGCAGTCAGGACTTGAACCATCAGTCTGCACCAGGGGACTGACCAGACCAGCAGTTCCAGCCAGAGAACCAGGCCTTTTCTTAGTCCCACTCTCATGCCTTCTCTCATGCCGGCGCCGCCCCACCTGTGAGCCAAAGGATTTACTACAGTACCGGCACTTAAACAGTTGTGTCTGCTGGTTGGTGATGGCGTGAATGTGTATGTGACGCTCCAGACCCTGCCTGGTGGAGAAGTGACGTTCACAGTGCTGACAGGGATACGACTCTCCGTGGGGATCACTTTCAAGGTCACCGTCCGGATCGGGGTCGAGGTCAAGATCAGGATCGGGATCGACCTCTGGCTCTTGCCCTCTGAGTGAGGAAGACTCTGACTTTGGCTCTGAACTCTTATGGCTTTGTTCACCACAGGTCAGCGACAGGCCAGGCTGCTTATTCTGCATGGAATCAGCTGCAGGTGAATGCTGAGCAGTTTGCTGCTGTACTTCAGCTGGATCCATCAAATCCTCAGCATCTTCCTCTTCCTCCTCTTCTTCCTCCTCCTCCTCCTCCTCTTCTTCTTCCTCCTCCTCCTCCTCCTCCTCCTCATTTCCCCTGTCCATCAATCCCGCTGATACATCCTTCACATCTTTATGGTCAGTGCTTCCCATGGGATGGGTTTCCTGGAGTTCCTGCGAGGTCCCCAAGGCTGATGGCCTCTCATCCTCCTCCTTCAGACCTGTTACCAAATAACCATGAATAGCAAATTATGTCACTTGAGACATATTCAAGTTAAGAGAGTTTTAAATTTAAATTTTAAATCATATTCACTTACACTGACTGTCATGACAATAAGTCAACTTACCTTCCTCCCCATCCCACATGTCCTTGACAGTAGGTTTGGTTCCACTCGTTTTCTTGAATCCACCCAAACCAGCCTGTCTGGCTCTCTCCAGCAGCTTTCTTCTGGCTGTGAGCACAAACAGACACACATCACTTTATATCAGGCCTGAGGAAAAAATCTAGAAATAAAATACAGGTTTACAAACAAAAAGTGTAGATGTTGTTTATTGTTTATGTTGTTAATGTTTATAATATGATAAATATTCACTTACATAAATAATCTGTGGTTAAAAATACATTTCTGACCAAACGGCAAGGTGTGGTTCTTTATCACAAACCAATTCTAGCTAACACATTGCCTTCAGTCAGGTAACAGGGGGCAATTGCTCCTTTAAAAACAATTCTGGAGAAAAATAAACTTTTTGTGTGACCTACAGATTTGTAAGATAATAGATTAATAGACCCATGAAACCTGTGTCAATAAGACCTTTGAATCATGCACTCGCTTCAACACACCAAATTATTTAAAATGCATTACTGCTTTAAAATTCACACTGCAACAGAATAACATGTGATATTCTGTGTAACAGAATATCCTAAAACAGCCTGACATATTATTCATTATTATGGGCATCATATGCATGCATCAGTAATTTAAATAAGACAATGGATAAAAAAGTCCCAGGCAGTGGCTAACACAATTTTAAATTTCTAAGCCTTGTCTGGCTCAAGAGGCTTCCCTGGCACGTCCTCATCATAGGAGTGTGTCAACAAGGTCACCTGACCTGGCCTACAAAGCCTAATTCATACCAGAGAAACACATGCTGCAGGTCAGTCATCTGACCAGCATGGTCAGAAGCATTCTGCTAAATCTGCAGCAGCAACACAACCATCCAAACATTTTCATAATCTAACTACACTGGCGTTTCATACTCCTGGCCTTTTCTGTCGTTAGCTTTTTTTTTTCTTTTTTCTTTTTGAATATCCAGCACTCAGAGTCAACACCTACACCAACTCTGGCATAGATCAGTTGGATAACATGCAGGATGTTTGATATTAAAATGAAGCGCACAGGATAGGTAGGCCAACTTCATCAAGGCTGACTTTGCAATGTAATAACGACATGTCTGCCAGAGGCCACTACACCGCAGTGCAGAGAGAGATGTCCTAGAGTGTATTGCTTGTAGGGTTAGACAGAAAATTAAATGGCTTCCTCTCACGAGAAATAACACAAAACCCATTTATCAACAAGCCTGTAATATACAGGACATAAAACCTCAGGACCTGCAGCACACAGAGCTCAAATTTAGCTTTCTACCTCATTTCACAGATATTTTGAGGACGGATGTGACTCTCTGTAAGTTGACTATATTCATTTGTTGATGTAATTACAGTCCCTAAATGATATTTATAAGCATCTGAATAACAGATTATTTACACAGGGCTATTGTATCCTCTGTGGTATTATGCTATGATGTTTCAGCAGGCTTTTTCTGACACAATGCTCCTCAAAGATTTAACTAAGATAAATAGGTGAAACCAGAACTGTGGCAAAAAAACACACCTCGAGAGATAAGAATATATCCATATTTATCACTTTCCCCTTTTCTTCTCCGTCCTGTACTGAATTAACCACACGATCCAATAGTTTTTTTTATGGAAACACTACGTCCAAAGTTCATACTGACAAATGTAGATGAGACATATCACAGGCAAGTTGATCGTTTTTTACAAAATGAAGGACTCTGTTGATGGTAGAGCCATCACTTTAACACAGGTCGGTTTGAGGTGATTACTAATTCATTAAAAAATGTTAACTAAATTACGTTTTTATGGCGTTATTTTTAGGTTTTTAATGTCTGAAGTCATGACATGTTAATGCTATCAAACCAGGCTTTAACACCAAACCAACCAGTTATAACTATCAGCACCGTGCAAACTATCTTTCCGCCTTAATGATATAATATATTTTTAATAATAATTTACTCCAGGTAGTTTGCCATCTGTTCCTGTACACCGAGATGTCCGTGTGTTCAGACCTAGCCGTTTTAGCTTAATGCTAGCAAGCAACACCAACTCTGACAACTCGATGAACTGGTTATTCTGGACTCACATCGACGCGAGGGGTGATTTTTTTATTCTCTCCACAAGCTATAACATCTATATTACATGTTGTTACCCGGTACCTGCGTCCTAACTAGCCTGCGGTCGGATAAGGCAGCCAGCTAGTTAGCTACCCTGCTAGGCCATCATCAAGTAGACAGGCTCGCCGATGGATGGCTTTCATGCTTTAGGAACTCAAGGAAGGTCACATCCTCGACAACGTCAGGACCCAGAGGAGGAGGAAAAGCTGCTAAAAAGTTGCTCGGGTGCTCGTTTAGAGGCTTAACTGGGTGTTTTACGACAAACGAGTTGCCCCACCGGTCGGTATTCCCGGCTAAATCCGCTCGCAGCGACGAGTTTTAGGTCGGGTATGGTAGTGGAGAGGAGCCCCACACATCGCAGCCGTTAACGTTAGCTTCCACTAGCTTTCCTTCATTCGCGGCTAGCTAGCTCCTCGCCAGTCACAACTTCGACTGAGCTGCAAAGAAAATCAATCCGTGGCTGAGTCGGTGTGGCATGTAAGAGCCGCACACATCCGAGGTTAAAACCGAGCAGAAATGTCATCACGGTTAGAGAGTTAGAGGCCTCACCTCGCTTCGCCCTGGGTGAATTTTTCCTGCTCAGACTGCTGGCTCTTTCTTCCTCCAGTGCAGCTGTTATCTCAGGGTTGTCTTCCACAGTGTACCACACCAGCAGCTCCTCTCCCGGCCCGATAGGCTGCAACAATGAGAGATGAGGTCGGCCTCCAATCACAGCCCGGCTTGCTGAGAGGCAAGGGAGATATTTGGGCCACTGTGCATCTAATCTGTCTAAGGGGAGGGGGGGTGTTAGGAATTTGACAGTGTTTTTATCATTGTCTGCTGCAGTATATTAAGTTTAGATAGTGTGTTAAATGCACTGTAACAGATATGTAGTTATTATAAGTCAGTTTAACCACTTCGCACAGTTCCCTATGGGTGTTAAGCTTCATGCAACACTCTGCAGCTACTATTTTCAAACTGATGCATATGCTCTATACTCAGTTTCCTGTTTGTTAAATACGCGTTGCTAAAATTAATGCAGTCTATTAAAAAACGTCCTGCAAAGTCCTACTTCTGTGAAGGTTAAAGTGTTATGAGTGTTGTGAGATCATTTTTGGAGGAGGCAGATGAACTGTATTGCATCGAACAGGGGGGTGTTTCTGTTATTTAGCCTAAAACACATACAGTTTTAATAAAAAACAGTATAAACACCTGTAGAAGCACAAGGTGATACAATTACAGCAGCACAATTTACATCCTCTACAATAACGAGTTTCTACAAGTGTAAAAATACTTTCTGCAGAAAAAAAGTGTCTGTGTGATTATTACATTATTAGACTGATCATACTGATGCATCAGTGTGTTGTAGTATCTTCTTGCTGAAGCTAGTTTATCTCTTTTATTTAACATTAGGAAGATTAATCTATAAAATGAGCTGTACTTCATGAGCTTATCATGCTGTAAATGTAAAAATCATATTATGCAAAGTAACCAGTGACTAGCTGTCAAATTAATGTAATGTTCCCTTTGAAATGTAGTGGATAAGAAGCACAGTATACCATGGAAATAACTGAGAAACATACTCCAGTACAGCACTTAAATACTAAATATACAGTACTTACTTACATGTGTAGAAAACTGATTTTAGTACAGTATGTCATAACATTATTTGCAGTGCTCTTGTATGAGACAGTTTTATAAGCTGATGTAAACAAACCTTAATGCTTTCTGTTTTGTATATATTGTTGGTTATTTGTCCTTTGATAATATACAAGTTATTTTTATCAAATCTTTTATAAATGCCCAGAAATACTGTATATAACTGATGTAAATGTGGTTGTCAACTTTTCATTCATCCACCTACTCATATAGTACATCCATATTTCTGTCCATGCACCACTGGCTGTGGGACCTGTTAAGCTTTATGAATGTGTGTTTAACATACCCGTAAAACTTTGTAGTAAATGGCTCTGTTGATCTCCAGGGGGAAAAGGTTCTGCTCTTCACCAGAGCGTGCCCAGTTCACATATCGCAGCCAGTTCCCCTTCATGGGATCTGTGGCGTCAACGCACATCCAGCCTCGCGCTGGGAAATAAACCTGCAGGACACAGGTACAAACAGGATGGTGTGAAGAAAAAGAAAGTGTATTGTTGCTTGATTTTTAATTTTATTCTAAAGCAGCTGTTGTGACTTGAAAACTCCAGATGATGTTGCTGTAACTCTCTGAACTATGGTTGCTATGCTCGATAGAGAATGTAGTTGGGCTCGTTTTAGCCATGCAGTGACTACCATGAAAAGGTGGAGATGAGTGTTTTAGGGAAAGGTGCCAACAGAGCAGCCTGTAACATACCTCCCACATGTAAACATTACTGGTCACCTGGGACCTTTTTTTCTTCTCTCCAACGAATGGACCGAACCTCTTGCCCTTGGGGATGACCCGAGTGGCCCAGACGCCTGAAAATAAAAGTGAGGAGAGACAGCTCATACCTTTGAGGTTTTATATTTTCATAAATATGTTGAAATTTGACAGTTTGTGGGCGCCTGAGGAGAAATATCTTGTGCTGCGTTTACTGTACAACTGCAGTGAACATCAGTTAAACTGAAGGTTAAAAGATTCTTGATGAATGTGAATTATCATTAATCATACAATCATAAAGGCATCAGTGAAGTTTAACTTTACTCAGCCAGGATGCTTTACCAGAACTGCTTGTTGAACTCTTGTGATGTCGGACTTGGGAGTGTGGCTTTGTCCAACAATTTCTGTAACTTTTCCAAACCAGACGTTCCAAAAATTCACAGCCACTTCATGCTGTAACTGAGCAGCTGTGTGAACCAGCTGTGCTCCTTTTTTTTCATTCATGTGAAAAACTGACTTCAGCACTGTGAGCGTTGTCCAGAAGATTGGAAATATTCATCCTTTTCCCCTCCACCCTCTCTCTGTGATGACCCAGTTTGCACTCCTCCTTCCAGTGTGGCCGTTCACAACAGCTACAAACACTTTGACCTTGAACACATCATAAAAACTGGTTCTCTTCAAGCAGAATCTGACGCCTAAGACTCAGTGATGTGGATCCTGAGGACGTATATATTAAACCTTGTTGTGATAATTAAAGATTGCTTAAGACTGATTCTGTTTTGTTATGTTTTCCCCTGTATCTCTGTTTGGAAAAGCTTTTCTAAATTAAGGTGTGGTTGCCATAATCTGCCAGTTTCAAAAACATAATGTTGAAGTGACAGTGTCTGAAAAGTCGGTGTATTTTGTTTGACTGGAGGTTGAGGTTACAATTATCATTATATTAGTTTTTCCTAAATAAATATGATAGGAGTAACCCAACACCTGTTAAATTTACACTAGTCTATTCGAAAACAATCGGAGAATTAAATGATTTTTGCAAAGTTCATTAAAATATCATCATGTACTTATAAGCAGTTACTGAATATTTGTTATTTTATTCTTTATATCTATGTTTCTTTGGTTTTCTCGTTGATACATGTGCTTAGTGTCCACTTTATTAAGTACACCTGTACAGTCTAGGGCAACTCAGACATAAAGTCTACTTCACTATCATAGAGCTGCTGGTTCAGTTATGTGTTTTAAAGTTACTAATGTTCAGCTGCCCTCATTACAAATTAGAAACACCTCTCAATATAATGCAGTCCAGTACAACACCACCTTTAACTATGACTTCAATTACAGACACAAAGTTTACAGATTTCCACCAATGTCATCGTTGAAATGAACATAACTGGCAATCAGATTTCCTCCTGTTGACACTTCAGCCTCAAAACTGTAAAACATAAAGCTTCCATTTCCCACTGCAGCTTGGTCTCACCGTGGTCCAGCATCAGACAGTCAGTTTCAGACATGTACAGCCCATGAATTGCAAGTGGAAATCAAAATGTTAGCGGTTAAATTTACTCACCGATGCGGCTTTGATTTATGGCAGAAGGTCTGAGTGTCAAACAGTCGGGCAAACCCTTCCACACATGGGCTGGAATTTCATCCAGAGCTTCCACCGTCCCTCCAGTGATAGCCATGACCTGCGATACATGACAAAACGTCACGTTCCATATGTTATCAAAAAGCCTCAAAACACTGTGAAAATGTCAAATATTATCCATGGAATGTTAAAAATCTGTTTCCACCTGTTTCCACAAGACGGCGGGCACCAGGTCTGAGGGCAGCGTTACCACATGGAATGTAAATATAGAGGAAATTACACCATTAAGAGGCAGCCACCCACCTGAATGGACATCCTCAAAGTGAATTCATTTCAAAGAGGGGAACTGCATCCCAGCAAAGGCAACACACCAACTTCTAATATAGGTTGGTTTTTTGCATAAACTGAAACATGACACCAGATAAAAACAAAATGTACAATGACTTATTTCCATAGTGGTCCCAGGCTGGGCCAAGTTCATGACAAGAGACCGCTGTGCCTGCGCCTCATCATGGATGTAATGCTATGACATGCAAATTTAACCACAGGTACACAACATTGCTAAGGCTGAGGTCTTCAAACTGACTGTTTCTCACACCAACAGCCCAAAACCCAAACACACTACATTTATAATCATAGAAAACAGAGAAAAGCAGTAAATCCTCCCACGTGAGAAGTTGGAACCAGTGATTATTTGCTTAGAAAATGACTCAAACGATTCATAGTAGTTACCAAATAGTTTCCTACCAATCGACCTTCAACTTTGCTGCATTTCCAGAACTAATGAGCCTTCAAAACATCCACTTACTGTGCTTTCGTAAACTTGCTTTTTTTGTGGCAGAAAAAGCCAGTTGTTAAGAAGCACAATGAGCTGCTGACCATGCGTCGTGAGACCAGGCTCACACAGCACACTGAATTCATTAACAAAAAACACACATGTACATCTCCCACATGGTTCAGTAGCAGATACTGTGACCTGAAAGACTTGATGATGCCACGTTAATGTTCTCTCAAAGGCAGATAAATGACACGGCTGAGACAATAACCCTTATTGTCTAGGTTTGAGGTGCCCCACGCTCAGGGCTCTTTAACATCCCCTGAGAACAAAGGATAAAAATGCATGAACTTTTTTTTATTATTGTCCATCTCATCTTAGGTTCATTTGATATAAGCTCCTGGTGCTGGAGTTGAGATCAGACATTTGTTAAATCCCTCCCTAGCTGAAGTTCCAAGCAACAAACGGAGCAGGAGATTTTTTTAATGTGGGTGTGGGTGCATGTGCGTGAAGCGGATTTCTACAGCGTTCAGCCTCTGCTCATCAAAGAAAAAAAGTTGACAAAGACAAATAAAATAGACGGATATATTAAACCGTAAAGCGCCTGAAGGATGCAGTTTATTGTTACCCCCTTGTAGGCAAACCCGTCCGCTCTCCTTATTCTTCCCGATGCTGGCCGGAGCAAGGTGCTTGGAGCTTTTTTTTTTTCTCTCCTCCCTCTCTCCCTCAATGTTGCCTTGTCGCAGGGTGTTTTTTTGGGTTTAGGCTACTCACACGCGCACTTACCTGCTTTATTTGACCGGGGACTTGTGATTTTTGTGCTCTACCTGCTTTCAATCTGCTGAAAATGGCGGATGGGGAGGCTTGAGTCGAAAGCCTCTTCAGTAACTCGGATCGTGGTCTGTGGTGTAGTTGGGAGAGGCAGCCTGTCAGACTCGTGCGCGCACACTCACACACATGCACACACACTAACTCACACACGTACGCAGCGATGGGGCAATAACGTTCAACTCAGGGGAGGTTTCTGTGGACGACAGGGCTCCCCGGGCTCCTCTCCTGCAGGCAGTGGCTCAAAGTCCTGTCCACACTGCAGCCTAACATGAAACCATGCCAATTAAGTACCTTCCTTAGATTCATCTGTGGGCATAATGGGCCTGTAGGCTGCTGCCATCTGTGCATCCATGAATAGCTTAAGAACTCAATAAAAGCAGCAAATTCAGGCTGAGGTTGTATTCGGTGCTAAAATGTCCCAAACTTTCAATATTTTACAGCAGATGAGTTGCCTGTGGCGATCTGTTGCTCCTTTACTGCCGTTTGCTCGTGATTTATTTTCTTTCCCCCTCATAATCCCCATTACACTTACTCTGAAACTCATACCAGCTGATGCAGTGGGCATTTAGGACAGAATTTCAAGTGAGTAATTTATGAGGTTTCAAAATAAAAGAGAGGTTGATCAGGGGAAATGCTGGGTAAAGATTTAGAGCTTGAAATTTAATGACATTTCAAAAAAGCACAGATCTGTTTTCACAAAAATAACTTTTTGAGTGGATGTAAGTGAGTTTATTTTGAGGGTAAAATTATATGGTGTTGCAGTACACTTTACCAAAAAGACGAGTCCCAAGAGATCTTTCACAATGTCAACAATGGACTAACACACAAGACACTTGTTTTCATGAAGCCTCAGGGTTAGTTCTTTATATGCTTCTAAAATAAAAATCCAATCTGGCATCAGAGCTCAGCAAAAACATGGTGTAGTGAGTAAAATTAGATTTCTTTCTTTTAGGTATGACAGTAACATGGGTGAAAAATCCTCAAAACAATCACAAAATAATAACCTTTATATTGCATTATCAGTATATGCCATGATATAGTACATTTTCTGGTGAATCTAATAAGAAACTGTTGGCGGTTTTATTAAATACCTGGCAATTAAAGCACTGCATCACATTGATGAAAAGTATAAAAATAAACAAGCTGCTCACAATGCTAAAGGAACAACTGCCATGATATAAACTGTATGCAAAAGCTTTAATGGAGACAAATTCCCATCATCCTTCAGATGATATATCATCATAATGTCAACCTCCTGGCCTCTATGAAGGAAAATATTTGTATTCATAAGAAACATGAAAACAGCTCAAATGAAACAGATTTTACCTCTTGCAGCGTAGCAGCTTCTTCTCTGCTGCATGTGTATGTGGCCTCCATCATCCAGTGGCCTGTAGCCCACAGATCCTGTTACAGGCTGCACTGTAACGTCCCACGTACAAACATCATGTTCTCAAAGGGCAAGCCAGGTGATCATGTCTGTTATCATTGTTTACAGGTAATGTCAGTGGCCACTAGAGGCTGCTGTGCTACAGCAAACAGGTTGTGTTCTCCTTGAATAGGAATCTACATCTGCAGATTTGTGAGCAGTGAGTTATAAGACAAGACTGATCCACATACATGTTTAATCTATGCCATTTGTGTATTACTGTCAGAATAATACTACGTCTGACAAGTAAGTATCAGCTACGAGTGGATGTGTGATGTCTGATCTGTGCTCGGTTGAACAGGAGGAACCACATGACATAGTGTCTGTGTATTTCAGCTGTGCTTAAGAAAGGGAATATTTTTCTTCCTGCTAATGATAATGGCAGGATCTTTGTCACAGCTTCTCAAGGCGTGACTTTCAGGCGTGCCACAGAGTCATTTAAAAGTGGCATTTAATGCACCTGAGAGCCAGGGTTTCAATATTGCATCTCCTGTTCAGTTTTCCATTCACAGTAATTCCAAAAAATGAAAAATTCAAGAAGTGCTGTTATACAAGAGGAATCACACTCATTCATGTACTCACCTCGCCTGCTTCTTTCACCTCAGGACTTCAGGCATCCCACAGCCAGATGTGCTGATTCCCGTCCCTGCTTTTCATGAGCTCTCACCTTCCACAGCTCAGGCAATGTCAGATTCTTCCACCCCTGCTCGCCTCTGATGACCTTCCCATGTCCATCAGGCTGACAGCTGTCACAGGCCCTTCTGCTTTTTATGACAGCTGTAACTCCTTGTCTCTCACACGAGGACGTCCATCAACTGCTGGTGTTTTCATGCCAGAGTCCAGTAAAATATCAACGACAGGAATATTTAGATCTAAGAAAGTTGGATAGTTTTTATTTCTTGTTCTTATCATCTGGCATAAACACAGACACTGGTGTGTCTGTAATAACCTAATACTGGACAATAAATCAGCATGGCTTCTTATAGAAATTATTCAATACTTAAAATAATGTTTGTAATTGTTTGAATGACTGTCTGTGTGTGTAGTAACTGGTTTGTGTACCAGGTGTTTTTGTGATGCTGTATAAATGTAATCTGTTGTCAGAGCTTGTTCTCAACGACACTTTCTGAATAAATAAAAGATTATCTCATATTTGAATGGCCAAGGCTTTCTGCAAGAAATATCCTGCAGAAATCTTTACTCCCAGGTCTCGCAAAAATCAGCATTTATTTCATACAGGCTCTTTACGACAAAGTGCAAATAGAAGTGGGCAACGATCACAAAGTGATATCTGTTCTACACTTGAGTGCAGGCGTGATACAGAACACAGTTGAAAACATTCATGGGGAACACCATGTGCCCTTTACCATCCTAAAAATATTTCCTGTGTGCAGGATGAGCCGTGGACATATAGCTGGTGCTGCAGCATGCCAAAGCGTGACTGATACGACAGCTCTCCGTCTCATGCTGCATGTCAGAACAGGAAAAGTGATAGGCCCGCTCGCTCTTACACAGCATGTCGGATGTGTGTGCTTTTTAATGCATCTGGTGGAGTGTAAAAGACATGTTTGATGTTTAGACTAGGAAATAAATATACCTATACCTGCACTAACTATTATTCTAGTGATCAGCAATAAATAAGATCAACAAGTCACAAGAGCATCAAAGTAGACAAGACAAGACACACTGTTGAGATCAGGTGGAAAACATACTCAGTGCAATTTATAGATACTTGTATTTGTGTATTTCCATTATGCTACAGTACTTTATACTGTAGTTCTACTCCACCACTATAGTAGATTTTACATACTATAGTTTGATATGATGCACTGGCATAGATTAAAGGTGCCCTGTTGGGTTTTTGACCACTGTGTGCTGTGGAGCAATGTTTTTAGAAATAGGTCCCTGTATAATTTGTATTGTATGCGTGCACGAAGACACTGGTTTCAGGATATTTTGCTGACTGCCCGTAGAAGACGATAACGCATAAAGAACAGTAGAAACGTGCAGGATAAGCCAGTGAAGACGACTGCTGGCAATATATTTTTTGAGAATGAGACCTTGAGGCTACGCAGTGTGTTGGTGAGATTCACTGAATGTAAACATACTTTTGTTTGTTTATAGGAAAACTCCACATCAACTTTAATATTTCTATTTAAGTAAAACATGCATACAGGACCTTTACTATCTTTACTTTTACATTAGGTATTGCTACTTTTTACTTGACTAGAAGATCTCAGTACCTTTTCCACCACTGGTTTCCATTGTTTTAGTTGCTTTCTGGCTGTGCAAACTGTGTGAGTGCTAAAACTTCCCTTAGAGGAAGTCCACTTAGTGAAGATCCAACATAATGAAACTGGCTCAGCTCAGAGCTTCAGTTGCTTTACCATCGTGTGTCAAATGATTTTTACTTCAGTGCCCTAAAACAGCAGAAAGAAAGAAACTGGTTGATTGAGAAGAAGTCACATGAAATAACAATGCACAAAATGTTATAGAGAGACACTCACATATATTTGAAGAAACAAAAAGAAACCATTTCAATGCCAAGTTATTTGAATTATTCAAACAAGTTAGATTTGATGACACTGCTGTACTCACACTTATTCACCGCAGCTTCTTGGATATGGCCATCCAAACAAATCCGATGGTGATAAAAGACATCAGTGTGAAGAGTGCTGCACCAAGCACTGCCCCTCTGTTCACCACAGCTGAGAGACCAAATCTGTCATTAGGGAAATTACTACTCATAATTGCCAACTTTTCTCACTGTGAGCTCCTACACAGATATGAACATGTTACAACAATATTGCGCCCCAGGAATTAATTGAGGTATTTTCACACCTAGTTTTTGGAATTTCATCATAATTAAGGATAATTATGTCCTGGAATGTGCACGAACAAAACTTCACCTTTTCAGGTCAGTAGGACTAGGACAGAAGACACTGTTTAAAATGTAACAGAGAGACAAATTAACATTGTAGTCCAAAAAAAACTTGGTTGTTAAAATAGCTCAGTGTTTGATTCTTACCGACAGGTTCTTCTTCTATCAGTGTTACTGCAGCTTTAAAATCCTCTGTTGCATTGCTGGTGCCATTGCCACCTGCCAGTGCAGGAACCCCCTCTGGTTCAACTGGGGCTTCAATTAGAGCCTCTTGTTCATTCTCCTCAGAAGTTATATTCAGATTCAGATCCTCCTCCAGAGGAACCAGCCCTGGAAGAGGATCTGACTGGACAACTTCTTCCTCCGTGTTGTCTTCTGGAGCCTCCTCCTCTGGGTCTACGCTTGCTACAGTAACAGCAGCTTCTTCTTTTGATGCCTCTGGAAAAACATTGGGGATTGTTTCCTCTGCGACTTCCTCTTCCTGCGCTGGTTCTCCCTCAGAAGAATCCACGGGGACAATGACAACTGGATGTTCTGGAGCTGACTCCTCGGGTGCTGTTTCCTCTGCAGCAGGTTCGACTTCATCCTCCTCTTTGGTCTCAGGGTCTACAGGAACCAGGACAACAAATTCTTCTTCAGGTTCCTCTTCAGTAGCTGGATCCTCTTCAGCATTTTCCTCCAGGACTATAGGGACGAGTGCATCTTCTTTGGCTTGTTCCTCTGGACTTTCCTCCTTTGTTGTCTCTAAAGAAATGATTGGGATTGTTTCCTCAGGTTCTACAGGAACGAGAACAACAGATTCCTCCTCAGGTTCCTCATCAGTAGCAGGGTGCTCTTCAGTATATTCCTCCAGGACTAATGGGACAACTGCATCTTCTTCTTTTGTTTGTTCTTCTGGATCCTCTTCAGCAGATTCCACTGGAACAATAACTGCAGGTTCTTCTGGGCCTGACTCCTCTGGTGCTGTTTCATCCACAGCAGGCTCCTCTT
This sequence comes from Lates calcarifer, assembly GCF_001640805.2. Classification (NCBI taxonomy): domain Eukaryota; kingdom Metazoa; phylum Chordata; class Actinopteri; family Centropomidae; genus Lates; species Lates calcarifer. Next base: position 1,945,107 of record NC_066852.1, read on the forward strand.
GAACTACCTCTTCAGTCTCAGGTTCTGCAGGAACAAGGACAACAGATTTCTCTTCATCTTCTGAAGTATTTACAGGAATGACTACGATAGGTGCCTCTTGAGCTGGATCCTCCACATCCTGCTGATCTGGAGACTCCCTTTCTTCAGTAGCAATTGGGGCAACTTCTATTCTAGTTTCATCTGGAGATGCCTCTGCCATGGCAGCTTCTACAAGGACAGTTTCCTCCTCTGAAGATTCTTGTTGTGCTGCAGCCAAAGGCTCCCAAGGATCTGATCCCTGAGATACAGCTTCGTCAGCATCAGCAGAGAGCGCATCTTCAACGGGTACTGGTCTGGGTTCTGGTTCTGGTTCTCTTACTGCAACTGCAATGTCTTCTTCAGCTGGTGATTCCTCAGGAGACGGAGGAGCCTCCACTGCAATAACTGGAATGAGCTTCTCCTGAACTAATTCTTTGCAGGTGTGAGGTTCCTCTGGACCTGGTTCTTCAGCAACAACAGGACACTGGACAACTCTGGCAGCTGCAATAGAAATGAGGTGCTCAGTACCACCTTGAACTGGTTCTTTAAGGTAATCAACAAGACCTATTTACCTAAAATCTATATCTGAATATCAGAACACTAAATTTGAGAACTAATTTACCTTAACAAATAAAATATTACATCAAAGCCTGTGTTGATATTGCTAAGGAGACCAAACTTGTGATATTGTGATATATATTTTTATTATTCATAGCTAGAAAATACCTAAAGCAACATTTGCCTTTCCCAGTCTTAGATTCTGTTGACTCACAATGTACCTGTTACGTAATATCAAACTCAGGCTTGCATTATTAAAAAAAAACATGGTTATGTACTTCTGTAACAAATTTCTGAATTAGTATATTCAGAATATTCTGACATTCACATAATCATTAAAAAAATTTGAATAAGAATAAACTGATAAATAATTGTACCCAGACGACAATAATATGTGGCATTGTGGTATTATTTCATTGAATTCAACATCTACATCCTTTAATATATAAAATATGTAAAAGAAATTCTATTTAAAAACTGTGCCAATGTAATTTGCCCACTATCAACAGTCTACAGAGAGGCTATTAATAGTAGAAATAATACAACAAAGAAAACGAGGAATAATAAATAAAAATAATGTTGCAATATACATGCATCTATAACCATACTGGAACTATTATTTATGATTGATCCCTGAGTCAAAGTTTGAAAAAACCATCTCCACATCAAAAGAGTTCAGAGGAAATGCATGACTTACATATCGGTGCTGAAGAGTTTAACTGAACCTTCAGGATCAGCGTCAGCAGCAGCAAAGAGGAAGCTTTGAACATGATGTCCGTCCGTGTCCGTGAATCCTTTTCGTTAAGAGTCAAACAACTTCCAGTAACTCCCAACACTGTGGCTGGACTGAGTATCCTACAGGGGCGAAGCACACATGTAATGTGACACATGTCATGAAGTATCCCACCATATGGGAGTGTTGGAGGGGGTGGGTGAAGAGAAACATACTATGAGATATGATTACAAGGATTTCTTGGGGTGGACCCCACACCAGCCCTCCTATATCATGAGTGAAACACCCTCAGCGAACTCAGTACCACCAGTTTGAGACACATTTTAAAAGCTGCACTCTTCTCCATTGTTAAATGAAGCTACACAAATATTCTACAGACCATTTCTTAGCAATACATCAAGTTGCATCCATGCTTTGCATTTTTTAAACTGATTGTGAATTCATGGTTTTTATGGTAATTAGCTGCGATATTAGAGTGCTCTTTGCTTATGTGTGTTTTTGATGTTATTTTATATCACTTGCTTTTTTATATTTTTTATTTGCCTTTATTTTCTTGTCTATGGACTCTCTTGAAAACAAAATGGTTCTTCTCATGGGTTCCGTCTTTAAAATGAATAACTAATACAACATATTTTAAGAGGAATTTAACCAATGTGAACCAGCGCATACCCTCACTATCACATGCATACCCATACGTTGACGGCAGAGCAGCCTTGGCACAAGTGTGAGGAACTATACTGTAAAAATTTGAATCCATTTAACAATAAATTCTCACATCTTAGTAAAATGCCATCAATGGCTCTGCGTGGAAACTTTCTGTTGTTAAATCTGAATGGAGAGCTTGTGATAAACACTTTGACTGTGGAGTTTGAAAGATGTGGGTGTTTACAAAGGTGGAGGATCTAAAAAAAGAGACTGTCCTGAGCTGTTGTGGGAAAGGTAGGATCCAGTGTTTTTGGAGATCAACCCACACTGATACAAAGTCAGGACATTTCATCATTTAATGCATCGATTCTTTTAAAAAAAAACTTTTTTAAGTCTCAGTAATGGCCGTTACAGCTGCTAATTATGTTGGTGAGAGACTAGAAGTTTTTGAGGGAATAAAGCTCAAGCAGCACATTATTCCACAGTGAAGTTACCATATTTTATTTCTTTAAGTGCCATTCATGCATATTGGGGGAAGGGGGTGGGGTGGGCGGTGGTATCGACAATTCTAATAACACTTGAGTTATTTTACAGCACTAAACGAATACAAAGAGTAGCTGTGTCACGTCATTGGACAACAAAAGTAATAAACCGTGCAATAAACAAAAAAGGACAAATAGGAGAAAAAAATACAAGAAATGACAAAGACAAAATCAAAAAAAACAAACAAAAAAAACAAACAAAAAAATAAAACAGAAAAATAAAACACAAACCAAATATATATTATCAACACTGAAACACTGAATGTAGAACCATAGTACAGGTAAAAGGTAGTGTCACACAAAAAGCCAACGCATTTTCATCACATATATACAATATAGATATATACATACTGTCACCCTCTGATTGGACAATAACAAAATACTCTATTCTCTCCCTCCTCTCTTTCGTGAATAAGACCCACCCCCTGTCTTGATACCCCCACCCCCAAGAGGAAAAAAGGGATGATTGAAAAGACATATATGTACAAGCACAACAACACACCAGCACTGAATAAAATAGGCCCCAATCAGCAGTACTTGTTGGCAGTTCTCTCCCATATTGTAACAAGGCTTTTTTTATCTTTTCATCTTTTTTTCCCAATAATAATAATCTCTCTGGCAGGTACATGTCCAGCGGTATTTAAAAACTTAAATTGTCTTTTGAAAAAAAAAGAGAAAAAAGACAGAACTTAAGCTCACACAAGCAAACACACACACACTCCCACACACACACACACATACAGACATAATGTAAAACTGTGATTGTGATCCAGTCATTGTCTTCACCTTTTCCCCCCTTTTAGCCACATCCGTTTGCTCAAATCTTTTTGCTTTCCCATGGCTGTTGTGCTCAAACGGTGGCTCGTGTGTTCAGAGTCTTCACCTGGAAGAGCTGAGCCACACTTCACCTTCACATCAACCCGAGGACTCACAGGATGTTCACTATATCAGGTCCATAGAGTCCTAATGGATTCGCACTGACGCTCTTTTTTTTTCTCCCACTGCTGTCTTCAGCTTCAGTCCTTTTGGCCCACACTCACTTAAAAGAGTCACAATTTGCATCTCTCATCTGACTAAGTATCACGTCTGAGCACATGTCTGATTCTGAAACTCTGGCAGTTGAACAAAAGTTTAAAAACTCGTCATTTAGATCCACAGGCGACGCAATTTACCACATGAAGTGGACATTTGATAAACAATGACAAAGCAAGAAAGAAGCAGGAGTGGACAGGTGTGATTGGCAGGCAGAACAATACAAACAAACAAAAGCAGCTGAAAATATAAAAATGAATGGCAGTATCAGTTTAAAGAGAAGAACTTCATCTCCATGATTCAACAGAAGATCTACAGTATAAAACCGGGCTAGTTCTAGTTTCAAAGTCTGGTTCTATAATGTCCAATAAAACAATCGTGTGAGACTTGAAAAGTGCCTTTTCTCACATTAACAAAGACATTATGCCGTATCATAAAAATGAATCCATGATTGTCATCCAAATATGAAATTAAAACTATGATCACTACTGGAGTCCCTGGTGACTAAACTGTTTTAAGGGAACAGTTTGAATTTTTGGGAAATAATCATTTTTGCGTTAGATCAAACACTGACACCACGTCTCACAACTGTAACGTGAAGCTACAGCTGGAAGGTGGTTAGCTTAGCTCAGCGTAACATTCCTGTTTCTTGTCTTTGTGCTAAGCTAAGCTATGAATCAGTGTGCTGTAGCTTAATATTTGCCATAAAAATACAAGTCTCTCTAACGCTTGGCAAAAAGAGCAAGAAGACAAATGAGTTTATTTCCCAAAATGTTGAACTACGTCTTGAAAGGAGGACACACAGTGTCATAGATGCAAAGCACCATACACAGTTCAGCAGTGTCAAGTAGAGGAGAAATAAACCTTTTCATAACGGCCACTAGGGGTCAGATAGTCCTACTATAACCGACCGAATGACTGAATGAATGAGAATGTGAGCGAATAGCTAGATCCAGGAGGTGCTTTGCATCTTAAAGTCAACAAAAAGTGAAAATGTGCAAAGGGCTTTTTTTTCCTCTTCTTTGTTTTAAACATAGTGTCTCTAAAGTTCAGCACCTGTCTGATTATGGAGTCACTTGTTACAGGACACAGAGGACAGGTTTCCAGAACCGCTGATCTCCCTGCTCTGTGCTTGAGAAACCCTTCTCACGAAAAAAACAAAACAAAAAAACGCAAAATCTAGTCTTTAATCACTGTGTGCATCTGCTTTTGTGCTCATAGATAGCATAGAGATGATTGCAGCAATCAATCATAGCCCTACAATTACAATAAAACCACACGCACGCATGCACACCATATGTTCAACCAACACACACACACACTCACTCACATACTGTAAAATGAGTCACATTTCTCATTCTATTATGATTGTATAATAGCAAAAAACATTGGGCAGTTTTTTAAAAAAAGAATCATGTCCATAATTTAAATGTCAGACGAGACAATGAACACTGAGTGTGGCATCAAAAATCACTCTGATGAACAACAGGTGAATTTGGATGCAACTCATTTTACAAATCAAAGACACTTAACATAAAAGTCATGCTTTTTTTGCAAACTTTAAAGGAAGAGTTCTACATTTTATGAATATCCTATTGATCATTAATCAATTAAAAAAGAAGCTTTCACAGAAGCTTTTTTTTTAAAATACATTTTATTAGTCTCTTAACTGTTCCACGTCAGTGAGGCTTAAAACCATTACTCTAAAAATTGCATACATGATCTTTACATTTTTTGTGTTACTGTCAGTATCAATGATTAAAATATGATTTGCATACATTTTTTTTTATTGTTTAAAGGAACAGTCCCACATTTTAGAAACAGCTAGCATGGCCCATCCAAAGATACCAGATTAGCACCAATCTGTACCTCTGAGGTTCACTTATTAACATGTTATATCTCCAGGAAGTCACTGCACGTGGCCATGAAATAGTCTGGAACATACCCCCCACCCCGCTGTAAGACCAAAACCTGGCTGTAGCCTCCTGTTCAGTATACAATATTCTCACCTGACTCTCTGCGAGGAAGCAAAATAAAACATTGGAACTGTTCCTTTAATAAAAGCAAACCCCACTGACTTGAACAGTCAATTTGAATAAAAACTGTCTCGCAAACTAGAGCCCAACCGATACTGGTTTGGAGGTCAAAATGGATGTATACCAAGGTCAATGTGTCCGCCAATATTTGTTTTAATAAACAAATAACATTAACAAGAAATTTAGTTTCTCTTTCATCAGTTTCTTGAAGAATTATGATGTTGAGATTTGCTGAGCAGTTAAAAATGGACCTGTCAGTTAAATATATTTTTGGCATTTCTGTACGAGAGTTTCTTTTTATTTACTGACTGACAGTATGAACAAGCACTATTGCATCAGTGATAAATTAAGATAAGACAAAATCTCACCTTGCCACTGTGCCGGTTGGACTCAGTTTAACGGTTACTGGATGACGCTGCCTTGTTTAATGATCAACAGGCTACTCGTGTAAAACTGATGAACTTTACCATGAAAATGTTACAACAGCTTCTGACTGGTGGAAGAAACGTGAATCTACACGATGCACACAGAGAACCTAAACCTCAGGTTTCAACTTTGGGTTGAATGAATTTTAAAAAGACAAAAAATAATGTCTGACTTCCCTGCTATCACCATCTACTCACACTCATCATACTCACTTGTCTTGAAGTGCTTGAGACAGAGAACTAAGGAAAACAAAGTACTCCCATAATGAGTCTGCTGCGGCGAGCCGGATCACATTGGTTGGCTATGAAAACAGAGCACGACACTTTCTGTGATCTCTCTCTCTCTCTCCCTGTCTCTCTCTTGGTTTGTTTAATATCAAGCCTTAAAAACATTTAACACCCTGTTCAAAACCTCAAGATATTGTAAACCTAACTTTTACCACCAATTCAGCCACAGTGGGGCCCACTTTCTCCCAAAAAGTGACCAACGAGCACCATCACATTACTCACAGAGACGGCCTGTGTTTCTTAAAAACAAAAAAAAATAAAAACGTAAAATCATTTTTTTTAAAAAGAGAGATAAACTCATCCAAGAGACAGCTGAGGCCAATGTCAACACGAGAAGAATTACAAGCTGAACACGTCGCTCAAATCACATAACAGTTACGGAGCGGAAGGGTGGATGGGGGCGGGGTCGGGGGGGGAGAGGGGTTCAGACTTTGGAAGGCTGCTGGCTAGGGACGGGGAGAGGGCTGGCTGAGGAGCTGAGGAGCATGTGGTTTAGACGTGAATGTGTTCTACTTGTCTCTAGACAAGTACGTAAGCAATCACTTTAACATGTCCGACTAAATATGATTGTCTTCAAAGTAACATTTTCTATTTATGTTTTGCTTTTGTAAAAATGTCAGGACTCGGAAGTCTGTCTCTCTCCAAAGCTTGTCAAAATGTTCTTCTGCATCCCACCCACAGTGGCCTCCTCCTTCTTCTTCTCCTCCTCCTCCTCTTCCTCCTCCTCCTCCTCCTCCTCCTCCTCCTGCGGCCTTTCAGCTCAGCCTGGCTTCCTCTGGCTTCCACCTCCTCTCCTCGCTCCCTTTTGTTTGCAAGAAAAAAAAAAGGAGGTCTAGGGGCTAAACAATGGAGTCCCAATCGAAGTCGTCCTGGATGTCGTCAGCTGGCATGCGATGCATCTGGAAGTTTCTGGTAGGTATCATGTGCTGCTGGTTCATCTGTGCATGGTGTCCTGGAGAGAACAAAAGAGAGGAAGAGTCAGATCCATCCGTGCATAAAACAGGTCTCATGAGGAGACAGACTGGCTGTAAGTAATTATGGTTTTCCCTCAATACATGTAACTTCATGTCACCTGTCATAGTGGGTCCTGCACTGCTCATGGGAGGCATGTGAGGATATCCTGGAGGACCCATCATGGACATGCTCTGTCTGGAGTCCATGTAGAGATTTCCTGAGGAGAGAGAACAAAAGTTCATTTAAAACCTCAAATAAAACAGAACTGCTGAGCTGCAATTCAGGTGGTGCATCTGTAAAAGATTAGTTTTTAGTGGGAGGCAAAGGAGTAAACAATCTCTGAATTCTTTTAAAAAAATAGCTTCAACCCACAGGTGAAAAGTCAGAATCTTGGCTTTCATTTACATCCTGGCTGCCCAAAACAGCACCTGAATAGAACTGGACTGCCACACTGTATTGTTGAATTACTGGTGGCTATCTTTATACCTTCAAAACGTAGGAGTTTGTGAGTAATAAAAAATGTGAGCAGAGTTGAGTCACATTACATTTTGTCCAGAGTGTGTTGCACTGACTTCTGTAAAAATATCATTCAGTACAGCATTGATTCCAAACCTGTGGATCAGGACCCCTGCGAGGTTTGAAGCGCAGCAAAAAGCCCCATTTCTGCTGCACAAAACTGTGTTTATTTTCTCAGACTTTCCTCTTTCATCTTTGTTTTTCTTACCAATTTCTGGATAATTTTACCTCTTCAGACCTTCTAAATATTATTCAAATAAATCAAGGAAAATAAAGCATTGTTTGGTTGAACTGGTCACAACTAGTAGACGAATGCAGCCGCTAATGATGGGTTCCATGTAGACACTGTAAGTGGTTACAAGCCAAAAATGTTGGGAACCACTGGCACAGAAAGGAAACAGAGCTCACAGTGTGCAAAAAGAAAAAAAAAAGGAACTGTAACGGAGATAAATCCATCAGACAAAAGGCTTGTGTATTAATCTTTACAGACTTCGGGAAGAATATTAAACTGCATTTATATACTGTGCTGAAAACAGAAACATAACAGGGCCATACAGGCAAACTATGAATGACTAAATCTTGTATGATGTATTATATAGACTGCACAGATTCTACACTAATCAAACCACTCTCTGAGTCCGGCTGACGAACCTGTGTTGAGGTGCTGGCTGGGTTTGTTGGGGTGCATGGAGCCATGGCAAACAGAGGGCTGCACTGCCCCCTGTGGCTGGATTACACCGGTGCGGGCAAAAAACTGGTTGATGGACGAGCAGAGGTCTGCGATCTGGGTGGGTTCCAGGGACCAATTGTTCAACTCCGCTTGTCTCATACTCTCTCTTAACCCTTGGGAACATAAAACAAACGCATTTAAACACAGAAGAAGCTGAGTTATTATCAGAGCTGGTGACAGCGTCTGTCTGCACTAAAATGTCTTTGTGACAATGAAATGTATGAAACTGCACCAGCAGACTGTACAAAGAAAATACATTTAGCAAGTGAGAAATTCATTTACTAACACGAGGCTAAAACTTAGCTGCAATATATATTCATTATATCAGTAACCTTCAGTGGGTGATATTTAAAAAACATCCTACCTTGCAATCCTAGACTGTAATTGGATAAACTGACCTGCTGAGCTCAGTGTTTTGGTAATTAAACTTGAAGGCAGTGTTATTTAATTGAAGAGCTCAGTTTAATTAAACTCATAATCAACTCCACAGTGTCAACACTTCAGCACTCAATCAAAAGCTGGGGCAGCGCTGTACTATCAGCTCCTGGCTTTAAATGTTTGTTTCTTCTGATCATATGTGAGCAGACAGGAAGTAAAACTAACACAGGAAAATAGAATCTTAAATGTCATTATCTCATAAATCAAATAAATGTCATCATTATCTGTTTGATATTTTAAAAAATACAGAGAGGTCTATTCATAGTGTCCAAACCGCACCTTGGAAAGGTGAAAGGTCGACATCAGCCCAGTTATAGCTGCTAGCAATACGACAGCTTTCTTTCAGTGCATCCAGATTTGGGTACCAGTCAGACAGTAAACCTGCAACACACACACATACACACACATACACACACACACACACAGCATACTCTCTGTAACATTACAAGATAGGAGATGGGAAGTATTACAGATGATTGTGGTTCTAACACCCAGTTCACTCCAGGGACAAATACAGATTTGGTCCTAATTACATAATTTACGGACAACTACACAATAATTGCTGCGTGTAATTGTTATTTCCTGTGGGTTAGGTAATAAGGCCAGATGATGCATTTTCATTGTAGTCACATTTTTATAGCTGTGCAGGCAATCTTGTAGTGCCAAATGAATGAGAAGGTAACACCAAATAAAACAGTTTATCAGGCTTTTAAATTGTTCAGTACCGCGTTGTGGCCACTAGGAGGAGCCAGTCGACTCTGTAAGGGCTGCTGAAGTCACTGGATGCAGCATTGCTTTGTTCTCACAACAGCAAAGATAATAAATCAGATGATGATTTACTGTTTTGTACCTGCAACAATCTCTCATTGCGTTATGGCTAAAAAATGAGGAGTGATACTAAACCGTATCCAGCTGTAAACATGACGTCTCTGCTGTAGTTGTCGTGTCTGCATGATGAACAGGATGAGGAGAAAACAACGGCGACGCCGGTTCAAAGGAAGACAATGACAGACAGAGGGTCTTACCTGTGTTGCAGGCCATCTGTTGCTGGGTAGGATGGGGCTGGTGGGAGAGGCTCTGATGCTGCTGTCCGTGTTGAGAGGGGTGCTGGCTGTGCTGCGTGTGTTGGGAGGGGTGTGGCGTGTGCTGCTGCGGGTGCTGGCCGTGGGACGGATGCTGCGACGGGTGCTGCCCGTGCTGGGAGTGCGCAGCGTGCTGTGGGTGCTGTTGGTGCTGACTGTGTTGGCTGTGCTGGGCGTGTTGGCTGTGTTGGTTGTGTTGGTTGTGGGGGCCGCCGTGCTGTGGGAGGTGCGGCGCGTGGGGCGAGCCGTGGCCGGGGTGGGCTTGGGCAGGATGGGACAGGGGCACCTGGCCACTGTTGGCGGAGTGGCTGTTGGGGTGGCTGTTGGGTTGGTTGTTTGACAGGCTGTTCTGTGTACTGATGGTGCCACTGGGGGAGTGCTGATAGGAGCAGGAGGTGTGGGTCTGCTGGGAGGAATCGGACGGTATGCCCATGAGACCTGGGAAAAAAAACAACAACAACAACAAAAAGCTGTAAGAGTGCGAGTCGATTACAGTTTTGTTGACTGACAGATAATTTTGATGACTAATCCAGAGCTGCAACTAACAATGATTAGCAATATGGATTAATCTACAGATTATTTTCTCAATTAAGGTGACATCTTTAAACATCTTGTGTTGTCTAACCACTTCAAGACCCCAAAAATATTGAATATACAGCAAATACTCACACTGGAGAAGCTGGAACAAACACATGCCATTTTTAGCCAAAAATGGTCCAAGCAGCTAATCAATCATCAAAATAGTTGCTTAATTTTCTGTTCTTCGACTTATCGTTTATCAAGCAAAAATGCCAACAAACTGCTTGCTCCAGCTTCTTCATTGAGAGGATTTGCTGCTTTTCTTTTCATAGTAAACTGAATTTGTTTGAAGCAATTTGCAGATGTCACCTTGGGCTCTGGAAAATCACTGAATCTAAAAATAATTGACAAATTAATGGTTAAAGAAAGCATCTTTATTTACAGCCCCCCTCTGCTGAAAAAGAGACTGATTCTAAAACAAATGCCACTCAGATGGTTTCAGACTCAGGTGAATTATTTAATGCCCTTAAACTCAAACACAGAGAGAGCCAGGGTCTTCACAGGTAAGAACTGTTACTTCGGGTCATGCATCTTAACATCTTACAATGATGGAATGTGGGCCTCCTGTGTTTAAGTAGTTCTACACTTGAGACAGACCAGCTGCCATTTTGTTGTATCAGGGAATGACTCAGCATCAGTTGTGTCTCTGAGGTTCACGAGCCCGAGCTGCCGTCTCCTCTCCACTCCAACTATACAGGCTCTGGATTGTCTTTGACAAATTCATTGTGCCGCCGCACGGCTCTTTAACAGACATGACTGGTGCGTGAACATCTGCACACCCACCTGCAATCATCTGAGTGGCGGGGAGTGGTCTTAAGAGGCCCTGTCCTTCACAGCTTTGGCACAGTAAACCTATTTCACTGGAGTGCTTTTAGAGCTGACTCCAGCCCTGCACCTCCACAATCGGCACGTAACACTCACTGCAGGGGTGACAAAGGTGCATCTCTTATCGGCGCAGAAAGCCCATTGTCCAACCAGGGAAATACAGAAAGCAATTAACGCGGCACCAGAATAATAATGCGAGCTCATTACCTATTATCAAAGCCAGTGAATTAGCTCACTGTCTACAGCGGCAGAGTGTGAAATCCTCTAGCTCGATTATTTACGCTTTTTAATTGCTAGAGCTTGTCTGACTAAGAGATTTCACTTTTATGCGCATAAAAAAAGGTAACAACTTTCAACTAATGAAACATAGATGATAGATTAAAGGAGAGGAACTCTGAAAACATTAGCATGAAATGCATTTGATTTGTGAAAGTAGGTTATACAGAGAAAGCTCAGTCTACTTTGCTCATAACCCGCTTGTCAAGTGCTCTTTGTTTATCAGTCAATCAGATTACAAGCAAAAATGCATTTTGTTCTGCAGGGACTCACAGGCTTTTGGAAAGCTGTGCTCTATCCACCACTATGTATTATATCATACAGACGCCCCCATCATTATGACAAATGAACCTCAAATCCAACAGATTTACTGAGGGCTTGGTGCTGCTTGTGACCTCTACCAGTACTCTGATGAAGCACAGCCGCCATGACAGAACATTTCAGACATGACAACATACGGATATGAATTTTCACATAATTTGAAGAATTTGAGACAAGAAGCCTGGTGTATTAATTCTAAATTAACCATAAAATTATGCAGCAACATCTCTTTACATCCCTTAATGAAATATTTAAGACAGGAACTCTGAGTCTGCTTTTGAATATGAAATGAAGCCTTCTGCACATTTCTCTGGCAAAAAAAACGATGAAAATATTCGGTATAGATTTGTAGGGCTAGGGCTAAAGTCATGCCTGTTGAATATCTGCTCACTTCTCAGTAAACTTAATTAGTGGCTAAAGACTCTCTCTAGCCTAAGAACAAACCCACATTAGGAAAATCGTTCTGAGAATCATCCTGTTCTTGATAAGTGAAGCTTAGGCTCTATTAGGTTTCCACTTGATGCTCCCACGAGGCCACTCACCTTGTTGGCTGAAGGACTGCTCAAAAACAGACTTGTAAAGGCTGCGGAAGGAGGCACTGAGATCTTCAAATTCAGAGAACAGGAGCTGCTTGTCCCTGTCTGGCATGTTGTACTGGGACTGGGGCTGCTGGAGGCTCATAGACTGGGACACGGGCTCTGGGTGACTGGTCACCTGGGGAGATGAAGAGATGAAGCTCGAGATTTACAAAAGGGAGCGATACCGAGTGAGAGAAGAAGAAGTTTAATGTTTAATTTGCAAAGGGTTCTGTCAGAGAACTCTGGTTAAGTCTGCAACAGAGACTACAGGGACTACTGATGCTACGAGGAACGCGCTATAAAGTTCAAACACGCACATCAATAATATACATACTTTTCAAAGATACTCGCCACACGTATCTGGTCGTGGAGCCGCAGAAACAGAAAACAGAAAACCTCAAGAATATTTAATGCAAAGTGGAGGGTTTTTAAGTGAATACATGCTGCAAACACACACAAGTCAAATATAAGGATGGTCTGATCCTTCTGGGGAGCCTCTGTTTGTTTCTGTCTGAAGAGGTGTCAGTCACACAACACATGAAGAACAATTACACAAACGGCAACAATCTAGGTCAGTGCTTACCGCCTTGGCTCACACAACATTAAGAGAGCAACTCGAATGGACACAAAGCCAATACTCAGGTGGCCAAGCAAAATGTATTTAAAACAAAATCAATAGCAATATCTCGTACAAATAAGCAGCCATTTTATCCATGTATTTGTGTGGGCAGTCAATGTTATGCACTGCCCCTGGGTGTAAGACAGCAGGCAGTGTTCCCTCCAGCAACGAGTTTGTCTACGAGATTCATCGCAGCAAGGGCAGCGATGCAAAACCATTGCTATTTCACAAAGCGGGCCCTGACCCGCGTCCACTGTGGGCTAGCACTACAAGAGAGGTCGCGTCCAATTTTTTGATCATAACATCTTCCTCTTCCAAGATGTGGGCAGGCTGCTGAAGTGCACGGCTCACAGTCTGGCTTGGGTAAGAGTGAAGAGGTGATAATAAAGCCAGAGTGTTTACTGTGAGCTGCTGCTTTGGCTGTGAGAGAGAGAGAGAGCACATCCATCAGGCTGAGCCGATCGATGCCCAGCGCCTGGAGCAGGGAGCACTCTAGGATGCAGGAGGACCACACCAAAGAGGGGGCATCTCTGGTGGGAGGACATCAGAGGAAGCGCTTCTCTTTGTCTGGCTTCCAGGAGCGTGCACATTTTTCTCTGTTTCCCTTAACCCCCTTCCTGATGTTGTACTCAAGTGCTTGTGCACCCTGAACCACGGTCTATTGCTGTCTATCGCCGGCTCCTCTGAAGAAAACCTCCTGGGGCTTTCTGATCAGATGAAATATGGGATACAGTACACTTTCTAAGTCTGGTAGTGTTTCATTTTACATTCAATTAGTGACTGTGGCTCCCCCGCAGCTTGAAAAATGTGGATGAAATGAGAATTTATCACTTGGCTTTAGCATTTAGTGTTCAAAAAACATCAGTTACACCACATTTATATAAATATCCAGTTATAAATATGAGCTGCAGCATTTACAGAAACCTGAAATATCACAATATAATATCACCTATTCTCCCCCTTAAGGAATGGCGGTAGTGCAGTATATATGGCCACCAAGATGCTAAACTGGCACCTAGGATACTTTGTCTTTGTAACAGTGAATAATTCAGACTAATGGCTGCAAAAGAACCGGAGATCTTCAGCCTTGCGACACAAACCAGGACCAGCTTACATCAATACCAGAGCTGATCTGATCTCTGTCAGGTCTGATCGCAGGAGTAATGTGTGCTTTTTGACAAAAGACAAGGAGTCTGAACTGTGAAGCGCAGGGACAAATGGCACATAGCGCTGCTTTTTAATTGGTGGCTCATCATGCTGCTGCAGATGCTGCTGTCTGCTTAGGTCAACTGAATTCAGGACTGCCGATTCAAGAAGGTTTTTCCAAGGGTACATTTCAGGCTAAGCCCAGAATTTTGGGACATGTGAATACCTCTAAAATTAGTCTCATAACGCGCAGTATTATCTGTGTGAAGAAAGAGTGGTGCTCGGTCTTACCGGTGTATAGCTGTGCACACTGCCCACACTGTTGAGATTGACAGAGGCCAGACTCTGATCAGACAGGCTGTTGTTAAGGCTGCTTCTCGGGCTGTCGCTCCCTTCCTGGTCTGTGTTGTACAACGCCACCTGAAACACACACACAAATACATTGGCTTTCTTTCTCATAGACACACACGTTACTGTTGGCAATGTCGTCTCCGCTCTTGCTGATGGTAAAGCATGTCAGCACTCCTCTGAGATAATAGGTGGTCTATAGTTATAAGTTGCTATAAGATGTAATTTAGTGAGGAAATGTAAAGTCTGACTGTGTGTGTGTGTGTGTGCTGCATGCAATGGCATGTCACAATAGCAGAGCACTTTCATTGTCAGTGTGTGTGTGTGTGTGTGTGTGTGTGTGCGTGTGTGGGAGATGCAGGGTGCTGCTGAACACCTACCACAGTCGCTAAGGGGTTCCAGCTGAACGTGTAAAGGGGACATTCCCATCACTAAAGGTCACATTACTGGCGATGTCAGCCACATCTGCTCACCAAGCGCAAATCCGTTTGGGACAGCTAACAAAGGATTTCAGTGCAGCCGAGACACTGACCTTTCAATACAGCAGCGAAACTAGCCGAAGCACTTCAGGACGACAATCTTAATTATCGTCTAACAAGGTTTAGCCCTCCCGCCCTGCCCAAATAAAGTGCTCCGTCAGACAATTAAGACAATGCTAAGAAGAACGATCCCGATAATGAATATAATGATACCCGCAGAGAATAGCCCATGTGTTGAGTTTTGTATTGTGAGAAAGGAATGGCAGTAATGCACTGATGGTGTTGCAGCAGAAGAGGGCCTGGCATTCTAAGACTGGTGTGTGTGTTTGTGTGTGTGTCCATGACTGAGTGCAGCATGGTGGCTTCTGCTCATCACTGTGAGTGGAACAGAGTGGGCTCTGTGCTCAGCACAATGAGACAGCAGTGGCAGCAGCCGTCAGGCAGGCAGACTGGCCTGGCCCTGCCCAGAGAACTGCCTCTCAGCAGCAGCAGCAGCAGCAGTGGACTGAAGCCTCTTGTCTTTCTGTTGAGCCGCAGCGAGCTACCACAGAGGCCACAAGGAGGCAAGGAAACCCAGGCAGCCCTGACCGCCTTCCCTTCTCTGACTGATTGGCTGACTGACTAACATGCTGGTTCGAATCCAGGACGCACACATGCAGAGTGAGAGTGTCCGATCATATTAAGCTTTTAATATGGAGCTTGGCTCCTGCACTGGTGGAATGAGATAGAAATACGACGATTTAAAAAAAAAAATAAAAAAAATAAAAACGGAGAGTGCAAATGCTGAATCCAGGCAGCACTGTTCTAGGAAGAGGGGTGAGGCTGAAGGAGAGGAGGATGGGGAGGGGGGGCAGTAAGAGAAGCTCATTAGGCAACTCTAGCCTTCCTCCACTCAGTGTGGGCTTGGCTCCAGTGTTCATTAGCGTGAAGGGGAACTCAATGAGCAGCTAAGACTGAAGGCTTAAGCGCGTCTACGAAATCAGCTCTACAATGCTAATCAAAAACAGCGCGCCACAGAAATATAAATGTTATGTGTAATGAAGTCATAAAACAGGCTTTTAGCCTTAAGTCTCTCGCCGCAATCTATTTTTACTCTACTCACCCATAAAGTGTGATTTCAAAACCTCAGTGCTCTGTGGTTTACGCAGACCCCACAGTCCCCCAAGTGAAGACGCCCACTCGAGCACGCACCGTCACAGACGAACACCCAGTCGCATCTCACCCACATACCCAGACGCATGCACAAACATATAACTCACACACACACTCATTTCTACAGCTACAGATGTGCACAAATGTAGGCTAACACAAACACACACACAAAAATACACACACAGACAAAGGCAAGCATGCTCATACAGGCAGGAGCAGCTCCACAGTAAATACTATGTACAGTGTTAGCTAGCAGGCAAGCGAGTCAGAGTTCTATTCTTAGCAGTGAATTAAGTAAAAAGCCAGAGGTGTCTTTTACATGGGGGCCTAATCTGGAGCATGAGACATGGATTATGAAATCAAAGCAAGATTGGCCCAGGTGTCTCCAACAATGCCAGCCAGTGTTCAGCACAATGCCTGCACGCAGGATTGAGCAGACTATGAGAGACATAAGAAGAGAGACGCAACGGATATGAGAAAGAGAAGAGGAGGGGGGGGGAAAAAAATCCAGACTATTCATCAGCAAACACACTTCCAACAATCCCCTCTTTCCCTTCATCATCACACTTCGGTGCCAGAGTTTCATCACGTTCACGCCAATGTTTAGGGCCGCCTCAGAACACAACCTTAAGGTCCTGGAGGACGAAAAGTCTGAGTCTATGTGAGAAAGGCGAAAGGAAAAGAGAGGTGGTAGGACAATCTTGTGAGGAATGTCCGACAGAAGAGAGAAAGAGAAAAGAGATTCTTGCTGGTTCAGTAGTCGTCCTGCCAGCGTCTCCCATTGGTCTAACTGAGAAGGCGGGAATGAGGGAGAGAGACTGGAATAGAAAGGGAGAGAGAGAAAAACAGAGAGAGGGAATTCCTGTGGCTTGGCACACTGCACCGAAAGAGGCGTGGCCTGTCGTGTGTTTACAGTGTAAGACAGTGAGAAACAAGCTCTCTCCGAGGAGACAGGGCCTCAGATCTGTTGCTATTCCACTTTGTCTTCTGTTCACTTTAGCACCGTAACAAGTTTTTATTTTGTCACAATCGAGTGAACAAAAAGAGACAAATCAAAAAAATTCTTTTCATCAGCTCTTGCAATCGCACAGTAGTCGTGTTTTGTGCTGTT
Organism: Lates calcarifer; assembly: GCF_001640805.2. Lineage (NCBI taxonomy): Eukaryota > Metazoa > Chordata > Actinopteri > Centropomidae > Lates > Lates calcarifer. The sequence goes on from NC_066852.1 coordinate 1,962,538, forward strand.
TTAATGTCTTCTGCTTGTTGCTCTTACGAGTTATTTGACTGGAGGTATTTGATGGCAGGAGTCCAGACGCTTAACTGTCAGCTCTTTACATTAGGGCCTCATTATGTAGTCACTGCTGGTGAAGACTGGTGCTGTGGCAAGTGCTTGTTTGTAGCAATCAGAGAGGAAAAAGGGTCATCTTCCTCCACACTTGGGCCCGTGAATCTGTCTGCCACAGAAACGTGAAAAACTGCATGTTCTCTACGGAAACAGCCCCTAGCTAAGTGTCAGTGGCACGCTCGTCAAAACAAGCCGAAACACTCGGTAACATACTCTACATACATGTGCTCACAAGTTGTAGCACACGCCGACATATGCACGCACACACATCAACTCCTCTTTCCTATGAACACCCCTGTTCACATTAAACCGTTTTTTTGTAAAGCTTGCAGCAAATGAATAAGCGACTCTTGTAGGCTTTTTAAAAGTACTCCTGAGAGCTGCCCCCACTGGGCCCAGAGGATGAGAGCTTAAGGTTAAAAAGCCTATTTAAATTTCAGAGTGAGCGGCACACTCACAGCTAACAGCTAGCAGTCCCTGTAGCTTTGCTCTGTGATGTACAAGTGTTTCCAAGCTTTTACACATATTAGGAAAAAAAAAAAACTACAGAGAGCAGACGGAGGCAGCAGCAGGGGTGGTCACCTGTAGTGTGGTAGCAGAGTAATGTGGTCACAGGATGAGAAACACGACTCTGGGCGTCAACCTCCACTACAGGTGCGAATACAGAAACCCCATGCAGCGTGTGGAGTATCCCATTACAAGTGTGCACGGGACTGTGTGAGGTCTATCAGGTTGCAAAGCGCCTAGTATCAGTATGAGCATCATATTTCCGTGCTGGAGATAACAAGAGCCTGCTGCCTGTTGTTGTAGAGGAAAAAGGCGCTGCAGTGCAGATAGTTGTGTATTTTGGTGTGGGTTGCATTGCAGAGAAGCTTTAGGCACAGGAGCGTGTGCTTGTGTGTGTGCGTGTATCTCCCCTCCACTAGAGTGCTCCTCTCTCTGTGGGGAATAGTGCTGTAGGTGGTTGGAGAAGTGGGTGGGGTCAGGGTGCAGCCGTGTAGCCAGGTGTGTGTTGGAGCTGGAGGCTGGATGGCTGGCTGTAGTACCTTGTTAGTCACAGTGTTGATTGCCAGCGTTGGAGAGGCACTTCCAGAGATCATACACTCCATCCCCAAAGACTCCGACTCCAGGCTGTACGGCGTAGAAGCCTGTGGGGGGTTGGGGGTGGGGTGTGGAGGCAGACATAAAAAAAAAGGGAAAAAAAAACATTCAACATTATCCAATTATCAAACACACGAGATCCCACTGCAGGTTGCAGGGAAAGACCTGTATAATGTTTGTGACAAATCTCCTGCTTAGACCAGATACACATCCATCTGCCAGATACAAAAAAATAAACCACATTATTGTCATATTGTCATATAAAGGAACAACACCTTTATTTAGGTCACATTTGAACTGTGCTCTCTGAGAAGATGGAGACAGACCCCATCCCCACCCTCACCTCACCTCACACACATATACACTGACACACAAACACACACGCCCTCGTCTTGCCGTATAGGCTCACTGTTGGGCAAGATAACTCTGCCATGCCTGTCTCCCAAAACTGCTTACTGTAAGAGGATTGGCTGCCAACAATACCATTTTTAATTCATGATAAACATAAATGAGATTTCACAAACTCTCAATTTCAGTGTCTGAGACTCTTAATGGAATGCCTTGTAGGCAGACCGTGTCTAGAGGGGGAAGGGTGAGCACGGCGCATGTGTCCTACAGAAAACACACTCCTCACTCGGTGCGTTCTTTTGTGTCATGCTCAAATGAACAGAACTGCATCAGGAGAGCTTTACTTGAATCTGCTGGCAGAGCTGCATATTAAAGACAATGTACTTTTCCTGTACTGCTGCATTTCTTATACACAAAATCTCAGCTAGGGAGAAGCTTTTTGGTGAACGAATGTGATAGTATTTTGAGTCTGTGGGGCGACTACATGAACAGCATGTTAAGTTTTATGTTGTCTCCGTGCTTGTCGTGTGTTAGCGTGCGTGCACGAGTCTGCCTCGCCAGCTTAACGCAATCCTCCCTTCCTCGTAGCCTCTGGTCAGCCACATTGTGAGGAAGGAGGAGACGGGAGCCCACTAAGTCGGGATGCCCCAAGGGCCAGGTCAATCTGAGCGGCTTACTAAAACCTGTGCAGCTCCACGTAACGCTGGACGAAACTCATCCATAATTAAAGACAAAAGCTACCGCTCTGAGTAGCTCGGCGCACACAGCTCTGCATTAATTGATGTTTGTTAAAAAAAGTGAGTGCAGAATGTAATGTATGTAATGGCTGCCTAGGGCATAGTTTATTAATAAGGAGCCCACTTCATGACAGGCTAGCGAAGCAGCATGGAGAGGCAGTTACATAAAGTCTGGATATGAACTCCTACTGAGTCTGTGTGTGTGTGTGTGTGTGTTTGCATGTGTGTGACTGCATGTGGTAGAGAAAGAGTGGGAGAAAGTGGGAGAGGAAAGAGGGCAACAGGAAAAGAAAACTGAGGCAGAAGTAGAGAGTCAGAGGCACAGAAAAATACTGAACCAAGGCTGAAGCTTTAGCAGAGGAACAGCATATGTTTTCTATGGGTTTTCTACTCCAGTCGCACTCACCCGCTCTCCAGACCGCGGCCTCTTCTTTGGCCGTGTAGGCAAGGCATCCTCCTTTGGGTTGGTGTCGATGGCCCAGTAAGAGCCCTGCAGACAGAGGAGAGGAAAGGACCTGTGAGCTGATAAAACACAACAGATTGCTTCCTCACGTGACATCCATGGGATGTTTGCGCTGCACTGACACATTTCCTCCCTGGCATTGACAGGACACAACACATCAGATCTTAATTTGGCAACTACCTGCTTTGGTCCAACATTATTAAAAAACCTCTCTGCTAAAGTCTGTCAGCCAAGGCCTTTATTTGAGCTGATAGCTGTGAGTTTGTGCAGCATGTGGGTTGGCTTTGTTAGTAAGAAAAGCTTGGCTCTTCCTCCTCTGTGGCTGCTCCTCAATGAGAGGCTGGTGAGGGCAGCTGGTGGTGGTGAAATGCTAAGCCTTTCCTGAAGCTGTACTTCCTCAGCCTCAGGTACTGAGTCAGAGCGCCGCTGCCAAGGATGAAGGCTCCACAGTCTCAGCCCAGGAATCGAGGCAGTGCTAGGGCTGCCGTGTTGCTTTCTTCTTTCTGAGGCTAATCAAGGAAAGAACTGTTGGGGCTGGCTCCTGGGCTGCAGCTAGCAATTCCACAACCAGGATGCATTATTTATCTTTGCATTCGGCCCCATTTAATTTATTTTTCAATGGTGTTCCTCCTCGAAGCCAACAGGAGCGCAGCTTACAGTTGTTAAAAATGAGATTTTTACCCTAAGGCCCTGCAAGTTCTGAATTTATTTTTAATATTTCATATGACCCTCGATAAAATCTCAATTGTCAAGAGAAAGTGAGATCAGGACCTTTAAAATTACTTCCTTAGCAGAGAGAATAATTGATATTTCCATAAGAAATTCTCTGAACAACAAGGGAGGCCATAGAACAAGCTGTATCTCAAGTATCTATACAATAACGGCTGCATACACAATGGCCTGCTCTTGTTAAAGCCAGCAAATTCGTTATTTTCACAGCTCACACGCACCCCTGCTGCAGTTGTTAAAATGAAAAGCCAGAGTTGGCCTACATTCGTCAGGGGGTTAAAATTATAAGTTTTAATATGTGCGAGGCTTTGGGGTCAATTAACATTTTCCTCAGAGGGAAGAATAATTCACAGCACAATCAACCAAAGATGAAGAAACATCTCGTTCTGATGTAGGCTACAGCAAAATGCAGCAGAAACCTCATTACACTCCCCATGTTCTGTACAAAGGGCTTCAGCTAACCAATGGTATGCAGAGGTGAGAGACACTTCTCTACATGTGAGCCATCTCTTTGTTACGATTCAGGGGTTAAATGCAGGGGTGCAGATGCAGATGTTTCAAAATTAGGAGTCACAGAGACAAAGCCAGGCTGCATGGCGTTTTTTCTATAATTAGTTGGGGAAGAACATTTTAAGTTGAACCTCATGGGAGGGGAGTTTCTGCGTTTCCCTTCACCCACCCCCAGAGAGTTGGCAGGAAAAAAGAAAAACATATAAAGAGTCATTAAATTATTCACAAATATACTGCAATATACTGTAGCTATGCCAAGCGAAGTGTGTCCATGGAGTCTGGGGCAACAGCACAGCAAAGCCACAGTATTCTCTGCAGTCATAAAACAAAAGGCCGCTGTAAAGATTTAAAAGAAAAAAAAAAAAACAGATCGTGATAACAGATGCACCCTGCCTGGTCTCCTCCCGTAAATGACGCAGCTCATTTTCATACATCAACATAAATTATGTCATCAAGTTCCCCTTTTGTGTGTAAATATAGGAAGGACAAACACAAAAAAAGTACATGGATTATCCTGGCAACTTCAGGCACAGACGTAAGTCCAATTAAAATAAAGATTATTAACGGTAGCCTTCACAGGCTGCATCTCTACCTCCGAGGTAGATAGGGTGTGTGTACGTACAATACCAACTGTCATCTCTTACACCATCTCGGAGTGAGAGACAGACAGAGAGCGACATGACTCTCCTATCTCATCCAGCCAGCAGTTCTCATATTCCTGCCACATTACAATATTGATGCAACATATCAAGAGCGGCTAGCGCCTCTTTGAAGTTGTCTTCGGGGGGGAAGGGAGTGAGGAAAATTCCAAATTAAACATTAAGGATGCGAGCATGTTGGCCATGCATTTGGAATGGGATCCATACAGCAATAGATTATTTTGTATTTAGTGGAGCAGCTCCCAGGAGTGTCAATATCAGAGGATTACAGCAAAACATGAAATTAGCATTCAGTCCCCATCCTCTACACAGCTAGGCGTAGCTCTTCATGCATGTGTCGGTGTGTGTGTGCGCGCGCTTGTGTAATTATTTGTGCGGTTCCCTAAGCATATGTAGCGTATGCTCTGACAGTGCTGGGATGAAATCTGGGTTAGGCTACATATGGTTAGACCTATACACACCATCATACTAAATATAGGCCCCATAGGCTCCTTCTTCATGAACTACCCAGTGAATCGGGGGACGCCACTTATCAGGTTGATGTCGCTAGAGATTGTGGAGTAAATCGGGCTGAAAAAGCAACTGTAGGTGGTCCAACTGAGACTCAAATGCCAAATTAACATGTTGGCCTATACATTCTTCTTTTGCAGAGAAGAGGAATGGGAGACGGGGAGCTGAGCAGGGAGCAAATGAAGTCAGTTTCTTTTTACAGACTAGGCCCAGCACCTTGAGTAAATTCCTCAGGGATGCCAGATTCTGGAAATGACCTGACTTCTACCCTGTTACAGCCCCATCTCTTTCTCTCCTCACCCACATCTGCTGTCTGCGCTCATCCAAAAAAAAAAAAAAAAAAAAACTAGTCTATCCTTACATTTGAAATGCAATTCTGTGGGGGTGGGAGGTTCATAATAGATTACAAGCATGCCATGCATTTCCAGACTGTCAGAGTCCTGGCAGCCACTCCTAGGTAACATTTTTTCTACCAGAGACAGGATGATACACACCAAAAAAAATGTTGTAACATTTAAACAAAACTCGACATATTCCTCTATTTGTGTTTCGTTTATAATCACATGTATTCTTCTGTGTCTATAGTAAAATTGTTGTTTGAAAGTCTCACCTTTCCTGGGTCGTCTTTGGAGCGAGGCACTTTGAGAAAACATTTGTTCAATGACAGATTGTGCCGTATTGAGTTCTGTGGGGGGAAAAAACAGAGAGAGAGAGAGAGAGAGAGAGAGACAGAGGTGGCAAGGTGAGTGAACACATATCAAAAATCATCTTACACAAACAAGCCTGTAGTACTTGAGTGTGAAGAACATCACTGCCAGTAGCAACAAGGGAACACAACTTGGTGGCATGTATCATTTAGGTTTAGTCACAGCCCCTGTCATCGAGGTCAGCTTGTTTCAGTGGCATGAGATCTGGCCTACAACCGTGCCCAGATTTCACTCTACACACATATACAAGAGCTCAATCTGTGTACGGAGCCATCAGGAAGCAATATCTTTCATCAATGTCCAACAAACTGCATTCTGGTTGCACAACATATCAAATTCTACGGGTGCCAAAAATAGGAGCCAGAAGGAATCCCACACTGGGATGGTTGCTGATACCACGGCCTGATATTAATTAATGCTTCAGCGGCCTCCTGTGGGGGCAGGAAATAAATTATGTAGATCATTCTGAAAGTTAACTCATTACAGTGTTACAAGCTACTCCACAGGCGGTGAAGAGGGGAGGTTCATCCAGCTGCCTGATTGGGGGAGGCGAGGCGAGCTGAAGTAGCCACAAGGGCCGGAGAGCGACGCTCCAGGCCTGGGTTAACCAGCCACAGCAAGGCCCTCAGAACCAGCTGGAGGCAGGCCAGACGAGGGCTTACAAGAGCCAATGGATGCACACGTCTCTCCACTCCACTTTATGGAGTGGTATTGACAGATGGCCACACTAAAAAGCTGTAGGATTCTCTGATGAGTTTAACGGATGCAGGAGATAAGTAGAGAGAGGCAGCGAGAGAGAGAGGGAGAGGGAGAGGGAGACAGAGACGAGACCCCCAAGTGCAAAAGATGGGAGCTGCTTGTTCAACATTATATGCAATTATACCACAGGAGGGATGATAATGACAGCCTCGTTGTAATGCTGTCAATCTCGCTGGTTAAATCGCTCTGAAATGCCAGTGCAAAACAGAAGAAGTCCAACACCGTTCTCCAACAGAAAATATATAGGGAGGAGATTGGTGTCACAGTCAAAATAAATCTGTTCTTCTGCCAGAGGAGAATATTTTTTGAAAGTCAAACTGAAACCAAAATCTATCTTTTGAGTATATAACATTCACCCCTGCAGGCAATGAAGAAGGTTGTGAAAAGTTTGAAGAGCACCAACCAAAAAAGATCCTCAACTTTTCAGACTAAATATAATTCTAGCACTTACTTCGATCTCATTTCTTAAAAAGATAAAATACTCTCCTGAGCACTTGTATTATAGCACTAAACACGCTTTTAGTTTGTTTTAGATGGCTGCACTATGACATCCCAATCTTTTTCTTATCAAGGCTGAACTCATTTTATTGTAAGCTGCTTTGGACAAAAGCATCTGTGCAAATGAATGTAATGTAAAAATGACAAGTTTTCAGGGCAGACAGAAAATGTCCAATGAAACATCTTAACACACATTAATCCACCGCGCTGCTGTGCCTCTGTATACTCAACGTGTTCCAGTCATTGTTTGGCTAAACTATGGCTAAGGAGGTTCCTTCCATGACACAACACTGCCTTTCCTGAAACTGTACTGGAAGTAGTGTAAATAGCCTTATTTTGCAACATAACTGAGCAAGAGATGGGACAGCAGAGAAGTGGATTATACTGCGGGATATTTTAACACTTGCCACCAATGTAATCCAATATAACTGACCCATATTCAAGCTAACCATAGCTGCTGTTCTTTGTGAAGGAGCAAAACAAAATTCTTAAAAAGCCGTCTTTCAATACCACAGGGCAGGGTGTTTGATACTCAAAAGATTCTGGGTGGAGTTTCACCCAAATACCTTAAACTGAGGAAACTGAATCCACACAAAAGATAACAGCACAAAATACAACTGACTGAGTAATCAGAGACACAAGTCTCACAAGTTATTTAAAGTCAGACAGCATTCAGGAACCAAAATACAATCCACTCAAAACTGCTGAAAAGATTTCACCAAAAAGAAAAGATTCTGAAATTGTAGTGTAGTTTATCTTCTTATATTTCTTGAAAAACTTAAGATTAAGCTTTAATCTGCAAAATACAAAAAAAAAGTTCTGTAAGCCTCAGCTGACGACATCAAATGTCTGACCAACAGCTCATAACCAAGATATCAAATTTTATAATCATATGAAACACAAAGAAACATTCACATCTGAGAAGCTGAAACCAGAGAATATTTGTTATGTTCGCTTTAATAAATAACTGTAAAGATTAATTATCAGAATTATTGCCTGTTAATTTCCTGTCAATCAACCCTAGCAGCTCTAGTCTATCATATTTCAAGTATTATCACAGGCTTACAAAACATTATCAACCATTTCAGTCTCCGTTACACACCAGAATACATTCATGGAAAGGACCCAAACCACAATATATTTTGGTCACACTGCTATCGGATCTTAAAAACTAGATATGGAGGCATCCAGGCCCGTGCTGCGATCAGAACTCTGTGTGGTTGAATGTAATCCAGCCACATGATAGCCACTTTTCCCCCCCAAGTGAGAGCCTGCACTGCTGTGATGCAGAAAAAGCTCATCTGTAGAATCAGATCTGAAAAGTCACGTAGACTTGGCGTACGTATCTCAGCGCCGCAGGACAGGCGAAGTAACAGTGGTGTAGTGCGGCGGCCCGGGGAGCACAGGTCCCAGCGTTGAGAGCACAGATAAACATGACTACGCTCGTCCCTTGCTCCTTTGTATGGGCTGCAGTGACAGCACCATTATACAGGCCCTGTCCTTTTACCCGGCGCCCTGGCCCTTGCCTCGTCACAGTTTGACATTAGTTCAGATGAATAAAACAAGGCGAGCACAGAGTGTGATCATGCATAGTGGATGGTGACAAACAGATACGAGGGCTCTCAATTTAGCCGGCCTGTGCCACTTTAAGACTCTGAGACATGTCCGACAGGGGAGCGTCTGAGCGGGAGCGTGTGTGATGCAATCTGTACAATGCCATACACACTTAAGTGCTTAAAACCATTTTCCCTCCACGGCCTCCATGTGCGTCTGAGTGTGTGTGTGTGTGTGCCACTTGATGCCAGGCGGACAGAAGCAGCTGAACTTGCACAGAGAGGTGGCTCTATCCATTAAGGACCTTCTGCTGGGCCTAAATCATTGATACAGTCAAGCAGCCACTGCCTGCTGCTACGTTAGAAGTTTACTTTTTAATGAACTCTGCCTGCCTGGCCTGCTCTCCTCTGGTCCTGACAGGCCCTGTGCCCACGACGTCCCGTATTGTGTCAGACAAACTCTTTCCACTGCTTTAAACACATGTGTGTGTGTGTGTGTGTGAAACTAACAGGTTGTGTGTCATTCGTAGGCAAAAGAGATGAACCACAACAAAAGGGAGGACGTTAACATATTAGAGCAGCGGCAGAGGAAGAAAAAGCAAACATGATGACAGCGACAGTCGCTGTGTTTGATAGATCATAGTGTATCTGCTGAGTAGGAGAGAAAAGGGGAGAGAGAGACAACAATAGGCTGATGAAAAATTAAGGCCAATTACCGCTGCATATATAAACAATATGTCAGCATTTGAGCAGCAGCTCCTTAGATTTACCATCTGAGTGTAAGTCAGGACAAAATATCTGCTTTAAGACAGATGGCTATAAGTTGGTGTAAGTGGATCTACAGTACAGAGGAAAGTGAGGTAGGTGGAGGGGGTCAGAGGGTGTGAACAGTGGTACACAAAGTGAGTCAGACAGAGCTCACTGCAGGGGTCCTGCCCAAGTGCTGCCCAGCATCTACCTGCAACCCCCACAGTGCACTTCATATCCAAACTCAGCACAAGCTTTGTGTGTGAGTGTACGTGTGTGTGTCTATGTATGTGGGATGCCTCCTACACACCTAAAAAACACGGGCGCGCACACACACTGGAACGTGTCTCCTAACAAATGGCGGTGATTTAACACACCAGGACAGCAGTGGAGGCGTAAGCAGCTCCGCCCTCGCTGCCCCCCCTGCTGAGGAGCGCTGCAGCTCAGCAGAAGGGCCGCCAGGGGAAAGTAGGTCAGGCTGACCTCTGCGCTTGGCATGTCAAACGTTCGGAGTGAGCTAAAGGGACAGGCCGTGTCAGAGTCCCGCTCCTCACAGCTGGGAAGGAGGAGGCACCCTGTGCACATGGTCAGGGACCCAAGGGAGCGAACTCGGCATGCTGGGACAGACACACGTATGCACACATACCAGTTATGACACAGGGACGAACACCAGCGACCGAGGGAGAGGAAGAGTCACACTGTGGTCCAACATGAATAAATCAATGTCCCCAGTAGGTTCCTGGCCTTCCCACATTCACACCATCTTCCTGCAACTTTATGCCTCTAGACAAAGCTTTAAAAAAAAAGGAAAAAATGAACTGTGCGGGGGCTCTAACCAACCAGCACTCAGCCCACTCTTATATTTCCCACAACTAACAAAAAGATACAGGTGGTATTAGTCCAGTCGTGAGTTTACTCGAAGCATTCCTGAGACTGAGTGAGAGTCCGAGATGACCTAGAGGTGCTCTTAAAGTGTTTAGATTATGGAGGGGGAACTTAAATGCTGCTGGATTTGCTGCCTTTGCGATCAAAGTGATCTCCCAAACATTGCAGCGTGTGGGAAAACAGGCGGTGGTGAACGGTGTCTGGAGCCAGTGGTTAAACATTACAATGACCTCCACAACAGGGCTTTCTCATAAAGGCAAATACTCCAGGTAACTTCCAATAAAGAGCAGATGCGAGAGGATGCACAGTTTCAAGCTCAGAGGAAGGTGAGGTTAGTTTAGGTCACACTGCGTACCCATTCACAGCACCCCTCCAGTTTTAAGTTTATCCCAGTTTGTATGAAATCAGCATGTCTTTTCACATTAACAATGAAACAGAAGACAGAATGTACCACAGGGCTTTTAGAATAAAAATAAAAACAGCCATGTAAAAATATTATACAGGCCTGCGTTGCCACATCCAATATCCTGGATGGACTGTCTGCACAGAGGAGGAGAGAATCAGACGAATCCAAGAAAACATTCTTGCAAGTACCACCACTTGGAAGACAAGACCTCAACCTCTAATTGACTTATCAGCAAGTCTGAATGATGGACGGATATAAAAGACTTGGCTGCTGCTGAGATAGATGCTTCAAAAATACGGAGATAAGAACTCTTGGATGAATGAATGAAGAGAGGATGGGAAGGGACTGGTCATCCAGTGGGTAGAAAAAGGACTGAATGAAGGAGTGACTGAGGGACACAAGGACACCAAGACGAATGGAAAGAAAGACAGACCAGCAGAAACATCTCAGGTGTCAGCAGAGATACATCATCTACTTTGATGTTCACAGTCACCAAACTGACAAGTAACTTACGGGAGCCTAATTCTGCTAAATAAATTCCTGTAGCTTTCAATATATGTAGCTTTGTTTTCTTATTAAATAACACAATTCTGTGGAAACCATAATCAATCAGCAGAGTTATGACAGGAATCAGAATTGCTAAAACATTTATAGAAGAGTTTTCTCAAAGCACGAAAGAAGATCAGAACGTAACAGGAAAAATTGATCAGCAAATATTTTGATAACTGTTCAATTTTTTCAGTAGTTTTTCGACAAAAGCTTGTAAAATGTGATTTTTGTCTTTCTTTTGTCCTACATATAGTAAACTGAATATCTATGGATTTAAAACTGTTGGTCAGAAAAAAAACAAGCAATTTAAATATGTTATCTTCGTTTCTGGGAATTGTAATGGCTATTTTTTTTCTGATCTTTTTATTTTAAAATGCTTATTTATTATATATTTATATATTTACATCTGCTGTGAATGAAAAGAGGGTGGCAATGAGGAGATATAAGAAATGGTAAACTTATCAAATTTAAACTTAAGAACTATGAAACTGAATATCTCAACATCTCTCCAGCTAATGATTTCACTGACAATTAATTTTTTGCTAAGCTCAACCAAGGGAAAACTGAAAGACAGAAATAGAGGCAGAAAGAAAGCGAGCTCATCATTGACAGTAAGGAGCGGCACTGAACTGAGTAACAAAGAAGCACACAATAAAGGAAACGGGAAGTGAATCAGTAGAGGTACACTAACAAACACACATACTCTCTCTCTCTCTCACACACACACACACACACACACACACACACACACACACACTCACACAGGTAGATTACTATATTTTTAGGCCTTTGTTATTTCATAAGGACCCTGTGACATGCCCACCAACACAGAACATACTCCTCAGCCTCGGGGATCTGCACCGAGGCCACGGAATGTAGCACCTTCGCTGTCTATTTGTAGTGGGTGTGGGAAGGCATGTGGGATGCCACAGCATTCGCCTCAGCAAGGCACCGCTTCAAGAAAAAAAAAAAAAAAAAAATACATGTTTGGACACACATACACACACAGGTAGAGAAAGGTAAGTTCGTTCAGGTGCAATCATCGGATGATTTAATTCTATTAGCTGCGAGAGGAGCTGTGACCCTAAAGGCCACTGGAACGAGGCTCTTCTGACTGACTGACTGACTGACTGGATGAAAACCTGCTGCGTGTTGCATGGTTCTCGTTCAGCATTTCCAATCACTGTCACCTCTGGTTTTGCCACACACATTCACAACAAGTACAAAAAAATCACAACACAAACTTGCATAAACTGCTCCAAGAGTGATTGTCGAGTAGGTTTTCCTGGGTTTCGGTGACAAAAATAATTACATTAAGCACCTATTAAAGGCATATTTATTCTATTTAGCGCTGCTTAAGCCTTGCTGACTACAGTGACCCCCTCCCCCATCGACACCGTACTGTCAGACTCAAGAAATCTGCTGCCCGACACACCACAAAGCTCCCTCGCATCTAGCAAAGCTACCAAGAGACCCAAAGCCCACACTCAAATACCAATGAAGTCAACTATAACGATTTTCAACTTCAATTTTTTTACCATCTTCAAAGGTATTTGATCTGCCTCCCTTGGCATCTAGTAGTAATGTGTTGGCATGCTAGGTTTTAAACCCCTCAGTCTCTGATCTTTACTCACTTGTATGTAGTTTTAATAAAAGATGAACAGTTTGCTCGCCTGCCGCAGAAAAAATACATGCCAAGGTGAAATCTGTCATTAATATAATAACCTGTTACTGCGAGCTCAGAAGGCTCTACGTCTCTGTCCATAATGCATAGACAAAAGAAAACAGGCAAGCCAGAAAATCAAAGCGATCGGTAACTTTTGCTATCCACACCCAGGTCATCTAATGTAGCACATTGAGGTATTATAGTAATTAAAACTCAACAGCTACTTCTGCAGAAGGAGATGACACTATGGGGAAATTGTATTTTTCTCCCCCCCCCTCCCCCTTCCCTCAACAGTGAACATTTGGCTAAATTAAACCCATTTTTCACTGGCAGGCTCATATAATGAGGGCAATACATGCAAGAAAGAAATTAGCTTGATAAGCGATTACATGTGCGGACTCAAAAAGAACATGTTATCAGGAGAAGTGAGAACAGTGACAGCAACAAAGAAAAAAAAACCCTTTGAGAACATCTGCAACAGTGAGGTGCTTGGATTTTATTATTAAGGATTTTTTAAAGAGCTACAGACTTGCAATTAATGAAAATAAAAACACAGGAAGGGAAAAAAAAAAAATATCAAAGCTGTCAAAATCCGCCCGCAACTACAGGGGAGCCAATTGAGATGACAGCCATCAGCCTCCACACAGGTGTATTGCTTCCAGAGGCCGGTGCCATACATCTAAGCTGCAGGAGAGGCAAAGAGGATAGACAGAGGAACAAAATGTGCTCCATCGGCGGAAGAAAGACGCCTCGTACAGATGTGTACAGAGCTACACACTGTCTACAGCAGAATTAACACTATTTCTGATAACTTCGGTGGGCTATATTGAACCAAGCTGTCTACATATTAACCACAGTCACATAAACATTAAACAAAGAAATCTGCAAACATATAGTAGATGTTGAAGCTTACCTGCCTACCCTCCACAACACCGGGTAAGCAAAGCAATCCAACTTTATCAGCCAAGTAATTTCGCTGAGGGTAATCCAAGGATAGAGCGTCCTATAGAGCTCAGACAATAGGCTGAGCCAACACAAACCCCCCCATAGTTCTCTAGTGGCATATAAGAAGTTTATGAATGCTGCACCAAGGATGTTCCCTTTTCAACAGAAGCAGTGGGGTTAGAGACCAAAAGCTCCAATATAAGTGTTCTGAACTCAATCTCACTCAGGCACATGCACCCACATTCCCTTCTCTACCTGCTTTGTTGCTGTAAGGCCAACCTTGGAATGGACCTGAAGAAATTCAAGGAAAAAAAAAAAAAAACTTCTGCATTATTTTCTAGGTGCACTTGAGGTTACAGCCCTGGCTTGAATGCTACGTTTGAAATTCGAGCATTCCCCTCATAAATTGGGAGGCGGTCACCGCAGATTTGAAAAGCTGTGGGGGAAAAATTCACTTAATGCAACGCTGAATGGCAGGTCACACTATAACAAAAGCCCTGAGCCACTCATATGAGGCCTATTTGATCACAGTCCTTCAGAGAGCTATCTGTCTTTGTCTCTCTTTCTCTTTTGCAGATATTTGTGCCTCTCCCACTTTGTCTCACTCTCTCGCTCAGAGCCAAACCACACACAGTCAAAAGCGCTTTGTACAATCTCTGGTGTTGCTACACTTGCTACACTATTGCACCGTGCAGCGTGCAGAAGTGTAGCATGATTCCATTAAGTGGATTATTTCAGAACATCTCTGACCTTCGACAGGGTTGTCACTGGCAATGAACCAAGAAGAACCGCGGAGAAATGATGATGGGCATGGACCTTTTTGGAAATTGGCAGGATTGAGTGATAGATAACACTATTCAACAGCAAACCAGTCAACACATCGCAGCAGATTAGGCTGGAATGAAAAGGTTGAGACACTGCAAGACTAAAGTCAAGCCAAAAAGATAAAATAAAAGTATGCAAAATCTGCAGGAGGAAGTCAGGAGTCAGCCCTGTTGTTTGCACCGGGACTGTCGAGGGTCAAACAGGCCTGCTTGTACTGCTCTGTTCAATCCAAGGGGGAAAATGAACAATACTCTGACCTGTGAGTGCTACAAAATAATACTAAAATGATATGAGAACTGATATTAGATTACATCAGGCATACTGTCACTTTCAATCATACATTTTAGGAAATTATATGGATCAGAAACTGGGCAACAGAACCCCTTTTATTACACCAGGTCTTTACTGTTTACTTATCTGCAGCTAAAAAACATACCAACTTACTGCTGCTCACATTTAGGGAATAACAGCTACATTACTGCTAATTTTAAAATGACCTTTTCACTACTCTAATCATTAAAAGCATTCAACGGTGGAATTATATCTAATGGCAACTGCTTTGTAGTTGCCCAATTATGGTGTCTACCGGTGAGTCACATCTGATAATTAAAGCTTAAGATCAGATATGATCTAAAAATGGTACTGTTGAAAGCTCTGACTCCTCTTTAGCTGCTCTGCTAACATTAGCTAATGTTAACTTATTAACCATCTCAAGTTCAGGATGCATGTTAACCAGGTAAAAGACGACAGTTTTCTTCTGAAGTTTCTGCTGAAGCTTCCTCCTGCCCTTGATTTTGTGATGGGACATTTAATATCACTGTCACAACAGCGTGCACTAGCTCAAACCCACTCAGTGCCTAAAGTCATCACAACTTATGTCAGCCTTGAGGAAACAGAAATAACTGACAGATTCTCAAATGGGAAAAAAGCTGTGTGCTTTGTCACTCTAGACAAACTGGGAAAACTGGTACAATAGACTGACAATATAAGCCCAGTGCTGTAAATTGAGTGTGGTTCTCTGAGTGTCGCTGGATCGCCCTTTTCTCCTGTGCTACGCAGGGCGCTTTTACTCCCCTCTTCTTCCTCCTCCACTGCAGAGGCAGCACAAGGCCATGAAAGATTGGAGGCAAAGTGACGTCCTCTGGTTTATCCTCCCTGAAAGCCTTCGCATGCTCTCAGTTCCACATGAGGGATCTGATGAAAGCCGTTTGTCAGTACGCCACTTAATTATCAGCCAGAAGAAGAGCCTCTGATGCTATCCTCTGACAATGGCTCACAGCAGCCTGCTGACTACAGTGCCCACTAACAATGAAGAACTGACTGCAGCTACTAATAGTGACAGGGTAGTGCCAACTGTCCACTTAAGAGTTAGACAAATTAAGTAACGGCACACAAAGCCTTTAGTGTGCTCCTTCAATGTATATTCTTTTCTTTGTAGGCTTAAGTAGCACGCAGCAAATTTTACATCTGAATACCAAGACTGTAAAATGTGATGTCTGGAAGATAAAATGCAAAACAGAACAAGTCCTACTGAAAACACATTATACTGAGCAGAAGAAAAACTGAGACGTTTTGACCTTTTATTTTTCCTGCATGTCTACACAACCATTATAGAGCTTATGCTGCTGCTCAATATGCATGTTACCATCAGACTGCAAATAAATAAAACAGTCACATGCACTCCTTAACCTTCTGTCTTTGCATAGTCATATTCTTTTAACTGTTGACTGCTGAGAAACAAATAGTGACTATAGCTATATACCACTATTACTTCTGTGCAGATGAAAATAAAAAGTATGATTCTATTAATTTTAAATCACTTCGGGGGAAATTCAAGCATCAGAATCAAATACAGTATATGAATTTTGTTCTAGGGAAAAGGCCTGTCCATTACTGGAGATGATCACAGTGGTTTTCCTGGTACTATTGAGTCCACAGTCCAAAGAGGATAGTATACATATCTGTCAATATCTGTGGTTGTCTACTAGCAAAAGGTGCTAATGAAGTGCTTCACTGTCTTGTACAGTTATGTTCTCATAATGCAACTCACTTTTACATTTACTACAGTTATCCCCAGGCTCTTGAATACACTTGGCCTGGAGGCTTTTACACAAGCAGAGGAAAAAAAAAAAAGCCATTTACCAGCATCCCTGTTAATCTGATCTGATACTCAGCTTTTCATTAGCAAAGTACATTACTGTACATGTCCATGAGAGACACAGGGTGATGACTCAGTGTAACCTTGGACTCCCCACAGTAACCTGTCAGCAGGGAGCAAATCCACAAAGGAACAGCAAGGAGCCATGCTTCAATTTAAACCAACGCTCGGCTCAGAAAAAAAAAAGCTGGAGAAAAGCCTTTTTTTCTGTAACGTGTATTAGATTTGATTTCCTTCTGAAAGGGAATCACAGACCCACCCTACAGTCCATTAGCCAAGTTAATGCAGAGCTGCCAGACTTGCTGACCCATTAATAATACATTGCAGTGGTCAAAAGAGGCCAGACACCTCCGTGCACCCCTTCATCCCTCTACACGGCCACATTAATGGACTAATTCAGATGCAATTAACTGGTGGGGAGAGGCTGTGGCCTTGCGGCTGGCGGAGCACAGGCTGAAGGGCTTAGAGCCAGGGCTTGGATTATAATCACTCAGTACACACTAAAAAAATAAATAAATTAAAAAATTAATGAATATCATTTACACTTGTCATCATATTTATCCCTTGAAATATTGCGTGTAAGTGGCTCTTGGCTAAATAACTGTTTTAAACTATGTTTTGATTCATCAAAACCTTCATTTATTTTTGATTTTGTCTGATGAAGGTCTCAGGACCTGAAACACTGCTGATAAAGTGAATACAAATGATGGACAGTGTGTGGGATTTTTGTCTTTGGTTCTGTAGTTAGGATTTTTTGATCCTACAAACCTGGCACTAAGATTTAAGGTGCGCGCTAGAGCTTTTATAAAATCAACCTGCCCAGAAACAAGCTGTAAAAACAGAGATCAATGCTCCAAAATTCACTGTCCTTTTAGTTCAGTTTTGTTCTCAACCAACTCCTGGAAAAAAAAAACAAAAAAACATCTGGCTTTTTAGCTTTGAAATGCTCCACTAAGCTAATCACTAATTTTGTCTGTGTGCTGTTTGGTGCAGGACAGTGTCTCACCTCCGACAGCTGCTGTGGTTGGAAATGATGCTGATGAGAGCAGTAACAGCAAAGACAAAACAGTTAAGTTGCGAGCTGTAAAACCAAAACAATGACCTGAAAAGTTGCTAAAACGCTCCACAGAGCTGAGGGAGCTGAAGAGTCAAGAGATAATTGTCTGTGGGTTCATCACTACAAGCGATCCCTTTCACATATATAAAAGTATTGATTATAGCTGCTTTTAAACACCAGTGATGCTTTCATCCTGAGAGGACCTCTCTTATAGTCAATCTGCAAGAGACGAGAAGTGTGAAATGCTTACACTGCCCCTTTTTGAGGTTTCATTTCGTTTTATTCCTTTCTTTATTTATGTTCATTAGAGCAAGTTTCATTCAATAATGCGGCTACGGAAACCTGCTCTTTGAGAATGTGACATTGACAAATGAGCAATTACAGGAGCGATATTCACGTGTCACATCTGTGGCCAGCATGACCTGCGATTAGCCCTGCTGATGCTGAATGTGAGATGCGAGAGCTGCGCCTGTCAATACAGGCGCCTGGGAAGGCAGCGTGGCTCATTCTGGCATGTCATCCATCACTGGTTCCACTCGGCTGCCACAGCTGTGTCACTGCCCCCCCCCCCCCCTTGCAGACCGCTGACCCCACTGAGGACGCACCAGCAGGATGATCAAATATCTCTCTGGGATAAGAGACAGCCATCCTGCTTCACTGACAAGGCAAGAGGACAAAAAAAAAAATCCCTTTTTCCTACATATCCTCCGCCACGCTGACATCTTTATCAGTAAGCAGCATCTAATGCCAGGCAGCAGCACACACGGCTGCTCGCCTTTCATTCTAAAAAAAGTAGGGCTTGTGAGGAGCAGAGTGAAGCCATTAGCTGCAGGAGACTGACACAGAAGGTGACGGGGGTTAAATTATTGCCAGAGAAGAGAGAGAAAGAGGGTGGATTAAAACAAAGAAGAAATGGAACAACATTAGCCAGACGTATTCCCACGATAATTACTTGCCATGCAGATTTCATCAACGTGCCAATCATCAGGGCCAGTCTACTACTTTTAAAATTCCTATCAGATGTGAATGACCCGCAGTCTGGATGCTCGGAAGGCAGCATGGCTGTGCTCCCAGTCACTCTAAGTGGATATTCAGTGGAGGGCTTAGCTCAGTCAGGCTACAGACCTTTGACCATATCAGCAGTCTCAGGTTGCTGTAGACTTTTTAAAAGATCCTTCTCCAGCCTCTGCTAATTAGTCCTGCTGCCTCTTTCCCTTTCATTTCCAAAAAGGAAACGCTGCATGTACGCCACAGTGCTGGCAGATAAATTAGCTGCAAAGCTTCACAGGAGGCAACCGTTCTTCGGGGAGAGCAGGCTACCTTAATTATGAATATTATTAATTACATTACATTTAAAAAAGGACCAGGAGAAATAAATAAATTTAAAAAAATCAATCAATCACATTCCTACAAGAGGATATTTGTTAAAATTAAACCACACCTCGTTCACTTCAAAGAGTTGTGAAATAACATTTTATACACAGATGGAACCAGTGGCAGCAAACACCGCTCTAACGCAGCTTAGATGAATTTAACAGGGCAGATTCGGTGTTAAAGGCGGATTCCAAGGACCGTGCTCTATTTATAGAAAGCAGAATTCATCAGCGCACCCTGCTCCTTTCTCCTCCTCCTTGTCAGGGCAAAAATCAGTGCACATACAAGAGGTTACATGAAAAGGCACCATCTGTGATCCCAATGTAAACAAAGGTAGCCTGATATTCACACTGAACAGCCATTATGTTTCTACTCCATTATTAAGCCTGACTTTGCCTACTTTATTAGCAGTTTTGTGGAGGGGAGGATTTGATTTTACCTTAACCAGTTACTGAACTAATGCATCCAGATGCTCTGACTGTGTTAAGGCTGTGTACAGTTAGCATACGTTGAGCGATGCTAAGTGATCACGCATGACAAGAGATGTCAGAGTAGAGGAAAACAATGCAGTGTTAATACATTATCCTCAGAAGGCAGTTTTATGTATTTACTAAATTATTGTTAAGAAAAAAAGGAGCCAGTCAAGGTTTTTAGAGACTGTGTCTGGTGAACCTAGCTTGTGTGTTACCCTGTTTGCAGCCTGAGGATAACACACAGAGTGGGTCACATTTGCAAACTAGTTAGCTGAGTAATCTAACTTATTTGGGTCATGAACATGTTTAATTGGTATTTATTGTACGATGCCATGAATTCTAAAATATCAGGAGCAGTGATTTAAACAGTGATTAAACTTTTCATCTAAACTCTGTCTATGTCTCATTTTGTTTGTCTCTGACACAGCCTGGCAATGCCACTAACTTTAGGCCTGCCCACAAAGGCTCTGATGAGTTTGTTGTTTCTCCAGTCAGGAAATAAAAAAACTCTCACAAGAGCAACAGACCAGAATAATCTTTAAATGCCAGGAGTAACACTTGATTACAACTAGTGTTTTCTGATGGTGATAAAGCTTTTAGCAGTAAGTATCTTCAGTTCAATTATAATCAGTTGACAAACAAAAATGCAAATCACAAATTTAATCTACAACCCAAAGCCTTCTACAAAGAAAAATACAATTTAGTTGGTCAAAAAACTGATTGGACTTTCAAGCTTCATCCCGACCAGACTGCAAGAACAGACCACTTGAAAACAGATGAGAACTCTGGCTTTCCTGATTCATCTTTAAAGAATCCATGATGGCCTGGCAACGCTCACAGGTATTCTCAACAATATTTAGCTCTTACTGTACATACGCTGCATTACGCAAAGTCGACAGCCAAAATGACCGAGGTCAAAAGGCCAATCACTGGGAAAATGAAGTTAAAATACAGGGAAAGCAAAGTGCTATTTTTGTCTAAATCTTTCTGGCCATGAAACGATGACTAAAGAGTTTCTGAGCAGCTCCCCACGGCCCTTCATCTTCCCCTCTGAAGAATCTAAGAACGAGCTAATGATTTTTCCAGTTATGAGTTGTTCTGAAATGTGCTTCGAATTCCTTACAGTTTATAACTCTAACTGTGACACAGGGGCTGATTTTCTTGCCCAACTGAGCTTCAGGCTACAGATCTGTGACAAAGCAAAGGCACGGCCTACCGGAGGCAATGATCTCAGTCACCACATAAATGGACAACTCTGGAAAAGACATAGTAAATGCAGCAGATCCTAACCCTTTCCCCAGTTATTCATGAGTTTTACGGGTGCCACTAATGCCAGTCATCTCACCATTTCAGTTTACTCTACAGCTGTGGACAAAGGCCAAACCCTTAACTAAAGAACAAGAGGAGAACTAGCTACCCAACAACCCACCGACTGACAGATATCCTGGGTCCTTGGCCTCTCATACTTACAAAGTTACTGACTAAAGAGCAAGCCTCGACAATAAAGACAGATTTCTTTTCAAAGGCCTGAAGCTGTGACTAAGAATGTGTGCAGGCTCAACAGCCATCATTGTCCAGCATTATCTGCATTACAAATGAGTCTTGGAAAGAAGAAAAAAAGCATGGCAGCACAAGTGGTGCATCCCATCCTGTGAGTCAGGTATTGACTTCAACAGATCTCATTATCACAGAGGAGGAAGTTCACTGAATCAATTGATGACCATGGTCAACAGCCTTTTACAACTGGCTGCTGTATCGCAGTGAACAAAAAGAACAGCTGGGAGGGAGCTGTTAAGGGTTAATGGCTGTTTGGAGTGATAACAGAAGACATCTATATACATATATATATATATATATATGGGATGAACTGAGAGGCCATTTCCATGACTGTCAAAAAGACAGCTACAGTTTCAAGTAAAATTGAAGCCAACATCTCTACACAGGCCTGCAGGCCACAAGAGGAAGCGATAGAAGCCTCAGGCCTTTTATGTTCTGCACTGCAGTCAGCACTTCACTCAGTGGAGTGTGGGGACAGCAGCTCCTGCCAAAATGTATCCGTGCCAAGGCCTGCCAGCCTGCTCTCCCCGCCCACTCTAAGGGCCAGAGCGTGAGCGGTGGGGCGCCGGTAGGCGGGTGCAAGGTGAGGCTGGTGGGCGGGTGGCCAGGCTGGAGCTTCCTGACACGGGAACCCGCCTCACAGCAGGATCAAACTGGCTGCCGAGTGAATCACTACCCCTCCCACCACCTGACAAAGTCAGCGCCGGGCGAGCATGCAGCCACTTCTGCTGTCTCTACAATTAACAAGGAATCCAGGATGAGACAAAAGCGCTAAAAATACAGCTGTACCACCCCATCACTCATAAGACTTCACCTCAGCCAAAGTTCATGACACTGGGCTGGAAAAGATTTATGAACTTAGCATAATTTTGGATTTGGGGTGGTTCACAGGTTGCAAAAGGAAGAGAGCAGTATCATTGCTGCTGAAAAATTCAGTATCAGCAAAGTGCTTAAAATTTAAATGCTTGCTCTACGGTGTTCTGATGGTACAGGTTAAGAAAGTAGATGAAGGTATCAGAGAAGTCTAGCACCAAAGCAATTTTACACTTTCAGATTTCAGGCCCTGCAAACCTAAGCTTGAGGTGGGAGATAGGGGCAGGAAGCTCCAAGTGCAAATGCTCATACCTGACCAATTTTATTTAAATAAGCAACAGGAGCAGGGTTTTTCTGAGCTGTGGCTAGTCACTAGTCAGAGGCAGGAACATTATCTCCAGAGTAAATAATGTCCCGGAGGACCAGTAGCTACCCAAATCGCTTCTTAAAAAAATAGAGAACTGCTCCAGGCTGCTATTATTAAGCCTCAGATCCAATGGGAAGTTGAACCTTTGATCTGTTTAGGGTACTGTGTATTTGCATTTTATAATGAGATCAAAGCAAGGTCCAGGGCCCCTGCAGAA
Organism: Lates calcarifer; assembly: GCF_001640805.2. Lineage (NCBI taxonomy): Eukaryota > Metazoa > Chordata > Actinopteri > Centropomidae > Lates > Lates calcarifer. The sequence continues at coordinate 1,985,250 of NC_066852.1, forward strand.
GGCAGCTCTATGCCCCATCTCTGCACATTGGACGGTTTATAGACCAAAGCTACATTTCCCTGTTAACAAGATCATGTAAGAGCTATGGACCTCAGTGAAAATGCAGTGGGAGATGTTTGTAAGGCAATCAACAGTAGCTAACATTCTCTTCCAGCTAATTTTCTTTTTCCTGTACTCAGGTGTGGGGGAGAAAAAAATAAAATCATGCCAGTAGCAACAATCTCCTCAACAGTTAAAGTTCAAGAGCAAACATTTCAAGCATTTTTAAACTGGTTGAGAATTGCTCCAGATTTTCTTTGGCATTCTTCACCTGGAAGAAATGCAGCGGGGAATTCACACACTTTGCCTGAAGTGAGCCTGCGAGGAGCTGGGAGAAGGTTTGAGATGAGTATGGAGGTCAACATTTGAGAGCGTATGTTGAGTCTCTCTATTCAATACTGTTCCTGACCATTTACAAAAAAAACAGAAAATATACCAGAAAAGAAATCTCACACACACTGTCACTCTGTCTTTGGCTGAGCTGCAGTAAGCAAAGTCTCACAGTTTCAGTCAGGCTGATCAGAGCTGGAGCTGGGAGAAGGACTGCACGCAGTCAGAGGGAGTTAAGACATCAATGCAGATGAATTAAGAGGGCTGCTGACTTAAATTAGCCCTTTTAGTTTGAGAGTATTATTGTGGCTACACCTGGGAGATGAAATGTCATTCTAAATTTGAGTTCAATGAATTTATGTGCAATATTCAAACGCATGAAAGAGAAGCATACATTTACAATAAAATATTTACTCAGATATATTTCTTATGCTATAGACAGTTTAGTGACAAACACTCAGATTAACAGTGACTGCATATATAACATATGGGTTCATGCATTTTCAGGCAGTTTCAAATAATACTCATTTATTATGTAAAATCTGTCTCAATGCATCTAATCAAAAGAAATACTTAAAAGTTTATGTCTGTCTCTCTGGATGCTTCTAAAAATAAACAGACCAATAGTAATTGACAAAGCGACACTCACACTAATATATAATTGGTTACAACTGTTCACTTGTCTTCTACCCTACTGCCCCATCATGATGCACGCAGGTAGAGGTTGACTAGGGGAATACCCCCTCCCCTGCAGCTGTCTCCTTCAAGTATCTCGAAGCCACATGTCTGCAAATCATTTATGCAACAACTGCCCCACAAACAGTCGTAGCGAAAGTGAGAGAACGCTGATTTGCCATTCATGACACGCAAAGACGGCATCCGTGAAGAGACAGAGCAGATTCGAGAAGTTGAGATGAAAGACCTGAAAACTATATTTAGCTGCCATTTCCATTCATTAAACTACTGATCAGAATTTTTGATCTTTTCTTTGAATTCGTAAAAAGAAAAGCGAAATTGTATGTTCTTAAAAATGAGATACTAACTAACTAAATACGGATTAGATCTGCAACACTGAATCTGACCAAAAGTTAAAAATCTTTGTAGTACAGAAGCCTCATCTTTGCTAAGCACTCCTTACAGGGAGAAAGGCATGTTCTCCTGACCTTGAAAGTGGGAGGTGACTGTTCCCATTTACCTTTTAATCTCTGAGGAGTCATCTGGGCAGGCTCACATTTACTGTTAATGGCCTTGAAATGGAAGGAAGTGAGCAACAGGTATGAATTATGACAGAGAGGAGACAGAAAAAAATAATGAGGAGCAGAAAGATACAGTGTACTGCATTGTAGAAAAGGGCTGCAAGCAAAAGCCTATACTTTTCCTGGAAATATATGTTTAGGAATCCAAGCGTGCGAAATATCCTTAAGCAATCTGGCAGATTTTCACAAACCCATTCTTCTCATGCTTGAGTGGAAGGACATGGAAGCTAGAGAATATGAGCGGAGTCGTTCACAGGACTGCTTAGACAAACCTGCAAAATATGAATCAAAAGTGCCTCAGAGAGCTGGAGAGGGCACCGTCTAATTGCTTGCTCATAGATGCCAAGCACACATTCTGCACTCTCGAAGGCGGCGTTCACATTTTTTGACCTTGATGAATTATCTGTTTTTATTGACAGAACTTATTGATATTTCTTAAAAGCGCGGGCTAATGGAGTTCTATTGAGATGATTAAATGAGTTGCTGGCGCCCGGATTAGCCCGGTCTCATCTCGCCGGCACAGCTTGCATTATCATACAGAACAGACGCATGCGTGCGTTGAGTCCCAAATTCCTGCGACTGACATCTCCAGGGGAACAGAGAAGCGATGACTACATCCGACCTACATTCACCCCACCCAGGCATGCCTGCTTCCAACTAATTACACACACAAACATGCATACTCAAGCCTACATTATAGGTGGATTCAAATCATAGTAATAGTCACAGCACAGGGAGAACATTACTACTGCATGCATATTATAGAATTATACAATTTCAATTAGGCATTATGCTACTTGCAAAGACATATCTCTGAGGGTTTTAAAAGGCAATAAACCCTCACAACTGTACAAGCTCCTGGTGACCTCCTGATGATTGGGAGAGTAACTTTTCCCAGGCTTTTGCACTGGCTTAGATGAAAATATAATTTATGTGATAACACAAAAACATTAGGAACAAAACCCAAGGCTGCTGGAGCTCATTCAAACGCCTCAGGCATGGAAACAACACCATTGGATTTCATTCAAGTGTCCCTTATGCAACGAGAAGGGCCTATATATACTCTATACACATTATTCCAGTAGTTTAGATTCTCAGAAAAAAACGACGGCAGGGAAAACACCCTATTAACAAGAACCGAGAAAAAAATTGTGACGCAGGCTCTAGCCTATGAACACATCTTCAAACCGCTTTTTCAGTGTTTCCTGTGCTGTACAGCATCCTGGTTAGAGTGATGTGGTTTTTCTCACTTTTAAATGTGAGGGGTATTTCTACAGTTGCAGCCCACATTTAGGCCAGAATCTGTTGATCTGTGCAAGCTTTTACTAAACTAGAAAGTACTTGAAGAGCGTCAGTCTCCACCAACGCCGACTTGGTAACGTGCTCTTATATCCCAGGCATCATTCCAGTTACGTCAAATCTACATTGCAGCCGATACTGAAAAGAAAGCCTCGCCATTTCAACATTGCATCTTTGTGTTCGTTTCATCTCTGCGTTTTTTGTTTTTTTTTTTAAAAAAGGTGTAGAAATATCATAAAAGCTGTAATCAATTGTTCCTTCACCCAAGGACTGTCTGTCCACCAAATTTTATGGCATTAAAAAGAGTCAAAAATATAAGAGCCTTGACAAAAGTGATTAATAAATACACATACTGAATACTGTGAATTATGTACTCAGGACTCACTGGAAAGCTGAAGTAACATTAGAGTGGGTCCTCGTTTAATAAAATGAATAGAATCTAATGCACATAACCCCTCTGAATTATCACACCTTTCGAAACCACTTGATGCAACCTTTACAAATACTGTGACATTGAAAATTTGTTTGCTATGGACTAAAACTTGCAACCCTGCATTAAAATGTTGTGGGTTTTTGCTTCACCTGCGGGCATATTTTCCACAGGCACAATCACTTTTGCTCTGTGGGTTAACGTTTTGAATCTAAAGAGAACATCCTCCATGATACAACACCACTTTAAACTGCATGCTGACTTCCAATATTGGAAATTTGCCTTGGTCAGTTAATCCCTAAGACAATCAAACCCATTCATTTGTTAGCTACCAAACAGGTTGTAAACAGACACTCGCACAGAGAATGAGAAAAATTTGTTTTGTCAGACCAGCTGCATTTTAGCCTTGTCTTAACTGTCATATTATCAAAATAGCCTCTATGAGCTATTTTTAATTTCTAAAAAACCTGTTATCTTTTAAGATATCATGACATTTCCAAAAAAACGATCATCTCCAGGCCTGTAAAACAAACATCTGAATCCACAACAACATCCTAAGTGTTTCCTGACCACAGGAACCCTGAAATCACCACCTGATTTCATGATAAGAGCCACAGTTAAAGAGCTAAAGAGCTAAATTTGCATTAACAGCCTCACACATTAGCCAAGCTAATATATAGTCCTTTCTGTTGTATCTACAGTAAGACTGTAACTCAGTGGGAAGAGCAAAGCTTCAAACCTGCCAGCAGCACCAGTCTGATTCCCACTGAGGCCACCCACTCTAAAATGTATGAATTCAAGTGCTTTGGATAGAAAGTGTCAACAGCTAAATGTTGTATCTTATCTGCTGTTATTTTAGGTGGGCTAGTCAGTCACACCCTCATATTTCAGAGCAATAAAGTCTATGGATGTGCGCAAGAGTTCACCAAGTTCACTTCAACCCACCTAAAGGATGACTTACTCATAACCGCTCTCTGAGATACACAGGAATATTCTACCCCAACGGATACAGGCTGACCACTGGATTTGAACTTCTATGGGAAATACTACTGCAACACTGCACCAATATCTGGAGCCAAATGTGTGCGCAGCAAATGGTTAAATTCATTGCTAAAGAAGGTAGGCGGTATACGAAATGCAGAGCTGATGTCAGTGTTGAGTGAAAAACGGCAGTAACTCGATGCAGGAATACATGCAGACTGACAGCACGTACGCCACTGCGCTGCTGACAACTAAATAAGGGATGATGAAGGTAAAAGAGGAAACAAAGGTTGCAAAATAAAACAATTCATTTCCTTACGAAAGGCCTTGCCACAAAAGCTAAAATCATTCCATTTATAATAACACATGCTTTCTCATCTCTCCCTCACCTACACACACACACACACACACACACACACACACACACCTCCATACAGTCTGTACACACGCCAGATCTTGTCGCCCCAGGAAATGGGCTTCATACATCTTGTCTGACTGCAATAAAGCAGTGCCTAAGATTCTATTTCCAATAAACGTCGACTGATTGGAAAACTCATTCTAATATCAATTTCCATCTGGGCCCTTTAAAAGGCAATCAGCATAGCTTCATCTCGGTATATCATGGGCTCCTTGAGATGATGACACAGCACTGGCTCTCTCCTTCTGCATAATGGCCTTCTCCTATCAAGGCATCTGCAATGAATAATACCACCCATGAATGGGCTATTTAGTCTGTGTTCGCACAGATAGGGGCCACTTCTCTGAATATTAATCCAGGGTTTTACACTTCATATGGTTCTCTCAGGGCTGCACCATTTTTCATTCGGAGGAGTAAGGCACTTAGTGTGATTTGGCGCACTCATAGTTTCTCTCTAAGCTTTCTCAGAAGTGACAATGGTGATTACCAATGGCATCTCACTTTGTTTAAGACACCAAGAACCCACAAAACAATGATTTAAGTCAAGGAATATCAATTTCAACTTTTTGGCAAAATGCTGTCAACAGCTTAGAACAAAATGTAAGGTCAAATAAGGATTTCCACACGTGAATAAACTGACACAAGACAACAGGTCAACCAGTTTTTGATGTTTAAAATTTCTATCTTGAATTTGGAAGCCTTGCTACAACCACAAACCAAATTATTATAGCATTATTAGAGCATGAAGGACAGGTCTGATTCTCACCTTCCAGCCACTGCCCGCCTCCCTGTAGTAGGGAAAGTTATCACAGATCCACTGGTAGATCTCGCTCAGTGTCATCTTCTTCTTTGGCGAGCTGTTGATAGCGAACGTGATGAGGCTGGCGTAGCTGTAGGGCGGCTTGCCGTCCTTGTGTTGCTGCACCTCCTCCTGGTCCAACGTGGTGTTAGGATCCAGTAGGGTACTCTTCTTGCCCATGCCCGGCCCGTGGGCATTCTGGGCGTCCGCCTTGCGGATGGCCGCCTGCATGGTCAGCTGAGGAAGCCAATCCATGGAGGTCAGGCTACTCTCCAGCTCCGACGTCATGGTGACGGCAGGCTGGGCAGCAGGAGGGGGGTGGGGAAAAGGTGGAGGTGGTTGCTGCTGGCGCTCGGTGACTGGTGGAGCGCTGATCAGGTGTGGAGTAACTAATGGAGACAAAGTGACGGGTTGAGGATGAAGTCAGGGCTCCCTCAGCTCAGGACATGAGCATAACGTCTTCTGTAGGTCAACTCTGGAGAGACACGACACAGAAATGCCTTCATTAGTCAACTACTCACAGGGAGCAACTAAACATTGGAAATATACATATCAGCAATACTGCAGAGAATGAAGAGAAATGTAAGTGAGGAAGCAGCTGAACAGTTTGCTCAACATCAAAAACCAAGTGTCTCTGTAAAGTATGCTTATATTCGCTGTGCAGGAGATCACAAGCCCACCACTTTCTCCACCACTTGCTGCTCTCAAAGCTGACTCATAGCTGGGACTCCATCTGCACAGAGAGAGAGTAAATGCCAGGCAATTGTTTTCACAACTGCCAGCCAAATGGGGGAATGGCTCAGGAGGAATTCCGACTCTCTTGAGGGTAGTAAACCCCCTCTCCTTTCTTCCCTTGCCTGCCAGCTCGCCTGCCTCCTCCCCCTTCCTCCTCCCCCCAAACGGAGCCTCTGCCGTAAACAAGCCAGTCAGTGTCGTCTTGCAAATTGTCCTCGGCCCTGTGCGTGTCGGCCGTGCAGAGCACAGCCAGCAACAGCCTGCCTCTCTGTCCCCCGCGGCACACTGCCCTCTCTATCTTAAAATAGAGGGGCAAGAGTAGAAAGAGAAAGAGTTACAAGCGTAGGTGAACGTGGGCATCTGTGCGGGGAAAGGAAAAAAAAAAAAGAAAACCTGAGCAGGATGACACTGCAGTCTGACTGAAGGGGGGAAAACAGAAGAGGCGAGAGAATGAGGAATCCTCACCAAGTTGTGGGATTTTTCTCTTGACTAAGCATGCTCACACAGTGTGTATTTGTGTGTGTCAGCTTGAGTGTGCACTCAGGCTGCAGGGCTGAGGATATATACAGTCTTGACAGAAGTCAACGGGTCAAATACCTTATCATTCAAAAATAGTAACTGTGCATTGTGGATTTATAACTGCTTACTACCATTTACTCATTGATCAAAATACATGATTATTATGTTCATGATTTTAACATTTGTCTTCCATCTAATCATGTTCAAAATCATGTTTAAAGTCATTAAAAATATTTAATCTATTCAGAGACAGTTTACATGGAATATTTCAGACCTCAGATTTGTTTTATATCTATCAAAAAAAAGTGGTGAGGAATTTTAAAAATCTAATTTTATGCACCTCAGCTGTCGGTATGAGAAGCAACAGGAATAGTGAGAATTTCCTAAATTGGGCGAACTGAATTGGTGGCAGTCGGTCAAAAGCAGTTTGTGTTTGTCCCTTTCAAAGATCACTCACAGCAGGGGTTAGCTGGTGCCCAGCAGCCAATTCAGTATCTGCTATCAGTGTAGACAGGCAGAGCCAGATGATGAAGGCACGTTTCATACCAGAAAACCAAATCTTGGTTGGGGGAGATCATTAATGAAGTGAGGGACTGGTCTCAAATCTTGCCTTATAATCAGTGTTGGGTTTCACAAGGTGCTGAGGGAAAATGCATTTACATTTTAATTCATTTTAACTCCCTGTCTTTATTTTTAAAGTAACCTAGAATATGTATCCTTTGAGTATCATAAGCTTTACCCACTTGGGATTGAGAGGCGGCTCTGATGGAGAAGAGTAGCTGTGGTCACCTTGAATTCCTGTCTGTAACAAAGTTTTTATGGAAAAAAGTAAAACCAAAGCTTCTCAGACCCACTGTTTCAGCGAGATCCACTCCTGTGCCGTCCATCTGTATGATCAGCATGTTTCAAACTGTCATATTTTCACCAAACTATGGCCAAATATGCTACTGTTGGCTTTGAGACGGGAGATAGCAAGACACGAAAGCAGCATTTTTAGGCATATTCTGGCAAAATGGTGAATATTTGGAACATACCAAGCACAACTGAATGTGTCACGACAAAAAAGCAGATTATGCTGCAGTTTCTACTTTATTTCCACTGTCAATACTTGTGTATTTTAACTGACTAACATCAAGCTGCCCACAACTATTCTGCTTCAATGACAGGAGCATAACAAATGTACGGCTACCTTTCAAGTCTTTTGTCACTCCAAGGATAGATATTTGGTACAGTTTCTTTAATCCATCCACTTGGAAAAGAGCTGGTTATTTACTGGTTATTTTTTTATTCTTTCATCATTAACACTTGCACCATGTTTGTTCAAATGGCTGGAGGCCTTGATGAAAACACCAAAGGCTTTAAAGTAACTCTCCCAAACTCTGCAGTCATGAGGAGACTGATAGATGAGCAGACTTGCTGACTGAGTGCCGACAGGTGAGTCAGCCTAATGGTGAAGTTCCTCATGCCCGAAAAGACAAACAAATCAAACACGAGGTATCTCCACCCTGTAACTGAAACAAGGTGACTCACCAGCAGCCAATGACGGTAATTTTCCTCTTTAGACTTTTTATTGAAATAAAAAACAAATGTAATTTGAATATGCATCTTCATACAATCACACTAATTTGAATATCTGCAGCATCATCCAAAGGGATTCAATACTCTACGTTGTTATTGCACACCACTACCACTAACATTTCACTGACAACCACTCATTTGAACCCATACTGCAATGAGCACAACACATTATGTAGCTTCCTCACAACACTGAGACAAAGTAAACATATAAAACATTTATACCAGTGTACACTCGTGTACATGTATTATTTGCTACTTATTTTTGCTTAATGAGACCATGTATTGCTTCAGTTGACTGGTACACAATGTTACACAATTTGTAGGCAACAACTTCAGATGTGATGCTATATAGGTGAAATGATAAGTCAATTATCTGATTAGTCGATCAAGAGAAAATTAACTGACAATCATTCTGATTAATACCAATACCAAACAAGCTCTGCTCTCAGCTTCTCCAAAATGGAGATTTTACATCATTATAAACTGAATATCTTTGGACATAAGACATTTGAAGACATCACTTGGGCTCTGGACAACTCATTTCCATTTTTTAATATTTCAAACGCTAACCAATTAATTCATTAGTTGAGAAAACTGGCAGATTAATCAGAAATGAAAACAGTCATTAGCTGCAGCCTGACAATACAATTTAATCGCGCTGCAAACATAAAGCCTACAAAATGACCGTGGATTTAAATCATCATTCATCTCACGGTGTCTGTTGTACTGCATTAGATTTAGCTAGGTATTAGCTACCTAATAAACTAGCAGCACAGTGTGTGTATGTAGTTAACTCTTGGTAGTCTTGATGTAAATGCTTCCACTGACGCCAAGCGCTCAGTATTAATGGGGGTGGCAGGGAGGAGGAAGCAGGCAGAGCCTTCTGGTGGCCGCTGGAGGTGAGCTGACAGAGGCAAGGGTTGATGAAAGGCGCTCCGCCCGCTACACGAAGGCGCACGCCATTTGACCCTCCACGCTAATGATCCAGCTGCTACATAATCTGCAGGGCCAAGTCGGTGTCTTAATTAGGGAACCTTGGGCTGTGGCAGGAATGATGAAGCGCAAAGCAGTCAGGCAGTGAGGCGGCCCCCCTGCTGCCTTCATTACCCTGTCAGGCTGTGGGACAGTCAGAGCAGGGACAAGCCCCAGCCTGCTGCTGCGTCAAGGAGGGCTGTGTGAGTATGTTCACCGACGGGTCTGGAGGAGGGGAGGGTGGGTGGGTTAGGCAGGGGAGGATTGAGGAGGCAGGGGAGGGAAGATGAGAAGAAAAGCCAAGGGAGATGGAGCAGTAGGAGAGGGGGTGTGAAGGGAACAACCATGCTGGCATCAGGCCTGGCAGAGAGCAGAAGTGCCAACAGTGTCTGCATCGAAGAGGTCTAAGAGTTCAGGCTCTATGATTACGAGCCCAAGGGAACAGACTGCGATCCCACACACATGGAGCCACTTTGATCTGGCTCTAGGAAAATGGGGTTCCGTCACTGTCACTGCCAAAAAAAAAAAAAAAAAGAAAGAAAGAAAGAAAAAGAAAACTTCTTTCTCTCTCTTGACTTTAATTTGCTTTTAGAATGGAGCACAGAGTATTTTCGAGGGCTGAGAGGGAGAAATGGATGGTCAAATTCATTCTCTATTCAACACTCAAAGTTTCTTTATCCTCCAGGGATTAATGGCAGATTTAGTTCTGAATGAGAAATTGAAAGCGTTTTTGAAACATCTTAATTTACCAAGTTCTTGACAGGACTTATCAACATTCCCGCTGCCAACAGAGCACTGACAGCAAATCAGTGATTGTGTTTTGTGTCTCAGCTACTAAGTCTGAAGTGGCTCAATCAAACTGACAGCGTGGTTATTATACATGTGGCCAGGCCCTCTTTTATTCAAGAATCCCCAGCGAGGCAACAAGCTGAGTAACAACCAGGGATTACTCAACACAACACAGCAGATTACGTCAACTTCATCATGTTAGGCAAGTACGTACTGAGGTCAGCAACTGCGTCATAAAATCAGTGCTGTTCCCCATCTCCACTGTTGCAAAATTGATGTCTGTACTTAGCAACCACTTAAAAATTTTAGTACCCCTAACAATGGATGACCCAGGATGAAATCAATATTTCAAGTGTGATATTTCTACAATGAACGGTACTTAGCTGTCTTCAACATTTTATATAATGACAATAACCAGCTACTTAAATTGAATTCTAATTGGGAAAGATTGGATGTTTTATAAATGTGAGCAAGTCCAGTCTGTAATGGCAGGTGTAATCTTCAAACGAAATGCTTGTCATATGTTCGAACAACGTCTGAAACCTCCTTTTCTATCCGATTTGAGTTCCGACAAGACTTGGAACTTTCAGAAGCTGATAATGTTACAGTCACACTGACTATACGCGACGATCGGCCGGTACTGCAAAGGTAAAAAAGGTAAGAAGCGTTTTCTTTCTTTAATTCTCCACACAACTAAATCCATTGTGGTTTGTACATAACAAACAGGTGAAACACAATGAAAGCTTTCGAGGAAAGACTGTCTGAAAGCCTGTCCTGTTTGAACCATAATCACGTCTCATCCCCTCTCTATGACGGCAGGCTTTTCTGCCCGGTCATCGATTGTGGCCATTTGGATCAACTATAAACAATTTTGCCTTCAGATGTGGTCGGACAACATAGTGTACGAATCAGCTTGTTACCCGGCCTAAACTCATGCAGAGGTTACAGGTAATTGCAGCGGGGGTCGGCTCTGGCCTGAGAACAGAAGCCTGGCCTGGACTACAATTCAATTCATTATCTCTTCAAGGATTTAATATGATAAACAAGACTTGATGACAGCATTTTACCGTGTTATTCCAATTCGTAAACATTGTAAATATACACCAGAATGTTGCATCCACAGGATATTGTACTATGAGATTTGTGGGATGAGCTGCTTTTATCGTAGCTCGCAACAACTGAGTGTTATTGTTATTCCCGTGTCCACCTCTATGTTAATGCTACACTATCGTTAAGTAGAGCATATCATTTACTTCCCCGTACAGTTAGGGATGGGACGTTAACCGTTGTACAACTTACCTCAGCAAAAAGAACCTGGTTGTAATTATACTGTTCCAGATTTTAATTATTTCATTGCATCTATTATGTTACAGTGCACTTTGTCCAGCAGAAACCAAACACCACTAAATATAGTACTCAGGTGCAGCGTGCAATTTGTACTCAATAAATTTGTCTTCTTCAGTAACACTACAGGAGGATGCAGTGACAGTGCATGGAGGCCTTCTCACTCTTATCTGGTTTCAGAGTGTAACCAAAGCTAGAAATACAGATGTTTTGTTGAGGGTTGTGTTAGGTGAGCATCATTTTAAACTCACTGGGTCGTCCGCATGATCACAGTCTGATGTTTTACAATAAATAAAACACAGTTAACGTTTACTGCAAATGATTATTTACACTTTGTTTAAGTTTAAAAGTGATGTTCACCTGGAATTCTGCAAAGAAGCTCATAATAAGCAAATAAGCTGCTGATTATGCTGCAGATCAGCCAATGTCCCACAAAGTAATAATAAAAAATATATAAATAAATGGTGAAACTACAGTGTCTGTGCTGAAAATACTACACATGCTAATTTTTTTTTTGTTTGTTTATTTGCATATACTTGTAAATAACATTGACCAATGCCACAGCTGTACCACAGAATTTATGGCCTGAGCCAGTTTGCGAGGCCTGTCCCAACAGAATGATGTATCATTACACTTTTTAATACTGCTGAGCTTTTTTCCGGAGAATACAGTGGGTTGCCCCAAAATGCTGAATGTGTTTTTCTGCATTCTACAGTACAGTATGAAAATCACCTTGCAAAGACCTGACACCTGCTGAGGTAGGTAATCCATCTTAGTAAATGTGCCCAATTTTGCTTTTATCAAAATTATGTTACAGTGCAAAGCAGCTGAAAGCACCGGGAAACTCTGCTGATGTCCTGTGATCTGCTGCAAAGCTGTGGAATCCAGGACGTCAAAATCAATGTGGGGCAGTTATTACTTCATCCCTCAAAGAGCCAGAACCAGTAGAAATATTAGGAGCTTCTGTCATATCGTACAGCGTTCGCCGTTAATATTGAATATTTGGTGTTAATGATGTGATTCCTGAAAAGTGAGCAACAATTTCAAACCACTGGTTTCAAGATGTGAGACAAACTACTCACAAAATAGAAAATATGCTGTAATGAGCTCATTTCACTCGTCACATGCAGCCTCATCTCTAATGAATGAAACTCTGAGGCAACACGTTCTGCACGATAGAGGGAACTACTGACTGAAGCAGAAGTACAGGAGGCACACTAAAGGGAAGTAGGCAAAACAAAAAGGTGAATAAAACTGCTTTTACTATTTGAATTACAATCCCAAGCCTTCTCAGTCAATAGAAAAACATACGAACTGAAATCAGGTTGCAGTGCAATCCCAGGAGGGAGCTGTATTTAAGGACATGACAAGACACCCCACAGGAAATATTAGTCAAGGATAAGTAGACTAACCGAAACAGACAGCACGCACGCTTAACGCTTTCATCTGCCATTTCTGTTTAATAATGTAAGGTCAATAAACCTGACTAAATTAATCTGTACTGTGTTTGACTAACCAAATACGCATCAGTCTACCTGTGTGCTGTGTGTGTAGGAGCAGAAAATGCAGGGATGAAAGCAGTGTAACCAACTGCAACCAAAGAGAGAGGGTGAAATCAGATCCAGTGTGAAAAGGATATTTAGTGGAGGAAATCCATGTTTGTCACCGGTGTGAATGAGTCAACGTGGCTTATTAGACATGAGTCCACAAACTTGCTCAATACCGGGATTTTACACAGGCCTGACACTGTTCAAACTAACAGGGAGAAGACCTGTGAGAGGGGAGTTTGTGACTGTGCCTGTGCTCGCTATAGAAATCACTGAGGACAGCACAAAGGCTTTTCAACACAACAGATACGACATGTAAGAACAGCACTTACTTGTAGTACTCTTGAGCCACAATTACCACTCTTCTTGAGTTGAAAGATGCTTAAACATGACTTTAAAGTGTAAGTTTAACTCCCTTCAAGGTGAATGGGGTAAAGAAAGCCTGCTAAATTAAAGGAATAGATCAACATTTTGGGGAATACAGTTACCTGCTTTCTTTCTGAGAGTGTGACAAGAGGATTGATGCCACTGTAATGTCTAGAACCAAGAGGCAGTTAGCCTAGCTTAGCAAACAGGCTGGAAGCAGCAGGTTTTTTTGTTTTTTTTTTTTTTTACAGTGGCCTAGTTTAGTTATGAAGCACAAAAACTTTTTTTGCTTTGGGAACCGTTTTCATTGACCAGACATTAAAGTAAATTAAATCAGATTTTCATCAGTGATGGGGCAGTTCCTTTACTAATCTTATTTTATTCAAACATTCACCACACCTGAGGTGATGATATATTACTAATAAATCATTAATCATACATTATACATACTTCTGACATTAAATACACTTAAATACCCACATCATGATTTGTTCTCTTGCTATTTATTCTTACCAATATTTCTTAAAGTACATTACAGCTGCTTAAATATATGTAAATGCATTCAATAAAAGCTTTAGTATGTTTTTACTCTCATATCTCTGCCAGTTGTGATTTGCCATTTTTTAGTTTTCAGTTTGGTATTTCATCTCTGGCATCTATTTAATGACACATACTTGGACGCAAATAGACAAACATGCAGTTATATCATTATACTCAACCACACTCAACCACAACTAGGCTATTTTATTTTCTACCTAGAACACCTAGCTGCCTACCCAGAACAACTTCCCCTCAAATACCTGTGCATTACTCTCACCATTTCCTTTCTGAGGAAAGAGTGGGCTATTCAGCTCGTATTCTCACTCCCACTTGCAGACACACAAGACTGTTGATAGGTACCAGACCAGCGTTCTCCTGCACTTATCTGCAATTTCCGCGATTAATCCCCTTTTACTGCAGTCATGCATCCGTCACAGGTAACACTCCAGCAGCATGTGTCTGCTCTGCTACACAGACGCAACCATTAAGACCTGTGGTGGCTGTGCTGCCGTATATGCTGCCTAGACGTGATGAATGTTGCATTAAAAACAATGTCACTAGGATTCAAACAGACCACAATAAATATTTACACCACTGATAGTTTTAAACGCTGCCCAGACTTTGGTGTGTGTGGGGAGGGAGAGAGAGACAGAGAGAGAGAGAGAAAGCTTATTATGACAAGAATCTTCCTGTAGTGTGATGGTAACTTGGCAAAACGGAGGGGAATCGCTAAGCGTGCTCCCTCTGTTATGCCTGAAGATTTGGCACATGTGCTCACAACAACAACAGTGATGTAACCTGGTAACAAGCCTTTGGCATCTTTACTCTCGACCGAAACCCAGGTCATACCTTCCATATCAACGGACTTTATATCCAGCGTGGGAGAAGCCCTTGTTTTCCTAGCGATTGCAAGGGGGATAAACAGGGAGGGGTGGGAACTCTGCTCACCTGCCCTTCAGTTAAAGGGAGACTCCTCACTTTTTCCAGCCCTCGAGGCAAAGGACTTAGAGGGTTATTTTTGAGATCTCTCAAACTAAAATAGCAATGCGTCTGAGTACTGTGATTGCACGTGAGCTCCGTAATCATGCAGCGAACTACCCAAAGCCTCATCTTCATTATAAAACAAAAAGTAGGTAACGGCAAAGCCAAGGCAACAGCTTTTAATGTCAGTCTTCCTTCTCAATTAAGGACTTAATGGTTCCGCTGAAACCACCCCTCAGGAAGAAAGCATTAATAACCCAGTCCTTACTTGCATTTTTAGGATGTGTCAATTATCGCTTCACCGCTCACGCGGCTGAGCACATTGTTCAGCTTATTGCAGCCTACAGCAGAGCCGGGCGCCAACCGGGGCCTCCTCGCTGCTAACAGAATGTGCAAGAGTGTCTTATGTTTAACAGTGCAATCTATGTGCCTGTGTTATTAGTGGGGTATGTTGTGTTAAAGCTGGTTTTAAAGATGCGGGCAAGCAGACCTCTCTGCTGCACTCTTAAAAAAGAAAAACAGTATACATGCTCTTTCTGCTCCCCTACTCCCTCAATCCCACTTCGCCTGTGGTTGAACAAATCAAGTCCATAATTATTCTGCCAATCAATCGGGAGCGCAACTGTGGCTGTGGGGCAGCTAAATGTTGAAGAGAGAGAGTTGTCAACAAAGCAGACCAAACCCCACAGTTCCTTTAAACCCACTGAACCTTAAAAAGGCAAGAGAGACACCTTTGTCTTATTAGTCGGTGCCAAACAAAGGGAGGTCTTCTAAGTATGTGGGAAAGAGAAAAAAGCATCCAGCTGTTGCAGACATACAGGAAGACAGGCAGGAGGACCAGGCAGAGGGACGGAGGATCAGAGCAGTGGAGGATCTGGGAGCTGGCTGCGGATCAACTGAGCTGCTTCAGGCTGTCTGCACAGGCCACAAAGCGAGCAATAGGGTTTGTGACCCCTGAATGCAAACACTGCCAAACCAAGAGAAATGTGAATAGATGCAGCAATGTTAGATATTAGAGAGATGCTCTCTGCAGTCAACCACTTTCCATGCTAATGTGGGTTTGGTGGGGTGGATCCACACATCCATATATATGTTCACCAATCAGCCACAACATGAGAACCAGTTACCAGTTTCAATGTTGCAAATATATTTCTATAAACTGTGTATGTGTATACACACACCGTATATATATATATACATCAGTCAGCCACTTCATTTAAAGCGGTAACTGGTTTTATTGCTGTGGCTGGTTGGTGTATATACATATATAAGAGAGAGGCAGATGAAAGGAGCACACACAATCACAAGGCCCCCAGCTCATTGTGCAATCTGCAGGTCAATACAAAAAAAAAAAAAAACACATACAACATTCCAGTAATTGAATAAGCCTTTCCAGTGAATCAGAGCAGTGATCGGGAGGGGTTCGTCTCTCTGTCCCTAACAGCTTGCCTGGGAGGTGGCCTTTGTTTTGGAGGTGGCAGGGGTGCCCTGACACCGACCATGCGAACCCAATTACCCCGGTCCCACGGCCTGGGGGCCCGCATTAACACACTCCCCCTGGGAGGTTGACTCCACGCCAGCCTGGCAGCCAGCAAGATCCTGCTGCTGAATCACAAATAGACCACTTAAGGCACTGGCAGGCCAGGCATTTTGGTGGCAATCTTGAGGGCCTATCCTCATCTGCATTCGCTAGATCCAGTTCAACGTCGATGTTAAATATTGAGCCAGTCTCTGAGGCGAGCAGCAAGGTAAGGGGAGCCGTCTGCTGGGGATCAGCAAGCTATTCATTCCATCGCCCTCAGCAAACTCCTGGTCTGGAAGGCCTTAGTCCACTTTGGCTATTTATTAGGTTAATGGACAAAAGTAAAGTTAGTCTGATGCAGGGCTGTAGCAGTTAATAACTTTAATTATCAATTAATTGTTGAGGTAATTTTTAAAGCAAAATGCCAAGCATTTATTGGCTTTACATTTCTTTGTCTAACATTATAGTAAACTGAATGTCTTTAGGTTTTTGATGAAGCTAGTTGATTTGAAAGGTATTTTTCACTTAATTTCAATTAATTTTATAATTAAGAAAATATTCAGCAGATTAATGAATAATGGAAACAGCCCTTGTCTGAACTCTGAGTGAGTGACAGGCATGTTTAAATATTTCTGATGTGACGTCAATTACAAAAGGTCTACTAAACAGCTCATATTTAATTGTCTACATGGATACAGTACACAGTGACTCTTAAAGATGAAATGGTACACTCTCAGCTAAAAAACAAAAAAAAAGATTTTTTTTGTCCTCTAATTGTTCTTAGACATAATGTGGCATGGTTACATGTGTACATGTCATTCCTCTCACACACACACACACATCTGTGTATGAGCCTCATTTTCAAGTGCAACAAAGACGTGTTAAAAGGAAACCATGGTAGAATTACTCAAGCGTGATTTAAAGGAATTACCTAGGTGGGCAATGCATGTTCTGAGAGTGCTACACAGAGCAGGAATCAGGTCATGAATTTCAAATTTAGACGGTGGATCAGCACTGGCAGCTCTGAAGCTGGAGCAGAGAGAAGGAGCTGTAACACCGGTTACACTGAGACAGTGCGTTCACTTTCAAACCCAGAAAGAACAAAGTAAAAACAGAATTCAAACGGAGTTGAAATAGCTTGAGGTTTGGTAGATTTGTTAGATGTTCCTCTCACGTAAAGCCTAAAATCGTCTTCATTTAGGATGGCACTGGAGCTGGAGTTATAATTAAAACCATTTTGCTTTTTAATCAATATTCAATCTCTCAGAAATAATTAACAGCATATTAAAGAGTTTACTGCCTGACGGAGCTGGATGCCTCTACATCATTAAGCTGTTGAAGCGCTGCTCTTTGACTCCTCATGTCCCATCTCACTGGTTTACTGCGCCTCTGTACAGGCTCTTTAAAATGCTCCTGGAGTCATACTGTACCTGCAGATGATAACACAGCCCACTGATAACACGCAGCGTGTATCCTCCCCCACTCTCACCGAAACATGGCTTTTAACATGTAACACAGAAACATGTGGAGCTACATGAGTGAACGTGTTCGTGACAAAATGTGAGATTTATGCAAGTCTGCTGAATGCAAAAGCTTCCCAGGAAATAAGAGCCATCTATGATTCAGGGTGTATTGCTGAGGGGCGGCCACCTGCCATAAATCCATGCCCTTTCTCCTGAGTGATAATGCAGTCTACACTGGAAGTTGCACAACAAGACAGCACAGAACAGGTCAATAGTTTCTTGCTTTACTAAGACGCCGAAGCCACTTAAGAGCCAAACAGACAGCGCTGCTAATGTCAGCTTACTGACTTCCAGACTCGCTCACTGCATGCATAATATTCAGGTCACACACGTCAACAGGCCACATGTACAAACAAACAGAGCAGCAAAGTGATTATAGCCCAACTTATCAATCATCTGCTTGATCAAAATACGTCACATACCTGTAAAGGTGTACGGAGAACATTAACTACACACACAGTCTAAGCAGTGCTGCAGAATACAGTATGAGAGCACTCCAGTCAGCTGCTGAATTTAACCAGCGCCATCTTACGTCACCAGGAATTGTCTGAGTTTATACAAGATAATAAATTCCTTGGGCATTCTCCAGATGACTTCCATGGTAATTTGGGGCCAGCTTGGTTTTCGTCTACTGCTGATTAAGGAGACAGTAGTAGAGTAAAACATGAGGCTGTCTACGGCGCTTTATGACAGGCCAGGAATTTGTTTTCACGTGGAACGGACAGCTGTCGGTGTCTATACCTGTTCTCCTCACCCTGCACCCGTTCCAGATCATTTCAATTAATTTGGTTTCCTGGAGACAATGTTGCTATTTATCTGGGTGTGGATGAGCAGGGAAGGTAGCAGCAGTCATTGTTGGTTTAAGCTCTGCAGTCAAAATACCTCCTGGCAAAAAAATTGGATTCATCATAGTGAGGTTAGTGACTTACAAAAGCCACAATAGGTCATCACAAAACCAGAGGATTTACCAAACAAGACAGCAGACACGTGAGTTAGGCCTAGAGTCAAAAGTTTTTGGCTTCCACTACTCCATTGACAGGATATTATTTGACGGTAACTAAAAAACAGTGGCTGTCTGCTTCCGGTGCTTCTGAAGGAAGGCTTTTAGGCAAATTATGGATTTGTTACTAGTATTATATGGGTCCAATAACACATCTGGCAATGTGACAACAGTTCACAGGCTTGAAATACACATTCTTTATGAAGTTTGTCTTGATTTTGGCAAGATTTTGAAAAAATATTTTGATATTTATTATGTATGTAGATTTGTTTTAAGGGTATTTAAGAAAATGTTTTTTTAGAATAGAGAACACCACATAGAAAATGATTTTTTACAGTTTAAGATTATTTCCAATCAATTAGATTAGATGCAGATTAGTTTCTCAATGAATTGTTTGGTCTGTGAAACATCAGAACAGTGAAACCCCCCTCCTCATCTGCTTGTTTTGTTTTGTTCAACCAATGGTTCAACCCCAAAGGTATTCAAACATACATTCAAACATTACTGATGTTTGGTAAAGGTGTCTCATCATCTGTGTCTCATAAAAGGATGGGCTATGAGATGACATTAAATTTATACACATCATTGAAAAGGGTGTGATAGTGTAATAAAATGAACTGAACACTGAACTGTACTAAATGTAGTATTTCAACCTACAAATGTCAAACATCAAGCTCAGTCCAGATTTCAATATTTCAAAGTGATGCTGGTCAGTCTCTCTTTAAACAGGATTAAAGCTTAATGTCAGTTGACCACTCAGCACTTATTTCGAGTGAGGATGAGCATTAGTCAACCTGTTAATCAGCTGGTGGCAAGTAAAGGCCACAGCTGCCTCAAACGCCCTTAGGAACTCCGATGACATCCCCACCCAGCGCTCCCTCTGATAGCCCAGCCCCGTCAGAAACACAGGAACTCCCTTCAGCGCGAAGAAGCAGTCAGGCAGCAATCTGAGAGTGTTGTCAGACAGGAGGCAGCAGCAGAAGGAGATACTGTACTACTATTGTGAAATTGGCTGTGGTGTTTCCAATGGGGAACTCTAATTTCAAAGGAGGAAGGTGAAGAAGCTGTGTGGGCAGCTGACATTTAATTCTGCTCTCTGCCGTAATATCTGGCCACGATGAGTCAACATCACCCTTACAGCTTGTAAATTGGCTTGTTTTTAACATTAATAAAGTCAGAATAAAATACAGTTTATTGTTCAGTTTACTGCCCAATGTGCTGCATAAGGGCTGAAGCTAATTTTTTTTTTCGTTGTATCTCTACGTCACATAAAGCATCCAGAAATCTGACAGACATTAACCTGCAGGTCTTTTCAGTCGCAGCAACCTTTTGAGGGACTCATGTATTTTAGCTGCATATCAACTGCAAGAACCTCCAACTTGCTCCCAGGATGCTACTTTCCTGTGGTACAAATAACTATCAGCCTTTTATTTGCAGTTCCAGTCACACTTTAGCCTCAGACTACAAGAGCCATTCATTCACACAGCAAAAAGCACTGGCTGTCACTAAAGGGCTAAATATAGAAACTGATTTTAATGTCATTGATTAATGGTTAGGTAGTTGACCCGTTTAAAAAGGTAAAACAAGGAATGAGTAAATAAGCAAAGGAGAGCAAATCAGAGAAATGTAACTGAAACTTGACTTTAATTGTCAATTATTTCAACATAACTGTGTAAGGAAAATATCCAGAGAAACACTCAAAAGATTATTTTTATTTTGGAGCTAGATACCTAGCCTCTTCTCTCCAATGTATGTCAAACAACAGTGCATCATAAGGAACAACAAGACCACTCTCTGTTGCTATCCCAGACACAGCTTTTTAATCCATTATCAGACTAACTTTCCTAATCTTCATGGTTCTTGAAATATGGGGGGTAATACACTGAAGGATCCTTTATTTCCTGCCGTTTATATCCTGAGGCTTGCGGGCAAAAAAGCCCCAGTACCATGGCCCCTGAATAGTTATAGAGAATTAAAGACCCCGTGACATATTGTAGGTCTCAGCTTGTGTGAAGTGGTTGTTAACCTCTGATCGATCTGCAGAGCTCATCAAAAGTCTTGAGTGCTTTACATTATTGGATGAGATAGAGGCCAAAGCATCCCAACATCGACTGGGGATTTAATTCTTTATGAGTGAATAAAATCACATTCACACAGCTATTGGATAACCAGCACAGACTAATGGGGTTTACGGCACACTTGGAAGCTTGGATGGCAGCTGAAATATTCAGTCATCTCACCAGTATTTATCTGTATTCATAAATAATTACATGTGGTTTATGAATGGCTAAAGAATGTACAGAGGAAAAACTGAACTTGTTCTAAGAATTCTCCTCAATCATGTGATGTTTATCTTGAAAACTAATGGTGTGATCGCTCTTATCTCAAGATGCTGTCACTCAAAATGATTTGTTGCAGTGACAAGTTTACATGTTACATCTTTGCAGTAAACTGTAAAACTCGAGACACTCAGGATTACATTAACAACATCCTCTTTAGGATGCTAAACTTTCAGCAGAATCCGTACAAAAGCCTCATTACATTTGCTAACAGTGATGATGGTGATGATGCACTGTTTTTTTTTTTCACACCACGTCTGGCTGGTGTAAAAGATAAGGCTAATTAACGTGGCACCATTTGCATCTTTACCTCTGCGTTGCAACAGCGAAGGGAAAAGAGCAGCCACAGCAGGCTAATGAATGTTTGATTTGAGAGGGAAGACTTCCTGTCACTTCCAACGCTCCTGACATAACCCTCTCCTAAACCCCTTAAATTCTCCTGCTCTGCTATCTGGCACGGCTGTCGGCGTCTCACCTTTTTCCTGCACCTTCCCTCTCTCCACTTTAAATTCCTGAGTTCATCCCCCCATCCTTGCCCCCCTCCCCTCCCCTCCCACACCTCCACTACCACCACCACCACACAGGCTGCGCTCATTACAGCGGATTTGCATGTCTGCTCCAGAGCAGTATGAGAGGAGATGAAACAGAACTCCCAGTGGCTGCCTCTGCAGAGCTTCACTCATCTGACAGAAAGAGCTCCACTTTGGGCCCCAGACACAGCCAGCAAACAAATGCAGCCTTCTTAAAGGGGCCATACACACAAACACAAACACACACACACAAAGATACTCCCCCGAACAGAATTTACGCTGCACAGTATTCAGTTTAAATATATCTATATGCAGGAAATAAATTGAAAAACAGAACTCAACCTTCCAGCATGCTACTTCCCTCCCTGCACGTTACCAATCAAACCTGCTCAGTGGAGAAAGAGGAGACCACGAGTTATGTTACTGTGCATCCCACTGAGAGATCACACACCAAAGACTGATGAGCATAGTTTTTTTTTTATGTGTGTCAAGGTCTCTCAGCCTGTCCTTAAAGTTTTATTGCAGCCAATAAGACTAAGTGATCATTCAAAAATGCCGGCGACCATCTTTCTTTATAAAGGTATTAGAAAGAATAATCTCATAGTGAGATAACCTCAATTTTAAGTTAAGTTTAAATTAAAAACCTGCTCCAGGTTCTCAAATTTGAGGATTTGCTGCTTTTCTCTGCTTTATACAGTTTGTAAACTGTATATCTTTGAGTTTTTTGAGTTAGTCAGACAAAATAACCAACCTGAAGACATCACTTGGTCTCAGGGAAATGCTGTGGGCATGTTTTACTATTTTCTGGATCTCTTCTGCTCTAAAAGATTAGCTGATCAGTCAGAAAATAATTGCCACATTAATTGAAAATGTAAAAATTGTCATTTCCAACCTTAAATGATATCGTACTGCTATAAACACTAGGAATACTTAACAGAATAAACACTGATTTAACTCTTTATCATTTTTAAAATCCAATAAATATTGTAACATATCATTAGATATAAGGTTTGACTGAATACTGTGCTATTAATTCTGTCCAGCTAAAGGAAGGAAAGATGTTTTGAAAGGAGCAAGTCACAGAAAGTTCCCCATTGCTGTCCTGAACCTCGAGAAGGACTTGAATCTAAACTGCAAAGAGAGGAAGGCTAGTCATCAAAGAAAGCCACAGCTCACAGAATTTCTATTTCTTTATATGTCTAACTTCTGTGCACAGCAGCTAGGTACACAGGTCTCACCTTGCACATACGGTACAACTGAAAAAAACTGCAGCATTTCTGAAAGAACTGCTGGAGTGAGTCAGGGGGTCAAAGTATCAAAGTTTTCAGTATTTAGTTAACAGAGCAGTACTCTTCACATTCTGCAAATATGAAGATGAACACGTTCTCTAACTACCACGTGCTCGTCATCACCTCAAAATTTACCATGAGTTCAAACAGTATGCACACTTCTTGGTCAGCAATACTTTGCAACAAAAAATGGTAAAACCACAAAAAAGGGGAAAAAAAGTCCATGTTTCGTTTTTGGTCTCCTTCAAATGAGGTGCTTTTGTTCAGGATGACTCACTCGGTGAAAGTGGCGCATCATGTGCCATGCGACATGAGTCACCGCAAAGGAGAAGGGCAGAGAGACCTATAACGTGCTAACTCCTGACCTGGCCCGTGTTGTTCCCCACTGACCACAAACCTCACTCTGGTAAAACAGCACTAACCCTCGATGACCTGCAAACTGTGGAGTATGAAGGTCAAAAAATATAATATTTGAAAAGTTAAAACTTATTTATATCCTGTCTATATCTTCTTGGGACAAAAATCAACAAACACTGCTGTTATGAAAAGTCTCATTTCGCAGTGTAAAAATCCATTTATTGCATCATATCGACAAGGAAAATTCTGCTCAGTTCTCCGTCTCTGACTCATAGGTATATGAGGGCTTAGTAAGCAGATAAATAAAGAGAAATTAAAAATGAGAACTTAGGCATTATTTTTGTTTCAAGACTTTCATATCCATATTCTCAGAAAGTGGCATGATTAGGATGAGAATAGATACATGTAAAGATAATTTGTATTTATTACTACTGACATACTGCATGAAGACACAACATCTGGTGAATAAGGAACAAGTCACTGCAAAATAAGGCAGAGCAGGGTTGATTTAAGGTCCCAACACAAAGCAGAGAGCAGCTGGCTCCCTGTTCATAGTCCCACTCATATCTAAATATTTTTAACACAGTCTGCCCCCCCAAAAAAATGCCCAGCAGAAGCTAGAAAGGTTGGGGACTCTTCAGGGAACCACACTGTATCACAGATTAATCTATGTACAAGTTAAGAAACCTGTTGACTGCCGGGTTAGATGACTGTGAAACCGCAATCTGGTGTGAAGACATAAATGACCTCAAAATGTGCTCGCTGCCATTCAGAAATGACTATTCAGTGTTTCACCTTGAAAGCTTTTTTTTTTTTTTTGCAGCGGTTGCAGTGTCCCAAAGTAAAGGTGGTGACAGCGGTGGCGACAGCGGTGGTTGGGCGGCGTTGACGTCATAAGAACCTCTGCTGCTACCACAACAATACACAGCCTACAACCAAACATGTGACTCCCTCAAAATAAAATCAAACTTTACTTATAATATGTTTTATGAGGGAAATTTTAAAAAGTTGAAATTTATTATTAAGCTACACATTTTTTTCTGATGAATGTCACAAGACAAAATGACTGTATGACTACAGGAAATATTATCTTTTTATAAGTAATAAATCCTTAATCGTCTTTCTAATGGTTCTTTGGTATTTTTATACGTTTGAATAACTAAACTCAGCCTCTAACTACACAACAAAGACAACTTATTGCTGAAGCTGACTTTATTAGTACACAGTATTTCATGCAATACAGCAATCTGACAGATTGGAAACTGCTGCCATTTATGAACCAAGCAGCTAAGTGTTAGTAATAGCTAAAAACAGGGGAAAATGGTGAAAAAAAAAAAGTTTTTTGATCTGTACTTTCGATATGGTAATAGGCTGAAAATGCCTTAAAACGTTCACTTGTCCCACAAACATTAGTGCCTAATTGTCATCTGACATACATATCTGCCATGTGACATATTCTGCTCTCCTTCGCCTACAGTCTGTGGTGATGCACAGGATAACATCCTCTCTGCAAAAACTAGACTAGAGTATGTTGCACATTGTACACGAATCGTTCTACCACGGCCACACGCTAAAGCAAGATGAAATGAATCGCACAATAGAAACCTACTGACGTCAGGCTAGACTATCATGTCATCATCTCCAGACATGTCAAAACCAGACCCTTCAAGATTCAATTCATGTTGAATAATTAGCAGTTCAGATGTGACTTTGAAATAAATGGATGCAGCTCGTTCTAGCTTCAGAACTGATTTGCATCTCTTTTGCCTGAAAAGCATATGTGTGGTTACGTGGCAAATAATGTGTGGTGCCGTAGTGAATTTTTGGGTGTGACCACACTTTGCACAAGAGCCAGTAACACAAATAGTTAATTGGCACCAGTATTACCAGTGCTGATCTGCAGCCCAGCCTCTTGGTTCAGTAGCAATATTCTAGCAAACCACACAAGCAGCAAATAGAGGTACATGCTTCTTGTTGCCAACTGAGCAGTGTAGCGTATAGGCGACGATGTAGGTGTGACACTGAACTGAGCAATTTTGCATTTGGGCTTTTATAAAGGCACCAGGAGGATTTCAGTGAAAGCCAAATGTTTGATAAAACAGAATAGGGAAATCAAAATGCTAGAGTGGTGGTCAAAGTGGTTCACCACTGGGACCTCTTAAAAAGAAGCAAAAACATGACAAAATTCATTGGAGAACACAGACAAGATAAAAAAAAAAGAGAGGCAGTCATTTCGGATGACTAAATAGGGATTATCAGGCATAAACCCAAGCAGCAATCAGCATTAACCAAAGACTTGATAATTTGTTCCTCTCCAATTATAGTCACTTTTGTCAGAGCATCATTTTGACTTTCTTTCACTGGACTCGCACAAAAAGGCAGAAATCAGAGCGCTGTGAGCTGCCTGCAGAACTTAGCTGGAGTGTGGCTGGGCTGTTCAGCGCACATTAAGTCATTTAAGTCCCTATGCTCACAGTTCCTCCCTAACCCCCCACTGTACACACCAGTAACCCCCCAGCACTAAGCCTTTCAGACCAAACGCTGCTCTGCCTTCTGCATCTTAATAAGAGGAGGGAAACTAGAAGGGAAGTGAAGGCATGGCAGTCTTTTAGAGGAAGCCGAATAAATGACTGAACACACACCCTGGGGCGGGCATGCCGGGGGGTTTCCAGGAGGTCGGAGCGAGCGGGGCCAATCATGTCAAGACGAAGGCGGCAGACTAAAACAAAACTGACATATCAAAGCAGCCAAGCCTTGTAGAAGGGAAAAGAGCAGCCAAGACACTGCATTCAACGGCACAGCTTGTTTCTGCTTCAATGAGAGACAACACAACCAAAAAACGGCAATTAGCGATTAAAGTGGAAATTCCATTCGCTGTAAAGCGGCATCTTTTTCCAATCAAACACCAGCTCAAACCGTCTGAGTGATCCTATGGTCTTTGATCCCACCGTTGTTTTCTTTTCAGAGGTAAGCAAACTGCAAACCCAGATTTTGGGAGACGGTTTCTGTGCCCTAACTTTTTTATCTCCCATCTTAATCCAAATAATATTTAAGAGCAACTGTTCAAACTTTAGCTTGACAGTACAGCCAAAGCTCTCTCATTACTAAAACAAACTAAAACAAACTGACTAGGCCTTGAGGCGACTTTCACTGATTCATGTAGATAAATGCTTTGTCTACATGTAGAAACCATAATCTCTGACAACCTGGATAAACTGGGAATGTGCAATATAAAAGAACACAGACATTGCAGGATTATGAGAGCACTTAAATGAGTTATGTTTTTAAATTGGCTTGATGAGAGCCAATGTGGCCTTAAACTCAGTTTGCTTCTAATGAGATATCAAAGCTCAACTGTTTACTACGTATCTCCTTTCCTTGTGATAATGAAGGGAATCCTCTGAGGTGGCTGCCATGCTGACACAGCCTTTAGGTGCTTAAACCCAAAAATGGGTGCATTAAGTGCATTTTAATTGACTTATATTTACCCAGTGTATTGTCTTGCAAATAAAAAAGATCCTCTGGCACTCCTAGAAGACTTAAAAAGTAGGTCACTCAGTCTCCTGTGAGTCATAGATTTTGGCAGGAGACCAAGAAGAGCAGGTATGGGAGAGAAGGAGCTAGAGCTGAGAGGGGCCTAATGGTTTACTGATACTATTTCATCGGTATCATAAAGATAATCAAGTTCACTTACAACTCTGTGCATTTTGTTGTACAATATGATATTAAGCAAAATTGGATGCAGAAGTTTAGGGAATTAAAACCAGAAAACTTCAGTGTTAGACACTTAACTGCATCATCAATTTACACACACAAAATTATATTTCTCCTCCTGAGGAACATTTCAGCTTAGTAACTGCATGCAAACTCCTCTACAGTCTTTTCATCCCACCATATAAATTTCCCTCAGTATGGCAGACACACAGATTTCTCAGATTGCAGGTGCAGTCTCGTTCCTCTCCGGGGCCAAGGCCCCGGGCTTTCCTCCCAGGGCCACAGCACCTTGGCAGAGTGGTTGACTTGCGGGGTCAGAGCTGGGCCTGAGATTTCCAAACAGTTACTTTTTTTGAAGGCGGTGACTCAGCCTGGTCAAAGCCGTCAGTCTCAGAGCCACCTAGGGACGAGCACATTTTGAGGAGGCGCTGGTTTGCACGTCTCAGGCCCTATGACCAACACACCGATACTTTCTTAATTACATTGGGCAACTGGCACAGACCACGTCGCCTCAGCCATCGAGCCCCTCCCCCAGCTAACCTCTCCGCCCTCTCATTCATCCACCCTAAGGGAGAGGCATGCAGGCCAGAGGAAGTATGACTCATCTGAGTAACAAGATGCATTCTTCTGAATTCTCTACAGACGTGTTGTTTGCTAAGTGAAGAGCACAGGAGAGTACGGCGCAGAGAGAGATAAAGAAAAAGAAGCACAGATACAAAATTGAACAATAATCAAGTGACAGGCTACGTGTGAGAGCAAGAGAGAGGGATGGGGTGGGAATGACGGGGCAAGAGCGAGTCATCACTTGTGTGGGTTTCCTGGTCCACACAGATCAACATTTCCTCCAACTCCACCGAGAGAATCCTTGGCCTCTGTTAGGGGTTTTCTGAATCACAGATGGAGATTCCAAGTACTACATCTAAGGCTAATCCATCAGGTTTCACACAGAAAAAGAGCAACAAAATGACGACAACAGAGAAAGGCTCTGACGTGCGATTCTGCTGAGCATGCAGAGGACAATGAGGCACAGGGCATTGGGGGTGGGGGTGTGTGAAGAAAAAGTGTTAAATCATCAGGTCTAACAGATCCACCGCAGCTCCTTCCCGACCAACACCACATCTGCAAATCTTGGCACTCGCCCCTACAGATCATGAGCCTCACACACACCACATCACACACGGGCTCCAACTTCTACATGAAGCTATTTCTGGACTAGCCCACATTAACGTCGTTTGAAATCTCAAAACAAACGGAGAGAGAAGCTACACATACACAGGGCCTTTGGGTACGATCGGCCGACGCAAAGCTGTTGAAATGCACCTTGTCTTGTGATTTCGTGATAAAAATTATCAGTCTCCCACCAGTTTTTCTGTCAGCACAGGATGAACCTGAGTGATGTGGCAGTAAACCACATCCTCAAAACTCCACTATTTAACCTTCCTAAGCAGGCTTAGGACTGTGACCTTAATTAACCCTGACCCTCTCTGACTTTCCTCTCTGAGTCTGCAGACTGTCATTCAAACATTGAGAAATTCTTCACAGTTGCTACACTGCACGCTGTAATAAGCCAATAAACCTACAAGAGCTGACATAATTGCGGCTTGTCTTGCACGCCTCCTTTACGGATCCTAACACTGCTGCAGTAAACAAGCAAATACCTTCTACAGAACAAATTACCCCACCGAACGTCACTGACCATCTTCACTAGGTGAATTAAGAAAAGCTGATTCACTCGGGGCTCCTTGGCTGTAAATTTGTGGCTGACAAGACAACCCTCCAAAGTCATGGTGAACTGCACACAGCATGCAGTGTTTACTCAGACTTATACACATGCACCAACCACCGCCTCCCAGGGCAGCAAGATTATCATATCCAATCAAGTCCGGTTTATGGTAGACGCTTCACTTGTCACTGCCACGGTATCAGCCCTAAATTGTCGTGTCATGCATGGCGCCCACAGTGGGGAGCTGAAGGTAACATCTGGGAATATGCGGTTATTAAATCATCATTTCTTGAAGAGATTTTAGTATAGAAGAAGTTGCCTGCATCTGGAAGATGCGTCATATATAAAAGCTGTGGTTGCTCATATACAAAGCCAGTTGTTGGTCCTACAGCTTTTAGTTTTTGGGGGGTTTTTTCTCGGTTCATAACTGTCAGAAGTCCCCCTCCTTTCTATATTAAAACTGTCTCTTGGTATTCAGCCGCTTTACCTGGAAGTGAATTTTTGTATCTGCTGCAGGAGCCACTGTAATGATTAAACCAGATACCAAATGGTATGATGAAAGCCCCGTTCTTATTACTTAAGCTGTGTCAGCTTAGCAAGCTCTTCTTCCTGCACACGGCCCTAATGTCTCCTAAGAGTGTGAATCATATAAGCATATCAATTGCTCCTACTGAGTAAAGAACAAAAAAGCTTAAGAAAAATACAGTGATAACTGAGGGCCCATCAAACTCAAGGACAAAGCATACAGTATGATGAATTATTAAACCCTTCAAGGCATTGAAAAGTCAAGTCAGTCTTATTCATTTAGGACTTGGCTATTCATTAGCGCCCGTCTAAGTAAAATCTCATATGACACAGCTTCAACATATACTGCATTTACTCTGAATTCTTTTGTTTTACATGTCGTTAAGCACCACATTAACTCCCCCTTTAAGGGAGTTGATTTGTAGGCCCCAATTTAATTCGTGCACTACAACCACCTAACACATAATCCATTTATATATATATATATATATATACACTTTTGCTCATGTGCCTCATCCAGTTCCTAGTCTTGAACTTAATGCAAAGATAAGATCAAACCAAACATTTATAATAGACTTACCACAAAATTTATTAGTCTTTTTGCTACCACAAGGCTGGAATGAGTCACAGAAACCACCATGAACTACAAGAGCGGCCAACCCACCCCCCCCGCCACCACCACCACCACTGCCGCCAAACCCCCACCCCCCACCCCACCCATTTCTCCTACACTTTCTAAACTTACCCAGCAAGCTGCAGTGTGGGTAGTTACAGCAGTTCCCCTGTAGAGAGAAGGGACCTGATTAGTCAGACTGGGGAAATAAATGGCTAAACACTTTGAGATAAAACATGTATCCGAGCAAATGTGCTGATAATATTAGGCAACGAACCAGTTGAATTAAACATCACATGCTTCCCTCACTGATTCATGTCCACATCCAACTGCAACCTGGGACATGAACTGGTGCATATAGGACTAGTTCACTGACAGATTCAACTCAATAGACTGGGAGGAGGTGGGATGAGGAGAACTAGGCAGTCAGTGTATTGCTGGATGAATAAAAAATGAAAGTGTAGTGCTTCAGTAAATTCGCTCTCTCCATCCCATGAGGAGGGTTGGTGGGTGAAGGGGTGGGGGTGACGGTGGAGTAGAGGCTCGTTTGAAAACTGAACCAGTGCTGCATTCCCACATCCACCCGTATCCAGCGAGGGGCTCTTTAAAAATTCATTAATTTACAGCAAAAATAGATTAAAGCACCCAGCTGAGCAAAACTCAAAATTTGGCTCCTGAATAACATTAATGATAAAACATCTCCCTCAAGCCCAGGGGGTTTTGCCTGAAGAAACAGTGCTGGCTTTTTTCACCTTACAGCACCTTGAGAATAATATATTTTCAATCATTACTAAAATAATGCATTTCTAATTGTCATTTTTAATTACGCTTTTCTTCGGATGAGAATAAAAAGGGCTGAGCAAAAACCTGCAAAAACTAATTAAAATCCATCCAAGGATATGCCATTCCCATGATGCCATGCCAATGTCATTCTATTCACCATTTGATATCTCAGCTACAGAGACTCAATGACAGCTGCTCCAGGCCCCCAAAAACGCCTAGAACTGCAGTTACAGTAATTGCTCTGGCCAGCACTAAATGAGGTTCACTTAAGTGCAATTATCCCCCTCTGATCTCTCACATAAAGAGACTTCTTTAACATGGAGAAGTGGGCTCACACAATGTGACTGCAAACAAGATTCAAATTGGAATCAGGGAGGCATTTCCAGCAGATGAATGGCTTCATAGCTCATCTGCATTCTAGTGATGCACGGCGTTGCTAATGAAGACTGAGCCAGTCCCCTCTCACCAACACAAACCTCCATAAGAGTAAAACTTCACACTGGATATAAGCAGAGTACGGGGGTAGAAATTTCCAAAAAAATGCCCAGTTGTTTGGCGTGAGCCGCATTAGACGGACAGCCTGGACTCCACGCAGAGTAAACAGCTGTTAAAAAGAAAAGGAGGATCCTTTTCTTTATTATTTTTTGCCCATCCAAGGTGAAAAACCCACCGAAGGACAAGATGACGAGCAAAGCGAAAAGAAAGAAGCTCCAACCTAAAATAACTTCACATTGCCAAGCTAAGAGGAACTGAAACAGGCCCACTTTGGATTCGGACCAAAAATAAGTCATTGTAAAAAAAATACTAAATGGAGGCCTCTGACCAGCAGCATCACCCCTATGCCATGCCAAAAAAACATATCAGCCAGTCCTCATGAATAAATTGCCATCTGCCAATCGCATAACACAATAGGTTTTCAGCCTTAGGGGGAAGATGTAGCGGTCTAATAGGGGTTGCTACAGAGGGTACCTGTTGGGTGCTGTCCAACTACACAGGGTGGTGAGGGAGGGGGTGTGAGGGGCTGTGATGGCCATTCATGTTGCCACAGGCTCAACTACCACCAGGAGTCTGATAACTGCATCTCACGGATGGCCATTTGAATAATCACTTCAACAAGGGGAGAAATTAAAAAGCCTCTCAGTGAGATGGGGCTAGGCACAGGGCCACATGCTGAATTCCAAATGAGGCACTGGTATTCAAAAAGTAGAAACCCATTCTAAATTCACTCTACTATACCAGCTAACTGACCCCTGACATCTATCCAAATTAGCTCCACATCGTGTCATTATTCTATTTAATCTATTAAATTATACACCATCAGCCCCTGAGCTGAACATCATCTGTGACACAATGATGAAACGTCAATATTTATTTACACATAGTTATTCTATAGTGCTTGTCTTCTACAGATGATGACAAAGTAATTTTCCTACAGAGATGATAGATGATTGTGCTAGCAGCGACACAGACACACACACGCTAACACACACACAAACACCAAAGAGGAAGACCTTGGAGAAGTAGGCGTCCTGTTTTTAAACCATTAGGCAATAGACTTTTCAAACACCACTGCAGGCTAAAACCACCATTAACGAGAAGCTGTATCACATCCTCCCATTCACACTTTTAAACAGTTACTGTGAGAAGACACAGATGTGTAATCTTTTGCCGTTCACTCTTCGCAGCTCTTCAGTCCATTCATCAAAACCATGAGGTTGTTTTGGAAAAAAAAAGGGGGATGGGGGGGTGGGGTCGATAACAAGGCATTAACTCTGCTCAGTGTGATTTAAGAGTGAATAACAAAGAATTGTCATTTTACTAAGAATGTCTACACTTATAAATCAACACAAATGTATGAAAAATATCCTTTAAACATCAGCCTGCGCAACATCTTCAGTCATGAACAAACTGCTTATAAACTAACAGCGTTTGATGCATGCAATAGTGGCTCTCTGAGGAGCAAATTTTTACAATGTGTGTGCCGTGATTCATATTTCTGCACGCAATCTGTAAAATGGCACGCGTCGGCTGTACTCCAGGTCTATTCTTTAACAGCCAGCCAGCAAACAACAGCAAAATGTCACTTTCACTGTCTATGCCAATTATTCCACTGCTGTGTTTCACACAGTTGTTACAATTGGCAGAAAGTTGCAGCTTGTAAAACAACACTCTTTCTAAAAAGCTGAATTTCGTGAATGGCATCATGGTCTAAAGGTATGTATAGTGAGGCAGCTGAGACCTATCTCAGACTAAAGAGAGCTAAACTGCCTCTTTAGCATCATTTCTTGAAACTTGGAACAAGAGAAAGTGCAA
Source organism: Lates calcarifer (assembly GCF_001640805.2). Classification (NCBI taxonomy): domain Eukaryota; kingdom Metazoa; phylum Chordata; class Actinopteri; family Centropomidae; genus Lates; species Lates calcarifer. Next base: position 2,018,404 of record NC_066852.1, read on the forward strand.
TAGCAGGATAATTCACCGAAAAAGTGGTAAACAAGTAACATTAATTTCTAGACAACGTGCCAAATGAAACTACTCTGGCTCTGCTTACCTGGATGGAGTACCATCCAAACTTAAACACCATGTGTCCTCAGCTTCATGCACAGATAGCCTTGGTCCAGACAGCTAGCTGTAGGCTTGCTATTTAAAGGATGGGTGATTAAGAAGCAAACCAGGTCTGACCTTTGATTGTGGGTGCTGACTAAGGCTATGGGCATTTTGTTAGTTGAAGCATAAGGTCTGGCAGGGTTGGGATGTTTGGGAGGGAATTTAATGTTTTGTTTTAGTCATAAATTCAACCTTTTTATGCTGAATTTGAGGCAAAATGAAACTAAGCATGAGAGTATATGATGATCAGATAATAATTTGCACCTCGCTGCACCTCAGTAATTTCAATAAGACCGTGACTTCATTGATAAAACTTGCACAAGTTGACAGCGAGGCAGATTAAGAGTTCAGTCATCCATCCTCTAATAAAGGCCGTCAGGATAAAGCAAGGACACAGTTTTGTGTACAGCTGCACGCAAATGCCACAGCTGTTTAGTTTAAAGTTGCAGCATTAACTAATCAGTGTCTGCCCTGTGCGATCACACACCAACTGGTTGAAACATCAAAGCCGAAGGGGAGCATGGCCTGAGAGATGTCTTTGCACACAGGAACAAATATTTAACTGCAACACCGTCTGTGCCACCTCAGGGCAATCCACAAGGGTACACCACCAGAGGCGAGAGACAGCCCTGAGATCAAAGTCAGAGGCATAAAATTCACCTGAAACGCGCTTTTGCACTTGTTGATTGTCCAGCCACATGACAAACCTGCGCCCTGTCATACGCCTCGACTAGTTTTACATACGTGGATCGTTATTTTGTGGAGGAATTTATTAGCCGACCGAGAAACAGACGATTGACAGACGAGAAAAACACGCTGCAACAGCTGTGAGTCAAATACCATCAGAGCACGCAGGAAAGCCAAATGACACTGGGCTCTCTCACACACACAGACGCACACACACACACCTCATGCTGGACACACAGCGTCTCACATACCAAACAGCTAGCTAACGATAGCTGTTGGAGGGCTGGGATAGGTCATTATATCCCCCCTAACGCGAGGAAAATACACACACACACCTAGTCCTGGCCCAGGAGAGAGCGCCGACAACGCTCAGCTAAAGTTAGCTGGCTACCAAAACTGGCTAGCTAGCTGTCAAAGTTGCCCTGTCAGTTGTCACCGGTTGCACGGCGGTGCTAGCAGGCTAACGCAAGAGCTGTCAACTTGGAGAGTTACAGCAACACGGCCGGGGTGTACTAACGCTGACCACGGGGCGACACTGACTGGCTCTCTGGGAAAAGAGGTGTCCCCGCACGCCCCGCCACAGCGAGCGGAAAGCGGTGTGTCAGGGGCCTGTTCACCGGGCTCAATCCCCAGAACTTCAGTGCAGCTCACTTCCCCGTTAAAGTCGTCCATTTCGTGGGCCTTAGTTCAACTTCCATGCCCGTGTAGCTCACTTACTCTGGGTGAAAGCTGCCGTGTCGGTGGCTCTCTGTAATCCTCACGGTAGTTTCAGAGTAACTGCCCCCTCCCCTTCCGTCCACCTCCTCTTCTTCAGCTAGCGGGAGCCCCCCAGGAGTGTCCTGCGCTCTTGACGTTATCGTCCTGTGCAAAGAGCCACCGTAGCCGTAGCTTCGCCGGTGTGCCCGCGGTGCCGTGGCGTCCCTCCTCAGTTTCTCTCCGCCTTCTCTCGTTCGCCTTTCTCTCGGCGGCCGAGCCAACATCCGGGACTCTCTCTCTCTCCCCCCCGCCCCCTCCTCCGGTTTGGTTAAGTGCCCGGAACTACTTTCACATAGGACGACGCACATGAAGCTTTTTTTTCCCCCTCTCCGTCTCACCACCCCTGCCGCCACAGAAACTAGCGCGCGGTCGAACGCACAAGCCCACAGTGGAAACAGCAGTGCGTGCAACCCACGCAAGACGATTATCTGTAGCCTCATCAATAAATTAGCTTTATTTAGAAAGCACTGTCTGTGAATATCTCGACCTCTAACATGGGCCATCACCCAATAAATAAAGACACAATAAAATAAGTCAGCATCACAGAAAAGAAGCAGATAAAAGTAGAGGATTGTTCACTGTCTGATAAGTCAACTTTTATAAAGGTGGAGGAAAAAATTCAGATCCTTTACTTAGGTGAAAGTACAAATACCACACTGAAAAAGTACTCTGTTACAAGTAAAATTCCTGCAGTGAAAATATTACTTGAAAGAAAGTGTGTGGGAATAATCAGGAAAACATGAAGAATTAAAAGTAAAAGAAAAAATGGCCCAGGTGACTGTCATACTATTATATATCATTCAATTATTATGACTCATGGATTAATGCAAAAGCAGGTGATTTTGAACTATTTTGTTTGGTTATTTTCACTACAGATGAACCTGTTAGTTCTTTTATCAACTAACGACTGATTGTTTGGTTTGTAAAAATTCTGAAAATTGTGAGAAATACCCATCACAGTTACCCAGAGCCCAAAGGCACATCATCAAATAAAAAAGGAAAAGCAGAAAATCCTCTTATTGATGAAGCTGTAACCATGTAACATTTAACATTTTTTTGCTATTTAATTTTTTGTCAGCTGTCATTTAAACTGTTCTTTAAAAAAGACAATTAATCAATAATCAAAATCACCTCTTCATTCTCTGTCGACCAGCTACTTGATTAACTGACGGATCATTTCAGCCACATCTCTGGTTGGTCTCTGGGTAGCTGAGGAAATAATGAAATGTATAGTGGGGACCAGCAGGGGCAAAACAACTGATTTTTGCCTTGGGGCCCCTCAGCAGGTTAAGCCCTGATTGTATACAACAAAAAATAAATAATAAAAAATAACAACAACTGACAAGAAAACACACGGCTGATAAAAACAACAAGATTCTGATCTATAATTAAATATGCATCTATCAGGAGTCTTTTTAGGTGCTGTAAGTGTTCCTGCTTTTAACCTCACTAGAGACCAGATACATGGGTTTACATATAGGATTATTGCATAATTTAACTATTGGGGGAAAAACTAACTAGTGTCATTTATTTATTCATTTTCAGTGCAGAGGAAAAGTCACGTAGTTCCCTATACCATGGTATAAATGCTGTTTCAAAATCCTGCTGTTGAAATATTGAATTTATTCATTCATTCTTCTTTTTTTTCTTGACCTAAAAATAGCCCCATTTAAATGAAGTGAGTTTTAAAAAAATGTATTGCCCTTTAAAATCCCACCATGTCTAACTCGTCACTGTGCAATGTACTTTACTTAACTTTACTCCCAGGAGGATATGACCTCAGTGTCCTCAGTGGTATCTACAGACATGGGAGTCATGAGTCCACTGAGTTGACCTTGTTTTAATTTTATTTTCTTTCCTGCTGTAATATAACTGTTATTTTGCCAAATGCTAGTTTTCTATAAAAAAAAATGCTTTATGGTTTTACTAATAACTGTATGTGCTTTCTCTGCACTCAGAAGGCTGTAGGTTCAGTGTGTGTGGGCCTATAATAGAGACAATCAGGAAAATATCAGTATCACTGTCTCCAGCAGTGGAAAACAGTGGGCCTGTGAAAAGCCTACACACCTCTCTGATATTTTTGATAGCTTAGTAACTAAGTTTGCAACAGTGACTTCTGACTTATCAAATGCAAACAGCCTAGTTGATTCTTGAACTAACACACAGGTGAACTGGCTCATGAAAACCTGAACCATGTCTCAGTTTATCTGTTTATTCTAATGGTGTCTTAGTTGATAAGTTTTTATCCACACGTGAATAAATATATCGACAAACTTTGCGGAAACTGATCAGATTAAACCACATATTCAGTGACTGTTGTGATCGTCCATTCAGCAGTGCAACAGCGCCACCTGTGGGCTGATCAGTAGGACTGCTGTTATTAATACAACACCCTGACAGAGTGAAGTCAAATGATCAATCATTTTTTAATATTTACAGAGATAACTGATAAGGACTGGTCCTGCCCAGTGTTGTCTAATGACAGGGTTATAAAATCTGGAACAAACTTATTTCAACCACATTATTTTCAACATACCTCCGCAAAGGGTTTTAGGCAATGACTTCTTTTTTTTAATGAATAAATTTAGCAATATTCATTTTTTTCTCGTAAATTATTTTTTTAAAAAATCGCTCTTCTTGTATTTAGCCTCATCAGAGGAAAAAAGAAAAGCTTTTTAAAAATATTTTATAATTATATCAAGTCATTCAGTCAAATCCAGAAGAAAAAATAGATTAAAGAATATGTCAAGAGTTAAATGTCAAATGTCAAATCTGTAGTACATGTGTTTGTAGCAGTCTGGTGCAGATTGGATTCCCAACTGAATCTTTGTGGCTTAAAATTGAAATCTGATGATCAATAAATTCTGTTATACAAATTATTTCTAAACCTAGTTTATATGAAGTGTGGGGGAAATGGAAAACACTGAGAAGAAACTACAGATTTCAGATATTCGGTGTTATTTAGAATTTCTCTCTTTTTTCATTTTCTATTTTATATATGAATGTTGTTACACATCCATAATGCACCACAGGAACCATAACTGTCAAATAAATGAAGCACAAACCCCAGCACTTTTATATAGGCTACTTAGTATTTTATGTATTTTAACGTAACAATCTAATGTTTTTTAATATTAATGTCAATGTCTCTCTGTCCTTTTATTACTTCTATTGTCTTACATGTGCTGTGTACTAACAGGGTTTTGTATTTTTGTGACAATGACAATAAAGCTTTATATCTACATGAGAGATTCAAATAAATAGAATTTTACAAAACTCACCAATAATAACAGGTCCAACTGTGCACCCAGATCCATCAAAAAACTTTTGACAAATTGGATTTCAGTTTATGCCATTCCAACGTTTCCAAACTATTCACAAAAAGTCAAGAGTCAGAGGAGACAGGGAATCAGCTACAGATATTTCAAGTCGCTTTTTTTTTGTCACGATACTTGCTGAGTCAGTGGGACTGTCCAGTTCAAAAGATCCCCTTTCAGAGAAATTCCCCTTTTCCTCTACGAGACTATCTGATGATGCTAATGTTTCATAAAGTCTCACACCTCTTATGAAAGCGAGAAAGTGACTGACGCACTGCTGCTTCACCATCCTGACTGAAAAACACCATGTGTGTTAACGGCAGTACCGCTACCCGCCACTGGGGGCGCTGACGGTTTTCTCCTGCGTTTAAAAAGACCAACGAAACTCCAGCTTACTGACTTCAGGAAGTGCAGAAGTTGTTGTCAAGCTGCCTGAGAGCAACCCCGAGACCGAAAGTAAGGCATTAGCACTTTTGTCTGTAAGTATTACAACAAAATAGAGTTGCTTTTTGTTTCATTCAGGTTATCTTCACGGCGGTAAGTTATTTTTCAAACAGCAAGTGACGTTACGTGCTGTCATTTTGCACAAGAGGGGACTAAACCTAAAACCTAAACCTTGTTTTTCTTACGTCATGTTACTTAACGATTTCCGATAAATTCAGAAAGTTAACACCTTATTTTTGACTTCGATAAACATATTTGAGTCCGTGTTTTCTGTGGTGTCAGCTGCCAGCAAAGAGACTTTACTGGGTAAAATGTCAAATTCATGCACGCACTCTAAGGCAGTGATAGAAAGTAACTAAGTACATTTACTCAAGTACTGCATTTAAGCAGTTTTGAGGTACTTGTACTTAACTTTAGTACTTTAATAATTCTACTCCGCTACGTTTATTTTACAGCTGTAGTTACTACTTACTTTTAAGATGAGGATTTATTTCCAACATTTGGAAATATAACACGTTTTTAAAAAACACATGTGTCAGAGAAAAAAGTCCAGAAACAAATTTGTGTATCAGAACTTTTTCTTCCCCTTTCCCACAACCCCTCAGATTTAGTATTTCTAATATACTTTAATACTTTTACTTTAATGCTTTATCTACATTTTGCTCCTATTACTTACTAACTTTAACTTCAGTAGGATTTTTCATGCAGCATTTTTATATTACTGTCTTGGTACTTTTACGCAGAAAAGAATCTGAATTCTTCTTCCACCACTGCTCTAAGGTTTGTGCACACTTTAAAAAAAAAAGGTAAATTAACACAATGTTATTGTAAGGATTTGTAAAATAGTGTGAAGTCTAGTAACATACTGTGATTTTAAAGTTTATGTGCATCAGGTTTTTGTTGAATATGTTTCATGGTGTTGATTCAGCATTTGTAGTTTGTCTTGCTGATGATGAAATGTGTTGTGTTATACTGAGTTTCTCAGTAAAACCTCAACACCACCACAAACTGCAGCAAAAAGACCATGAAGTTGACTCAAGTTGACTCTATAAAATAGTCTCAGTGAAAATTTAAAGATCCCCTCCAGGCATGTTTGAAGAAATATAAAAACAAACTGCTTAGAGTAATAATTTGTGTCTAATATGGTTTTTACAATGGCATCTAAAAACTTTCCAGAGTCATAAATATGCAAATAGGTATTTTAAACACTGTGGTTTGTTTAAATGTGTTAAAGGGGAGAGCTGGGTTAATACTGGATATTTGAGGCTGACACAGAGTTAAAACTGTCATAACGGTGTATTGACAGACATATATTTTATCACACAAACACATAATTCATGCAGATGTTTTTTAGAAGGATTCCTTCCCTTTGTAGTTGAAAAATAAATTTGGCAGTGCTCTCTAGTGGACAAACTACATAATGGCGTCACGGTTTTTAAATTACCTCACATTTCTACTTTGAATTTCTATGCTGCCACATTAGTTGGCATATTACTTACAATTTAGTACTGGACTTCCATAAACTTGTGGGAGTTGCTGGTCTAAACTGGTTCTGCAAAGACAGGATTATTCAGATGTTTAATGCAGTATATGTTTTTTCTCATAGGATTCACTGCTGCAGCTGTGTCTGATTTCTACTGTCTATCCTTCATTAAATCATCAGAGGTTATTATCTCAGACTTTAGACTCACTGCAGAACAACAAAACACATTATTTATTATTAGCAGGTGAGCTAAACTGATGTTGAAAGTTCCCATGTAAACACAGGTCTGACACTCTGCTGCATAAACCCCCCTTCTGACAGTGCTTTCTCTCTCTCATCAGATAATGGCTGAGCCCAGAGTATCATCCATTGACGGGAAGTTAAATGAAGAATTTGCCGTTCCCTCCCATGTCGAGGAGGTTAAAGAGAAGATGTCTGCCTTTGCCAAGCATCACGCGGCCGCAGGTCGCAGGGTGGTTCTCATCACATCAGGAGGCACCAAAGTTCCCCTGGAGTCACGCACCGTCCGCTTCCTCGATAACTTCAGCAGCGGCCGACGAGGAGCCTGCTCAGCAGAGTATTTCATAGACTCTGGCTACGCTGTCGTCTTCTTGCACAGGCATCGCTCCCTCTACCCTTACACCCGTACGTTCTCAACCATCAACATGCTGGACGCCCTGCAGTTCAGGAGTGATGAAGCATTTGGTAACTCCGGTGAAGTGGTGGTGAACCAGAAGGTGCTTCCGAATATTGCCAAAGTGCTGAAGAGATACCAAGAGGTGAAAGACAGCAGGCTTCTCCTGCCCATTGAGTTCAGCACTCTGTCAGAGTATCTGCATCTTCTCAAAGCAGCAGCGCAGGCGCTCAGCACAATAGGTACAAATCAACAACAGATTTCAGGTTGAAGCTGTGGCTCTTCTCTCACATGTTATTCATAACTTGTCCTCATATGTTTATTCTACACTTAGGATCCATGGCCATGTTTTACTTGGCTGCAGCTGTGTCCGATTTCTACATCCCTGCATCTGAGATGCCTGAACACAAAATCCAGTCTTCCAATGGTCCTCTTCAAGTGAGTGTTTTTTGATTTGTTTTTTAGCCATGCTCATGACTTGGCTTTAGGTTTGGCAGTGTTGATCTATGGGTTTCTTGTTTATTCATCACTTTTGATTATGATTTAATACCTGCAAAACTAGTGACATTCCCTTCAGCCTCAGCTGTAGCAAATGTTTGCATACTAACAAGAAAAACTAAGATGGCGAACGTGGTAAGCATTCTAGCGTAGCATGAGCACAACAGCGTTCAGCTCAAAGCACTGCTGTGCCTAACTGCAGCCTCAAAGCATGGCTCAAGACCCAATCTTGTTATTCACAAGAATTTAAGTTTTTCCTCTCCTTCAGCTCAGCTTGAACATGGTCCCCAAGATACTGTCCCCGTTGGTGAAGGACTGGGCACCACAGGCGTTTGTCATATCTTTTAAGCTGGAAACCGACGCGGCCATCCTGCTGGACAAGGCTCGACGGGCTCTGGAAACCTACAGGCACCAGGTGGTGGTGGCCAACGTACTGGACTCTAGACGGGGTTACGTGGTGGTGGTGACCCCTTCCACTCAGGCTGAGCTGATCCTCACCGAGGAGGATGTGAAGAATGAGGTGGAGATAGAGGAGAGGATCGTGAGCAACCTGACGTCGGCACACCAAGAGTTCATAACTCAACAAGTGGGTTGATGGGTCGTCGCCCAAGTCAGCGAAGTTGTGTCTGTGCTCTTCCCTGTTCCTGCGCTTGAGTTTGGCTTAAATTCATACCTGCCTGTTCTGCTGACAGTGTTACAGTGTATCCAGTATGTTGTATGGTTGCATTAACCTTAGTGATAACTGTAACTATAAACACATCATGCCTTCCCTCCTCCTTTTTACCTGTTCTAAAATGGGCCTCTATGGTTATAAGACAGTCTCTCTGCAGGGACAATATACAACTTATCGACAGTTTATAAAATGTTTATTCACTGTGCAGGACCCCAGGACATTTTTATGTCTTTTCTACAACAATGACTACTGGTTGAACAGTTCTGTGATATGTCACCTATAATAAACATTTACAAGTACAGTCCATCTGTATTTTTTCCATCCCATAGCTACACCTGGCTTTATATTTTGGACTCTGTCTTGGTTACTTAAGTTTGATGCTCTTCTTGACACCAGCACGAATACCAGACATCTCTCCGCTGTATCTCGTCTCCTCCCGACGAACATCCCGGACCTGGCGAATATAAACAACATTTGTTTGACATTATCAGCATAGACTCTTGATTAAAACTAATGAGCCTGCAGACGGTCCCTGGAAGCTTTATGATAAATATCATCAATGAGTGGAATACAAACCTGTCCCTTTCTGCGGATTTTGGCCCGTCTGAACTTCTCTCTGTGCTTGACTCTGGGATTACGGTCAATTTTCTTCCTCTTTGGTGTCAGCCCCTTGTTCTTGGCCATCTGTGGACAGGGTAGAGACACAGTTAGAGTAAATGTTCAGAAGTGTTTTTGTGAGATGATCCAAAACTTCTGAAAATCCTTCCCCCCTCTAAAAAATTATTTTCTCTGTTTAACAAACTATAAAAAGGGGAAAAGCAGCCATAACAGGAAACTAAATATTTCTGTTTGAACATAATTTACTCTGGACCTGTCGCACAAATCCTTCTTTCATCGTTATTTTAATGACTCAACTTTCTCAACTTGTATCCTTTCATGTTGGTGTATTATCAATGTTGGACAGGAAACCTTATCACTGGGTTTGTCACTGTACGTCTTCCATATGTTATAAATAAAGTTGGTTTAAAAAACGCAGATTCTCTTTTCCTAATTCCTTATCAGTTCTCCTTTGGGTCTCGTGATGTTTTCTATCGAGGTGAAGGAAAAGTGGTTAGGAAAGGAGACTGTAGTCCTACAGATGTAAGTCCATAAACATCGACAACTTCCTGTAGTATATGTTGGACTAATCACCGGGAATCGTCTGTATTCACCTGATCTAATGGTGCTCTGTTTATACTGAACAGCTTTTCAAGTTACTCTGGCTGAGAAATGTCACAGCTGTGAACACTGATATTTCACTGTGTGACTGCTTGTAACTCAGTACCTGGTAAGTGATTCCTCTCTTAGCATCTGGATCCAGCTCCTCCTCCTCACTGTCATTCTCCGCCAACCTGCAACAGATTGAGTGTTTATTGGGCCGCCCCTGAATTAGTCTGTTCCCACCTGCTATTTCTAAATTCAGATCATACTTACTCTTCAGCTCCTGCGTCGTCGCTCTTTCTCTTCAGTTTCACTCGCTCCTCCATGTCTTTGTAGAAACGCAAAGCGGCTTCCTCGTCCAGGTCGGAGTCCGAGTCCTCCTCGACCTCAGGCAGAGTTTCTCCAGAGTCCTGCAGCCAATGTGCAGTCATTAGCTTTCCATATTAAACATCAACAACTGAGGATGTCCTTTAGGTCTGTGAAGGGAGCTCATCCAAAACTATCTCACCTTTTCCTTCTTACTGGAGACTCTGGTCTTCTTGCTCTCTGCTGGCCTCCCAGGTGCCTTATCTTTCTCCTCACCAGCCAGCAGTTTGCGAAACTGTGGTGCAAGCCGAGCATCCACTGCTCCCAGTTCATTGATGAGCTGTTGGAGAGTCAGTAAAGGGCGGCTTTCATATCACGGACCTGGATCCAAGTACACTTCGCCTCAAAGTCCAGTTCATTTGATTAGCAAACTAAAAAAGTCCAAACTAAAAAAAAAAAAAAAGACTACAGTGCATTCAGAAAGTATTCAGACCCCTTCACTCTTTTCAGGTCTCTTGACAGTTGGACATACATGATGAAAATAAATGTCCTAATACTGTGTGTCAGTGTGTGGACTTACATTTCTGTAGGTGAGCAGCCTTTCGATCACAGGGTGGTTATGAGCAGGAATTCGTTTTGCTTTCAGCACCAGGTAAAAGCTGATGTTTGTGCAGTAACTGTGGCAGGAAACAAAGATTAGTTGTCATTCAATGAAGGACAATGACGAGAACTGGAGATTTTAAGTTACAATTTCATGACTTACTTCAGATAAAGCTGCTGTTTTGTCTTGAGGTAGCCAGCACCCTTTAGAAAACAGGACCAAGGTTATTTAGAGTCACATATTTTATTGCCATAGATACACAGCTGCAATATTAAATGTTTCTTGGTACTCCCCAAAACACATCTACACTACAAGCTTACATCACATAATAAAAGTAGTAAGGATAAAAGTTAAATGCACTCACCTTTCCTGGTGGGATCTTTCCATCCTTCACCATCTGCATGAGGGGCTGCAGCTCATCCTTCAGTTCAGTCAGCTGTACACATAAAAACAGATATAATTCACATTTATTACATGTGTGTGTGTGTGGTTCATTAAATGTGAGATTGTTTAACAGGCATGTTTTGGGTGTATATGTGTTTTACCTTTGTCTTGAAGTCCTGAATAAGTTCAAGCAGCTCTGGTGATTCCTTCTTCAGAAGCTTCATTTTTTCCTTCTGAGACATCTGCTTTAGGTCTTTCACAATCCTCTCCTCTTTTTCTATCGGTCTTCTTTTCATCCTTCTCCTCTACTGCAAACTCCTAAACACAAAACAGCAGAAGTCAAACATAAAAAAAAAATCATCTTCACAGGTGGAATTCAACCAGGTGTAGAGGAGAGTTTTAAATAAAAAAATACCTGAAAAAAGTTTAGATCGTAATCCTCCTCGCTCAGATTTGCAGCCAAACGTTTCTGGATGTTTTTCGCCTCCTCTTCTTCCTCTTGTTCCTCAGCCTCCAACTCTTCTTGTGATTTCCCTTCTGTAATAACACAATTTAAATGTTGCACAAGTGAACTCTAGCCACACACACGACAAAATTATCATGAATTGCCTCAATAATATTACTGGAGATAAAAGATGCTCACTGGTGGTCACGTAATCAGAGTCGTAGAACATCTTCTTCTTCTTGCCCCACGCCAGTTCATTAGGAAGGTCTGGGAAAAACAACTACAGTTAAACAGGCAAGTTCCACCAAATAGTAAACAAAATCTGGATATAACTGATGATTTATTTTTACCTTCATCTTTTTTCTCCTCTAAATCGCTCTCCATGTCCTCATTCTCTTCCTCCTCCAGCTCCTCCTCTTCCTCAGACTCAGAATCGTCCAGAGGCATCACTTCCTCCTGTGAAATTCAGACGAGCGTGAATTTTTGCTCCTGGACCGAGTCGGTTTTAGGATAAATCTAAAACAAACGCAAAAACCGAAAAAGCGCATCACCTCATCGTCCATTTCCTCCACATCGCTTTCCATTTGAACGCCACGGGCGAGAAGATTCTGCCGGCAGGAGAGAGCAAAGGAGAAAAAGAGAAAGAGTGAGACCACTGAAACACCACAAACTCACTACAGAGCTATTAACAAAGTCAACTTACTGCAATCTTCTCGTCGTGAAACTGATCGATTTTGTCCTTTGGTGTACTGTGATGATTTCTGAAAGGAAGAAAGAAGACAGCTTCAACACAACTGACAGATGTGGTGACGGTCTTTAACGTATAACATCACAACGTGACATTAGATATTATCAGATACTTTGTTATAATATTTTCACATAGTACTAGCACCTGCAGTTAAACTCAAAATACTGTCACATTTATATTGCAGTCAAAGTACTGATTCAAAAATGCAAATGAAAACAACACAGAGAAGAAGGCAACTGCATACTGCCCAACAAGAATAATAATAATAATAATAATAATAACACTGAAAATAAGCAGCAGAAAGTGGACAGACTTATCAGTTATCCATGTAGGAAAATAACCTGTGTAGGATTTATTCAGGATTGATATATATGCAGAGTAACAGTAGTGTCAGACTTTGAAGTACATTTAAAAGTGACATATCTTCTGCTGAGTCCTCTTACCTTATCAGGGACAGGCATGTTCTTGTAGGCTTCAGGATCATCTTCATCATATTGCTCTGTCTTCTTCGGTCTCCGTGGTTGTTTAACTCTGAGCGGTAAAGAGGACAGCAGACAGATGTACTTAAATTCAGAGGACGCTTACTTCTCCCACATCTCCTCTGCCTATCGCACGGTACCAACTACACAAACCACAGTCTGTGTTCCTGCAGGTCCTATAGGAAATGTGGAGGGTCTTAGCGTCATGGTTATGAACTTATTAGACCCCAGACAGCTACAGTTTACTCCTCAACTCTTCTTTGACTTGTTTTTAACCTTAAATTAACAACCAGACTAAAACATGTAAACGTGCAGAAGCTAACTTTAGCCAAACTCACCTTTTTTGTCGAACCATGATGGAAGTGAATTAAGACTTCGCTGCTGCACGTCAGCAAACAAACGTTAAAATAATAACTAAACAACACGTTTAACCTCCGGTGCCAATGTTAGAAGACTGAACCAAAAGAAAACTGTAAATATTCAGATGAGTTGTGTGAGATGAACACACTTCTACCCTGGTTACCATGTGCTTCCGTGAGTTCTTCTTCTCGTGCAGTTTTAATGGCACAGCGCCACCTGCCGCACTGGAGTGTGTAACATCAAAACTTAAAGAAAGAAAAGAAAAATAATAACAAAAGGAATAAAATAGAATAGAATAAAAGGAAATATAATAGATAAGAGGACTCCTCTAATAATTCTAGGGCATCAATGGTGTGTTTTTAGTTTTATAATTTTGTAGCTTTGCTATTTTATTTCCATATACTTCAGTGATTTGCAGTAAAGTGCTGGTTCTCAACAGTAAGGGAGTATTTTTTAGTATTTTTGTGTCTTTACATTTACAAATGACATAGAAGTAACAACTAAATGAATTATTTGCCTCTTTTTTTCCCCATGAATCCTGGTAACTTCTGTGTTTTTCAATCTATATTTTTGGTCTATAGTGTGACCTTAGGGAGCGAGTCTTAAAAGAATCAATATTTGCCTTTAAAAACTCACTTTTCAATAATAAATCATGAATTTAAATCACACACAGAGGACATGAGCTCTGTGTCCTGTTGTCTTTTCCTACACTGAAGCCTTTAGATCCTATCAGCACATGCTGCAGTAAGTCCACTATGTCCCAAATAAAAATAACTACACTCTACCTCTGACCTTTGTAATCTATGATCATCTTGTCCAGTGGTAAAATCAACTTTTCATTGTGAGCAGCACCAACAAAACAATGTTATTTATTTATACATATTCCAAAGAAAAGCACTGCATCAGACAGACTGTACACAGCTCACAGGGAAACATCTGATCATCAGATTCAGTGGGACATCACATTAAAGGTTAAACTGTTATAGTTATACATCCTGCATATTAACAATGGTTTTTGGCTTATTTTGGTCAATTAACACTGCAAAGGGTCGTAACTCTCAGAGACAGGAGATGTTTCCACAGAAGTTATTGCTTTTGTCCTCATTCTTGTTCCCCTTCCCTCTCTGCCAGTGATTTCCTCCAGTCCATTTTGAGAGTGTAACTGGAGCTGCGAGGCCTGTCGCTGGGCAGGAAGGTTTTCGGAGTTCTGTACAACGCGGATTTCAAGTCGTCGTTCCTCTTCTTCATCAGGGCGATAGCAGGCGTCATGTGACCCGGGTCAAAGTACTGCCAAGGAGAGAGGGGTGGACGGAAACAGAACATTAACTAGATACTGTACAATTTGAGGTAATGACACTTTGTCTGAGTGCTTAGATCAACTTGCAGGTTAATGCGCACACTGCACAGCTGTGGTTAAAACAGAAAAAATCTGTTTTTATTTTCATCTTTTCTCTTTTGTTTTGCTTTTTCTTTTCAAATATTGGACACCATAACTTCTCTAAAATCCATTAACATCAAACAATCTGAGAAATAATAATTCAACTGAACTGTACATAATGAAATTACATTTATATAGCACTAATTTGCAAACATATTGAGGGAAATATGATGCTGACCAGATTCTGTGACATATGAGGAAACGCTGTTAATTAATGGAAAAATACTGATGGTGAACAAGGTGATAAAATGTTCACTGAAAACATATTTGATTCGTTTTCCTCCAAAATATTTGATTTTGAAGTATTATATCCACCTCTAGTGACTACAACAACATTCAGCTTTGTCATGGTTCTGTTTAGTCACTGACAGCCTTTGGTTAAGGTTAGGCAATGATGTGTTGTGCTCTAATGCAGAAAAAGTTCACAGTGACTTCACCTCACCACAACCTGACCACAGACAGGGAAACACTTTAGTAACATATAAACATAATTTATGGGAGGCTGAAAAAAGTTTGAGAACCACTAATGCAGAACTAATACTGTCAGTATTAACACTTTAGTTTTCTATTTATATTTCTCAACCTTTCTCAGTAAAACCATTGAATTTTTACTTTAAAGGGTCATTTCACCCTCATTTCTCACTGTAAGTAAAAGGTAACATCTCTGTAAGCTGTAAACTACTTTTTCTAATGTCTTGTAGTGAAAAAGACCCACACACTTACATTGGACTTAAACCTCGGCACTGGTCCTCCTCTCTCATCGTGATTTGCATCGGAGTTGTGTACGCTCAGGTCCATCATGGAGCGGCTCATTTCGGACACGGCGGCGTTTGACCCTCTCTTCAGCAGCCTCGACGTGCTCTGCTGAGACTGAATCCTCTTCATAATGTCACTCACAGAGCTGAAGCTCTCAGACTGTGGCACCCTCAAGATTATAGGTTTCTATGTGGAGAGAGATGCGTCTCAGTTTCTACAGCAGCTTCGTACCAGAGTTTAGTGTGTTGACTGTGAAGGCCGGTTACTCACTCTAGACGACGGTGTGTTCTCCAGTTTGGAGCCAGCTTCAGTCACACTGCTCTCCTCCTCCAAAATGGACTCCCTCCTTGAGCGCTCTCGTCTCTTGGTAGAGGAAACATTGTGTGTCGCTTCTGCTGTTTTATCACCAGGTCTTATTGTTGTCCTGTCTTCTAAATTGAAGCTCTTCTCTGTGGAGAGCTGCCTGGAAATGGCCTTTTCCACTATGCGTTCCACCCTTCAGAAGAAAAACAACATTTTCTTTTGCTACTTCATCTCAATAATAATTCATTCATTCAACATGTTCTTTTTATCTTTATTACCTCTTCATTTTCTCCGGTGTTGTCGGGTTCGTTGGTGAGAGCTGTGTGTTTCTGTGGAAACAGTCAAGATCCCAAGAAAAGATTTGTGTAAAACATCAGCTGAAAAAAACTTCTTAATACTCTTAATTAGTATAATGTGAAAACAAGACTCACTTGAAAGGTGTTGATTTATCTGGCACATGGTTTGTCACTGGAGAGGTGTTTTCACCCTGTTTTACACTGTCAAACAAAAAGACACCAGTGAGGCAAACAATCTGTAGCACAATAAATAAAACTTATGAGTAAATTAGGGTAAATTACATATTTTATACTTCACTAATGATCCATGTACCTTTTTTTATTTACAAACTGGTTTACACCCATAATGGGTGTGTTTTTATTAAACAGCATGTTATTCTGTAGTGGCATTTCCCTGGCCACAAATTCCTCATGTTGATCAAGAGGACTGTCCGGGAATAAACTGTCTCTCTGGATGACACCCATGGCCTCCCAGTCCAGGAGGGAGTCAGCAGGTGGAGATGGAGGTTGGGCAATCTCAGAATCAAAAGACAGTTCCTTTTGGAGCCGCAGGTCTGAGAAGTCTCTGAGCTGATGAGTCACATCTGCAGGGATGCCCGCAGCCCTCCATGTGTCTGGGACCGGGAGCGAGGCGGCAAAAAGGATCCTGAACTCCCTGTCAAATGAGTCAACAACCAGGCCTTGTAGAACAGTGATCAGCTGCCGGTGCAGGTGGGCGTCCGTCCACGTGAGGCTGCAGAGCACAAAGACAGCTTGTTAACATCACACTCAAATGTGTGTAACACATGTGGAAAGAAAAGGTTGAGAGGCCTGTGTGTTTACCTGTAGCTGCCATGAATCACTGTCTCTAAATCCACCAGGAGGAACTTGTCTTTCATTTCCCCGACCACCATTCTTCCCGTCCTCGAACAGAAGGTTTTCCCTCCGAGAACACGGACATGCATGTTCTGCCAGATCACAAGATCGAGTTGTGATGGAATGCAAATAATCAACAAAACCAGCCATCTAGTCTCTTGATTCATTGTCTACAGCCATGCTAACAGCTCTGTTTGGCTACGACACAGCAGCACTTTGAGCTAGATGCTAACACCAACGTGCTGATGTTTGGCAGGTTTAATGTTCACCATGTTCACTTCCAGGTTTGTGAGTTAGCAGATGATGGTGCTAAATTAAAGGTCAGATGATTTGAATACATCGACCTGGAATCAGGAATGTCTGTAGCACATTTCATGGCAGATATTCCACAGGATAACTTCAAATTTTGACTTGCTGGTGGCACCGGATCAGTCAGGGGGATCATCAAAGCCATTACAGTTCATCCTTTGATCACTGTGGTTATCTACCCAACAGTTGTTGAGATGTTTCAGTCTGGACCAAAGCGACAGACCAGTCAACCATTACATCTGATTATCATCACCATGACACACCAGCATAATTGAGAATATCTGAGATTATCTGATCATCCTGAAAAGTCTGTAGCTCAATCACAGAGACTGACATAGTTCATCAGTTTCATGCACAGCATTAATAAAAATGGGAGCTTTTTTTTTGTTTTTAACTTTTGTTCTGAACATGAAGCAGGTTTCTCTCTGCTCTGAAAACACTGAATGCTGTGCAACCAGTTTAACTGTGTGTTGCTAAGAGCACGCTGCATTCCTAACATAAGCATGCCAAAGTTAAAAGATACTCTTTTAGTTTACATGATGCCAGTTTGTGGGATCTCCAGAGTATGTATGTAATTTTTTAATGAGACTGATGTATATTTACTTTCAGTCGTAATGATGGATTGGTGGTGTTTGATTCTAGCTCAATAAAATCTGGTTAATTCATCGCCATGTCAAACAAACACAGGCAGACGGCAGCTAGGTGTGTGCTGCTGATTTTGTAGAGTGGGGGTTGACTCACCGGATGCCTGAGCCTGTTGAGCGTGAAATTCTCCTGAATGGACCTTTGGTTCAGGATGATGTAGACAGGGACACCTCGGGAGGCAGCATTGTGCAAATCGCCAATTACTGCACCATCTGTCAATCTGTCTGTCACAATGGCAATTACCTGCACAATACACAAAATGCCATTTAGCCTGTAATTGGCAGGGTTACTCAGAGAGAGACTTATACAAACTAAAACTCTCTTTTTAACCCTCCCTGGTGAAATCATCTTGGATGCAGTGGTGGAAAAAGTGACGAGATACGATTTAAGAAAAACTGTTTCTTTTCAGTATTATTTCAGGTTCAGGGTGTGTTTTAATGTTGCTGTTTGCTTCAGGTATGACTTCTCCATGAAGCAGTGCATCATTTTCTATTAATTAACCAATTAAAATGTTAATACGCAGAGTCGAAATCTAATTCAAATACTGTTTTGTGAGGCAAAAGTAAAATTTCCTCTGAAATATTAAGGTTTGAAGGCGTAAAGTCACAGAAATTTTTAAATACCCAACTAAAGGACTTTCCCCTCCTTTTATGTACTTCACCTCTACCCATGTGAAAATGTGTGTTGTATTCATCCCTAACAGTAAATCTATTCATATTTCCATACTTGGGTAGCCTTTTGTAAGTGCCATCGGATTATCTCTCTGACAGGAGGGTCTCCTTCAGCAGGGGGACTGGTGTGGACCCTAACGCTTCCCTTCGGCACCCAGGGGCCCTTCTCTGGCCAGCCCAGGTCTAGGTTCGGGAGCGGTATGTCTGTGTGGCAAGGGAAGTAGGTGGAACAGAAACCCTCCGTCTCTGGGCCGTCGCCCTCCACTCCATTCTCCTTCTGCTGCACATGCTCCTGGGTGAAGCGATAGTCCTGAGCCCAGCTGGTTATCTGACTGACCTCCTCAGAGGACAGGAAGCAGCCCGAACGCTCCGTGCCGACAGAGGCGTAGAACGCCTCGGGCCCCGCACTCAGGAGCCTCTCCACTGCCTGTCGCTCGCTCTCGCAGTAGAGGAACTCTGGGGAAGACTCAGTCACCGGCAGGAAGACTACATCCTCGTCAAGGCTCTGCTCCTGAGAGTTTGACATAACTGCAGTCTGCTGTGTCTCTGGGAAAAAAGTTCTACTGATCCAAGTTCCTGCTACTGACTGATGCTGTCTGAGAACAGGACCATCCCAGAGCAGCTCACATCACCCTTCAATCTAGTTAAAACGATCAATTCATTCATCCCTCTGGCAAGTAGTCACATTATTTCCACATCAGCAAGAGCCACCCAGAGCTCATGAGAAGTCTTCACGCTGCTGTCTTGATGGTTTAACTTCGCTCCTTACTGATAAAAAGCCTGTTCGGGGTTCACAGGTTCAGTCCTCATGCTCTGCAGCAGCACTGTGCCCCAGCTCAAGCTGGAGAAAGAGAAAAGAAATCAACAAATCAGTGTGTCTGCCTTTTAAGATATAAAACCAGCTTCAACACACACACACACACACACATACACACACACACACACAAAAGAGATAAATAAATAAACGTGTTGTGAGACTCACCTCCTGCGCAGTATGTCTCATCTCTCAGGTTCGAGTTTTTACTCAGAAGCTCTAGGAAGCTGTGTCTCGGTGTGTCCCCTCCCCAGTATGTCATCACACTCCTCATAACCTTTCCACTCCTTGTTGCGATTATTGTTCTCAGATTCCAGAGATTCTGTGCAGCTGACAGATCGGTGAGCTGCTCAGACAATCACAACCCCACTGTACCTGCTCTGACTCCTACAGCTGCAGTATTTAATTTAAATCACAGTCTGATATTCTGCTTCTGCCTCATGCACTTTCTAAATGTGTGTGAGGTGTGTGGTGAAGAATATTGACATGCACCCTGTACTTACACACATACAGGCTGCCGTTTACCTCACAGTTTCCTTTTTGGACTGGTCCAACCAGACAGGTAGGTTTGTGGATCTGACGTCCCATCTGAAAGGTGTCAGGTGCAATCAAAGCAGTTTCCTTCTCTATATTTCTGTGGAAATACCTTTGGAAGAGGTGTATGTGAACCTTGATACTACAGAAGCGCCCCCAGCCGTTCTTTTATCAGTCAATTATCACGTTCCTCGTCTGTTCTGTTGAAAACTGTGCATGCATACTTTAACCAAGCCAACAGCAAATACTGCAAAACAATGAGATTAAATAACAAACATGGCACTCCCTCTCGCAACCACAGAGTTATGTCAGAGGATTGCACCTGCACTGTGTTACAGATAAAGCTCTTAATAAATAACAGAACAGGCCTTAACACAGATTTAGCCCTTTAAACCCAGGACTGCTCTCTAGTGAAGATGACTTTTATCCAGTGGGTGAAACGAATTATTGGTTATAAAGTGACAACAATTTGTGAATTTTGTTTTTAATATGTAAAAAAAAAAAAAACAGATTTGTACAAAACATCTCATTTAAGCCCCATAATCATAATCACACAAATACAGGTTATGCAGTTATTATCTGATATGTCTATGTTAAATTCCTTAGTAAGACCTTTGTATCTTACAACATCACAGGTGAGCTTTCTTGATGTGTTCTTGAATGATGAGATTATGTTGCAGGTAGGACGGATATTGAGTTAAACAGAAAACAGGAATTTCAAACAGGAGGAATTTCATTCTCTGTCATCTTATCTCCTAATGTGTTCTTACTGTTGGGAAGTTACTGAAATGAGGAAACAGCATTGCTTTCTTTCTTTCTTTCCTTTCTGCTTTTTGGCTCACTGCTTCTTGCGCAGGTGGACGTACAGGACTGCGCTGACCAGCAGCAGAGGGACGCACAACCACGCCAGGATGAAGCAGTAGCCGAAGCGTCCTCTACTTAGATCTCTGGAGTCACCCAGGATCTCCTTCCTGTGAAAGGTGAAGATGAGGCAGGCGGAAAAGTCTGTGAAACCTGCAAGAGAAACAAATGAGAATGTGTTAGCTCAAATGATCTGATATCATCACTGTCGAACATTTTCATGATATACACGCTCAGTGTGATTCAAGTACAACAGATCAGCCATAAACTCTACTTTTATAAAGTTTACAATGTTCAGTTTTTGGCAACACTGTGAGAAATGCATAAATTCAAGGGTCTAGATTACGGTTCAAGGTGTTTTACATTCTTTGTCCGCCTTATTTACACACATGAGGGAGGCAGAATATTAGAAACACCTCTAAATATAATGCAGCATCACCTGTAACTATAATGTCAGTGTTGAAAAATATCATTTACTGAACTCGTCAGTGTCACAAAAAATGTTTGTGGGTCTGACTGAACATAAACTACAGTGCTAATGTTCACATAATAAACTAACATGTCAGTCAGTGTAACTGTGTCGCTCAGTGATGTGATTTTAATTGTTTTTGGTCTTCAATGCACCTGCAAAGGCCTGACAGAGGCCTGTGAAGTAGAAGAGTCCTCCTTTGGACATGGTGAAGAGCTGGCCCAGAAAAACCAGGAAGGCGATGGAGGAGAAAACCACAGAGAGGACCATGAGGGCCTGGACGGACTGCAGCCAGTCTGAGAGGAACAGGAACGCAACACTGGCTCACAGACAAAACTAAAAACCGCAAACAGTTACACAATATCCAATTATGAGGAAACACTAAATAAGACGACTGAATAAACAATCCAGCTGGTGTGTTTACAGGTAAGCACGCCAACAAGCATGTTGATAATTTACCGCTTTCGTTGGTGGCAGCACACAGCCAGGTTTGTGTGGCGTTATCGTGGAAGCAGTTGTACCAGAGGTCTGTGATTTCTGAATCAGCCCACACCCACCAGGACTGCAGCAGGAGAGACAGAAAGACAGAGGGAGTGAATGAAAGACGAGGGTGAACAGTGACATCTATTGTTCAAACGGGGTGAGTTTTCACGTGCCTCTTACCTTCTCCAGGGTGGCGATGAGGAGCATGGCCAAGGAGGCCAGATGCAGCACAGTTAGGGATACGAGGAGGCAGACCATGACTGCTTGGAGATGAGGAAAGAGTCTAGTATCCTGTACAGGCAGCCCTGCGATGTTATTATGATTACAGATTACAGTGCAAGACCAGTAAACCTGTAAAATCTATTTTCCGCCCATTTGCAGATTAATAGAAACACCACTTGCCACCGCTAATGACCGCCCCTCTCCTCCATGTCATTTAAAACAGGAAGCAGATTCCCCAAAGCAGCGGCCTGAGACAGTGGACTCTCTGTCTCTGCCTCTCGAGGAAACTCTGAGCACTTTCATCATGCTTCTCAACATCTACACTGACAATCTCTGCTCATTTATCAAGCTGCAAGCATGCCAGACAGCGAGAGAGAGAGAGAGAGAGAGAGAGAGAGAGAGAGAGAGAGAGAGGGGAGGAGGGGGGGTCCAGTGTATCTTCAGAGCCTGTCCAGTCTCTGGGGAACACATCAGACCATCAGCACCCTGTGACCTCTGTAAACAAGCAAGTCGTCTGACACGCTATCGACCAACAATCTGACATACTGTCGTGTCCTTTTTATGAATCAGGGTTCGAGCTTCATTTTCTCAAACTTTTCGACACACTTCCTGGTTATCAATACCACAGATCACCATCTATGAAATCAGAGTGATGTTTTTTTCCATCAGGATGCAAGCAGAAAGGGGAAGTCACATTATTAAGTAATATTTGTTCCTGTTTGGTGTCATGTCTCCCAGATACAGATGTTAAAATTAGTAGAGACAGAATTCTCTCTGGAGCTGGTATTCTACGCCTTGCATATGTTTGTCTTTCCCACCCAGCTCTGCCCATAGAGGGAAATTACTGTTGCTATTAGATTGTGGACAATCTGGAGCAGGCATGTGTTTGATTACATACTGCTACAGCTGGTTTACGTAACAGCTCGAGGTACCTGGCACTGACAGAACAAAAGTAACAGTCGCGTAAATCGTAAGGACGTCACAGTGGAAGAACAGAAGAGCATCTCTGCAGGCATTCAAGTAATATTATTACAGAGTCTGTTGTCAGCATTTGATCACATTTGGGTGTGACCTGCATCTCATTAGGCAAGAGTTCATCATGCACGTACTAAGCTGTATGTGTCAGATAGTCATAGTAAATCCAGGCATATTTAATCTGTTCAATCCAACATAACCAAAATGTTTTGATGAAGTCCTTACCCTTCAGCTTCTGTCTCTTTGAGTCTTTACACCTCAGTGATTGTCTGATTTATTTTTAGCTGCCGTCCTCCCTCTGTGCTCTTTCCTCCCTGTCAGACGTGTTCGCTCCAAAACTTGGAGAGTAGGGTACAGAGGAGGAATGTGGAGTTAGATATAGGAGGAGTTCACAACACCCATTTCCTCTAAACGTTCCCTGCCCTCCCCCTCAATTCTGTGGTCTGGACCAGCTCAGCACCAGAAAAATAACATTCCTCTGGACCTGCATGAAAACAGAACACTTTCTCAAACGTCCAATCTGCACTAAACAAGATACGAGAATGCCTAAAATCCATTATTCAGACTGCACTGCAGAACAAAAAGAATCGCACAGTGGGAACCTATTTTTCATATGTCGAACTGAGGCAGGTGTGTGGGCTGGCAGTGGTTGATTTTTTCATTATTAAATCCACACTTTTGTGCCAGAGCCGCACATGTACTCATGGCGTTCATCCAGTGGTGCAGCTTGGCATGAGGAGCACCCAACTACTTAGTGAGGTGACTGAAAGACAGGAAATAAGGGCTGATTACTGCCCACTTTTGACTGTAAACGTGCAGGAAATCTCAGACCACCCAAGACACAACACACAAACTCAAACCCTCAGAAAGAGTAGAAACCTGTTACAAAAACACAAGGTCCCACGACAAAAGGGAATTTGTCTGTTTCACCAGTAAAAGTAAAAGCAGTGAAAACATAAAACAGTAAAAGTTGACACAACTTTTAGGAATCAAGTCACTCATTGTGGGGATATTTAATATTCGAACATCATCATATTGGTTGTACTTAGAGAGAAGTTTATTTGCACTCCATAACAATTTATGTTATTATTTGTATGATGAGCACCCTTTTTAAGCAAGTTACTGGCAGCTGCAGCAGCAATGGATGCCCATACCAAATTTATTTAATCAATCAACCAATAATCAGTGGAGCAAGAATTCAGAAACTTTACCACAGTAAAGTAACAAATACCATACAGTAAAACACTCCATTACAATTAAAGTCCAGTATTAAATGTGTCACTCATCTAAATATACTTAAGTGTTATTACAAAATGTACAACGCTTTGGATTTTACCGCCACATCATAGGTTTTGTATCTAAAATATTCCTTTTTAAAGTGACTGAAGAAACACAGGACTTGAGTAGAAGCACTTAGAGTCACATTACACTGGATTGAATTAAATATGAAATGGATTTCTACAGTCTCGTTTTTACTTAAGTTTACCAGTGAATTCGAACTATTCACCCTGTTAAAGTTACCTCATGACGCCTTCAGGGACTCGCGGACAGCCCGCGGTCTCAAGGAGAGCCCGTACTCGAAATAACAGAACTTCGCCACTTACTCAAACCACAGAAAGCGACATTTACAGCACATTCCTTCAGCACCAACCGACAGTGTGTTTTAACTGTCTGCCGCTGGTTTTAGTGCTAAAGTTTAGAGTATATTTTGATTCAATTCCAGAGTTTGTGGGAGTTGATTTAGTGCGTTTCTCTTTGTACCGTTATAACCGTTAACAACGGGGAAAAAAAAAAAAAGTACGTACTCTGTTACTCTGGCTCGCGTGTTTACGGTCTATCTCCATGACAGTGACAGTTGACTTTCGGTGCTCGGTGTCGGACTTTTTCGGTAAACGACAAAAAAATAAAAGGTAATGTGTGAGCGTGTCGCGGCCGAAAGTTGTTTCTGACCGCGGGGGGAAAAATGGATCGACCAGAGGTACAGAACATATTCTACTTTTACTTTCTTCGTTTAGCTTCACTTTTACTTCTGGGATGCGCTAAAAATGTGAAGTCTAACACCGTAAAACGTGTGATGAAATTAACAGTAATGAATCCTGTATCAAACACCATCACCAGCTTGTTCTGGCTCTTTACTAATGCTATGCTGTTTACACCGTTTTCTTGTTTGTTGTTTTTATAGCTGCACTGTTCTATCAAATGAAAATTACTGTATATAGGCTATTCAATACACATTTCACACTAAATTTAAAAATAAAGTTCTGTGGATTTCAGCGGGTCTGACTGCAGAGCATGTGTTTACAATGACTGAGGTTTAATGTGCATTCCTTACTAGATAAAGTCAAGTATTAGAGTGTCCTGTTCTGCGGTTTGTCCTTGTTTCAGACCATCACAGATGCACAACCATATTGGCACTGCCAGCTGTCTCCACAGACAGAAACAGCTGCTCTCCACAACCTGCAAACAACTTTAGCCACAGCCAAGAGAAGTGTTTATCTCTGGGTCAGAGTTTGGGGCACATTCTCAGATGAAGGTTATTTTTAGAGACAATTTTTAGATGGGACACAAAAACACTGTCACTCTCAGGAAAAGCCACAAGGCTGGGAGTCAGTTATCATCCACATCTGCCTCTGTGTTTTCACTCTGCAGCCTGTATCATCATTTCTCAGTGAACTAAAAGTTTCAGGACAAAATGTAAATATTTTCATCTTGTCATAAAGATTTTACAACAGGTAAAATGCACAAAATGTCCCAGACTTAGAAGAAAGATGGCTGAATTTCTCCTTAAACAATGCAGTCAGAGGGCGTAAACTCTTTCTAAGCCTGATCACGTCCACCATGTCACCTGTCCTGTCTATAGGAGGAGCTGGAGCAGATTGCCACATGGTTGACCAAGGAGGGACTTGCTCCTGACTCCCCTAAGGAGGCTCAGGTGTGTTTGCTATGGCGCGCCCTTCAGCGCACAAGAAGCTGCCTGAGCAGTGTGACCAGGGACCAGGAGGCGCAGCGCTCGCAACACCTGGCAGAGATGGCGGAGGTAAGTCACCACTGCAGAGTTACACAGTGACATCAGAAACTGTATGTACAAGGTCTGAGTCAGCAAAGGAGACATTTGATGTTGGTGTTGTGTAAGGTCCAGAAGTCCTTGGAGAAGATGGAACACAAAGATGTTTTGGCTCAGGAGATACGAGACGAGAACGACCAGCTCAAGCACCAGCTGCGGCAGATAATATCCATTCAAGGTGCACCACATCTTCATCTGCACTATTCCAATGCATATTTCCAAAACAGCTGTATGGCATTTGCTTAACGTAGATGCTTTTGTCTGTCAGTACAAGTAAAGCACAAGCAAAGCCTTTAGTGGGGTAAATTTACTTTAGAGCAAGATCACCAGATAACATAAGTGCCCAGAGCATTATAAATCCTTCTCCTTCCTCTCCTTTCTTTATTCCAACAGATGCTCAGATAAGCGAGGTGGCTAAAATGCTGTACCAGCAGGGTCTCACAGAATTGATTCACAGCAGCCCCAGCGAGCAGGTGGCGTACCTCCTGGCAGAGAGGGCCTCCCTGCTCGAGACGAGCGAGGATCCTGATGGCCCGCTGGGGGCGGAGACACAGGCCCTGAACAGCAACACAGAACAGGTTAGAGGAAGAATGTCCATTAATTTAAGTAACGGTTTAAAGGGAGAGAGATGGAAAAGATGGTCTGAGAGTGAGAGACATGGGTCATAGGTCACACTGTAGTTCCATTATATGCGACATGATATTTATTGGATGATTCCACCACAATTCAGCCAGATTCATGCTGCATATTCTGATAGGTTCTGTAGATATTTGCCGTTGTTCAAAGAGCATGCCTTTTATACAGTTTCCTCTGTGATTCTGTGACCAAAGGTTATTCCACAGTCTCCCCACAAGGGGGCGCCATGTCACAGCCAGAGCCCATGGAAGAGACTCTTTGGACTCCACAAAGCACAGAGCAAACATACTTTTATCCCTGTAAGTCATTTTATCCACAGTAATCTAACTGCAGTCCATTAAATATTAACAGATACTAAAAAAAGCTGCACTTACAGGTCGCTGCTCACTTGCGCGTACGAATGCAAGTTTCTTTTTGCATGTCGTCTGTTCAAAACTCCTGCTCATTAACTGCTGCCACCCCCCCACCCCCTTTTTTTGTTCCAGTGTTATTAAGCTCTGTTACCAGCACACACTAGGGAAGTTTGCATGGCGGAAGAAATTCAAGACAGTACACCACAGATGCATCTTGATCCCCTGCACTTCTCAAGGTCTCCTGCCTGCTCTGGCATGTATTTCTGAGCATTCCTGTGTCCTGTATCCTGTTCTCTCTCCCTCTCTCTCTGTCTCTCTGTCTCTCTCTCTCTCTCTCTGTCTCTCTCTGTCTCTCTGTCTGGCCGGGCATCTGACCGACCAGTCAAGCAGCATGGAGAGGAAGTGTTCCCGTTTGGAGCGGGATGTGGAGGAGGGCTGCCGCCGGCTGGCCATGGCCCACAGTGAGATCCGACGCCTGACTGATGAGCTGGAGTCTGCTCACTTGACCCAAAAAACTTATGGTGAGAGATGATAAACAACCACTGATGAATGCACTGTGTCAGTCTCTGAGATTTCTCATGGTGATAGTCTGGCATCACCGCTGTCGTTTCCTCTGTTTTCATTTATCATTAAATCAAGGTCGCTGCCACCGCTGCTGGAAAAGAAAACACTGAAAACTTTCAGCTGAATCTTTAATAAATATTTGTATATTACTAATGTTCAGAAGTTATTTTACTGTCATATGATACCCAGACAGACTCTGAACTAAAACTAAAGTTTCCACCAACTTCCACTGCTCTAGAGGAAACTTTGTGAAGAGTACTGTGCAAACATCTGCATTAATTCCCTGATCTGTGATTTTCAGAGCCAGAGCTGCAGGCAGCTCAGCAGGAGGTAGAAAAACTGAAGAAGTATGGTGAGATTTTTTTTTCATGTGTTGTCTTTATGTTTTTATTATCCAGTTGATATTGAGGGCAAAAGAGAGAAAAGAGCAGTTATAATCTCCAATCACCAGTGTACTACAAGGCTAGCACTCATGGACAAACACATTCAATTTATCTAGATACCCCTCCACTGCAGCTCTGCAAGGAACCGTGGTCTAGGGAAACACTAAGGGACACTAAAAGGACTTTAACTCTGGGTGGGGATACTCACTTGATTCAATTAACTCTCAGACTGTTGAGGCCCCGTTCTCTTCTCAGTTTATCCAAACCTCAAGTTTGGATAAACTGAGAAGAGAACGAGCACTGTGGATTCTGTTCCCTATCACTCCCACTGGAACCATATCAGCAAAACAGTGTACTTATCCTTTAAATCAAATGAAAAAAGGAAATTAAAACTGCCTTAATTGCTCTTAAATTCTAAGTGTTTGTGTTGGCATGATAACAGTGAAATCCTTTGACATGTATTATTTGTGATGATTGTATTATCTGACTCTACTTCAAAAGAAATGGTGGAAGTGCGAAAGGCCAAAGAGCTGAACGATCGCCTGGACCTTGAGATCAGAGCTTTGAGGAATAGGGTACGCTGTCTGGATGCTGAGAAGAGCTCTGTGCAGCAGATGGTGAGATATGATAACACTGTATTCAACTATTTGTTCTCTACAAATTTTTTTGCAGCAGATTGTATAGCACTAGTAAGAACCACACAGTTGACTTTGATTGTTGCAGGAGGCAGATATTTCAGTCAACCTTATTTCAGACCCAGGGTCCATAATAAAAGTGGAAATAAATGATACTTTTAGAGAGAGTTTGATCTTTATGCTGTGCAGCACATTTACAATTAAGCCTGAATTAAATGCATAGTTAAGAGCCCTTTTCTACAAGTCTCATTCAGGCAACGTTACCATTTCAGTATTCATAAAAGTGTAGTCAATAGTCTTAAAAAACAAAGCAGTGGACTGATAGTGATACTTTGTTCTGGCTAGCACAGTCTGTCTCTCCTGTTTACCAGAGCAATGGATGATTAACTGGAAATCATCATTGTCTGGTGAATCAAAACAGAAAAAATGCTAAATAAATCAACTGTGCAACAACATGTGTGTTTGTCTCAGGTTGTATCTCTGCAGGAGGAGGTGGAGCAGCTGGAGTCAGTCTTGCAGCAGCAGCAGCAGCAGGCTGAGCAGCAGCTTCTCACCAATCAGGCCACAGAGCCTGGTTGGTGAGAAGCTGCTACTTTTTTGCTTCCATTTTGTTGCTGTCATTCAGAATAGTAGCTCAGTATTTATAGCTACAGCTACAGTAACAGTCCCGTCTGTTTAAAGTCAAGTACTGATTGAAATTTAACTTAAAAAGTCTTAGTCTTCTTTTTATAACTATGCTATCAAAACACAATACAGTATATGCTGATATTAACTAGCATTAAAGGTTTTGAAATCAAGTTATGCCTGAATCAAGTTCATTATATTTAACTATCTTCTAAGATGCTTTATAAATGTGGAACACAACCTGCAGAAATTTAAAGGTGAAACTCACTGCTCAGACAGGATGCCTTTCAGAAAAAGAGGGAAATTTTGAGTACGTAAATGCTTTTCCAGCTGGATGTCTCACACAGCTGCAAAAACGAGGCACGGCTCTGACGGCCTTCATTTGACCTTTCTCGGAAACAAATGAACTGATCAAGTTCGACAAAACTACCATCAAACGTCTCTAAATTATTACTCCAAGTGGTGTGATAACAAACTCCTGCAGTAAGTCTGGGATGTCTACATCCAATATTTCAATATATCACCTATTGGAAGCTTTGGTGAATCAGTTAAACCTCTAAAATGCATTGTGAATGTGGACCCTGTGCTGTGACAGACATCTGGTAACTACACTGATCTGTGTGATGTTCCTCAGGTTGTATGTCTGCAGAGGGAGGTGGAGAGGCTTGAGTCAGCCCTGCAGGAGCAGCAGCAGCTCCAGGCTGTGCAGGTCCAGGCTGACCAGGAGCTTTTTAAAGTAAAGTCCCATTGTACAAAATCTTGATTAGAAAAAAGATTACACCTTTCATCAGCAGGAAAAACACTTACTATCAGTATCAAACATTGTGGTAACTCTGTGCATGGATGCCTCTGTGAAGAACATTAGTTTGTCACCAAACAGGAATGTAATCCTGAGCCAATCTCTTAGAGAATCTTATTCTCGTTAAACACAGTGTCAAACACATCAGTGACACTAAATGTAACTCAAGAAATGAAGCTGTAACACATGCCTCTTGTTGTGTTTCCAGTTCTGGGAAATTGAGCTGAATCAGAGCAATCAGGTACGCAGAGATTTACACAATAAGCTCGACGCTCAGACAAGATCAATAAATACATTAAAGACCAGTTCAGTAACAATGGCAGATTGAGACCCTCTTTGCTTTTTCTCATCCTCTCAGATACATCCCCCTAAGCAGCATCTGGATAATTCCCACAAAGATCCGGATGACCTTACAACTACCATCTGCACCAAAGAAAGCGATCTTCGGGATCCAAAGTAGGATATTCTACCTCTAAGCTTTTCAGTGCCTGTAAATACAGCATGTCGATGACAACTCTGAGTGATGCAGTACTATATAATTGGAGGTTTAACAGTATTTGCATATATGTGTGTGTGTGTCTGTTTGAAGGCCATGGAAGCACAAAGAGGTAGATTTACAGCACTGTGAAAACACTCACTGGCAATTGGAAGACTCCTTTACTCCCAAGGATAAACAGCTACAGACACAGCTGGACGAGGAAAATTCACCACATCAGGTAACTTCTTATATATTTGAATATGTTAGAAATATATCAGAACTATGTCTGGTTACATATTAACACTTTTTTTTGGCACAACTAAGGGCAGAAAGTAAGCAAGTAATCACCCATGCGTTAAACTCAAAGTAAAACTGTAAGCTGTAGATTAATTTAATTGTGGCTGAGTGTTTTGTGTAACAGACTGTACAAAGTCCACTGCTGATATTAAAATCTTTGACCACCTTTGTCCTGATTGTCAGGAGGCAGTCAGGACTCTGTTGTCGACCCAAGATGAGTGCGAGACACTCAAGAAGGAGATCTGTGAAACCCTGAAATGCCTTGACAAAGAGCGCAGGTAAAACAGGCCGGTAATGTTGCTGCCAGCTGAAAAACTCATCTCTCCAATATTCAAACTAATCAGAAACTGCAAAACACAATATTTTTTTAGACTTAATCAGCCGAAATATGGGTGAATGAGGAAACACCAAAGTCTTTTCATCTGGTATAGGTCACTGCAGCATAATTGTCCCTTCGTAGTAATAACAAGATCATGTATGCGATTAATTACATGATTTATATTTGTCCCTGTTTACAGTAAATACCACGAGGCAAAGGAAAAGCACAAGGCCAAACTGTGTCGGGCCAAACAGAGATTTGATGATGAAACTGCGTGGCGTGACGAGAAGATAAAAAGTCTAGAGCGAGAATTGTCCTTGTGTTCTCATTCATTAGCAAAGGTAAATCTGCAGCTTTGTCCCACTTCACACAACAGAAACCAGGATGTTCGAGACATTGAACATCCCAGATCACTGCATATTTACATATTCTCATGTTTTTAAAAATATATCTTGTTTTCAGTCATATTCATAATCATATCTAAGTATCCTGCTTTTAATTCACTTGAGGTATTTCAGGATCAATATTTAACCCCATCCATGTTGATACAAGTGTATATTTGCTCAGTGAGAAAAGAGTTAGTGCTTTTTTCTTTCTGTAACTGCAGTATGTTGATACTGATATTGACTCAGTGACCAAGATAACAGGCTTTCAAAGACGTCCAACTGCTAATGTGAACTTTACGTATTGACACTACTCTCGCCCTGCAGACTGTTCTCAACTACATGAGATGGTATGAAATTTTATTTGAATTTAAAATGTTCTTCTTTTCCAGGAGAAAGAGCTTGTCTTAAGTATCACTACAGAAAATGAGAAGCTACTCGTTGAGAGGACGAGGTTGTTAGAACAGCTAAATGAGGAGGAGCACAACAAGAAAGACAGTAACCTCACAGCTGCTTTGTCCAAATGCAGGTACTGAACTAACAGTCAATGCATGAGTCAACACATTATAGAGGAAGGAAATAACAAGTCATTTCAGTAATGTGTGTTCACTGACAAAGAAGAGGTGTTTGTTTTGATCTAAGGGTGGACTTTCTAGAGATGGAAAACAAGAAACTGGGAAACAAAATACTCCACATGTCCAATCAGCTAGCTGTCCTGGAGCGAACCCTGCAGAACCTGCAGTCACCTCACTTTGCTGAGGTACCGGGCCTCATCTTTACATACAGGCTGTGATCTTGAGTTGCTGTTGTTCATATTGTTGTAGTTTTTAGCTACTTTAGATCAATTGTTTTACCAACTAAGGGCACAACTACACATCTGTAGCCATACTAAGGTCTCTGTGAGACTGTAATATCTTAAGCATCCTCTGGGGGGGGCTCTAAAGTTATGATATCTCATCCTGGAAGAGATATAAGTCTTTATCAAATTTAATACATTTGTCAAGATATTTTACTCTAGACCAAAGTGTCTGACTGTCAAATACTGACTGATATTGAAAGATGTTTTATTCAGAAATTACACAGTATTTATCCAACAAAGATGTTTTGTTTTATCAGGAACTGAAGAAATTATACAATCCTCAGCAGATTTTTACACCTCTTTCTGCACAAACTTCAAGGTAGGTCTGATCTCAGTTCAGAATTTGATCAAACCAGTTTGTTTGGTAAAATAAAACACCACTAAATGTCTAACTTTGATGTCCCTAGGGCAATGATGCCAAAACCTTCTGAAATCCAGTCATTACTGCTTGATACTCAGAGCAGTCACACAGAGCAGACAGACGTGACTCCGCCCCCACATGGATTGATCGCTGCTGCCCTGTCTCGATCAGCAGAAATGGGGTACCTGAACCTGACCTCCACTCAGGGCCACTCAGACCATTCAGCTCCACCAGCCGCCCTCAGCAGCTCAGAAAGTTCATGTTCCTGAAATTTTCTTTCCACAACTTGGATATATTGTATAGAAACTATTTAATTTGTAAGAAAAATAAACAAATTCAAAATCAATTTCTGAACAGTCTCTCAACCTGGACCTTACCAGGTTTGTGACAATTTAGCAACAGTCCATTTTGAATAGTTGGGGTAGTTACAGTTGTACATGTTTTAATTCCAGATTCAGACGTAAAACTTGAGGCACGCATAAATCTTGCCTTTGAGTCAGTGAACACAACCCACACACAGCCAAACTGTCACAGTTTCTAACATGAGGTTTATCTTTGTACACTTTTACTCTTTTTACTCCTACTTCGTGTCTTCTCCTTCATAGGACCTAAAACAAGTTGTTTTGCACAGCACTCTGGGGCCAACTCAACTACAGTGTATGCTGATGTTTGTATGTAGTGTATACAGTCATTTGACCAGCTGGCCTCTTGTTTGTTCAACACACTTAATTCATCTGAAAGACATCTGAATAGATGGCTACTGCATCTCACCACCCTCCTATTATGAATTTGTTCTCGCAGGTAAATCACTTTAATGTTACAGCTGCTTGTCAGTGATAATCTTACACTTTACCTCTGTTTCAAACTATCATGCAAAAAAGAGAGTACAATTTATAAGAATTAACAAAGACTGGGATCTTAGAAATGCTCAAATATATTGACAACACTACTACACCACAACTTACAGAATCCATGACTTAATTATCTTATATTTAAACACACAGCAGCAGAAAAAAAATGACCTAGTCATTCTCAGTGTTGTTGCTTTACCAGATTCTCTGAAATTAGAGACGGGCCGTGCATTTCACACTTGTGTCAGGTGTCCTACCTGAATCAGCCCAACTCTTAATACCGTCATTATGATGTCACGGTCATAGAAACCATCGACAATATACAGGAAGTAGTTTAACAGAACTTTCCATCACAGACAGGCATGTCATGTAGCCTGAATAAATACCATTAATAAAGCAATGCTATAAAAACCCAATCAACACAGTTCAATAGTTCACAGTTCCAAACACTGCAGCCGCAGCACAACACACATCATCTCCAGCAGAAGCATCAATATTAACTAATAAAATGACAAAAACGTAAACAATGAAATATACTGTAGGCAAAATGCATTTACTCACCAGATCTGCTAATTTTTTGTAGACTAAAAAAAAAACTCTTTCTGCGTTAGCCTCCAGGGCGATAGAAGAAGACTTACTGTTGGAACTGAGACGCACAGATAACCTCCACAACAGAGTCACTGAACTCTTCCTCCTCCTTCAGCCACTGTGGGTTACAAAAAGACAGCTATTAAATCTATGCTAACATGTTTTTAGCTTGCACTAGTAGCTATAGACGCGGTTTGCTAGCTCTGACCTGTACGCTTTCTGACTATCCAATCAGATGACATGGAATTGCTGACGTCACGGCAGGCCTGCTAGATGGTCTCGCCAACTCGAAATCTGATTGGCTAAAGAATCCGCGCGGCAACAGTTTCATCGCCATTTTACAGGTGCTTGCCCTGTTGATTCTGAAGGCCTCCGGGCGGATTTCTGTTCCCTTGGAAACACGTAGCTGAAATCTGATTGGATAAAAGCTCTGAAATAAAGAGAATAGACCATTGGAAATAAGTTAACACATACAGTATTAATGGAAAATTGTTGTCTGGTCTCATCAACAACAACAGTGGGCAGAGTGATTAAAGTGTATGTTGAGAGCCTACAGTATTATTAATAGTCTTACAAGTGATAATGTTTACTTGTTTTCACTGAATTTAATTTTTGTTTTAATACCACAGTTTTCAGATACCTTTTCCTCTCCAGTACAAGGCATTTTGGTGTATTACACATGTATTTCCTTTTGAAATAGTCTAAAAATGTACATTTTATTGTCACATCTGTCAAATAATCATACTGTAAATCCTTTAAAAACTAAGACCAGTTTTGTCCTTTGCAGAAAAGCAGTCCATGCAGGTGTAAATGTGTCTCAACCTGCCAACAATGCAGCTTAATTAAAAGAATGCC
Organism: Lates calcarifer; assembly: GCF_001640805.2. Lineage (NCBI taxonomy): Eukaryota > Metazoa > Chordata > Actinopteri > Centropomidae > Lates > Lates calcarifer. The sequence continues at coordinate 2,053,243 of NC_066852.1, forward strand.
ACTCATACATCTGCTTAAAAAAAGTAAGATTAGAAAATACATTTCATGTGCACTCAAAATTATCAACATTATCAACATCAACACTTGATTTAAAGACCTCCTGAGAAAAAATGTGGTGTTTGGGACTGACCAACAACCTACAGGCAGTTTAGAGTCACCAATGAACCTATCCTGCATGTCTTTGGACTGTGGAAGAAGCCGGATTACCCAGAGGAAACCCACGCAGGCACAGGGAGAACATACAAACTCCACACATAAAAACCCCTTATAGTGAGCCCAGTTGAACCCATGATTAAAGTTTGGAAATTATAAATGGACACTATTAGAAAGAAGCTGTCAGCAAATTAACGAGAATCCCAAACACTGGACTGACATGCTGCTCAGTAGACGAGGCACTGTCGCAAGTGCAACTTTTCAATGTCAGTCAAGCTCTAATAATTTGACAGTGCAATCAACTGTAAATTGAACCTGAGATTTTACAGCTACACCACAAAACATGTTCTATTGTTCTGCAGAGTTAAAAGAAACAAATGTAGGAAATGACGGTGGAGCAGTTGGCCCCGAACCAGTGTTTCTCTGTCCGCAAACAACATGCCAAAAAGTTTTAAACCACTGTCTTCACAGACATTATGAAACTCTGCACATCTTGTCTTTGACGTCCAGCGTCTTGACTGTAGATGAGATAAATGTAGTTACATGTTGTGCCATGTAAACTAACAATCTTTTTAACTAAATTCTTTAATTTTCACAACTTGAAAGACACTATTTTCATGACTCACTGACATCCTGGACACCATATGTCTGTATGGAATGACATATTAATATGAGTTTGTTATCAGTACTGTGGTTACAGGTAGAAAGAACAGCATTTCTTTCCCTATTTCAGAAAGAGGCATGGGTTTATCATCATTAAATTGCAAATTCAGGGTAATTAAATATTGTCTTAAAAAAATGGGACTGACGCAGGTGTAAATGTAGCCTGAATCAATCAATACAAACAGTAAAACATTTCAAAAATAACATAACATACATAATCACAGATGAAATGCACAAACACACATTCGATTCTGGTCACAACTATATCAGTCACATTGTAAAAATATTTTACATAAAAATATGACGAGCTGCAGAATGAAAAACTATGCAAGTTGTTTGTTTACCACTGATGGGGAAGCAAAGGCAACATTTGCATAGATTTACCTGAGTCCTAATAAAGAAAATTCAGGCAGTCAGTGAGAGATTGTTGCTCCAGCAGGTAATCCACACTTGCAGGGGCAAATGAAAGAGTAGGAGAAGCTCTGGGCATAAGGTTTCTCAGAGAGTTGTCATGCCATTAGGATATGCGTAGTTTATTGTAGTTTTTTGGTGCCCACTGTAGTCGGATGATTCGTATGTCCCACCTGTGGCCAATACTGGTGTCCCAGCAGTACTCAGGGGAGAGCACCCTGCTTGGTTTGTGAAGCCAAAGGTACTTATTTAGATGACTCTCGTCGTGCCACAAAGCCTCCACATTGTTCCGTTTATCCTCCAAGATGCTCTGGTAGCAGGCGTCCGTCAAGGCTTTCACACTTTTCCAGGAACCTCCAAAGACAGCAGCGTGGTAGTAGAAATCCCCAGTTCCCATGTACGCTTTGGACTTGTGGTTGTGGTCGTAGGTGTACAGCTTCCTTGGGAGGTGGTAGTAGTAGGCATGGAGCAGGGCCACAGACTCACCCAGAGCCTCCGAGCCAAATCTCCCCCTGAACACCTGATCCACGTCGAAGCAGAAGACGTGCGTGCAGCAATGGCGAATATCTGACTCTATGACGTCCGATATGGCCTTCATTCGCATCATGGAGATGTCCTGCCACCTGGAGTGCCTCTCCACTCTGATCACCTTCAGGCTTCGCTGAGGAGCGAGCCTGATGTCTGGCACCCTCTCTGGCGCGTCTGTAAACACGTAGTAAGTCACCGGCAAACCCAACATAAAGTGCTTTTCTGATGAGTTCAGGAAGGTCTTGAGGTAAGCATCCAGGTACCTTTGATGGAAGTGGAGACAAGGGAAGTTTGATGCTTTGTTTTTACCACAGTCACAGTAAACACATTAAATAAAAATGACAGTTGGTGGGTGAGTACTGGCGTGAAAACAAACCTGCCAACAGCAAACACTGTTAGAGCCACAGAGGATCCTTCCTTCTTGTGCATCTGGTCATAATGATCGGGGTCAAACATCCCCTCCCAGATAATGGGAGCTCTCCAAAATGTGCACGTTTGCACGTCAGGTCTGGACCTGAAACAGGAGAAGACTATTTAAAGTTTCAACCAAATCGTATCAAGCAAATGACTGGTAGGAATTTTGCTGTCATGTCTGTTGAAGACTCTGTGCTAAAGAGATCAGAGGTGTTTCTTTGTCATTTGAGATTAAAGATGAATATAGACAGACTGGTGACTGTTTCATTAGATTTTTTTGGCTTTGACTTTGTAAACAGCTTCAAAATAATGTAATGTAATCAACTGTAAAAAAAAAAAAAAAAAAAAATGAGGAAGAAAAAATCCCTTTTCCTCCTGTAAAATGAAACTGTTGGTAACTTGATAATTTGGTAACCTGAACAAATAAAAACTTTACTTGTATGAGATCTAGGACAAAGCTGTTATATGTGTTGGTTGTGAGTCTTTAAGCTTCAGACATTTCAGGAAGTGATATTTGAGTTACAGAAGTGCAGCACCATTTACAGACGATTATAATTCCCCTTTTACTGGAATACTGCTAACGTCAATTTTAAAAAACTACAGTTGGTCCTGAATGTTGCAGCTACAATCCAAACTAAAACAAAGATGATGGTTCACATTACCTCTGCACTGCACTGGTTATCTGAGAAGATTTTAGAAAAGGTTTTAAAGTCCCTTTACTGGTTTATAAATCTTCAAAATGAAACTCTGCTAAGCAACAGCAGCCTCGAGTCCTGAGTTAATGTACAGAAAAGTGAGTAAAGTTCATGAGTATATTGCTCATGAACTTCGGTTCCTGGAGCAGGAAGTGCTGTCGCTGTAACAAAGCAAACTCTATTTAGAGTTAGTTGATTTTTCTGAGTTTTCGTGTTGTGAATGAAAGTGTCACAATCACACAGACTGCACAGAGGTCGCTCAGGCCGAAGGATCTCAGTAGTTGGTTCTCTGCCTCCTCAGATGTGCACTAACACCCCAGCAGGACCTCAACTGTCCACCAACATCCTATAATAAATCATACATATATAGTGCAAGAACAGGCATTCGGGGTGCGGAGTGGGAAGCAGAGATCATTCTCCCTACAAGTCAGTGTAGCATCAAAATGACTCTGAAGATGTTAGTTTAAGGTAAAATACTTACATAATGTTGCTTTGATCATCATTATGTAGGCTAGTTGTTTAGTCTGGTAAATTCTGTTTAGGCTTGGTTTTAAAACCAGCGACAAAAAGAGATTGTAACAGCAAAACAAAAAAATCTAAAAACTTTACTGTAAACTCTGTTGTCCTGCAGGAATGATGACTCAGTCTTTCCACTGTTTTGAATGGTCAGTAGTCAGACTGTAGACCGGTTAAAAGTGAGTCATCTTCGTGATACTGGAAACCTAAGTCAAACCCAAAGGTGACTGGATAACCCATTACTGATGCTTTATGGTACAGGTTTGACTTCAGTAAAGAGGAGATATACACAAGACCACCAAGACCACATATGGCAAATGAAAAAAACTTTCTCACGGTTTGCATGTATCTTGTGCAGCCAAAACGTAAAGTGTTAATGGTCTTACTTGAGGTCAAGACTGGCATCCACGCGGTTGTCCAGAATCAGCATCTCTCCACTTTCCAGAGAGCATTTGTCCATAGGTATGAGGCCTATTAACAGGCTAATGAAGAAAAAAAAATTACAATAAGGAACACCAAGCCAAAGGTAATGCAGTAATAAAGTCCTGCAGTAAATCCCATCCTCTTGTTCCAGATCATCTCACAGATGCTGGATCAGATTTTTATGTGGGGAGTTTGTAGGCAAGCTTTGTTGTGTTTCTCTGAGCAGTTTTTGTGGTATAATGTCATGACAGATTGGTGTAAATGGAGAGGGAAAAAAATGGAGACACCTCCATAAAAAAATACACCACCATAACCTGTATTCTCCAAAGATATTCATAAAGTTGAATACCACTATAAAAACGTTTTATCTCAAACGAAAACTTAATAAAATTAGGATTTATTGCAGGGCTGGGTGTTTTTGGCATCTCTAAACTTTAAATACATATTTGTGCTGGTACTCACTGGAAAGATGGAGAAATGAAGTAGAGAACACACAGTGCAACAGGAACGAAAAGCACACATTTCAAAACGCTCTTTATCTTCTGAACAAATCTGCAAGACAAGACACGTCAGATTTGACAGGAGACAATTAATCTTAACTCAGAAAGTTACACAAACCAAATGCTTGTGGCTATACCCCATTCTTAAAGGCAGCAGGTGTTTGACTTCAGCAGACTGAACTCTTGTTCCATGCATTAGGTGAAGGCAGCTGCAGAGTCACTGATACAATGACAACTGTGAGAAAAGAGAGGGAAGTGCTGTTGAAAATGACTCTGTTTACTCAGTTTCCTTTTCAGATTAACACGTGTAATTAGGGCTTATGTGTTTCTCCACAGAACAGTTGAAAACACTCAACACAAAATGGTCTACTCTTAATTTTGGCTGCAAAATCTAACATAGCACACAAAATGATAACATCTCTGTCAAATTAGGTGAAATATCACACGCAACAAGTTTATCAGAGCTTCCCAACATCGTGTACGTTCATCTCTGAATTTTAAAATAAAGTAGTAATTTAATTTGTCTGTCAAAAAGTAACTAATTTAAATCAGACCATAATCTCTTCAAAATCATACAAATAGCAGTGAGAATACAACATGTAATTTACACAGAGATATATGAAACAATCTAAGGCAACATTTCTTTAAATGAATGTGCTGAATAAGAGCTGTAAATCCTACATTCTTACATGGTATAATGATTATTGTGGCTGGACTTCACTGCATCAGATTCTGTTCTGTGTTAACCACAAAATTTGTTTTCATTCAAGACACTAAATATATTTAAATCACTTGTTAGTGTCATCATATCAAATAGATGCATATGCAACAAGACACTCAGTACATTGCAGCATTATGACTGCAGGACGCTGGATCTCTTTTTTTTTTCCTCCCCACCCTTTTCACATGTACTACGTTGTTGGTGAAATATTAAGCAATTATGTTGTAACACTGCTCTTGAATGTAACGATGTTACAGTTGGAAGAAATGCTTAAAATGCATTTTGCAATCTGTTGCAAACTCTTGTGATAATTTCACCAAAGCGATCGAAAAAAAACCCTGTGAATCAGAAACTGCTCAAAGAGTCAGGAAGAGTTTTAATAAGACCAGGCGTCTGATACACAGCCCTGTGTATAATGTAGCCTATTTCTATCATATATAGAGCGCTATTACTTTTGTATAGAATACCTCACTGTGTTTATTTCTATTCTATTTTATATTTTGAATTTCTGGCTATTTAAAAAATATATATTTTTATCTTGTGCTGTCAATCCTACAGCTGCTAAATAATCTTTCGATGTTCTATGTTTCAGATATTCTTATGAATCTCTGTTGCGAGAGATCAGTTTAAACACTTAAGTAAGCAGTGTTACTTTTACCGGAAGTAATGAAGATACCTAGTCTAACGTGTAGCATGCAAGAATCTGACCAAATCCTGCTCTTTCGTTACTGACAAAATTATCTTAATCGTCTCATGGATTTTAACTGAACAACTTTGATCCAAATTTCCAAGTAAAACAAGAACATGCTGACCATTAAACACGCTGCGCAATCTTAAAACTAACATTAAAAAAAAGTGTTGATAACCTACCTGAGAGTTGTTGTCACCACAATACATCCACAACTCGTGCCAAAAATATTCACGGTTCAATAAATAATCCTGAATTTTGCGTAAAGTGAATTCAGACAGAGAACATCGGCGCAGACAAATTGAGGTGTCGTCCTGTCCTCAGCTTTAAACAGACTAAAGAAAAGGGAGTGGCTCTTCTTAGCGTTTCCCAGGTAAATCGCTCAAGAGGGTTCTCCCTGCGCCGCCAGACGGTGATGGTGTTTTACTGGATCTGCAGGGGATGACCAGCTCCACCACACACACACACACATCCCAGGAGCACTTTCATCACCCCGCTGAGTGATGCTGATTCCTGAGCAGCAGCGCGGTCAGAGGAAAAGCCAAAATAGCGCAGGTGGGAAACGAATGGAACTCACAGACGCACGCAAATGTCTTAGTCATTCTGACACAGCCGCGAGCGCACGCCTCGTTAAATTAATCTAAGTGGCCCTGAAGCGGCGCGCGAGTGCACGAGCCAGAGAATCGACACACTTTCTTTTTCTTTTTTTTTTTTTTTTTGCATTATTCTCCTCCCTCAAGTCCGAGTCATTGTGGTGAAGACATTTGGTTTGGGGTTAAGACCCAGAAGAGCTGCTGCACCTGAGGAGATCAGTCCTGCTGCATGTAGAACATGGGGTCAGTAAAGTGGAAGCTGCAGACAGACAGCTAATAAAGTATATGTGACAGACTGAACTGAAAGTTTAAGACAAAGAGGTGTGTGTTTGAAAAATTTAGGACAGGAAGTATCTACACGTGTGGCTACACCACATCCAGCCCACATGCATTAAATGACCTGATGAGATTATAGTGTGTGCCCTGCTCTATAGATTTGTATATTCATGACACGATGAAACTGATAAGGAACCTGAAGTGCCTTTGTCATCTCATTGTTTCGTGTGCACCTAAATAGAATAATACTTGATTGACTAAAGATGTCAAATGAGAGTCAGTCCACCTGTGTGAACAAGCTCAGGCCTGTTTCAACATACAGGTCTGAAGCAGCTGCATGACAATGCCAACCAAAAGTCACTTATCTGATGTAAGATGGCACGACCAGATATCTCTGGTTCCTGTTCAGCACAGACAGACGATGGTGTAAAACCGCTGTGTGCTCAAAAAAATGCCAACAGGTTTTAAACTGTTCTCTCAAGAGTTTGTAACCCTTTCATACCCAAGATTCTGTTCTTCTTTGTACTCCACTCCATTTATTTGTCAGCTATAGTTAACCTTTTCAGCTTGAGTCAAAAAAGAGAGACAGCAGTTCAGATACTTTAGCTGATAATTCCTCAACCTTTTACTGAAGACTTTTACAGGTTATGTTTACGTTGTTGTGTTGGTTTTAGCTCATCAGCTACACTGTGTTTATACATTATATCGCTGCTGACCATTTCCTAGAGCATCCTTTAGAATTTCAGTCTGTTCATCCAACTTTCCAGATTATATAAACATACATTAGCAGACAATAAACATCAGGCCTATGTTTGAATTGATAATTGATTTAGGTCCATGAAAATTCAGCTAGCTAAGTGCAGATTGAGTTGATAAGTCTGCACTGTATTGCCTCAGAACAATAACATCACAGCAATGAATTATACATCTGAAGCAAGTTCAAAGTGCTGCTAATTGGTAGCTAATGGAAAACAGTGGCTGCTTGGAAGGTGGCACAAAATTACATTGCACCACAGACATGGTTTGCAAAATCATCAGCAGTGATAAGAAGAAATATTTGAAGGAAAACATGTTGTATAGTTAGATATTGTTAAGATATACCTTTGTTGGTTGTAGAATCACATTAACTTTAGGTTTTACTTGTTCTGTTTTTGTTTATTCTTTACTCCAGAGACACTCAACAGTTTTTTGAGGAATGATTTCTTAAAGCATGAGAGTCATCACATGCATGAGGTTATTTTTCTTCAACTTGTTGATGTGCAGCCAGGAAAACTAAAAAAAAAAAAGGACTTGCACCAAAATCTGTAATTATAGAATTATTTATTATAAAACAGGCTGACAGTTAATATAGTTTATTTACAGTGTATATCATGCTATGACATAAAAGGCAAATGTAAAGTGATAAAACAACTAAGTGGATCCTAGAGTTGTAACAAAGTTAAGGCTTAAATGCATATAAAATGGAAAAGTGTTCATTCATTAAACAATAGAAAAGTGAATATTTAAATAGAGTTGATGCTTCCAGTACACATTACAGCTGAAAACCCAACAGAGGAACCTCATTATTACTGTTTTCTGGGAAACAAACACTGTATGTCTGTGGCAGCAGCAGAGTGGTGGTGTAACATTTCAGTCTTATGACTACAATTATTTATTTATTTGCACACCCGATTAAATACAAAGTGGACCAAAAAGTACCTTAAGTACATGATTCATTGTGGTGGATTTGATAAATACATATTCAAGAGGAGGTTGACTGAATCTTTGTGTCTTTTTTACGACGGTGCTTAAAATTTAAATTTAAAACTCGACCAGATACAGTCATTGGATTAAACGGAATACTCATGTTTGCCTTGAGCATTTTCTTTTTATAACACTGCAGATTATACCGTATATGTAAACACAAAAACACCCATCCATCTAATCATCAGTCACACGTCCTGCTCAGGGTGATGTTGACAACAGGAATAAAAACGTTAACGTGTGCGTTATGGCCACGTGATTGGCGAAACATTGCAAACACTGACATAAGAAGTGGCACAATATACATGAATACACATCATATAAGCATTCACCTTTATGTTCAGTCGGCCACCTGGCTAACGGAAGACTATTTCTGATGCAAATATATCTTCTTTTTTTTTTTTTTGCAAAGACTTGAGTAAAGAAAGTAAAGGACCATATAAAAAAGACAAAGTAATCTGTTAGTTTAAAAAGATTTTCCATGTAGCTGCCTAGAGCAATACCTTTTTTTCTGTCACATAGAAAAAGAAATTTTAGGCCTGTCATTTCCAGGCCTGAAAGTGCTGAGAAATCATCTTTGGATGTCCCCGATAATACTGTCTGGTCAGCGAGAAAAGGAAAGGAGGATATGCTCGTTAACAGAGCACCTCTTCACAAGATACGAGTACAATCTGGCACATTTTTGGAACCCATTTGCGGGTTCAAAGTCCCGTCAGAGGAATGAAGGAATATCACAGGAGACGTCTCTGATGGGAGGAGGGAGGGGGAGGGGCTCAGATGAGGGAAATCCTTATAGGGAGGGTGGGCGACTCTGTCCTGTGCTGAGGGGAGTGATGGGACACCACGTGTTCCACCATCGTGTGCTTAGCCAGGTGCTTCATAAGGTACGTCTCCTGGAAACAAGAAAAACAAAAAACAACACTTAAAGGCGTCACTGCTGCGGGAAATTCAGATTCAACACTGAGCTCAATCTGGATTTCCAACTCACTGAGGTGTATGCCCTGCCGCACATGCTGCAGCAGTAGGCCTTGGCGTTTTTGATGGCGTGTGCAGACAGGTGGATCTGCAGCGAGGCGGAGTCTGAGTAGGCACGGTAACAGTTGGAACATTTGAAGGGTTTGTCTTTGTTGTGCTGCCTCTGGTGAGACTTGGGCAAGAGCAGAAAAAACACCAAGCTGAATAACCGTTCTGCAGCATTTACAAAAGTCACACATGCAGTCGAAGCGGTGGGAGGTGATGAAACAACTGGAGGGGAAAAAAGTTCATGTTTACCTGCAGGTTAGATAGCTGTGTAAAAGCCTTTTCACATCCTGGATGGGCGCATTTGTAAGGTCGGTCGCCTGTGTGGATTCTGAAGCAGGAGAAATGGTGAAAACATTAGTTCACTGAGAAAAACAACTCAGACAGGAGGCCTGAAATACTTGCAGTGCTTTGGAATGTAAATGAGGTGACATGACTGAAACTATGCAAGTGAGAAGAACTTACACAAACAACCCAAATGAATCACTCTCATGTACAGTTTTCAAGGTTTCCAGTGTTTAAATTTAAAGGATAGCTTCACAAAACAGCAGTCAGGTATGAAAACCCACAGGTGAAGTCTCAGCTTCAAATCAAGTGAGTTTCTCTTTAGTGGAGTATTCCCTTCTTTGTGACGACTCTTCCTCTTCATTGGAGAATATCCTCTTGATTTCTCCAGCTCATCCTCAGGTCAGCTTCAGATAAACTTCTGAACATATTTTTGCATTTCCTCCCTGACCATCGAACACTGACAGAACTTTATGGAAGGGATCTTTTAATGGTGGCAATGTACAGGAGGATTATAGCAACAAAAACCTGTTTCAGTCTCCATTCAGACACCTGACTATTGTATGAAGACAAACCATGAACAATATATGACACAAATTATGAATACAGAATTTCTCAGCACTAAGTTGCTTAATACACAGTCAGTTCTACTGCTCATATACGAAAGACAAACGGCCTGTTAAATGAAGCATTAAGAGATATTTTAAACTGTAATCAAACATTCTTCCCAGTAGGACATAAAAGAAATGTGTCAGTTCTTATATTCATTGTTGAATATAGTGTCCCGTTATTCTGAAATTCTGAGAATTCACATGTCATACTGTCAGCACAGTTTGTAGGAGGTTCTTTGGTTTCTCAAAAACAAAACGGTTTAAGTTGAGTCCTGTGGATTATTACATCAAACCACAAAGAACTGTTTGGGTGCAGCAGATACCAGCAAAGGGAAGTGGAAAAAACTTTTTTCCTTTTCCATTTTTTCCTGTAACTTGTGTGAACTGATCCAAGTAATCTCGAGGAAACCAACTGCTTGTGCCCATGAATTAACAAAATATTTTAACCTGTATAACTCCTGAACTCTGGAATTCAAATTGAGAAAGAAGAATTTAAAGACCTCCGATTGTCACGACATATTATTCATAACAATAAAATCACACACAAAAAAAGACACAATCACGCTGTAGATGATTGGAACATCAGACCTGGTGTGCTGCTGCAGGTGGGAGAGCTGGCGGAAACATTTCTCACAGTAGGAACAGCGGTAAGGTTTGACGCCCAGGTGTATGCGCAGGTGCTGGGCCAGGTAGGATGCGTTCGCAAAGGACTTGGTGCAGTGAGGACACTTGTGAGCCTTCGCCTCTGTGTGCGTTTTAGAGTGAATCTGCATGTCTGACTTGGAGAAGAAAGTCAGCGGACAGACTTTACACCTGCATCAAGAAAACAGCGACACAGACAAAAGACACATGAAGAGAATACACAGAGAGACGAGCGGGTGGATGCTCAGAATTTCATGTTGCTGAGCTACAGATTTGTCCTCCCAGATTTACTGAGCGAGACCTGGTGTGGCTCATAATACACATTTAACACACTTTTATTATCTTTGGATTTTTAGTTTATGAGGTTTGCTTCCTCTTTTCCTCTTTTTTTTTTTTTTGTGGGCAATGGTGCTGAAACACAACAACATTCAACGTTGGTGAGATATTCAGCTTTGTGCCATTCAGTGGAGGGAAGCAATTAAGTACAATTTAAAGTAAAACACCCATAAAAACTCTTCCTTTATGTTGCTTTAAACTTGTTGTTTTTACTCCACTATATTTATTTAAGTTATAGTTAGTAGCTAGTCTGCAGATAATGATAATGCTTGCACTTTTACCTCCGCGAATATTTTGAGTGCCTGACTTTAACTTGTAAGGCAAGATCTGCATGTGCCCAGTGAAGGGTTTGTCTGGGTGTGGCCGTGTCCTCTGCTGTGACTTCGCAGTAACCTGAAAACCTCATAGTGACCTATAGACTGTGAGGATGAGAGTTAAAGTCATAAACAGCCCTTTTGATAAAGAGTACGGTCTAGACCTGCTATATATGTACAGTGCCTCGAGATAACTTCTGTTGTGAATTGGCACTATATAAATAAAATTTGACTTGACTTGGCTTTTGTATCTATTAAGGACTCTGAACTCTGGGTGGTGCAAACAGCTTAGGTTATTAAGAGGTACAGTATAATATGCTTCGTTTTAGGTATTTTATTTAATTTTGCAGATGCAGATTTAACCACTGGTTTTGTCAATCAGTTCCTAATTATGTGAAAACAGCTGTGAGTCATGAGCCAGAGGAGAAACTGCAGATTGAGAGCAGCTGCACATCAAAACATCCTTTCTCACCTGTAGGTCTTTCCCTCTTTGGCAGTGATGGTAACACAGGACTGGTCGTTGCCCGAGGCCAGGATCGGGTAGGGCACCACCAACAACGAAGACCCGTTCTCCGCTTTGATCTTCCTCCGGCCTCGCTCCTCTTTGGGAGGAGGCCCCAGGAGGCCCACCAGACCCCCACTGTTCTTCCCAGGCTCCACCCCGTGGCTGCCGGCTAACCCTGAGATGAGGTGAGGGGTGGGAGCGCCGCCCAGCCGACTGTGGCTGCTCGAGGTGGGCGTGGTCGGGGTGATGATCTCTGAGGTGTTGAGGTTGCCTGTTCTGGATGCCAGCGCCACACCTGACGGGTGCACAAGCGAAGAGAGGGACAGGACTGCAATAAGTTCTCATCGAGGGGTTACAGTTCTAAAAAACTCGAAAATCCCAAGAAAATTATTTTCAAAGTTCTGTGTAGACTGGACTGATTCAAAGCATAAGGCAGAATGATGCTTTTAAATGCAGCTGTACAGATGAATGATGATGAACAGAAGCTGCACCCTGCTTACCTCAGTAGGGACAACAGTCTTTCTTTTTTGTTTGAACAACAGCAGGTAGCCGTGCGGTTACCTGAGACGTGGTTTGTCCTGGAGGGATGGTCTATGAGTTGACGCAGATGCCAGTCTTCCCATAATCCTCTGGCTTTTATAGCTGCCTTATCGTCCAGGTTCAAGTTTACATCCCCCAGAATACGACCTGGTAAAGATGCCAAAAAAATGTATGAAATACACAAAATATATTTACAGTAAGTGACTATTTAGCAGTGTCACTGATAAAGAGCAACACATCCTCATGTATAGCAGCTGATACAACTTATATGAGTGAAATTTTCCAGCATGAGCACAAAGAATCCCTGAGATACATGATCTCTTTGTTTACCAGAAGTCTTCTATACGGCCATTAAGAAAGCATTATCTCAAATTCTGAGATAAGAGGATGTTCAGTGTTATTAACCTTAGACAAAGCCTTCCCGCGTGCAGTAATATTCCCACCCAGCACCTAATGGTTTTTGTAGGCAACCTAAAACTTTCCTAGCTCTTATACCAACTCCTCACACACCAGGAACAGAGTGAGTGGTCAGAGTGAGAGTACCTGTGACCGAGCTGGAGGCCGGGCGGGCGTGCAGGGCGATGTCGGGCTGAGACGAGCTGTGGCTGTGGAGAACTTGCATCTGCTGGGCTTTGGACATCCCGTGCTGCCCGCTTTCTGCCTGACTCGGGGAAGCCAGTAAGGGCTGCTGGGAGGGGGCGGAGGCAGCGGGCAGGTGTGGCGGTCGGATCTTCTCCGCCATCAGCTGCTCCTTGATTTTATTGATCAAGACTAGGTTATCCAGCTGACAGCCGGGAAACAGCATTTGTGACAAGAGAACAGCCGTCGTCAGTACAGTCAGTGTCGGTTTATGACGCGATGGTTCCCTCTAATGGCTGACGAGTGACATTGTAACTAAAACTCCCCTGAACAGCTCAGAAGTGTGACACCTGTGGTTCCCAACCTTTTTGGCTTGAGACACTTTAAAATGTATCAGGAGTTTAAATCATTAGAGAGGTTTTTACAGGCCGGAGGAGGTGAAAACATCCAGTATTTCACTTTTTATAAAGGCTTTCTACAGGTTTGAAGAAGTATTATGAAATAAAAATGAAAGAAAAAACATTTCTGTGACAGATCGTTTTAATGTTTTTCTTTAATCATCTATCTATCTTGGGACCCGTTGGGGGGCTCTTAACCCTCAGGTTGGGAACCACTGTATTGAAGGAAATCTGCTTATTTGCTTTCTGGCTGAGAGTTAGATTAAAAGATTGACATCTCTCTCACATCAGTAATCTAAATATGACTGGAAACAGGCTAAAACAGCTAGCCTAGAAGGTAAGAGAATCTAACTACTAGCACCTTTTAAAATATGTCTTATATCTTGTTTTATTTATACACAAACCAAAGCATAAAAACAACACATTGCAGTGTGACAGGTGGTCATGTCCCAGACTCCGAGAAGTTACTGCTCCCATCAAACAGTCAAAATTTACACTTCAGCTTTTGTGCAGATTGAAAAAACAAGATGTAATGTGTTGAGCTTCAGAGGTGCCAGTGGACAGAGCCAGGCTAGTAGTCTTTGTGCTAAGCTAAGCTAAGCTAAGCATACGCCTCTCATGCAACTCTTCAACTTCCATGTCAAACTATTCCCATAAAGAGAAGCATTATTTACAACAATAAAAAAATAAAACAAACTTTTATGAACCAGAATCACTCACCTGGCCAGGCATCGTGGGAGGTGGAGGCCAAAAATAATTGTTAAAGCGAGGTTCAGCCATCCTGAAACGAAGACACAAAGGTCATAAACAAAATGCAGCCCGTCCACCTGTACATCAGAGAAATACCTGCCAGTATGTGTGGCGAGTACCAGCCTTACTCACTTGTGGCCACTTAAAATGAGACGATGTTTACTGTGACGCCTCATCACTGGTTGATATTTTTTTCTTACTTTATGCTGTCCTATGCTCAGAGTCGTAAATTGAAAAACAAGTGTAACATTGTCGAGCAGAAAATCGTTTTTTCTAACTTTCTTCTTCTAATAATCATATGGCGACATCCCAGATTTATCTTGTAAAATATTCTTCAAATCTGTCTCTTGTGTATTTCTGTGTGGACCTATTGTTACTGTAGAAAACAGTGGTTAACAACTTGTGTCAGCGGCTCTCCACCCAAGCAGCAGCTGACTGTTTGATGTGATAATTTCAGATAACTTATCCCAGTCTTGTGATAGTGTACTTTCAAAGAGATTCTGTATTAGTTCTCGTCCTTGTGTGAGAGGAGGCCCGGTGTCCTGGCACAAGCTTCGTCAGAGATAGCAGAGAGGATGTTTCTGAGCTGCAGCAGCGAGTGAAGTCAGCTCTATTTATTGAATTTTTTTTGGTTAAAGTGCAGAGTCCGGCAGCTTTTTCTCAGGATTTCCAACCGCAAGTCTGCATGCTGCCTGTGAGATAGGCTCTCACATGATTACAACAGCTAGTTAAGGAATTCTCCAAAAGCAGTTATCAGAGAAAACAGAAATGTTAAAAGTGTTGCAGCTCAGATCCTAATCTGTGGCTGCCTGTCTCCTCCTCAGCACGTGGGGGGGGCGGCTGGTAAAGTAAGTCTGATGGGAAGCCGGAGAAACGCTGCACACAAGTCTCGCCTCAGAGAACAGCGAGACCTGAATGACACAGCCACTCTAAAAAGCTGAGAGGTCAGTAATTCAACTAAATACAATGAGCCCTGAACAAGGATGCTGCACAGAAACCACACCAGGTTGTAAGTGTGTTTTTTTTTTTTTCCCAGCATGATTCTCTTTTAAATGAGAATATCTGATTTTCATAGGCTGCAGCTGAGCACAATGCCTGACCCAGTTGCCTTTCTACAGACAGAAACCTTCTCATTTTGAAGGCAGAGAGAGCTGCTCGCTGTTCACGTTGTGATCCGAGGGCCTTTCTTTCCATAGCTCCTCTTTTCAACCCCGTATGAAGTTCTTTTTTAAAACATTTTGCATTGCGTGCTTTGGCACACTTCACCATTCCTAAGTCTGTTTGGCTTAGCAGAAGCATAACACAGTCCACGTCTGTGCGCCAAGAGAAACAAAAACGATACGTCCAGGGGTACGAGCGTACAGTAAACCCCACAAAATATTTCTCTAATGATGCCAGTGGGGATCGGTTTCGCTTCCTGGAGGCTCTCTGCCTCTGGGGAGCAGGCTCAGGAGCTTGACTGCTGTGGGACATCTCTGTGTCACGTTTTGAAATGACACACTTCAGAGAGCAGCAGGATAATCTCTATACGACTTACAGAACCTGTGAGTCCTTCCAATCAGCAGACAGAGGTAGAGTCAGGTCTAAACCACATTACATGTGTATCCTATGTCCAAAGAGTTTTCATTATTTTACACAAATGCAGCTGAGTTTCAATCAAGTTAAATATTTTTGCCGGCCAGTATTTGTTTGGGTTGTAATGACTTCCAGCAGGTCGAGAAATAAGATTTTACATCCAGTGTTTCTGATGCAGGTGCATCACAGAGGAGCTTCATGTCTCTGCTCATTATGGCTGCAAATAATTAGTCATTGTTAAACAATCTGCAGGTTACTTAGCTGATTAACTGATCATTCATCTTGTCCATAAAACGCCTATTCTGGTTTTCCAGACATGTTCAAATTGCTTCTTTTTTTTTTTTATCCGATCAGCAGTCTGAAAAGTCCACAGATGATCAAGTCATCAAAACAGTTACTTAGAATTAATTTATTTGGACCCAAATTCACTTAATAGCATTTATAAGTGGAGACGCTGTGGTTTATTGGAGAGTGAGAAACCCCTGGACACGTATTCACTGATTATTTGTGGATTACCACCAAATAGAGAGGATAATAAGCCAGCTCCTGGAAACCTCAAAGAGCTTATTTAGTAAATGATTTACTCCTCACTGAGAAGGCCATTAGTTATACAGGATATTAGAAAGTGGTACAGAAGTGAAGTGGGTGCTACACTGATCCTACTGATGGTTAGTAGTTAGTCAGGGTCAAGTGTTAGCACAGTGGGGTCAGGCAGCAGCTCCAAAGCGGACGCTAAATGTGAAATCTCAATATTTCAGCTCCAAGAAACAGCATCAGTGTAATGAGAGAGAAAAGACGCTACTCCACCTTTAAAGCAAAAGTTAGGGTTAACTTTTCCCTTCTCTGTACCTGCCGTGCTGAATGATTCCTCCGTTAAAGAACCCAAAAGACAAACCAGGAGCTGATCTTTTCTTTCTTTTCTTTTTCAAATCTTAACCTGAGCGGCTGTAACCGGGGAACATCATCTCCTCCGCCGCGGAGAAAACGAGCGGATCCGGCGGCGCCTCGCTCCGTCCGCCGCCTCTCCCACATTCTCAGACAGTTTATTAAAAAATTTCAGACAAAAGGAAAACAAAAATGGCAGCCCCGTCTTATTTTTATAAGCACTGGACGCCATATTCTGCAGATCCGAATATTATGCGCGAGGTGATCGTCCAGATGTTGTTAGACGCTCTGGCGACGCGGCTGGATGAGACATATTTGCATTAAGCGTACGAATGATTGTTTACTTTGATTTGCAGGTTTGAATAGCCCGGCTCGAGGAGGAGAGAGGGAAAAAAACGCCTGACACTTCCTACAACAATCACCATGCCTTTTGCTGAATGCTCTGCAGCTCCCGGAGCCGTAAATCCAAATGTCGATTGTTAACACCGACGCGTAACTGAAGCTTTTCTTCGCTGTGCGAGAGAAAAGAAATCAGTCTTTATCGTTTTCTGCGCCGCAAATGCTCCTTTTTTTAATTGCAACTTTTGCATGACTTAAATAGAAACGGCGGCGAAGCGACACGGGAGATGTGTGTGTGAAAGAGAGAGGGAGAGGGAGAAAAGAGCAAAAAGAAGCAGAGGGTTTTGCATCGAGCGGCCAACATACCTGAACCAGAGAGAGGAGAAATATTTTATAAAGGATTAGTCTCTTCTTTCTTGCTCGCTCTCTCAGTCGGACTTCAAACCTTCCGGGTCGCCTGCTGTTCACTTCTGGGTGCTGCAGGCGAGGAATTGCTCAGCACAAAAACACTGAGATGAAACTGATTTTTAACCCATTTTCTGGTTTCTAATTTGAACGCTGGCTATTTCCCCTCTCTCTTGTCTTGCAGTCGCTGCGTCCTCTGCGCTGCAGCCGTAAAAAAATAAAATTAAATACTGTACATGTGCGTGGGAAGTTCCTGCTTATACATGGTTTTTCTGTACTGTTGTGACAGTCGTGCTGTTTGTTTATTGTTGCTGACTGACAGTGACCGCAGACACAGAGCTGGTATTAGTTTATAATCATGAGAATAATTTGTTGCATCATCTAATTCAAGCTGCTGTCCCCCGGTCAGTGTGGTCATGTACAGTCACTATGAAGAGTAATCCTCTCAGCAGCAGCAGCAGCAGCATGGCAGGCTGTTAATATGCTCTGTGCTGAGCTCAGCAGGAGATGGCACTGCTGCCCCAG
Source organism: Lates calcarifer (assembly GCF_001640805.2). Taxonomy (NCBI): domain Eukaryota; kingdom Metazoa; phylum Chordata; class Actinopteri; family Centropomidae; genus Lates; species Lates calcarifer. The sequence continues at coordinate 2,071,276 of NC_066852.1, forward strand.
CTCAGAGGCTCAGACACCGGTGAGCTGAAAATATGGTGAACTGTCCCTTTACATGTGAAAGTAAGACACTAGTAACCACAATTCTGATTCTTATTGTATTCAAAACAACGGGATTACACACTTAACTGCTAATTTCCTGGTGACTGGTTTTCATGTTGCAGGCTGATCGATGTGTTTCTGATGCTGGATTTTAGATTTTAGATTTAGATTCTACTTTATGGTCATTTCTGGAGGATGTAGTTTGTGGAGCTGTTGAACTTAGACGCCACCTTTCTTAATGACACCAGATGGAATATTACTCTCTAATAACACACCCTTTACTTTATCAGTAGTAACTTACTGTTGCAGATCCATGAAGTTAAAATATTGTACATTTATTATAACAACAACATAGGTCAGTTATTGTCAGTGCTGGGCCCTGCACACGTGGTTGCTCCCGTACCCGCATTATTTTTTACTGTACATGGTGTCTGAGCACACACATGCAAACTGACACACACACACATTCAAATTCATGTTTACATATCCATTGTAAATGCAAAACTCCACAGGACATCTTAGACCTGTGACATTAATCAGACCGAGGAAACAAAATGCCGATAATTAGAGAGATAAAGCAGAGCTCACCTGCAGACCCAGCACCAGACAGAATGGACACTGCATAGCTTACAGTTGCTTACAATTAAAAGCACACTTCACCTCTCAGAGTGGCACTTCACTAACACTCCTGACCTGACTGAGCTGTTGCTTCACAACATATTTCACTGATCTGTTTTAGTTTCAAGACACTAACCTCTTAGCTGCGGTTTCTTGTGCAATTGTTGAGGCTTTCAAAAACCACAAAAAAGTCTTGTTGTTTTCTGTTTCAGCAACACAAAAAGGTGACAGATCATTGCTTTCTATGAGCTGTATCTGACTGCTTCTAGAGCATCTTCCTGCTTCCTGCTGCAGATGCATCTAAGAGGAAAAGAAGTCAATAAAACCTGATAAGAAAATGTGGCTTACAAACCTCTTCTTTGAATCAGTAGAGCATAAAGACATGTCTGTGAGCATCCTGTTTGTGAAAAGTAGATTTATCTGGTCTGTGTTTAAACCTTCTGCGTTTAGTTAATACTTTAATTAAACGGGTCGAAACCAAAATCTTTTTCAGGACAGAGCTGTGTACAAGAGAAACATTCAAAAGGTGTTAGAAAGTAGATAAACACAGACACACATTTACATACACAACAGACAAACTAGTTCCTCATTGAAGAACAAAAAAAAGTGGCATTCAGGATACTGAACTATAATCTGACTCAGTAATCTTACCACTAACTCTATTTAGCTTCTGTTCATATCACACACATCATGACTCAGCTTTCAGTCTCAGTTTTTAAGCCAACGTGGGCAGGAAAACCTCAAAGTGCTCAGATATTACTCAGAAATTCAAACATCTCTAATTCAGTGACAATTCAGTGATCTCAGTGTGCTGAAGAAAACCATGTGACGTGATGAAAAGCTCCAGAGCAGCTACTAAATGGACATTTTGGTGAGACTTCTTAGTCAACTGGTGTCTATCAGCCTGAGTGTAACATTGTGAAGTCTTCAGATGAATTAATTGATGGTTTTTTGTGTGACCTGGCTGCTGGAGCAGCACCAAGCAACTCCCTTTTGCTGGGACCATCACACCTGTCCAAACAGTGCACAGTGGCTATTACCTGGAGAGCAGAGCGAGCGCTTTGATACACAAATGACGACAAGCAGTATTTAAATAGTGGAAAGCTTTGAACAGCATGAGTCATGTTTTTAGATCTGAAATTAAAGTGTTGTCGTGCAGGGTATAGATTCACACTGACATTCACTTTGCATCTCTCGCTGTTAGTTAGTTAGTTGTTAGACTGGTTTTCTTGTCAGTACAAACACCGCCACACCCTCCGAGACGCACATGTTCTCTCACCTCCACACAGGCCAGGTGCAGGGAGCACAGGGGAGGGAGGAAGAGGGAGGGAGGGTGATTATCCCCTGAGAGGGCGGAGCAAAGTGGGGGGTGGGTGGTGGTGAAGAGAGCAGATGAAACATTTGAAGCTCATATTGACATGCTGCTCTGAAGGCTCCCGTGAGCACAGGTAAGAACTGATGAACCGTTTTTATCCTAGACTCACTTTTTTTCCTGCTACACGTAGTTTGAGTTTTCTTCCTCGACCAGGTGATAGAGATGATGGAGATATATTCAACAGGTTGGACTGGCCTGGTCGTACAGCAGGAGGTGGACATATTTACAGCCTGGTCATAGCAACAGAGTCTGAGCACGCTAGTCGGCTGCAGATTTGCATGTGTCCTCACATTTCTGAGAAGTTTATTCATCGCTGGTGGTAAATATAATGTCTTAGAATTAATTTAAATACAATACATGTTCACGAGAGGAAGGTGAACTTATTCCCGAGCTTCCCCATCTGTGATCAACTGTAAACTGCCTGTCCAGTCCAGGGTTCACTACTAATGTACACAATGAAATATTGATCTGTGATCACGGGGGAAGAAACTTTCACTCAAAGTGGAATGATCATGTAAAATATTAATGTGAGTTTATAACATGTTGCAGAAGCTACAGATGTATCTTGCATTGTCAGGGGGTTTGCTGTCAGCAGAGTGCCTGGAATTCCTCCAGTCCTCCGCCCTGAGGCTAAACACAAAACCAGTTTTTCGATATGTTGACCTGCATGTTCTGTGTGTTTTTTTTTTTGTCTCAGCCATGGATGGTGTGTTGGAGGGAGCGACGGTGTTGTGTGTGTGTAAACTGGCCTGCAGTCTCCTCTTCCTGCCCGCACTGACGGCCTCCCACAGTCCTGTCAGCTTCTGCTGCTGCTGCCTTTTGATCTTCACCGACTTCCTGGTCGCAGGTGAGTACCGGGACGCGAGCAGGTGTACTGGTCACAGCGCTGCTCTGATCCAGTATTCAGATCCTGTACTTGTAAATGTAGCTGTAAAGAGTAAAGTGTGTGCAAGTTACAGATGAAGATAACTCAGGAGCTTTTTGTTGGTTTTGTTGTGAGACAAGTTAAAACTTGATCGTTCTTATTAGTACATGGTGACGTCATGTAAATCAAGCACAGGTAGCTTTGCACAGCCTTTAATTTATAATGTGGTGAGAGGTTCACTTTAAAGTTCAGTGGAGTAGAACACAATATAAAACAGAAATATTTAACCATAGTACATGAATGAATGTACTCAGTAACTGCATCTGAATGTATTTTATATATAAGTAAATACTGTTAACATACTGTCTTATCTTTATACAAATACAGTTACCTGCCTTGTTGATGGACGGCAACAAAATGACTGTAACAATTCATTTCTGGTTCCAGCTTCTCATTTGTTAAGATTCGCTGCTTTTCTTTGTCTTCTGTGACAGTAAACAAACTAATTTATTCATTAAACTACATTTGTGGGCTGTGGGTGCCGGTTGGACAAAATGAGCAATTTTCAAAACGTCAATTTTGGTTTTATGAAACTGTATTTTTCACTACTTTCTGAGACCAAACAAGAAAATGATTGCAGTTTTGATGAAAATAGTTGTTAGTTTTTTCCAGTAGGTTTGGATTGAGTTGCATTATGGGAATTGTAGGATCCAGTGTTGTGAGTCCAGAGTAAAGGTCAGGATATCCTGACCTCTGCTGCTTTGATTTCGACCCTTATTTAATCGGTCTCTGGAAGCCCACTTTAATTTCTGCTTTCTGAAATCAGCGGCGCTGCTGCACAGTGTACCTCTGACACTTTGTTTTGTTTTCCCCACAGTTTTTCTGAGTTTCCTCTGTATCTTTGAGTCCTGGCTGACTGAACTGACCCTGCTGGGAGACGTCATCGCCCTGCGCTTCCTGCTGTTTCTCAGCCACACGTATGGAACGGTGTTACTCCTGACCACGCCTCTGATTGCTGTGGAGACTCTGACCAGACTGCTGTGGCCTCACTCCGTCGTCAGTTACAAGGCCGTGGGTCGACCAGTGGACTCTGACGGACAGCATTGTTATATTAGGGAGGTGACAGTTGAGGAGGAGGAGGACGACGACAATCCAGATGAGGACAAAGACAAGGGTGTGTCTCACGCCGTCGGTTACCTCTGCTGCCTGTCGGTGTGGGTCGTGGTCGCCCTGAACGTCAGGCTGGCGATGGAAGCTGGAGGAAGAGTGGGTTTCTGCCTGCGTGCACACAACCGATTCCCTCATCAGATGTTTGCCCAACCTGTTCAGCCCCATGCCCAGCACTGTGAATCCCTGCTGGGGCATGGCTTTCCTCTCCTTTCTCCTGCTCCTCCTGACCACGAGCACAGGCCTGAGCAGGCAACGCCGGGCCCCCCCACCCGAGGAGGGGACGCACCAGGCGAAACCTGGAGTTAACAGTGACGGTGAGAGCTGCTGGCAAAATCTCGTTCCAGCCCAGCCTGCACCCTCCAAGCCCGTGAACCCTGGGATGTGGGTGTCAGAGGCAGCGCGGTGTGTTGACCCAGAGAAAACAGAGAGCAGCTGCACCGTTCACGGAGCGTATTTCTGGAACATCGTGCAGATGTCGGCGCGTCACCATGGAGACTTTGTCCTCATCTCCCCCGGCTGTTTGTCTGCAGTGAGGGGAGGATGGGAGCACGAAAGGACAAAGACAGGTATACCTCTGACATTTATCACAGAGGAACATGTGGACTCACAACACAGGAGCCAGCTTGGGTGGCGTCGGTGGGGTTTTCCCCGCCTGGGGGCGAAAGTAATGATAGGGTTCGTGGCTGTGCTCTCCATCTTTGTTCTGCCTCTGAACCTCAGCATGAACATTCTTCTGATCAGGACTATAGAGACACTACTGGAGCTGTGCGTCAGATCTTTAGTTTCGTCTGCAGCGAACACGAGCGACACATCAGCCTCTCACAATGAAACATTTGTATAAAACCAGACTGGTGGGAGGCGGGAGCGGACGCTGATTGGAGGCTACCTGCAACAGGATCGCCAGATTAATATTGCATGCGCACAGACAGCAGGTCTACCTGTCAACACTGGTTTGAACCGTGTGTAAATAAGCATTTCTGAGCAGCTATTCACAATAATAATATGTGGAAACTGCTGAAAGGTGCTGAGGAGGCAGGTTGAGGCGTGCTTGGTGGAGAGACACTAAACCAGACTGAAACAGATGGCTGGAAGGCCTTCTTTTACTATTCAGAGCCCTGAGATCCGCAGCGATTTGTCACTACACAGTGGGTTACAGGGCGAGCGTCTCCAGTTTAAATAAGACTAATCCAGGGGCAAACAGTGTTTTGAAAGTAATGAAGTGAAGTGTGCTGATGCTGCAACACATAAACCCAACCTATAAATAAATACTGAGTGACTTGAGGGTGTTACATGGATTTTGTTTTCCTTCTTTGTAGTTTTGTCTCTGTTCTTTAATCAGCTGCTTCAAAGGTGGAAAGTAACTAAATACATTTACTCAAGTGCAGTTCTGAGCTACTGAACTTGTACTTTACTTGAGTATTTCCATTCAGTCCTTCTTAATACGTCTCCACTTCGATTCATCTGGCAGCTACAGTGACCAGCTACTTTTCAGATTAGGGTCACACATTAAAAAAAACAGGATAATCTTATAGAATAGACGTCTTGTTAGAGATTAAACCAGTGGTTTCCCACCTTTTTATAGGCAGTGTCTGTCTGGGACGGCTCAGTTTCACCAGAGAGACATTTCTCCTCTAAACCTCTCTGATGGATCCATTAAAAATAACTGAGGTCAGATTTTCCAATATTTTAGAGGAAGGTTTGATGCAGACTTGTGAGGCAGAACTAATCATCTCGTAATATCTTGTCTCTCTCACTCTTAAATTCATCAGCCTGACCTTTCCAGTGGTCTGTTTGACCACTCACCTGCTGGAAAAGAGCTGCAGGTCATCTAGGTCAAAACGAATACTTGATGAATTGTTGAATCCATAATTAATTGAAATGTATCATTGCAGATGACTAAGTTTCGCTAATGGCTAATTAGAAATCAAGAAATCATCCTCGTTTTTTAAAGGCCACATTTGTTTACAATTTTAAAAATTAACACGCCGAATTCGACATTAGCACTTCCTGTTTGCTGTGAAGCACTGAATACAGTGACAACTGTCAATAAATTACTTTGACGCTTAAACAAACTTATAAATGTGATGTTTCTCAGGCAAGTTCCGGCGCCACACTGAGCGTCTTTTTCCAGTGATTTCTAAGCGTGTTTATGGACGTTTATTTGCCATGGACATCAGAGGTAAAGATATCCTGGGAAAGTGTATGACTCACCGATCAAGAAAATATACGCATCGTGTGTTTGTGTGTTCAGATTTGACTACTTTACGAGACACAAAGAGCAGTGGGCGCTGAGGGTTTCAGAGTTGCCTACCTTCATTCCCAGGGCTGCTGCTTCAACTGCTGACCGTGATGATGAATGTTTTGCAGAACACTTGCATGCACCTGTCCCCTCTCACCTCTCACTGTGTCTTGAACTCACTCGTGTCTCCCCCTCTGAGGTGCTGCCATCGTGCCTGAACCTCCTCCACAGCTGAGCAGGGACACAGATGTGGACGCCAGAGGGCACTGCGGTACAGCGACAACTCAGAGCGACTAACACCCAACACCCCGAGGCTCCCTAAAACATCTGATAGACGAGCTTCGGGATGTAACAGGAGAGGGATGAAGGGGATTCAGGAAACAAAAGCTCTTTTTTAGCTTGTCTTACCTGTGATGGAGTCAGAGACCTGGCTGCACACCTCTTCTTTCAGAGACCTGTGCAGACAAATGCTTTTACCGCAGCACACACTGACAGGATTAAAGGAGAAGCCCACGTTCCTCTGCGTGTGTGTTCACGCTTCTTTCTCCTCTTTAAAAAGCCAGATAGTGTTAATGCCCTGATGTATCCAAAGGCAAATCATTGCTTCATAACTGTAAGCTGACACGTTCTGCTGACTGAGTGTGAGACAGACAAAAGTTTAATGAGTGCTTGCGTGGTGTCTTTGAGGATTTTGTGGTAAATTAGGGCATGATGACATTAAGGTGAAATGTCTTAGTTGCTGTGAAGCTTCCTCAGTTAATGAAACTGTTACTATTCAGCGCAGGCACTGAGGCAGTAAAAGAGCTGAGATAAAGATCTGCCTAATGATGTTAAACTTTATGGCTTTAACAGCACACACACACACACACACACACACACAGATCAGTTTAACTGCTCCCAGCCAGGTGAGTAATCTCCTGACTCACCTTCAGCACGTGACTGTCTTTGTGCAGTTCTCCACTTTCAGTTTCTGAGGTGGGGGTGTGTACATTCCTCACTGGCACATCAGATATGATTTTCAGAGTTTACTCAAAACAAAAATGCAAACAGATGAAAACAGATTCTTGAATAAACTAAAAGCTGGACATGTTTTTGAATGTTTATAGAACAAAGAAGATAACGAGAGAAGCAGCATTTTATAAATCCAACATCCAGGACACTAAAGAGTAGAGGGCTGCAGCTAAGGATTATTTTCATTTTCAATCAGTCTGGTGATGTGATATGTTGTCTTCAAATGTCTCGTTTTGTCCAATCAGCAGCTTAAACCCAAATATAACTTCTAAACAATCACACACATGAGAAGCTGAAACAAGGATGTGGTCATAATAACTTAAAAAAAATGGTGTTATTCAATTATCAAATCAGTGGGAGATGAATGAGATGAATGACCTGATTTCTCTCAGGCCTCACTGTTAACACTGAAAACACGCTCAGTAACAGGGATGATAGATCTGTTCATGTCAGCAGCATTATAACTGCAGCTTTTGTTCTGTAACTGAGGGGGTAAAGTAAGCGGTGACAAAAGTGAGTCTTCATTTCTGCTATTTCCATCACTTACAAGATTAAAAACGTTACACTCTCGCCTCAGGAGGCCCACATCAGCCTGGAATCAGATACGGGTCTCTCAAAGGAGAGCTCAGTGACTTTTTAATGGACACTTTACCCTCGGGTGGAAATGTCTGTTACAGGATGGACACCTTCTCCTCGGATAAAAATGTCTCTATCGCAGGAGTGAGCTGAGAGAAGTGCCCAGAATCACAGCTGAGAATATGAAGCCACTTGTCCTGAGGGTCCGCTGTGATTGAACGGCGCTCTGCTTCAAACTGCACAGTTTGTTGTGGAACAGCTGTAATCATGATGCAACAGGACTCAATTGCTTTTGGAGTGTGAAATAATAAAGCAGCGGGGTACAAAGTTACACACACAAAAAAACATAACTCTCTGCATTTCTGACGCACTCTGTGACTCAGATGTTCACTTTCCATCATGACTACAAACTGTATGACAATTACTTGTCTCCACTTTAACAGCCAGTCATTCAGATGCGTCACAGATGGCAAATGAAGACGACCCGTTGAAGGATGCGGCTCACCCGCGGTGAGGGAACGCTGAACTCCAGCAGACATCTTTTTTATTCATTAAGTCACACGCCTGGGCCTCAGTCTCTGCCAAAACAGGGAACAGTAATAAAAGACAATGCGCTGCCTCCCACCTCTCTGCTGGATGGCTTAGCAGAGCTGAGAGTTTGGCTCATCTCAACTAAAATGTTTGGCATGAAACTCTTGCTCAACCAGAGCAGGTATTTACAAGCAAAGGCAAAGACCTTTCCAGTTTCCAAATGGCATTCGTCTGCCTCTCAGATAGGTTTCATTTTCCAGGTTTCAGTTTTAACTATGTCGATTTTCTTGTTCATAAAGTAATGTGACGGATCATGTTCAGTCTCTGACGAAAGACTAAAACATTCAGCGTTACAGCAAACTGACTTTTATGTTCGGAGTGATTCCTGTTCACCAGGGAACATGACAATGAGTCCTGTGTTCCCCAGCTCTTTATAGGATATGATGGGAACCTGACAAAGATGTTCCCCAGCTCTGTACTCACATGGTATGACATGGGCTACTGTGGGAACTCGTCAGAGGAGCTGCATGGCTCCTGATGCAACAGGCCTACAAAAAATATTCAACATGATGTGTGTTAAGTGAATATTTAACTGGAGAGTGTAGATACTCTTCCTCATGCCAGCAGTGGTTCTCAAACATTTTAGCTTGTGACTCTTTAAAATGAATCAAGTCAAAGGTGAACAGTATTTTACTATTTTCACGAGCGATGAGTGATTTTCACTTTCTCAGATTGTTTTTAGTTCTGCAGTGTCAGTCTGCCATATCTCAGAGACTTGGCTCAAATATAACGAAACAAAGAAGGTGAACTCATAGTAAACATTATACCTGATAAACATCAGCATGTTGGAATTATCAGTGTTAGCATTTTAGCTTGCTGACATTAGCATTTAGCTCAGAGCAGCACAGACATGGTCTAGACTCTTGGTCTTGTTTTATGGACTTGAAAAACCATCCAAACAGAAAAGATATGAAAAGTCTGGAGAATCTGATGTTACAGAGCAGATGGATTTTTTTAAATATTGTTAGTAATTGTATTGTTAAATATTGTTAATCAGATGCAACACAACGCCATGCAACATCAACCCCAAAACTTATCTTATTGATCCGATATCTGGTATGACCTCGCTGATCAACATTAAATATGTTTTTTATTTTGTGTCAATGTCATTTAAATCTGGGGAAAAGAGAGCACTGATATTGGATCAATACGCTGAATCAAAGGGAAGAAAACTGAGCTGGTGACAGACGTCCAAACCAGGACAAAGTCACAGAGACCGTCTGATTTTTCGCAGTAATTTATTGTACATTAAAACATTTCCCACAAACCTCCAGCAGCAAAAGCACACTAGAGTGTGTTCACACAATGATGGGTGCACAGCGACCATCATCAAAAGACACAATCATCATTATAATCATTAAAAGTGTCATAGTAATCATCATCATCATCATCACCACCAGAATCATTTTAACCATTAGAGTCATCAGCATCACCAGTAACCCAACACCACCTCACGATAATCTCCCTCTTAATATTCAAACAGGAAGTCTTAATGAGGCGGACCGTGCTGAGGTCCACATCACAGCAAACCGGGGTCAAATTCAAACATTTGTTTTAACCTACGTGAGCTCAGCTGGCTGGGATTCACTTTGCGAGGACATTTTAGATCGAAAAGATAAAATAACTGAATGCTGCCCTGATTGTCTGAACCACACTTAATAAATAAATCCTTTTTTCACAAAGCAACGGTACCAACTTATCTGGACACATCTGAGAAATTCCCAGAAAACTCACTGACGCCGTGCCCGTGTTTTACTCGGCGGCGTTACTCAGATAACTTCTGAGCATCTCACAGGCTCCTGCAGATCTGTGCAAGTTAAAACAAACAGTCATTCGTAGATGCTCACAATTTGACCCTAGTTTGCATCATACTGCACATACTGGATCCTACAAAAACAAGGGCACTGCCCCAAATTTTCCTTTACATGAACAACACAGACTACACACATACAAATGCAAAGATGTACAGTGGCAGAGGAAGGGTGGGGTGATCTTGTGTAGCTCCAAATGATTCCAGAGTATTTCGTAATAAACACTTCTGGCCACTGCATGGGCACGCTCTGAGGGCCAGATGGGCTTCATAAAGCACAACCAAAGCTGGATTTAAAATTATAGTCGAAGCCGGCCGCTCAAACACACCCGTGGCTCGTGCCCACACACTCACACACACACACACATACACATCCCTTCAGTATGCTGGACCTGGCTGAGGGACAAGAGCCTCTTAGAGCAGATTCTGCAGGACTCGTGTACAACTAATGATAAACAAGAGCACTTGAGGCACGTGGGGCGAAGAAATAAACACGACTGAGCCTCAGAGGAATTATCAGCGATTTCATCATTACGTAACACAGCAGCAACCGTGGGGACGCCAGGATGAAGTCCATCCATTCATTCATCTCCACTTCTCCTTGATAATTGCCTTTTCCTAAAAACACACAGCCTGACTTCATTTACATAAATGATATGATCTGAAGTAAGCGAGACGGTTTGTCTCTGTAGCTGTTGTGCTACATCGTCTTTTGAAATCTGACTACCACTACCACAACATGATCTCATATTCTTTTCATTCCAAGACAGAATTATCAAACATTGTGAGTGGAAACAGAAATGTGCTTAAAGTTGACATTAAAATGGAAAAAATACCCACAGGTATAGTGTATGCTAGCACAACTGGTGGTTTTGGGGAAAGAGTGGAAACTTAAACATGAGCCAGCATGAGGAGAGACTTAATCCTTTTAACCCATGATACGCTATATACAAACATGAAAGTCCTTTCTCCATCAATAGCAGCATATTTCTGGACAGCCTCCACCTCCACACAGACCTTCCTATCACACCAGGGTAGGAGCGGGCAGTGGATAGGGATGGGCAGCCTATGAACTACTTTTTCATTCATTTCATTTGTTTTAGGTGACGTGGGGGAAAGCGCTGGTGCACACTGAACAGGAGCTTTCCTCGAAGACCGAGCAGACACGCGTGGCCGCGTCCTTCAGGAGGAGCAGGAGTTCAAAAGTGCCAACGGGAACTCGACAAGTTCAGGGATGAATGGCTGGAAATGTGGCCCGAACAAAAGCCAAGAAAAAGAGCCGACTGCTGTCAATCACATTCCACAAACGAAGCTAAGCCAACTGTACAGCACAGAGAGGACAAGTGACCAGTCTTCAGCGTCCGCTTGCTTGGACAGAGAAGAAGAGGAGGAGGGGGTGGGACATCAAGTCTGACAAGCCTGGAGCTTGATAAGGGGAGTGGGGGTGTGCAAGGTGGGCCTGGGACAGTCACTTAAAGAGCAGGGGTCACATTTTGCTTTTTTTTTTTGTTGCTGTTGTTGTTTTCAAATGATGCCAGCTGCAGACCGCAGAGAAGCCCAGGGGTCCCTCTGTCTCCATTTAGTGTCCTCTTTTCAGCGAAAGACGCGGAGCGAGGCCCGAGTGCAGGCCGCTATCGCATGGTCGTTTCAAGTCACAAAAAATTAACAGCGCAGGTTTTAAGAGCAACATCAAGCACAATTCTTAACACCGAACTGAAAGAAATAAACATTTCAAACACCCTATTAAACATTTTTAAACTGATTTCTTTAATATCTATTGAAACCTACACAAGTCCTGTGAATTCACCTGTGATGGATTCATCTGTCAGGACAATCACGACCATAGATGTGTGTAGCTCTTAAAGGCGAACTGTGTTGATTCGCAACGGCTGCACGTTCTTGCCGTTAGCGTGGCTCTGGCCGGGGCTGAAATAGGGGAAGACCTTGGCGGGGAATTTCTCTCGGTAGGTGTAGAGCCAGGACATGTCGTCCGCGTTGTAGAAGATGAGCAGGCCTTTCGGGTAGTCCAGGTACACCCCCACCTTCTCCAGCTTGCTCTTGACGTTGAGGCGGGTCCAGGGCTCGGTGCAGGCACTGTACTGGTTCCCGTCGTGCATGACGATGCAGTAGAAGCCGCGACTGGGCTGGATCTGGATGCTGCCCTTGCGACTGACTGTCTCGTGGGCCACGCCGATCATCCACTGGGTCTTCTCCGACACCATCACCTCCCAGTAATGGACGCCCGAGGCGAAGCCCTCTGCGCCCAGAACGGACACCTCCACATCGAAGCGGCGCGGGGAGTCCTGCAGCGGTTGCGGATGGAGATTCCCGTAGGCCACGATGGTGCAGTCGTCTGAGAGGATCAGTCTTTGGTGGGCCGTGATGGGGTCGAGGGTCAACGCTGCTGGCACTGAGGAAGGCGTGAAAAGGGAGACGAAGGGAGAGACAGTTTTAGCAGAGAGACTCAGCATTTGCTTTTGAATTGAACACAGCGGAGAGATGAGAATCGTCCGGGATAAACAGGATACGTTGCTCAAAGTAAGCAGAAAACAAAACAAAACAAACAAATCAATATGTTATGAGTCAGCTCGGCCAAACAGAAAAGTGAGAACTGCAGCATCATTCTCAGCGCCTCATTTTTCTTTATCGTTGCAGATGCTGTGCGAACAGTTTAATGCTGAGGCAGTCCGTAAATACATCCAGGCTGCTCAGCCTCTTCACAGGGGAGCGGAGGTCAAGGTTAGGAACGGATCTCTGAAATGAAATTTCATCACAGGCAACTGATTAAAAAACCAAGGCCACAGTCTGAGTGGAAAACATATACTGAAGATGACATGTTTTGACCACGATGGCACAGAAGATGAAAATTTCATAAACATGTCTCTGAGGTCTCTGCCTCCATCCTAAACACTTTCTGATGTATTTTTGACGCCAGTCATTTGCCTGACTCACAGAACAAATACACCTCCGTTTTATCTAACGTATCACACAACCTCCAGTGTTTTTGCTCCATTGTTGCTGGTGCACATGGTTGAGCATTATCTCCACAGGCAGCTGTTCAAATCTCCTGCTCTTTATATGACTCAGACTTATTACTGGCATCTATAATGAATGATTAAGGCACCAATCGCTTTGAGCTTTCTGGTTTCACCATAGATTTCGCCCGCTAGAAGTAAAATCAGAAAGCTGCGTGGTTTTCGTTTATTGAAAAGTATCTTTCTTCCTGGACAGTCCTTGTGGAGACTACCTGAAAACTGTCTTTGTGCAGTCAACACACCTGTCAGTCAGTTGTCTTCTCAGCTCCTCAGGAGCTGACAGGCAGAGTCAGTGGCAGTTAAATGCTGCTTAGGTCTGGTTTTTAATACGTATTTACAGTAACAGAGTGGAGGGAGGGCTGAACAAATTAATCCAAATATTATTAAAATCCCTTTTCTAGGTGAAATATATATATAAATGTAAAATGTGTCACAACTAGGGCTGCAAAAATGTTCAAAGTTGGAAATTTTCCATGGGAATTAACAGGAATTAATGGGAGTAAAACTGGAAATCTGAAAAACAGCAGGTTAGCCTTTAACAGGGAGTTTAAATGTAGTTGAAAAAACAAGTATAATCTTGGTTAAACCAGATTTAATTTCTCCCCTGCACTGTGCTACTGCACCTGAGCCCACAGACATCCACTCAGTAAGTTTGGGGTCAATATATTTGATCTGTGATATTAAAGTTTAACAAGGAAAAAAAAAAATGTATTTATACAGTAGCTAGCTATCACATGAAAAGTTTCCAGAAATTTACCGGAAACTTTCTGCCTCTTACTTATACTATTAGAAATGAAGCACTGTGGTGTTACACAGGTGCCTGGGCTCACAAATCAGATGTAAGGAAAACATGTAAATTCACATCACAATTTTTGCTTTAGTCTTTTTTTCAGAGAAAATTAAATTCCAACATGGCTACTAAAATCATGACATACGGTCACATCGCAATATCTGTCAGAATAATCGTAATATGATTTCATTTTGTTTCATGGTAACACAATGCCCAGGTTACTCTGGATGACCACAGACCTCACTGTGAACAGTCCAGACTAGAGTGAACAATGACAGTGGATGTTTTTCCATCGGATACTACGCCACTTAAACTGTTTATTCATGCATTGGATGGACGTTTTAGGCAAACACCACCTCCTCAAAATGCAACGTGGCAACAGCTTTCCTACTCCTGATTTTGACTTTCAGGGACCAGCACCCACCTATACAGACTGGGGCTGAGTGTGTTGGTTCAAAATATAAAACCAAAACTATCTCCATGTCAAAATACCACCAGAGGAACTGCATGTTTTTATAATTTGGCTGAGTGCTTTAAGACCAACAACCTGGTGGAAATTTACAGTATACTTATCACTACTGCCACAGTCAGAGGAGGTGATCAAAGCCATGCCCTGTGGTAAAAGATGACGGATGGCTTGTTATTATACGGCACACCCAACTGCTGCTCCACTCTTATTTCAGGAAAATGAAGCAAGGAGTTATGCAACGAGTGTGACTGCGAGTACACCACGATGCATTTTTTATCATCCGTTTTTAGCTTCATGCATAAACTAGAGTCTTCAAAGTCAAGTGCTCTCCTGAGTCTGATGGGGTAGCTCAATTTGAGTAATATCAGACCACGCGGAGAGTGCAAACAACGCGGCGAAGCAGTAATTACGGCGAAGGGAGGAGCAGGTCTGCAGGCACAAGGCCGGCAGGAGGCGGTTTCTCTGCGCAGTTATGTGGTTTTAGGGAGGGAGAATCTGCGCCCATGTCTGCTGTAAGAGCTCGGTCATAAGGGAACCATATCAGGCTGAACAATAACAGCCTGTTCCCTTTGCTCTCTTTACCATAGAGGAGACTCAGGGAAGAGTGGGAGAGGCATCTTTCCAGTTCCTCTGTATATTTATCAGCTGGGATAAATGGAGGTGAAACGTCTGGCGGCCGGCCAGCGGACAGGACAATGCCTCCTCCAGTCAATGACATCTCCAGTGTTTGTTACAATCAAGTCATTAAAATTTCATAACCTGAGTGCCTCTTTGTGTCACGCAGAGAAACATGCATGCGTACACACATCGGCAGAGAAGCTATTTTTCCTGCTGAACATGAGGGGGAGAAACCCACGGCGTCTGGTAGTTATTCCCTCTAACCCATCAGTGACAGGGCTGAGGGATGATGGGAGGAATGTCTTTGTTGCGTCTCTGGCAACCGCTGGTGATGGATCGTAACCAATTGTTCCATTTGGCAGCCACTCAAGGGAGGCCCAAAAACTGCCCGGCCTCCCCTCAGCCAGCAGCAGGCTGAAATGGAAGGATTGATTGAGGGGGAAAAAAATAAATAAAAAAAAATCCTCAGCACATTATTTTAAATAATCTCCTGTGAGAAGGTGATAGCTGGAGGGCAGAGGGAGTGGAGTTCCTCTCGGCACTGTCAAAACGTAGAAGGGCATCGGCGCCCTCGAGGTCCGACCACCATTTCTCATCCGAGGATGAAGCTTCAGCTGCATCCCAGCAATATTAATGCAGGGCAGGATTAGCTCCTGCAAGTTTAATTTCACAAACCTTCAGCTACTGGGGAAAAAAATCTGATTATCAACCAATTTTTAAAGGCATATGACATATGGGAAAATATGGTTATCATATGGTCTCATATCTGTTCATTAAATGTGAAGCTGCAGTCAGGGGAGACAGCTAGCCTGACTCTGGCTAAAGATAACAAAAGTCCTGCACCAGCATCTCTACAGCTCATTAAACGACACGTTATCACTTGTTTGTTTTAATCTGCTCTAAAACCGAAGCGGAAACAACAATTTGTGGTTTTACAGGAGGTCATCGTCACAGCACCTGGCCAAGAAAAAGACTGGCACCTAAACCACAATAAAATAAACACAGTTATTTTCACACTGTGGCTTTCTTTGTGCAGACTGAGCAAACAAGATATAACATGTTAGTTAGTGAGGTGTAGACGTGCTGTTAGGCAGATTTAGTTTCTTTGAGCAGTGGTTTTCTATTATTTCCAGTCTTCATGTTAAGTTACAGGAACCATCTTCTGGCTGCAGCTGTATATTTAATGCACAGACATCTCATGTTCCACCCTTGTTCACATGTTGTACCTGGTGAAATATCCTGGAAGAGCGACTTCCATATCGTGTACTGTAACGGCCCCATGTACTTGGATGTTGGGAAGTCCTCGTACGTCAGGTTGGTCTCATGTATCTTCCCTTTAATCCTGTGACAGAAACAAAAACAGATCAATAACAGTCTAAATCCACTTTGCTGCTTTTTCCAAATAATGCTGGCTCTTCAGCGCCCATCCCAACGTCGATGCCTCGACTAATTAATCTGGTTTGTGTCTCTAAACTGTGTTGGTATTGACATTAAACAGCTTACAGATGGCTTCATGAATCTCCTGCAACAGAGATGATATATGGGGGGGGGTCAGCTCTAATGTCATTACAATATGATTCAATATGAACCTCCACATGAATCACTCCGTGCACTCCTACATGCTGTCCAGAGTTCAGGAAAGACACTGAGTGGTTCCCACGCTGAAATCCTCACAAACCCACGACAGTGGGCTGAAAAAAGGGAGCTTACATATGTGTCCTGTAACAGCCTACAAGTCGTATACTGCCCAAAAATAAGTAATTAATATTCACATTTTTCTGCATGTACCATCTAGTGTGTTCCAGCAGCACAATATGTTTGAATAATATGAGATCTTCTGGGGTTTTCTTGTCCCAAAGTCTGAGTTTATAATGACATAATGAGACTCACAGTCAGATGAACTGATGGAAGTGTTGAACCACCTCAAGCCAGCAGAGCAGTGTTACTAATCTTGAATCGACTCAACGAGTGTGTGGTTAAAACCGATGTTGTTTTAGTCGTCTTTGCTTGTTTCATTTAATGTACAACATTAATATACTCTGCAGATTAAAAGGATGTTTACGTCACATTGATGCTAATTCATCTGTGCTGTTTCTGATAAATATATAAAAATAAATAAAGTGCTTCATGAATCCTTTCATGTTCCCTGGCTTCTGATGTTTCACCACGTTTATTACTTGGGTTTGTCCATTAATCTGTCACCTGTCTGTACTTTATTACTGATTATCTGACATTGTGATGCAAGACTGTAACGGCAATACAGCGACACAGTTTCATGAAGATCATCTTATCTTGGCCGTTAAAGCTGGACCGGAGGCTGGGTATAATTTACTGACCTTATCTATAGGGTGTGCAACATTTTAATACCAGAGTTTACTTGGTAATAAGAGATTGAGATTAAACCTTTTTCAGTGCCTAACTTACTGTAAATCCTTACTTTTCTCCTCTGCAACAAAAACCTGCTGCACTGTTTAACGTTGTGTTAACAGAAGCCATCACACAAGAACTTCAGCTCGTTCAAAACGAACATGGTTTGCTCATTTTTTAGAATGAGAAAATATCTAAAGAAGGGATTAAAAAAAGCTGAGGAACACCAAACCCTGTGTATCTCCTGGGACTGGTCCAGCTAAGTGAAGTGTCGCACCTGCTTGGCCATTACACAAACAATTTATATCCAACCTCATTAAGCTGCTCTAAGTTATTAAACTGTTCAATTAAACTGTCCTCAAGTACCCCTCCCTGATTAAACATTACAGCTGGTTTATTTCAGGCCTAATACTCCATCTGTTCAGGGATTAACTGGTGCTGTTGCTCAAATTTGTACTTTCTCCAAATTGTCAGCATCCTTATGTTTAGCACACGGAGAACGCACATTTGGCGAGCTACCAGTTTAACTCCTGTTTATTCTAAGGTTAGATCACGTGCTGGGACGTGATTTCAGTTGGTAACACCTGAGACCAAAATTGTTCACAACCACATTTTTTTTTCTGGCAAACTCAAGGCAGCTGCAGCACCTCTCAGACGTGACGGCGACTCCCTCCAGGAAGTCGTGTCGTCCCGTCTCGTTGAGGCGCTCCTGCAGGATCTGGATGCCCTCCTTGACGTCGCGCAGCTGCTGGCTGTAGCGCTGGATCTTGTGCTCGATGTCGGCGAGCTTGCGGGCCGTGTCCATCTCCAGCTCCTCCAGCATGCTCTTCTGACGCTCTCGCAGGAAGCGGTGAAGGCGCTCGAACGCGTCGCCGATGGTCGCGCGCAGACTCTTGGCTGAGGACTGAAACACAAAGGCAGGAGACAGTTTACTTCAGGGTGGGGGGAGAAAACAAACCCACCCTCATCTGGGGGATTTATAACTCCAATCACAGGACCGTGAAATAGACTTTGTGCTGTAGTTAGCTGGGTGTGTGGACTGTTTCAGTCACAACAGCCTGACTCTTTAATTACACAAGGGTCAGTAATTCAGGGGCTTACAAACGACTCTAAATTGTGTTAATATTACATTAACATTCATTCATTGATTCAGCTCGTACATGTATTGATTTTAAGTGGCTCACAGTGAAAGTACAACCTTCCTCAGAGACAACAGACACTTTTACACTCCTATAATGAGGAGAAACAAACACGAGCCCACTGTGACAGAAATAACCCGAAAAGACGGCCGGGGAGGGGGCGGTCACAGAGGACGTCCTGTCTGTGAAGACGAGTGATTATGAGACTGGTGGACAGGCAGAAAAACGAAGGCTATTACAGACAGAGCCCGGCGGATTGCGAGGGACAGCAGACTGAAGAAACTGATTTGTAGCTGAAGAGGAAAAATGGGAAGTTGGACATCAAAGAGAATGAATCATCGCAGTGTCTGAGAGACAAAACAAAGGGGAGTGATGTGAAAACCCTGGAAAATCTCAGAGAGGAGCAGGGGCCTTTTCAATCTGAAGCGTCTGAGAGAAGCAGAGACTGGATTTCATTCAGACATTTTGTGTCTGTGTCAGGCAGTCAGCATTATACAGGAAAAAAAACCAGAAATATGAACTTGTGTTTGTAAGATTCAAAAGAAAATCCCACATCAGCCCATCAAAGAGCAGCTGAGAACAAGCTAATGACTGCAAACAACACACTAACTAACAAACTAATGACTGCTGAATCACAGTGAAATTGGTATAAACAAGAATTTCAGATGAATTTTGTTTGCACGAGCCTTTGATGAATAAAGCCTTTTTCTATCTGATGGGAATTTCAAGCGCTCCTCTGATCTTTTCAGGAGGAGCTGGATTTAGGAACTGTGATGTGAGGTTTAATTACACTTGCCTAAAAATTCAATCAATCCCCTTCAAACAGCGGGTGTGATTCTCCTGTTCTCCCAGAGACCGGGGGCAGGTATTCTCTCCCTCTGCATGTGGCAGCCTACTCAGATGACTATTTCCCTGCAAGCACGAGAGCTATGACATACAAGTGGGCTGCATCCCAGGCCTCCTACCTACTGAAGAGCTGAAAAGCGAGTGGTAAGGAAAGGGAGGAGGAGGTGGAGGAGGACTGCAGCAGCCTTGCTATCGGTCTCCGTGGGGTGTCGGCTGCTTTGGCCCAGCAGGCTGTGATGGCACGGACACAGACAGTGCAGCCCTTGGAGACAGGACGCTGGCTACCTTTCAGGGAGGCATGTGATTATCGAGCGACTCCCCAGAGGCCATGTGAACGAGACACAATGTCCATCCTTCAGACGGAGATCCTTCAAAGCACGCACGAGCCGGGGACTCAAATTGGAGTGCAAGGGAGGCACGTTTATTTAAAATGAGAGCCGGGCTCCTTCATCTTAGCACAAGAAGAGATGCAGCTCAGTCTTACATTAAAGGGGAACTCTGCTGATTTTACACATCCTTTTTTTTTAACTGTCCATTGTGAGTATGGCTAAATCAAGGAAGAAAAATAACGTCAACGTTCCCTCAAATTTAGCCGGATGAAGAAGAAATGCGGGGAGACATTTCATTATCAGCTACCTAAGTGCATCAGAGGCCGATGTAGTCACAGTGTGGCTCTCTTCCAGGCACAGCACTCTGTGCAAATGGATGTAAATCTAATGAGAGCAGCTCATTTCCGATGAGGAGCTGGGGGCCAGCTGAAAGGCCCTCATCTAGCAGTCGCAGCGAGTCGATGGACGGGCGGAAATGGACAGGGCCGGGCTCTCTCTCTGGCAGCGGAGGGCTCTGCAGTGCAGAACTCGGGACAGAAAGATGAGCGATGCTGTGACATCGGACAGCAGGAAGAAAAACAGGAGAAAGAGGAATGTGTTCCCTAAATGACAAATAACGCTGATGGCTGCGACATCGTCTCTACCTGCTTGATAGCTTCAATGTCACTACAGGAGGGAGGAGAGATATGGGAGTGTGTGTGTGTGTGTGTGAGGGACTGACATATTGAGCGACCGCTCATGGTTCGCTGATTAAAACAAGGTGTCGAGATTAAACAGCCACTCAATAAAACAATTTACGTGTTGGAATTTATCTGTCAGTGCAAATCAGTTAGGAGGGAAGATCAGTGACTGAAAGACTGCACACGTTAAACAGACCTGTCCTTTATCAAACTGCTCACTGACACTTTGTTTTGTATGAACTTGTTTTACTAAATAAGCATCACTGTCTCCAAACAAGGACATCATGCTTCTGTGAAGACCTACATGCTCTGACAGCATTTGAAACTGTTCCTTGTTGAATCAAAACAACAAATTTTCTTTCAAACAAAATGTCAGAAATTATGGAACAATGTTTGTTGTGCTTAAGTTTCAGAGGTTTTCCTCTGTGCTGACAGTAAAAGGAGCAGCAGCTGTTCATCAGACAAAACAAGACATTTAAAGACAACACCTCGAGCCTTATTTTAATCATTTCCTGACTTTTTATTGACTAAATGATGAATTGGGAAAATAATTGGCAGAAAATAAATGGTGCATATTCTGTTTACCATCATGAAGGTCAAAAATGCGATCAAACGATCAAAATAGCTGCTGCTTGATTTCTAGTAGTGTCTGTTAATCTACTAATTGATTAATCAACAAATTGCTCAGCAGCTCTGGACCAGAGTGGCAATTAGTGCTGAAACAATTAGTCAATTAACTGTTTGAAGTTGTTTATCCAGGACGACTGCCAAGTATCCTCTGGCTGTTGCTTCTCAAACGTAAAGATTCTCTCCTTTCTGTTTTATTCCTTTGTAAATTGAATAGTTTTGGACTGTTGGTAAGATAAATCATGACATCGCCTCAGGCCCTGGGAAAATGTGATGGCCATTTTCATTGACTATACTGATAATAAAAATGATCTTTAGTTGCAGCCCCAGGTGGCTATAATTGGTGCTGGTCCAGCTCTGTAAATGTTTTTTTTACAGTACCTTGGTCTCGGTGAGTTGCCTCTGCAGGAGCTGCAGGGCCTCAGTGTGGCCCTTCTCACTGTCCTGCAGGGTGACCAGCTGCTCCTTCATCTCCCTCTGCAGCACAAACAACAAACAAAACACACCAGGTCAGTGACTGGTGACTGGACTTTACTGTAATATGAGGATTTCAGGTCCATATCGAAACACTCCACTTGTGTTTTGCTCCGATAATCTCTCACAAACAAAGTCAGTTACATAACAAAAACACTTGCACATTTGGCAGACACATTTTTGCTAAGTCCAAATTCTATTCTGTTTATTTAAACTGTATTATTTGTATAAGAGCTCTCTTTGCTCGGGTATGAGGCAGCAAAGATTTAAGCCTCAGCTACAAAACAACCAAGGCAGACGTGGAGCGAGATATGAAAAGAGATGAAATGAAATCTCTGGAGATGTTGGGCTGTGTCAGAGAAAACTGGGTCTCATCTCTAGTCAGGAACACGCTGGCAGAACCTGCACCACTCAGTCACCTCCAAGTCTCCCCAAGGCGGGAGGGAGGCACTGCAGGAGCTGGCTGGGACGGCTGCTGTCACGAATGGTGCAGTTTTTTTCCCCCTTTTATGCAGGTCCCATGTGCTAACACCGGTGCACTTAGATTTTGGACAGAAGTGGTTCAGCAGATGTATTCCCCTCAGTTCAGACTTGAATATACAAATGAGCAAAGACCTTAAGACACAGGACTCTAGATACAGCTCTGCACTCTGTTTCTTAGTAAGCGACTGATGATAAATAAGCAAGTAGAGACTTGAAATTCAGCGTCTCACTCAGAAACTTCAATGTGTTGATGGAGCTGTTGGTTCTGGAGAAAATTAAATCTGGAGGCATTCTGGGTGACATTTACAGGATAGTGTTGCTTGAGTTTTCAGTTGGGTACATGATGTGATATAAGATGAAGTAAAAAGAAGATGGAATTAAATATTCTTCGACTCCACAGCCATACTCTCTCTATTTAGGTAAATGCCAATGTCGGAAAGTTAACTCAAATGAATTATCATTATGGTATCATGAATGAATATACAGTATTATGAATGAAGACCATGTTGAACCCGGAACTTGAACCGGGAACCCTCTTGCTGTGAGGTGCTAACCACTGCACCACTGTGCCGCCCAAGAAAAAAAACACTTTTTGAAATGACTGAATTCAAAGACACTGGAAACAACCAGATGAAAAAACCTGGTGTACTGAAGAGGAGCTGTGCAAGTTGTTTAATTTTGAGTTTTCCTCAACATCCTCGGGGAATCTGACCTGATTCATGAACTGAGACAGAAACGCTCGCAAAAACACAAACTGATTTCACTACTGTGGCCTCATTTAATCAGTGTATTTGTTATGCTTACATGTTTAGTAAAAAAGAACCTATATCAAAGCAAACAAGAGTAGTATTCTCTGCTGTTTATAGAGGATAAGCAATATTTAGCAAGTGTGTAGGTGAAGCACGAATTCCTGCACAATAACACAACAGACATTTCTTCTAAAAAGAATACTGTATGAAGATAAACTGCACCATAGACCTGACTGAGAAAATCAGATGTGGATTCCACTGAATTAATTAATGACTTATTAAAACCTGAATTCTCACTTGAATTAAACCAAAGAAATTCAAAAAGTCTTTTTGGTGGTAAAAAGATCTAAAGTCTGGATTTATTAAAAGTTGAGCATCAACAACAAAGTTTTATGAAATAAAAATTTAAAAACTGAAAAACTGAAGCCAAATCATACCTTTGCCAGCTTCCTAAAATGTAAACAAACAAATGGGCCTAAATTAATTATACACAACACAGCTCCAAATTAAAAAAGAGACTGCGTTGGACAAAAGCCTCGAAAATAAAGTGACAATATATGAGTGGCAGTGAAAACTGCATCATCTCATTTGCTCAGATTCTGGGCGAAATGAAAAACTGAATCGCTGCCTGGTCTCTTTGCTCATGTAACCTGTGCGTCACTTTCTCTGTGACCCACAAAGTGTCAGCTCCCGTGAACGCCAACCGCAGCAAAAATCCACCAAATGGAACTGTCAGCTTAGCAGGGCTAATAAAACAACCATCACTCAGCTACTGGGCTGAAGTGAATGCTAGAGTAGCTCTCAAATGGAAGGAAAAGTACATAATAATTTAACTATCCCGTCTACGAGGGGGGAAAAAGGTCAAGATATTATTCAGGAGGAGAAAATAAGCCATGCATCAGTTTGTGATGTATCAGAAAAAACATGACCTCGATCATTAGCTGCACAATTAACAGGAGCAAATGTGGGCTGCTGAAGATGAAGCATTTTCTTCTCAAGGACAGAAACAAAGGAAAACAACAATGGTTGGTGCAGAGGGGGAGCGTGACTCTCCATGTTAATGATAGGAGTGCGGCAGGCTCAGCGGGCTCTCCGCCTCAACGCTACACACTTGTCTGCAGCAGGTCAAAGGCCACTCCCACACAGTGAGATAGACCAACACTGACAGACTGGCAGAGAAAACATGCTTCTCCACTCCTCTGCTTTCACGTCGTCTGACTGACTGGTCAGAGAAGGGCAGCTTCAACCGCTGCTGCCGTCACGCAGATTGGCAGATGGTTCAACACAAACCCAAACATCTCAAAAACCCAACAACAGCCGCAGAACGTTTCTCTTAATGAGCTATGGTTTTTGCGTCATCCTCTGCTCTAGCACTAAATTTAAGAACGTGTGAGCTGAATTTAAGCAGGCAAAGCTGTGTTTTAGAAACAGCAAAAATCAACCTTGGTGAAACCATCTTCATGCACTTCAATCCCCTGAACCTCCTCCATAACATGCAATTACATAATCCTCTTTAATCTTCCTGGAAGCAAAAACCGTCCTTTGAGCATCCTACAGAGGGAGATTTCCTGTAATGACTTTCCTGGCAAAAAAACAAAAAACACGGCTGTAGTGTCCATCACAAAACCTGCAGACAAAGAATTGGATCTAAATTGGATGTAATTTACAGGCATCTAGAGAAAGAGTGTGTATTATGGCAAGAGGGCGATTATTAAGTGACAAAACAAAAGCAAATACTGCAGGTGGATGAATGCTGGTATGGGCAGAGACTCTGACAGGAGAAATTTGTGTGTGCAAGAAGTGTGTATGTGTGTGTGTCTTTGTGTTGTGTGTGGAGGCGTCTCTCTCCTGTCCATCGCATCTGGCCAACACAAGTCTGACATGACATTTCCCCAGGATGTAAAGTTGCAGGAAATGGGGGTCACGGCTGGGGGATTATAAATCTAAAACTCATTTCATCCTCCTGTCATTTCCTTCTCCCTCTTCCTCTCTTGTCATGTTACCATTCTTGGGCGGATATATACGAGTAAATAAATGAATAAAATAATAGACTATCAGCTCCTTCAAAACGGCGCGTGGGGCTTAAAAATTCCTCAAACTTTTCCTCACAGCTGCGAGCTTGATTACATTCAGCGGCTCATTCGGGATTTAAAGAGCGTTACTGGCTTCAAACTGCCAGCACGATGAGGAGGCGAACAAAACAACATGCAGCAGTGTCACAGCATGAATAGTAAAAAGCCTACAGGATGGAGAACTTCCTCTCACACACAGACAAGAGTGGCTTCCAGTGATTTCATCCACATGCACCGATGACGGGGAAAAAATAAACAGCGAAAACTTGCAACTCATCTTCTTGCTGGAAAGACGCCCCCAGTGTGGAGCCAAAACACTACTTAGGCTTATAATTGCAGTGGGATCTCTTTCATCAGTTTATCATTAGACGGAGAAGGCGAACCCCCGGCCTGAACCCACAATAACTCAACGTGCTGCGAGTGATTTTCACCAGGACTGTTTGGCATCACCTTCATGAGGCTGAGGGTGTAATTCTGTCAAGCGGCAGACAGGGTGAGTAAATAGGATGCCAGCCAATAACACAGCAGTAAACACACTGTAGCCGTTACAGTCAAAACTGGTAAAGCTTTATGGGCTTGTTGTAATTTAGCACGGACAAGGTCTGAAATATGTGGCCCACGCTGAGCCGTCGCTCAGGTACAGCGTCAACATACTGTGAGTTCAAGGCTAAACAGAACAGAAGGGATAAACCTGCAAGTGCATGAACACATTATGCATTCAAGGCCATTGACTCAACATTAAATGAATTTTCCTCACCATTACATATCTGTGGACAGAGTGCATTAATGTCACTTCCTCATGTAACTTGTTTGGTTTGGTGAAGTCACTCTCATCTGGGCTGGCGTCAAAGTTGCCAATTAAATGCTATTAAACTTTTTTGGCTCAGGCGCCAGGAAAGCAATTTTCACTCAAGTGAGTGGGCGCCATCTTTGAGTCCAGTACCCAGGTCCTCTAACAACCATCCATCCATTATCTACACCGCTTATACGTTAAGGGTCGCTGGGGGGCTGGAGCCTATCCCAGCTGACAGTGGGTGAGAGGCGGGGTAGACCCAACCGGACTGAACGAAATGAACAGGTGGAAAACACTACATTTATGCAACAGCAAGAGGCAAGATGAAACTAGATTCAGGTGAAAGAAACGACGACACAAACGAGTACAAATGAAAAAAAACAAAACCGAAAACGGAGGAAGGATCAAGAAGAAACAATCTGCTTTTACAGCAGGAGTGAGTGGAGTTCGACAAAGTGCTTTGTTTTTAAACTGGGATGCAAAAGTGAGGAGTAAGAGACACACAAATAGAAACAACAGTGCACAGTGCAGGCCATCTCATCAGCAGGTTGTCCTGATGAAACATGATGACAAGCGACTAGCCTGTGCGTGGTCCTGTCTTCACGGCGCGAGGACCCTTTCACAGCACTCAACGCCAAAGCGAGTGCAGCCTGAAGACACTGACACGGGCTGCGGAGAAAAGAGCTAACAGCAACCACTGATGTCACAAGCACAGAAATACTCGCCGTGATGCGGGCTTCATGCTGTGAGGTGCAGGATTTTAAAAATATTTTTTTGTCATCTCTGACGCACTGTTCTTACAAGAGTGCCAGTCATGGGCAATATCAACATGCAGACCAGTGAACTCGGGGAATACAACACACTGTGTAAGCAATACGGCCTTTCTAAATGTCGATTTATGAGAGCCTGCACGCAAAGTTATGATAAACTGTGGGCTGAAGGATTCAAGGCCAATCACAAAAAAATGTTTCACCTGTCTGTCTGGTGTGATGGCTGCCATTCCTCTGGGCCGCGGGCAGCAGCCAAAACAAAAAACTTGTGAGGAAGAAACAAAAAGCAGAGCAACAAAAATGCTGTCTCAGGCTGCAAACTCTGGTGGATTTTGTTCCAAGACATCAAATTGAGCTCAAGCTGTGCCTTACATCCCAGAGCCTTGTTTCCTATAGCATCAGCAGAGTCTGCAGCCTCTCCAGAGGGACGAGTGTGTCCCTGCAGCCGGAGCTCAGCCAGCAGAGCAGGCAGAGGCCAGCTGAGCTGACTGAGCAGGACTCAGAGGGCTGGACGACTGTATTCACCTTCCAACATTTGTCCTGGTGAGACAGAGACGAGAACAGCCTGTACGATTCGTGGATACGTGTACATCTCCTACAGAGAACCACTGCTGTCAAAGAGTTCTGCCTGATTAAAAAATACAGGCAAACATCTCACATTAGGGCTGCAGCTAACAATTATTAATACTTTCTACTCGTCAAGTTAGTTCTGAACTGATTAGCTGATCAACATAAAATAAATTGCCAAAAAGTTTGATAATTGACTTCTCAGATGTGAGGATTTGCTGCTCCTCTGTTTTTTATAACAGTGTGAATTGAATATCTTTGGGACGTGTAGTCAGACAAAACAAGCAAAATGACAAATTGACAAACTGATTAAATGTTAAAAAAAAAAAAAGCCAGACAATCACAGTTTCTTAGACTCTAGAGTTAAATTGTTTTCTTTGACAGACAAAGAGTCCAAAACCCAAACATATTAAATTCACAGTCAAAAAACAAAGAAAAGAAAAGCAGCAAATCCAGCACAACTCAACTGTGTGAAACCAGGAAGTATCTGACAATTTTCTGGATAAATTACGATAAAAAGTTTTGTCATTTTCCTGCCAAAAAACTGATTTAATGTTTCAGCACAAATCTTCATCCACAGTTACTACTTGTGTAGTTACTGAACCGTTCAATTCCACTTTAAGTAAATTTAGCTGACATCTTTAAACCCTGGTAAGAAGGTAAATTCACTATAAGGTCTTATTACTCAGCACTTAAAGAAAAAAAAAGTCCCTCTTCCACTGCAGTTTCAGCACAATTTCGATTCTCATTTCCTTGACAGATGAAACAAATTTACTGTGACTGATCCGAGGTCTGAGCGTCAGATCACAAATGGCCCCTACGTCTACTACTGCTACTTCACAGGAAACATTTGGTAAAAGCAGCGGGGATGAGTGGAAGCGCTGATGCTGGCGGCCTCCTCCAGTCCTCTGAATATAGGGCACGTCATGTAAATGATGAATGCTCAGAGGCTGCTGCTCCACTTCCTGGAGTGAGGAAGGGCACAGAGTATGCAAATGTAATACCCCTAACATGAACAGCTAAGGGAAAAAACACAACACTGTATGTCAGTTTTAATATTTTTATCCTTAAAATGAAAAAGATTCACGGTGTCTGAATTGCTGACAAAGGTCTACACACTGAGATGAAGGAGCAGTGGGAACAAAGTGTGTTGTATTACGAGGGCAGCAGAGCAGGGTGGACGTCTGAGGGTTTAAAGAAAGACAAACAGGTCTCAGAGCCATCAGTGTAAGTTTGATAATCTACACAGTGCAGGACAAGCCATTTAAGAGGAACAGGGGGTTTGTTGTTGGCGCTTGAGTGGAAATCTGAGAAGTGCTGAGCGATAAGAGGAGGCCTGCTGCCTGTACAAAATCACCAGCTCCACAGAAGCTACTCAGCGCCTCACCCTCGGTCCTGAGGTTGTTACAGCACGACCTCCGACTCCAGAACTAGCTTCTGCACGTCTATACACAAATTTCACAGCTGAAGTTGGAGATTTATTTGACAGACAGCCAGCTGAAATGCTTACAGGCCTAATATGAAATTTCTGTATATTCTCGCTGCAGCAACTGGTTTCAACCCATCTCTGAAACGCTATTTATCAACCCTGTCAAGAGCGAGACACTAATCTTTGAGAGGGTTGAACATCATCTCAACAGGCAACTCATGAAAGAAAAAAAAATTAACATATTAAAAAACACTTCCATTTAAACCTGTGACATTACACAGTATCCAAACTGTTAGCTTTTCCAATGAATGACAGACATCTGTAATTATTTCAGAGGAATCATTAGCTCCTCTGGCCAAAGTGAGACCAGAACTCCCCGGGTTCTGTTTAAGAAGTAAGAAAACCTCACTCAAAATCCACTGACATTTGTAATAACACTAGAACCGGGCCTTTCTCAGCGGTATGTAGTTTTTGTCACCCCCTATGTTTGGTTAAAAACATCTAATATCACTGGTTATTCAGTATATCTGTTTTAAGCAGCAGTATTTCCCATAAGTCCATAAGATCATCACTGGGTTAAATGTCTCGGCTCGACAAAGGAGGTGAGTACGTGAGGGAGTTGGGGGTCTGTGGTGAGAGAGCAGGAGAGAGAGGTTTATAAAGTTTTTTCACCCAATTAAAGGGTTTTTCTGGAGAGTTTTTCCTTCCTTATCCAATTCAAAGGTCTAAGGACAGAGAGTGTTGCTGTAATTTGCCCCCTGAGGCAGATTTGTGATTTGTGGTATTGACCTGACCTGACACAAAGGACCGAATGGTGGAGAAGTTTTTTTTTTTTTTTAATAGACAGATATTACGGTAAAAAGTTAGAGAAAGATTACTGGAGTCGGTGGATTTTAAAACATAAACCTCGGGGGCAGCAGGCTGCAGTGATGAGCACCGTCACCTCACAGCGGGAAGGCGCTGGGTTGGAAACAGAGGCTCGGCCGAGAGACTCTGCATGTTCCCCCTCTACCTGCGTGGGTTGTGTTGTTTGTTTGCTGTTTGTGTTGTATGCTCACAAAGTAACTGTGGTTTAACTTTTTTATTATCCCACAAGTTTAGCAGGAGTTGTAGGAGATATGTCTTAAAGTAAAGCACATTTCTATTTGAACAGCTCGTTTTGTTCATTCTATTTTTACTTCAACTACAACTTCCGCTGTTTCAGCATTTAAAGTATTTCAGATGTTTCAACTGTAACATTTCAGCAGCCAGCACATCTACATTTACTTAAATTTAGCCCTTTCTAGTTCAAAAACAAGGGGGGTCATTAGTCAGACTGTTTTAAACAGATATATTTGGAAGCTCCACCTGGCCCTGCAGAACTCTAATGTCGGCATAATAACGCGGCTCTGGAGAACTGAATTTCCTGCAAACACTGTTATCTCTTCTCTTCTGCAGAGTGACTTCATTCTGTGGACACACTGGGTAAACACACCCTGAGAGTGACCCTTGGATATGTTTGACTGCCAGCAGATTTTCACCACATCTTTTAGATGACACGAGCTCGTAGGATTAGTCAGACCTCTAATAGTCAGCATGTTGTCAATATAAAACCGTGTAGTATGTGTCAGGCGCACAAATCACCTTGTGAAAAAACATGATGTGGTTGCATGCCAGCCAGCGCCACACGGCAGGGATAACAAACAGATTTGTTTGCCTCTACTTCGTCTTAGCGGCATGGGTGCAGCTGGAAGCTATTCTGCTGGAGCTGTTGTATACGCTCTACGCAGGCGCCAGCAGCTCTATCTGACCAAATAAAGTGCTCGTCTGCTTCTCTTTCACTCGGTCCCCTGACATCAAATAAATATTTGGGATGTACGCCTCTTTTGTCAAGTCGCACTGTAAAATAACAAGGCTGTTTCTGCACACTGGCAGCACAGCTCTATGAATTATAAGTACAGCCTCCAGTCAGGACTGCGTGTTATTAAATCCCCTGATGGTTTCCAATAATCTACATATTGTAGCCTGGATCATCATATTAAAAAACTAATTTCAGGCACTGTCAAAGCACAGAGCAGGAAAAATATCTGCTTACAATTAATGTATGTATGTGTTTGTACAGTATTGACTATTTTCAACCCACACACGTCTTCTAAAACTTTATATTCTCAATATGATTAAGATCAGTACTCAAGAACACACCATTTCTGTTTTACTCCTAATTATAGGGGCCATTTACACGACAGGGCACAGTACAAAATAAAATATACCATATAAATTATTAATCAATACACTTGTGTAACTACTGCAGTATAGGGAGCTAAACTCGTACACTCAGCTAGTGTCTGTTCAGCTAAAGGTTTCTTCACCACTGTAATGAACAACAGTTACTTTAACATAGATAAAGATTGTTTTAGCTTTTCAGAAAAGCTAAGAGAACTAAAAAACATCTTTATGTAAAAATATAACTGTGATGGACAGTTGTTTTTTTTTACATTTTCACTGCATTTTCAGGCTGTTGTAAAGATCTCTGCCCATCTAATTATAAATGGAGGAATTTCAGTCTGTCAGTCGATTTCCTCGGTAACCACTCATCCGATCGACCCGAGGAAGTGCAGTGTCGACTGTGAGGCTTTTCGGATGAGCGGTTCTCCAGAAAGCTTCAAACATCACTTTCCTACATGTTACTTGATGAGGGGGAAAAAAGTGCAGCACAGAGCTTCTATGCAGAAATTTGAAGTAAATTACTGTGTGTGATTGTGATGTAGACTCATGACAACACCCAAGGAAGGAGACAGAGTGGGATTCAGAATCATTTTGATGGTACACAGACTTGTAATAAGGAGAATGGTGCCTCTTTCGTTCCCACTCTGCAGCCCCATATGCCTGTAATTTGCAGATACCATCTCGTGCTAACTGAGTGATAGTCAGCAGGTTAAACTGCCAGAGCCAGGTCCAGCAAGGTCAAGAGTAATGCTGGACTGTAGATCAGTTAAAAAGACCTGGGAGTCATTAAAAACTAGCGTTTATCTCCTGTATCCTGTAAATGCAAATTACTTAACCACTCGGACTCAGAGCCCAGCAGAGTTAATTGTAGCTGTAGGGGGCGCTGTTGCTCAGCAAAATTACATTTTGTTGCTTTAGCTTTAGCGCCATACAGTCCTGAATCGGGCTCGCGACATTTCAAAACTCCAATCGCCTGCCTTCACATCAAAACACACATTTTCAGATTTATTGATTTTGTTATTTCCATCACTTCAATATATCTGCTGATAAGCAGGATGCTCTTACTTAACTCTTCCTGATCAAAGCTGTAAAACTTTCTGCAGAAACCTTTAAAGTATCTGATAGCTTGCACATTTAATGCTTGAGGAATGCTCACTTGTTTTACAGCTGCAGTTATTGTGAGTCACAGTGGATGAGAGTGTCTGCTAAATACCTAAACTGTAAACAGCTGCTGGAGCAGGAAACCTCTGTTAATGTGCAGACTGAGAGCGATGATGAGTGGAGGAGTCGGGGCGAGGACACACAGTGCAGATGGCTGCTCCCCACTGATTAGCCTGACCCTAGATGTGCGCTAAATGCATTATGGGAAACAAACAAGCTCTAAGAATACCTTACCAGAGAAACTTTAATTGGCCATACATCACATTAACAAGCAATTCAGGAGTTATGGTGTTTAAATTGTTAATGAGGATATCAATTACAACACAGGCCATGCAGAACTTTAGATTATAAAGTTGGATCTATGTTTTTTTTTTACTGCCTTTCATCAGGTGTTTTCCATTCAACAGATAATTACTAAAAGCCATTATTTAACCAGCTTTTTTTTCCCTCACAGCTCTGATAATTACACAAATGTTTTACAAAGAATTGTTGCTTAATTTAACACCTTCTCCCTAATCCCACTGATAAAATTAGACGGAGACTGAGCATGTGAGAGTTTTCCCAGCACCTGCCCGCCTCCCTGCCCATCAATCATCTGTCCCTGTGCACCTGCACCATGGTGAGGGGTCTGTAAGTAAACAGAAGTGCAGCTTGACTGTCTCACTTAAAGACAAGCAGCATTTAAGAGGATAAACATCTGCAGGCTTCCTCCTCTGTCTCGGTTCGCTCAGGGTGGGGGTGGGTGGGGCGGTCAGATCCGAGCCTGGCTGATCGGAGGCTGTAAATGAGGACTCCTATCAGCAGCACGTCTAATTAAATCATCTGCAGCAAATCACGGACACAGGGTATTACAGGAGATTATGGCCCAGTCCGGCCCCGCACAGACCCCCGAGAACAATGGCCTGTAATCTGTCTTAATTCCCCAGCTAATCAAGCAGTGCAGGGCTCAGAATCTTGTGGCTGGCTGCAGCGGTGGGGGCACAGCAGTTCACATCCACCCCCCCACCAAAAAAAAATCAAACCGACACAGACAAAACTAAAAGGCAGAGAGGACTGAATTTTAACTGCTCTGCTCTGCGATCACTCACCACTCATGGATTTTTAAACATTTAGCAAGATCTGCGATTGTCTCCGCCTAAAAAACCTTTCTCCTCCTCAAGCTCTCACTTCACATTCACCGCTTTTCACAGGATATTCTACCTCTGAGGCAGCTGAAGAAAGAGTAACCATTTAAACAACACCTCTCACCGCCTGGTGTTTTATAGCCGTGTCGCTGACGTGCGGGCTGATCTGCCCACATTAGGGAGGCTGGGGCATTAAGCCTCGCTTTAAGCTGCAAAAACTTTAAGGACAGCACTTCCCCTTTCATTCACAGAGATGACCTGTAAATCTCTCATTGCCAGTGATCCATCCTCTCCACTCTCTGCCCTGCCAAACCAGTTGCAGCTTGCATGCAGCAGTCCTGTGTCCTGCAGGTTTTAACTAGCTGACAGGTACACGTCAAACTGAGGAAACAGTCACACAACAGGTACAATGCATTCAATTACAATGAATCATCAGGACGCAGTCATGTGGAGGAGTTTGATATGTTTCCACAGAAAAGGAAACACACCTCAGAGTACACCTCCTCAGAAGTGGCTATATTTGAGTTTGTATCAGTGGTGCTGAGCAAATTCAGCACATTCAGTTGCCAGTTTATTCAGCAGCTGTTCAAATCTGTTGCAGTGTAGCACAACAGCCCTGCAATAAATCCAACCGGCATCAGAGTGACAGTGTGCATTTTTATTGACACAGTTTAGAGAAGTGTCGATTCAATTATATGGTTATTTGGGGACAGTTACTTCACATTATAACGTTCTATCGAGGGTCTATTTGTGGTGTTTGCTAAAGCAGCTTTTCTCTTTTTCATATTTTTTTAGGGTTCAACATCTGCATGGCACCAACTTTATATACAAGCATTGTGTCATTGATATATTCAGCAAGAGGAAGGTGAGGAAAATGATACAGACAGGAAGCTGCAGATCAATTTTTCAAATCAAATGTTTAGTTGGTTGTTTTGTGTGTTTTATTTCAGATTTATTTTCTTATTATGTAATTTTACTTGACACCGTCAGAGGTCAGAACAGACTTCAAAACAAAAACAGTAAAAACCTCAGTGAAACCTGATGATTTCGCTTCCTCCTACAGCTTCCTCAGATGCTCATGACTTCCTACAAGCCAATGAAATATGAGGCACTTGTTGATCTATTATTCCCTGAAACAGTTTTAGTTAGTTACAACGCTTCTGGGAAATACCTGTTAGGCTTAAGAGGGTTCATAAAATGGGACTTTTACGATCATATTAGCCTTCAGATTCTGGTGTCCCCGTCCCTTTATTCCCTACAGTATGTAGCTGTTAAACATTTCGAAAATGAGTCCTTTAATAGTCTCTAGAAAACATATGGCAAATTGCAAATCCAACTCATCAGTGCAGAAGGCAGAAAAAAAAAAACATTTCTAATGCACAACAGATGTACAGGCATCTGACTCATTTAAGTTAAGTGCAAGCTAAAGTAATCATCTAAACAAGACAAAATGTTCTGTGCGATAGATGCAGCAGCAGCTCTTCTTACTTCAATCAAACATAGCTGTTTATCTGCTAGTTTACCAACAGCATCAGCGGTATCAGAGATAAGTGCAGCACAAGCTACCGCCTCTCTCTGGATGAGGATATTATGCCAGCACTACTCTAATGGAACATGACTGTTCTGTCTTTCCCCATGGCTCCATTTCCACATGAACGCCGCCTCTCAGCCACACCACCCTGACTGACCGCCAAGCTGGACAAACTCATTTGTTTTTGGGGTGGGCGGCTGGTGGGAAATCTGCAGGGCGGAGGGGTGGGGGCTGGGAACTAGCTTCCTCAAAAGAATTGGTTACCAAACAAGATCTGTGGCATTTAATAAAGCACATACCTCAGAAACGAGGGGAAGATTACTGAGAGAGAAGACAGCACAGGAGAGAAAAAAAGAGACAGCGAGAGAGAGATGGAGCTGCTACAGGAAAGAAGAGCAGACTGAGGCGAGCCACAGGGGAGATGGCAGCCGTGGGTGCCCTTGAAATTGCCTGACTCATTACTGCAGCAGCACGGCCATGCATGGTGATGGCAGGCTCAGAGAGAGCTCTCGGCGGGGCTCTGACAGTCGGAGAGTGAAAGACAGCCCTGTTTTAAAACCACCAGAGGAACACTTCAAAGGCTGGCGTGCTCATTCTGCCTTTTCAAACACCACCCCGCATTACGGCGAGGCAAACGAGAAAAATGCTAATACGTTTTCATGATTAATCCCATGTATGCGGTCTGATAAGGAAGGAAATAACCAGGTATAAGGATGGCTTTAATAGAGGACAGCACACAGGTGCATCTGCACACTCTGAGTGACAGGTCTGTGTGGGTGACTCAACGCCACGGTAATCATTTAATTCTTCAGCTGCGTGGGTTTTAGTCGAACTCAGACCAGCATCACTTGCACAGCTTCCTGCCGCTACTCTCCATTCACATACCATCTACTGTATCTAGAGCCCCCAAATATGCACGGAGAACCAGGGGCTGCAGCCTCATATCCTTTCTTATCTGGTCTTGCACCACTGTCAAGTAGAGCATAAAGTCGTCCCTAGGGCAAATAGACAGCAGGAAGAGTCTGTGTCGCCCAATGCAATACTGTGGTTGCACACAGCCCGCTGACAGTCTCGATCATCACAATTAAGGCACAGTGGCTGCCATGGCTTCCAGTTCGTCCTCCGCAGGAGCCGACTGCCAACTTTTAGGCCACAGTGGTGTGATAATAAGAGCACAGCTTCATCCAGCTCCAATCAGGGTTACAGCGGTCCAGCCAACCGCTATTTAAGATGGCGCCAGCGCTCCAAGTGTTGCATGACTGAGGGAGGGAACCGTAATCTCACTGCCATTAACCTATATTGCCTAAAATAAAGACATTATTTCCCTGAACATAAAGCACATACTTTACAGGGGTGAAGGAGTGGGGCTCAGCAGATAAGAACGCCTGGCTTCTCGGTTATAACCTCATTTAATGAGCTCAGAGTAAGACTGACAGGCCAAAAAATTTCACAACAAAATAAGAGAGGATTAAAATGATGAGATTGTTTGGTGCATTAAAAATCTGGAGATTTCTGTGGCTCTGTTTAATGTTTTAGTTCTCAAGAAGTTTGAGATAATTTTGCATTAAGAGGGTTTTCTGCTCTTGTACATTAGGTTTAAATGGTATTTAATGCCGTCCAATACGACCAGCAGGAATAAAACCCCTCCTAATCAGAATGCATTAGTTCCCTGTGAAATCTCCGCTCCCTGAAGCAAATGGCAGAGCCACAGACAAATCCTCCTCGATCCTACCTTAATGTCCTTTATGTTGAGAAATACGCGCAGGCAAGCAATTATGTGTTGGGTGAATGTTTACCAGATGTGTGTGCGTCAGCCTGTGAACGACCGGGCGGCGGTAGATGTGTTTGTGCATCACAGATTTGGCTGCAGGAGCGTTTTACAGAGGAAAAGGATGCAAATCAGCAGGAGGTAAAGCTCTCAGCACAGCAGCAAGACTCAGGGCCTGAGGTCAGCGGAGTGACATGCCAGGCTAAGGAGATTACAGCCCGCCACAGACCAACCACAGGCTGCGCTCATCAGTGGACAGCGGCCAGCCAAACACACTGTCAACACACAGTTAAAAGCGGTGGTGGCATGATATGACAGAAGTGTGTGGCATATCTGAACCCTGTGGAAATCCAGCGTCAAACCTGAGGCTCTGAATCCTGAAATATGTTGTAACAATGTGTTTATGCTTGTGTAAAATATAAAGCCATGAAAGCATGCCCGTTGTGAAATTATGTATTTACAACTCAGAAGCTCGTGATTACATGTCACCAAAGGAATTCAGCAGCTGTGAGTAACGCCTGACTGTTTCTGTGTTTCTGTATTTCACCATGGTGGCCCATTGTGTTCACTGAAGACACTGATTGGACTGCTTGTACTGATCATCAGTGTTGTTGTGTCTGAGAAACGCTGGGTAACAACAACAAGGTGATGGGAGCATGTGTCTATGCCATCCTGCTCCTTTAGCGGGTGACAGGGTGAGGAGGATGATGATGATGTAACCTCACAGCAAACACTGCTGGGAAAATGGACAGTAATAGTGAATCATTATTACTGACGTGAGTATGGTTTTATTTTTTATCATTTTCCCTGAGAGCAAAGTCATGACTCCTTGCAAAATATTTTGCAATTTCAACCAAATCACAGAGGTTTTAGTCGCCCTCTTTGTGAACTCTTTCTTTAAGTGCAAAAGTGTCAAACAATTCAACACAAAGAGGCTAAGCTCTGGCTCTCAATCTACCAAATCCCTTTCCCCCCTCATCTACCAACTTTCCCACCCTACAAAAACTCTAAGGTTCATTTTAAAAGAGGCCACCATGCTGGCACGACATGTGCCCCTCTGGCCCAGATAGTCAAAACACTGGAGCTGATCGCTGCTGCACTTTAACACATCCTCACCATTTTGTTTTGGCACTTTAGTTAAGCATTGTCGAGCCTCGTGCTAAAAGTGAGAGTCTGTGGACATGACTCTCGCACATTTGTTTCCATCTGACACACAGCTCGCATCTGCTCACTGGAAAGAAAAGAGAAATGATAAGGAAGGTTGTAAGTCGACTAATATCACAGGGTTTTACTTAGATGGGTTCCGTCTTACAACATATTCATTTATAGAAGCAGAGTTCACTGTCACAGCAGAGGCATTCCTAATAAAATTTAGTTTCTGATCTCTAAGAGAAATTTGTTGTGACACCATCTGCTGCCTCGCTCTAATGTTTGCCTGGTGAGGACGAAAAGTTACGCAACACCCCATGCCACTTGTAGATCTAAAATGCCGACCATGCCGGGCTCATCATGGGACATGGCTGTTTCCTATGGGGGCCTCTGTGTGCTCATACTCCCCCCTTTCAGTATTGTAGATCTGGGAAGCCTCCAAAGCTCCTGCCAGAATACAAAATGCCAGATCGCCGCCTTGAAAAGAGCTCCAAGCAGAGGGACAAGCTGGTGTCCAAGAAAAGGGAAACATCTTGTGCTGGGCCTAATTACTTCTGCTCCAAGATTACACAGTTTTGACCTTTCTCAGGCTTTCAGCACAGAGCCTGATGTGAAGTTAAGGAGGACAGCACTGATGTTCACAGCACTGTTAATTATATTTAACACAGAACACAGAGGGACTGCAGCTCTGAACTAACCCACCGATTATGTTTACATGTAATCTATTAATTGCCTCTTATTTCTTGTTTAAAGCCCTTTTCCTGCTCACAAACACTTCAATGGAACAAATTAGTTAAAATCCAAATAAAACATTGTTGTTTTTATTTTCATAAAAACTAAAAACAGATTTATTTTGCTCTAACCAATAACCAAATAGCAAATTCATCATATCTCTAAAAGCTGCAACAGTTGCTGCTTAGAGGAGATAACTTAGCTTTTCATGACAACATAAGAAATAATTTCTTTTCTTTCTTACAAAGCAAAAGTTGACGTGATTGTTTTTCCAACAGCTGTCA
The DNA here is from genome assembly GCF_001640805.2 of Lates calcarifer. Taxonomy (NCBI): domain Eukaryota; kingdom Metazoa; phylum Chordata; class Actinopteri; family Centropomidae; genus Lates; species Lates calcarifer. The sequence continues at coordinate 2,109,761 of NC_066852.1, forward strand.
AAGAGCACAACACCAGACCTTCAAATCACTGTCAAATCTGAAATTCTGACGTCCAGAGTCGAGTTGATATGAGACCTGAGGAATACGACCTAAAATCTCAGACAATACAGATGTAACCTTGACAGTAAATATAACTGCAAATAGTCCTCATTTATTACGATATTTCTGGATTGTCGGCTCTTGGTTAGACTCACTGGCTATTCTCAATTTGTGGGATACAGCCAAGTTATCAAAAACAACAAGGCATGTGAATTTAGGCCAGTCGATACAGTGTTGATATAAATGACTTTTATTCATCAATTCAGCTGCAGTCTGCATATAAACCTGCTCACTGATTCAGAGCACCGAGGGCAGAGTGAGCTTTGCCGCTGTCAAAGATTCACTCTCAATAGAGCGCGAGAGGTCAGACTAATGAATAGTCAAAGGCCGAGGCCATCACATTGATACAGCCTCTGCAACCAAAGGCACAGATAATGGAGAGAGGTGGAATGAGAGAGCGTAAACCTTTCAGAACCGCACAGCTGCGTGTCAACCATCAACACTTTGGTCTGTTTCTTATCAGAAAGCTCACCGTGCTGTCTGCAGAAAAACGGAAATGACCAGTTTTAACGTTGCATGGAACAGATCTGAATATCTGCGCAGGTGACAGCAGACTTAACAAATGACTTCATAACATTAGACTGGAATGTGTTTCTATGCATACTGGAGCAAAGAAGGAACAGGATTAGGAGCTTTGTTTCACAGTTATTGGATTTTGGCTCTGTGGGAATGGAATTATCCAAACAGTGAGAGCAAAGCAAACAACAAACCAGTCCTGTTAATGTGGAAAATATGACTCAGTGTAAACACATACGACACATTAACATACGCTTAGTAAGGAAGAGCTTATTATAAAGCCACTGTCATGAAAAACATCCCTGATGTGAAGTTTAATGTGTCATTATGGGATTTCTGACCTTTTTTCCCCTCATTTCAACAATTTCAGTCATTGCTGAGTCAAGATCTCTCCTCTGGAACAAACCACATTTTTCCTAATTTTGGAGCCAAATTGAAAGTAGGGAGATGCCAGGAAACATCAGGGAGAGAGAGGAGGGGATGACATGCAACAAAGGTCCCCTGCCAGACTTTAACTATAGATTTAGCATTTTCTAATTAATCTAAAATGCTTTTAAAACCCAAATAAACTCAAATACATCTCTCACTGCCACATATAAGCTTTTTTTTACGTTTTCTGAAATATTTCCAAGGATTTCCAGTGCAGCAGAGCACCACTTTGCTTTATAAGATGTGACACCTAACTGAACTCACAGATGAGCCAGGTGATGTGGGCATCAGAGAGGGAGAAGCAAATTAGATGTGTCTCATTCCTCACCACCTACTGTACCCAAAGTACTCATCAGCACAGCACAGAAACCTCAAACTGCTTCAGTGGAGCTGCTCTGTGGCACTAAAGGGACTGAGGCTGAACTGTCTGGGCAGCTCCCACAGGGGTGAATGAGTGCAACTGCCTGAATGTGGCACAGAGTGCTGATGGGTTTTAAGAAAATGTCAGCCTCGCCCTTGCTAATGAGCTGTCACAGTGTGTGTGTGTGTGTGCCACGGCTGACCTGTATCTCCTCGTAAGCCTCGTCAATAGTGGTGACTTGGTGTTGCTCGTGTAGCGCCGGCTCGTCGCAGAAGAAGCACACCAGACTTTTGTCGGTGAGGCAGAAGAGCTTGACCTTCTCGTGGTCCTTGCAGGGGTAGGAGCTCCTCTGAGCGTTAAGGATGGCGTCCAGCGGGAAGGCCGAGTAGCGCTCCACAATGTTGGACAACTTGAGACTCGGGGAGAGGAGAGGGTCGGTGAAGGTCCTCCGGCACTCGGGACAGTCCCGCGTTCCGTGAGGCTCCTGTCTGCTCCAGTGCTCGGTGATGCACTTCCTGCAGAAGTAGTGCTCGCAGCCAAAGCTGACGGGGTCCTGGTAGATGCTGAGGCAGATGGAACAGAGGAGCTCGTCCTTCAGACAACAAGCCATTTGCAAAGACTGAGCGGCATCTAAGAGGGCAATGCTCTGGAGCTGAGTGTACTTGGTTTAATCTTCAGTTGAGTGGTTCACTGCCATGTGGGAGTTGACTAACAAGATCTACAGGAATCTTGAGATTTCACTTTTATTGTGTCTGTGGAAAAATGATAAATAACAACAATTAGAAAAACATAACCTTTTGCTGGAGAATAGCAGCACCTAGTGCATGGTCTAACACATTTATAACAAAGAAATCATTAACAAGAGAAGAATCTTTTGGTTAAACATTAACAGTGAGAGTCAATTTAACATATGCTGTTACTCATAGAGATATCAGAGTGCCATAATAGCTGGCTGTCACTTCACACAGCTCACAGTGGGGTTTGAAAGTCGAGCTGTAAATTATGTAGTTAATCAACAGAAAATTAAGCAGCAAATAAATATGATCAGCAATGACTTGGCTAAAACTCTAATAGAATCCAGCTCATTAAATATGAATATTTGCCGGTTTTGTTTTGCTTTGCTTTTCATGATGGTACCATTGAATATCATTTGGATTTAGGGCTGCTGGACAGGAAAACAAATAATCTAAAGACCTCGTCTAATGCTTTGGCAAAATGTTACAGGCGTTTTCAATACTTTCTGACATTATATAGATCAAGTTAAGAAAATAATCAAACTAAATGTACCAGGTTACTCTTGTGACACTTAATAATTTAACAATAACAACCTTAATTTCAACTTCACCTTGCTACATTGTTTTCTCCTCTCACTGTGGAGGATTTACTGACTTCTGCACCAACCAACAGGCGAACGGGGAAACACCTGCAGCGGTATTATCTCCGCTCCTGTCTTCCTCTCTCCCCGGTGTTAAGGAGCTTCCTTTTAAATTCCCTGATGAAGGGAGTTTTTCCGCAGCCTGGTCCATAAAACTATCCTGCCTACATATGTGCTGTGGCTTAGCATACATGTTTTTTTTTTTAATTGGCTCGATCCAACCTTGCTTACGAGCTGGATTTGTAAACATATCCGACCAGGACCACGACACCTCCAACCACAGCGGGAGGATGAGAGGGGGCAGAGGCACACATACACAAAAAAGGGAGTAAAATATTAGCTTAATAAGCTTCCTCTTAAAAAGGTGGATTCCAGGGGGGCAAATGAAAGGTAAAGATATTTTAATATGCCAATTCATAGTCAAACAAATGGATAAAAAGAGAGGAAAAGACCCTGAACTCACCAGCCTCTCCGCAGCGACATCAGCAGCTCCAATACAAGTCTCTTTCAGGAAGGAGAGCAACACACAGCGGCAACAGACGGAACCAACGCTACTGAAACACGGGGGGTGGGGATATCCAACAGAATATTTACAAGATAACGGCGGTTTGTCCATAAATATGTACATTCGGAATAAGAGTTAATCTACATGTAATATGGGAATGTAAGCGGTTTTATTAGTGAACAGGAAGCGTAAAAAAAAATAAATAACGAATACAAGTCTTATCCCCCTCCTCTGAGAATGGAGTGGCTCAGACTTCCCCCGGTTAGCATCGCTGTTTAGCCACAACAAACAAACAATGAAATGAAACAGACTAAAAGTGTAACTTAACCCATACCAGAGACTGTCTTAAAATTAATCCCAGAAAGTGCCATTAAAACGGGCTGTCACTGTTCACTGAAACCGTGTTTATGAGCGGAACGAGTAATTGTCAACGGCTGCCGTTTCCACCTTTGACCAGCAGGTGTCAGGAGCGTCCGCAGAAAACGCCCCAGTGTTTCAGATACAGGTAGAGGAGGGTATCACATATATCAATACATCCACGGTATAAACTCATTAAACTCAGTGTATCTGCTATAGACGGCATATTAAGATAAATAAATAGCTTTTAATGTCTGCAATTCATATATAGAATTGAAGATGTATTATTTATTTTTTAATCAGTGAAACCATCCATCAGTTACCTGCAGCTTATCTGGGTCCAGGCATGGATGGATTGTGAGACAATGGGTCCTTGGCACAGACAAATAAAAGCCCCCCTAGCTTTCCTATATAGGACCCCAGACTGAAAGAGATGCAAACTGACTACAAAGGAGATGTTATGGTTGTTTTGTGTCTCTTTTAGGTCATTTTCTGGTTGTTTAGTGTGTGTTCTGGTTGAGTCTTTTCATGCTAGTTCAGTGAGGTAGTTTTGTATATCTTTATAGTCTTTTAAACTGAGCTCTGTGACTTTGAAACAAGACAGTTACCTCATATAGAGACTCTGGCCCAGGCCCCCCCATGACCCCCTGAAAAGAAACATAAAGAAGTTTTAAAAAGCGATCATCTCTAACATTAAAATGCTGCTTACACATCTAATACAATCGTAATATAATATTGACAGTGGACTTTCCACTGCTCAGTACCCTGATAGTTAACCATAATCTTTTCACACAAAAACACATTGTGTGTTAACTGTAGGTGTAGGCTGGAGGTGGGGCTGTAATCTGGTGCTATACTCTTCACATAAATTTAGATTTTAATGCTTGATACTTTACTGTAACTGCAGGTGACGTGTTATAATTTACTATTTTTAAATTGCAACTTCTTGTACTTGCACTAGGTCATTAACGGAGAGACAATATTCACATCTTTATTTACACTATTCTGTATATACATATATATTTACACTCACAGTTACATTAGTATGATATGGAAACACAGCAGAGGTGTATGCTTGTCTTCATAAAAAGCACAACATACACATACACTCCTCATACGCTGTAACTTTCACTGTCCTGTACTGACATCAGCGACTGCTTGCCATCCTCTTGCTGCGGGATGCTAAAGGACTCCTCTTCCTCCCCAAAAGGGAGCGTACAGTCTGCTTCCTTCAAGTTTGTGGGCACAACAGATGGCGTCCCGCAAGACCCGTTCCCTATGTGGAAAGTGATGTTGACATTGACATGCGGGCTGGTGGTCACGGGGCTGATGATGTGCGGGCTGGTGGGCTGAGAGGGGGACTGTGAGGGGATGCTGGGCTGAGGTGTGATGGGCTCTGGGTTGGAAATTAAAGTCAAGGGCTCTGACAGAGCAGAGTGTAAATTGTTAATGGCTACAGTGGACTGCAAGGGGCCGATGGAGTCCTGGCTGCTGCTGCCGTCTGTTCTGGTTAACGTTTCAGTGTTGTTGCTTGACTGACTGTGGTCACTGCAGGCTTCCCCTTTCTCCAGCAGACACTGTTGCTCTGGTGAGGTAACTGTGAATGAGGTCAGCTGAGTTTCCCCCAAACAACCCTGACTGATCTGCAGAAGAAAGAAATGAGAAGTTTAATTTCAAGTATTTTATATTAAAAAGCCACAGCTACAGTCAGTTTTCTCGATCCTGTCGTAAAAGGTGTTCATTCAATTATCTTTTTTAGCACCGAGGTCATAACTAGTGATGGTGCTGCATTATATTTAGAGGAGTTTCTAATATTCAGCCCCCCCCCCCATATATGCAAATATCAGTGGCGTGCAGTGGGTTTAACACATAGGCAACTTGAACCACAGAAAACCCCCCACCTTCTCAATGTGAAAATCAACTCGTTCACCACTGAGAAAAATGAATCAGACTAAAAGATGCTGCTGGTAAACAGGGAGGTCAAAAACTTAGAAACACCTTTCAGTATAATGTAGTCCAGAACACCACCACCTTTAACTGCGACCTCAGAAATAAACATGTAAAACTGAACATTATAGACTAGACCAGAGCTGTTGTGTTGAATTGCACGAGGCTGTACAGGTGTTCCTAGTGAAAGGGCAACTTGTAAATATGCAAATGCTATAGAAGAAAATCCAAAGAAGACTCACTTTATCGCCGCTCTCACAGTTTCCATTTGCGTCGACTTTGGGGTGAAATTCTTCAGGGTCTGGGAGAAAAAAATCAGAGTGGAGACGAGTAAAGCAGTGAAACAAACAGTGGCACACACAGATCTTGATAAAGATAAATAATAGTGATTATCAGACTATTTTTCAAGTGGATATAGAAGATGAATATAATATAGATACAATCACAGCTTTTCCACACAACAAGAACATGATGAATGTCCATGTTGCAGTAGTTACCTTTCTTCCAGACTGGTTTACAGATGAAAATCAGGATGATAATAATGATGATGACCAGCAAAGTGACTGTGATGACTCCGGCAATGACAGCGACTAACACAGAGGCAGAAAAAGAGAGAAAATGAATATACCTTACAGTTTTCTCATGATGACTGCCTAGAAACGCCAAATCAGTTAACATACTCAGCTTGATGTCAGATCCTGTAATTGTGCTTGAAATGTTGGGTACAGATGTTGTGACAGACAGCGTGGAGTCTGAGATCGCCCTCATTGTAGTCGCCGTTGTGTGCACAGTGTTGACGTGAGGCTCCCTTGTTGTGATTTGAGGCTCAGTGGGTGTGACCTCCGCAGGTTCGCACACGTTGTCTGAGGTCGTGTTGCCTTTTTTAACAACAGTCCTCCCATGACAACTGCGGAGAAACAAAGACAGAGGTCAACGATCTGAGGTTCTAACAGCTGTATGCAGATGTGACTCTCCTTCACTCACTCTCTGTGAGGCCGACAGGGGTCCGTGTAGGAGACGGTGTCAGAGAACGTCCCATCTGGGCACGGTGCACACTTCACATCTGACCTTTCTGTCCCTGAGAACAACACACAGATATGTTGCAGTTTACTTACATCTCACCATCAGACATCAGTTTTCATTTACACACTTTTTTAATAATCACAAAACAAGATAGCTCGTTTCAAAAGGGTTGACCTTCGAATTTAAACTAAAATATGTAAGAATTACGTGCATAATAAACACACAGTGACTGATGAAAAGCTGCTGTACCTGGCACAGATACTCCAAAACCAACTTTGCATCGAGTGTACCTCCTACATTCTGTGCAGTACGAGTCTTCATATCCTAATGTGCAGTACATCCCGGGCTTGCACTTGCACCTGGCCTGTGTGGTTGAGGTGCAGTTCTGGGCGTACATCAAACCTTTGTCTGGTTACAGAGAGAAACATATGCTTTTCATGTGTTAAAAAGCAAAACAAAACAATGAATTTAAAAAATAAGCATTCTGTCTAACGTGGAATATCACAGAGCAGTTACTGACGTTCTTTGCATCTGTTGCAGGAGCGGCAGTTTTTAGCGTAGTTCCAATTTTCTGTGAACAGGCCCGATTCACACGGTTTACACTCAGTGTCAGTAGTTCCAGTGCAGTCCTGTATCCAATGCCATCCTGTAATAATATATACAAGAGTGAATCCACATTAATCCATGTTAGTCACTGCATTTACACATTTAACAACAGCACATGAGCACGGTAACTCCAGAGAGTCTACTGACACATGAAAACATGAAGGTTCAAAGATAAGTTTAACATTATTCCTCATTTATTTTCATTGTATATCATTGTACCCTGCTGTTATCATGGTCCCTGCCTACTGTGAAAAATACACAGGTGATACACACCTGTTTGTATGACACAGAATCCTGGCTTACGTGTGTTTTATGTTTTCATTCAGGAGATTTACTGTCTTTCTTAATTTTAATAATACAATTAAAAGTGTTATTTTTTTCACTTAGATGCCTGAGTGCATTAAGATATTGTGGCTATGCAATTAAATACACACATTTTACAGCTGAGAGGTGTTCAGATAAACACCCACTGCTGCCCTCACTCACTCCATAGTAGAGAAATGGGATGTAAAACAATTAACTCCACACTGAGTGGGAGAGATAAGGTTAGCAGACACATGAGATCAAGTTATTGCTTGAGCGCGTCAGAAGGTTTTACAGCCCAAGTCTTTATGAAACAATTGGGAAAGGGTGTGGAGGATATCTCGAAACCATTTCCAAGTTAAAAAATCACACTGAGAACATGTCTGTACACACTATGAATTTGACAGTGTAACTGCATTCCTGCTCTTCGTGTGCTGCACAGCTGACCACACCTGAACCACAGATGCAGGCGCCTTATCAAAGTCAAAACACTCGCTGTGCCACATACGCTACAGTGGTGTCTTTAAAAGTCAATAAAGTTTGGGGAAAAAACGCTTGTTGCAAAATCCCCTGCTGGCATGTGGACAAAAATGCAGTGTGAACAGGGTTGTGTTAAAAAAAAAAAATAATAAGATCAGACTTATCTTACACTTGTCCATGTATCATATGTATGACACAAGGTCTAACTGGTTCTACACTGCAATGCAACAGCAGTTTTACTTCTTCATTTCAGCCCCCACTCAGCACAAAATCACCTTTTTGATGACGTTTGGATGAAAGTAAAAGGCTGAAACACATCTTTCTGTGGCTGACTATACAAACACGTGTTTTTTAACCAATGACTGACCGTTGGTTGGTTGACTTTTATTTCACTGTACTCATTTCATCTTTTCAGTGACTGGTAAGAATGTTGATTTTTTGCCTGGAACCACTGATGTGCAGTTTTAGCCTCTAGAGTACAGTTTATTATGTAGGTAGCTGCAAACAAAAGCAGGTCAGCAGGAAACATTAGAGTCATTAAATGTCAGTGTAATTAGCTAGTTAGCCACTACAGAAACCCTCAGGTAAACATGCCAGTGTTTATAAATTAAAGCTGTGAAACCATGATATCTTGATTGTGACATTTTACAGTTTAAAAATAAACTTGTCACTGCTTTTCAGTGGAAAGAGTGTGTATGTTGTCACTTTCTAAAACACTTCAAGTCTATTTCGGTTCTTTTGTACTGTTACATATCTGCTTATACAAACACGCCGATACTGATTGAAATATCAGCTTCTACATCGGCCTGGCTGATTCATCAGTTGTGCTCTTAAAAAAAATAATAATAATAAAAAATCTCTCTTCCCTCAAGTGAACAGTGTGAACAATAAACTCACTTCATGTTCTCCAGATGAAACAAGGAAACACCAGTTTATAAATACCTTTAGCTACAGTGGGTGCTATTTATCTTCTTTCACACCTTCCCGCCCAAACATTTACCAACAAAGTTTCAAGATCTGTGTGTCATCAAATAGCTTCTATCTTTTATTCTGTACTGAGACAGCTTTGTCTTTCAGTACAGAGATATGAGTCTGTGTGCATGTGTTTTTTTAATGAAACATTATAAATCACAATGTGTCAGTGCTTACCAGGTTGACATTTCTTGCAGCACAGGTTAGATTCATCTGGCTTGTACACTCTTGATTGGTTGTGACAGTTTCCTTCTGAGTTCGCCTCATAGCCCTGAGAACACACCTACAGGAAAGTGAGAAAAGATTTATCTTCTGCTGGTCAGATGAGGACAGTGGAGAACATAAAGCCTTTTCTCATAACATTACAATCTGCTTTAAGGTTGCTAGAAGGGGGGTGGGCTTGGTCGTTCAGGTAAACTCAGTAATTTTGAAATGACTAAAGTGGAAAATGTCTGCAGACCAAATATGTATCTGCTAGACATTTTTCCTTGAAATGCACCTGCTCTGAGGTAAACCTATTAATAAGGACAGTAATTTTAAAGTCAACAACTTAGTCAGTGGCTGACGGGCGAAGCAGACGAGTCGACAAATGTCTGGTTGAGTCTTTCATATGTTAAACAAGAGCTTAAAGTAGTACCTGACCACCCACACCTGCGCCCACTTTTTCCCTTATGGTAATGCTCCTGGCTCGAGCTGCAGATATAGCCAAACAGGCAGCCATTATTCTGAAATTGTAGGAGGTGCATTTCACCTCCACAATATCGCTCTTCTCTGTGGGGGCCCTCCACTCGAGTACTCACATGCATCCATGTTATAATTTAGGTACGAGCTCACTCTCACGCCCCATGACCAACATATCAGAAATACAGTAACCACAGCACTGGTGTACTGGGAAGGTGCACAGCACAGTGGCTGTTCGTATACCTGTCCTGTGCACAACCTTGAAACTGTCTAACCACAGTACCCTCCAATGACAAGCAAAAGTATGAATATGCTGACAGGAGCAGAGTATTTCTCGTATTACAGGAAACGGAGGCGGCAACCTAGAAGCCCTCGGTTCCGAAGCGCATACTTCTTCTGAGGTGTGACCACTGATAGCAGAAGGGGAGCGATGATACAGATAAACCCTTAGGAAGCCTCACATTATTAATTACTGACAGTTTATGGCTAAAGAACAATGTGTTTTTTTCCTTTTTGGCCAAAACAAATCCTCTTTTACAGAAACGCACAGTGATAGTGAAAGACAATAGAGAGAGTTGCTACATCATTTCAGTACTTGGTGTCTTAACCCTGAGATATTCAGTCTGAAACTGCATCGGATGCCAGACACCCGAAACCAAATATTCATAGCGCTTCACCACACTACAACTGTGCGCTAAATCTCCACAGTACGACTCGCTACTGCAATGTAACATCGATACACTCAGGACAAAACTGATATTGATACAGAAAAGGGGTGTTAGGACCGGTTTAAAAGAAATGAGAAATAATCTTTGCCAACTTCAGGGCAACTGACAAAAGTTTTTCTTTATAGTAACAAGATAAACGTGTTTACATGGCAGAAATATCATCTGACACATTTCCATAAACTGATTTTAAAAGAGCCTGTTGCTTCACATTCCCTAGAATTAATTCAAGTAAGTAAGAGCTAAACTAACAATTCAAACCTGAGCAGAGTCTCTGATAAACACGGCACGACAGACTGGAAAAAGTCAGACACAAAGCCTACCTTGATAGTGTGGGCATTCAGCAGAACCAGTAGTACAAGTACAATGTCCTTCATTGCCTCTTTAAAGCAAATTATAGACTGTAGAGCAGACCAGCCACCAGCGTGAGCACTGCACTGTTCATTTTAGAAAGGCGGGCCGACAGTCTGTGCATACAGGAGCAATTTCCTTGAACCGAGCCGAGTGTTTGGAGGAAGGAAACGAGCAGGCAGGCTTTAACCCACATTCACTGATGTGATGTGAATAAGCATAATGAGCTGAGGCAGAGTTTAGGTTAAGAGCTGATAGCATCCTTCCACACTATTGACAGCTGATATATCTATTGCATATATATATATATATACATATACATATAGTTTGTTTTAGTTTGACCTGTGGCTGAGAGATGATGAACAGATACAGTTTAACATGTTGAAAAGTTTTCATGTTTCCTTTAAACATGTTAAACATGATCATGTTTTATGATTGAACATAGAATCAAACTAGAATTAATTTGACATAACAGGAAAAGACTCTTTAACATCAGATACAAAGTGCTCTAATATACAGTTACAAATATACAATTTTAAAAATACATGTTCCCTTTTAAAAGGACACGCCTTAATCTTCACTGGTGCAGCCAATAAACACTGTTCTTTTTTTCACAGCAGGAAAAACAGGTGGATCTAACAGCATTAATAATGGCTCAGTTCCATTAAACCAACCATAATGACTAAAAGCAACAGCAGGGGTCGTCTGACTGCTAATTTAAATGGGATGTAGCTGTTGTTGCTGTTATTGATTTCACCTGTGCTTTTCCTGCTGGGACATTTCAGAGTGTGTGCTGTGAGAAAAGGTCTGCAGGGTTTTGGAGGCACATCATTTATTAAATGTAGATTGTGTGTAGTTGAGGGGTTTCAGTCTGGAGAGTAGTTGGTATTGTTGCAGTGTAACACCTGCAGTATTCAGTAGAAAAGCACTCTTCCCACGGGTGGAATTCAGAATGTAAAGCCCCTATATGATCAATTATTACGATAAGTTGTTTGTATTATGAGGTGTGAACTGGTGGGAAATGTTCAGTGCTGTTTTTTTTTTTGCAACAGAATTATGTTACTCCCAAAACAGGAAGTGGACTCAGATGGACTTTCTCTTCTTGTTTAGAAACAGTCCAGTCCAGATGTACTTTAATCTCACTGAACCAGACATTGCTTTCAAGCATTGTTATCGCAGTTTAAAATAATCAGAACACAAACTTCTCTTACTGGGAACTGACTCATGCTGCCTGCATTTTAAACTGTGGATACAGGACACTGCTGATTGTCACATTAGTGATTAGAGAAATCACATTTCAACCTCAAACCCAGTGGAAGCTCTCTGTGACTGTGGCTGCCTGCAGTTGACATCGCGTCAGTGTCACTGAGCGAGGCACTTAAACCCACTTCAACCACTACTACTGTATAGTTGTCAAATCCTGTGCTCTTATATCTGCACCACAGTGCTGCAAACGCTGACAGCCTGCCCAGTTTAATGCCCATGTGCTTTGCTGTGTTTGTTCCTGTGTGAGGTGCTGACATTTCACAATAAAGTTTCCCCTCCCACATCCTCAGCATTTCCCTGGTACTCAAGTAAAACAGTAGCAGTCCTTGTCTACTGTTCTCGCTATGTTTATGTCTGTAATATTAAATAACTTTAACTATGTAAGTCTGAAGCGCCTTTAGATCAAACCTTCAGTCTTTAACTGGGTTTGCTGCAGCAATATAAAACTCTGCCAGTCGAAGTGAAACCTGTTTGAAGGTTTGGTTGAAACCTGTTTTAAGGTTTTTTATGTTTTGGCCTACTTTCATGTGTTGGAGCACTGTTCTTGGATCCTGTACTTTACTGCTGACTAATTTCTAAATGTACAGCATAATGGTTCAGATTTTTTAATGACAGACGTGAAACTTGGTTGAGTCAGGTATGAATATACTGTCTGCTTTAATTATTTTCTGAAGCTCCAACTTTATTCTGTAGCAGCTCAGTGCTGACAATTCAAATCATTGTCTGTCTGTATCAATAGTATTATTATGCCAAGACAGTGACGTTCATCACAGTCTCTTATCACTCTCAAACGAGTTTCAGATCCTGTTCATTTCCTCGCCAACCAGTGGCTTCTTTGAAAAGTTCATGAACTTCAGGAAAGACATTTTTATGTAATATAAACTATAGTTAAGCATCAGGTCTCAGCCAAGTCTTCAGTGTTGGATTACAGTTTACTGACCAAGATCTTTGTCTTGAAAATGAGCAGATGAAGAAAGAAAAAAAAAAAGGTAAAAACATGAGGATCTGAAGATATGTAATGAGTTTCAGGAGCATCATTTCCCTTAACAACAGCCTGTGGTAAAATCAATTGTCGTATCATAAAGCCTCATCTTACACAAAGCTTTACTCTGGTATCACAGCATCCTGGCTCTAAGATGTCTATCTGTTAGATAACAACACGCTGATGACGGAAGACGATTTTCTTTGAAAAAGCCGTCTATGCCACAGAAACATCAAAGTATTTCAGCTTTATAACACAGCAGGATGAAATATTTCTGCTGATCTTGAAAAAAAATTTAAAAAGCAAGAAAATTAGTGGAAGTGAAGGAAACTGGGTTCATGCCATTCATTATTTTTGTTGAAAACGCCCTGTTACATTTCGTACACTATCTAAGCTCTTCAAATACATTGGACTGCACGGCACATACTGGAAAAAGTAGTGTCATAGGTGGGATGGCTACAGTATCTGACATTAAGTATAGGTGGTTGTGGTTTCCTGAGAACTGACACATCTGTACATTACAAACTGCCTTTGTTTCTACTCAGACTTCACAGTCCAACAGTAAGGAAGTCTCAAAGGAAGTTAAAAACAGAAGTATGCGCAAACCTGGGAGCCAACACAAACAGCTGGATAGGGAAACACAAATGGGCGTCTCTGAGCAACGGAGATGATTCACAATGACTTCCTTAATGTTGTGAAATCTACAGAGTAAACTCAAATTTAACCTTTGCCGTGTAACTCTGCATGTGATAAATGTCTTCCCTTTCCACTGTGGCGTAAGGTTATGATCTCTTGCTTCACAAGGCTGCTGACAGTCACATGTGGAGCCTAAGTCTGGTCAGAAAAAAAATGAAGAACTAACTCAAAGCATTAAATGTGCTGCTCTGTCAAGTAAATTAATCACATTTTATTAAACTAGCATGCTTTAAATCACATTATGTATGAATAAATAAACAACCTAACATTAAACATCTCATTTACCAGATATATGACAGAGAAGCATTATTCTGATAAAGTGTTTACAAAAGAAGATGTTAAGAAAATGGGAAATCATGCTTGGTGTTGTCAAGTGTCTGACAGGAACTACAGCGACCACTTAAAAATAGACATTTGGTTTGTCAGCACACTGGGTAAGATGTGTTCCCTAGTCTTTTTTGGGGAGAGAGGCGCTGGAAATTGTGACGAGCCAAGAGTGACACATTTGAGATCTGGTTGGAGAAGTGGTTACCAGACGCCTTGGGCACAGAGAGATCCTGAAAAATAACATAACCATCGTTGGAGAGCGGTGCCATCATTTATTTTTATTATAGTAATAGTTTCACTTTGTGATACAGTAGTAAGTCTGCAGTGTCTCACCTCCAGTCCCTTGTCCTGTGACCCTGTGCAGCTCTTCGTATTCAAGCTGCTCTGCAGATCGAGGCTGCTGGGCGGAGGCAGGATGCTCTGACCCGTGTGCAACCAGCCTGAGAGACAGTGCTGGAGAAGAGTGAAGAGATCCACAAGGATGAAAAGAGACTGTGGAGCACTGATAAAATGTGTAATGTTAACTTTGACCAAGTGTTAAGATGGCTAAAATCATCATGCAGAGGGCTTTCCCATTTGGAATTCTTACTCACCGATGGTAGCCCCACGCTATCAGAGGGGTCAAAGCTGCATCGCCGATGAGCTTTGTACTTGTAAGGTGGCAGGAGGGTGGAGCGAGGGATGCTGACCCTTAGAAATAAAAATATAAGAGGAAGAGGAAGTGTATTTTAAACTCTATAAAAATCTAGTTAGACTGGTGATTGTAACAGCAGTCTTTTAACTGACTTGACCACATCTTACAGCACAAGAGAAGTCACAGAGATGGTTTTGTCTCATCAACCAGTCATATGATTTTTGATACATGAACTAACTCAAAATACATTTGAACAAAATGAGACTATTACAATTACTAAACTATTGCTATGACTATTGGAAATTTTGACCTCTGGGAATCCTTGGGGATGTCTGAATCCACTGCCCTGGTACATCACCCTTGTACTTTACTTTGTGTTTAAAGCAACAAACACTACAGCTGTAGGAACCATTATCTGTGTGCAGTTTAAGTGGACATCATCATTACCTGATAAGAGCAGGCTCAGCAGGAGTGTGAGGGTGGGAGGATTTGTGTCTTTTGCACACAGGGCAGGTCTCCTGAGCGTGAAGCGGGACCGGGAACAGTCTGCTGTTAATCCTGTAAGAGAATGTACCTGGACGAGAGGCGAAGCAAGCAGAGACGAGAGTTACTGCAGCTGTCAGGGAAGGAAGGGAGTAGTAGTATTCAAGTAAACGACTCATCTTACATTGATGAGTGTCCGCGTTAGCTTCTGGGTCATCTTCGTTTGTTAGCAGCGGCAGCCCTGAACGGTTCTCCTCAGAAAATCTATGAGGAGAGCTAATTAATAGTGATTTAATGAAGCAATCACCAATCACAGGTAACTTTGATTAATGTGATGAGTCACGAGTGCAATCAAGTGAGAGGCACTCACTCTGCTTGTGGGCTGTGGACACACTCGTCTTTATGGAGCGATCGAAACACGTGCAGGTCATTGAAGAACTCGTCAGGGCGCTCTATCAAGGAGTCCTCGGCATCCAGGACTCCTTAAAGGATAAAACACAAACATAACCTGTTAGAGCTCCTTTAGACAACTATGTGTTTGAAAGAGATGTAAACAGAGAGACCGATGAGAAGTACCTGCTATCCAGTCATATCCAAGTAAGGGCTGTAAATGATGCCTGTCAGTGGTGGGTACCTCTTCACGTTCATCAGACTGAAACGTGACCCGACTCTTCACATCCCTCTACAAAAACAAACAGTGAACAGAATTTGTAATCAGCGTGTTCCACTTCAATTATTTCCAGATACACCTTTTCTGTGGCGTTCATAGAGACTCAACACATGACAAATATAAAAGCCCTCTGCAAATCTGCTGTTAATGGGAAGCTCATTGAAAAAACATTAAACTCAGCATGTTAGCCCTGTTGTTTCATCTGTGTCTCCCCCCGAAACTCTAAAGAGACATCACTTACTGTAACAGCTCCAAAAAGCAGCTCAATCAGCTTAATCTAAGTTCCATGTGGACTCCAGAAGTCTAAAAATAAACTTATCTCTTCTACTTCCTCACTGGTTAAATATACACCCCAGCAGCGCTCTGACAAATGACTACTGTAAAGTGTGACTGATCAGATGTCTAATGTTTATGTTGTCATCATTAGTGATCATTAGTGACGACAACATAAACATTAGACATCTGGACACGTAATACAATTAGATGGCTTCAAACCCATTTTTTATATTGAAAATGTTGCTCTAGGACGACTGATGATTCTTTTAAGGTGTAAAATGATGAAGAGATTGGGTTTTCAGTGAGCTTCAGAGGATCATCTATGTTTCTTTTGCTTACCTGTTCTTTGCTGTGATTTACTAAACAGGACTTGGTCCTGTGTGGCCTCGTGTCCTGTAGCCTGTCCTGGACTGGAGGATGTCCATCCCTGTCTCTGAAAATGTCTGATGGGTCTGTTCGTTGAGTAGTTTCTCTTTCATGTTTGGAGGGCAAAGATGGTGTGGAAACAGTGCGCCGGATGCCCGCTTGTCTCTCACACGTATCTGATGGAGATGAGGAAGATCAAATTTCTCTATCAGTCAAGATTTCTTTACTTGCACACAACAGGATGTGGCTGTGCAGACGTAAACTATCACCACAAGGTTGTGCAAAACAAACAAACAAACACATGAAAACACAATCAAGGGTCAAATCAGAATAAAAGATTATACAGTTTTATCTAACTTGAAAAAAAATTTCAACAGCATACATCATCTTATTATGAGACCCAAACTGTACACCCTGAGAAACAGCTGACAGCTCCGGAGAAAGCTGGTAAGTGGAGCTTGAGTCAACAAGTTACTGTACTGACTTTAGCTAGCTACGTGTTTTGCAGTATATACACAATGGGGAGTCAAACTAAAAGGGTGATAAAAACTTTATATCCACGCTTTGTGTTTGATGTGGTGTTTGGATTAGCTCAGTGATGCTTTATCTGGAGAAAAACAGTCTTATCTGGTGGTTAACTAAACCGATATCTGCAGACTTCTTTTATGCATTCAGTCTCGGATGTACAAGGTTTAACTACCCGCAAATCTAACGGTATTTTTTGCCAGGGCGGCCCTGGCAGAACCGTGGTCTCCATCGGTCCGGGTCACCATTTCCTCTCTGCTTTCCTCTGCCTCGCCCTCTCTCTCCCTCTTGCGGCCCTGACTGCAGCCGCTCATCCGGTCCAGTTTCTGTCTCTGCTGCTTCAGCTGCTTCAGTAAATCTTTGTTGCGCTCTCGTAAAGCGTCCAGTCGGTCTGTGGAGGACATTTTTTTAAAGTTTAAACTGAGTTAAATTCACGTTTGTCTTACTGGAGGTGAAAAGTTTGGCTCCTTTGTGAATTGAACCCGACGCCATAACAACCGCGTTGACAACAATGATCTGATTGGCTGCGAACGTTCTACTCGTCAGTCCGCGTAACTGCCCGAGCATTTTCTTAAAGTGACAGGCACACACTTAATTCAAGCGATAGGACATGACGTTGAACAACAGGAGGCGCTATTTGCTCAATTAGACACCACAAACAGTCCTAAAAACACTGTGCAGTACAGGCAATGCTGATTAATTAACTGATCAGGATAAAACACAAATAGTACATGTAATAAAAATAGTATGTTATTACATTAACATTTTATTATTACAAATGAATTAACGTGCAAACAGCATTCAAATGCTGCAGCTGGTCAGATACTGTTGTGTGATGTATAACCATGCATCATATTTTAGTAGCTGATCACAGGGTTTGTAGTTAAGTTGTTATATAAATGCAGTGGAGAAAAAACAGGTTGCAATATTTTTCTTGATGTAGAGAAGTGGGGAGGATCAAATGGGAATACACCCATCAAGTACAAGTACCTTAAAGTTGTAGCTTGAGTATATGTACTCAGTTACTTTCCACCATTGGTTAATAAGGAGAACCACTATTAAAAATATGAGTCTGTGCACAACGTTAGGTTAAATCAGATCCTAAAACCCTTCACAAAGCATGATCCCAAGTAAATCTAGCTACTAAGCAAAATGATTAAATACTGTATGATGAACCAAAACGCAAGGACCTATAACAAAAAACAACCCAGTCTGGTGAAGACATAACAAGCCTTCAGGGCCTCGTTGAGCCTGAACAGCACCGCTACAGCTCCAGAGAGAACAAGGACAAAATACTCCCAGAAAACCATATTAGGTAGAAAGACGGAGTAAACGTCAGGGCAGGCAGTTCAAAGATGAAACTCCCACGAGGACAACTGCAAGAGGTGCCAGGTCAAAGTAGTAAAACTTGGAGTAACATGAAAGTATGGCGCCTCTAGTCCATAAGGTTTACATCAGTAAGCTTTACGCCAAACTACACAGTACATTCGCAATTCAAGCTAATTCTATTCGTGATCATTATGGGTTAAAATGGTGAGAAGTTTATGGAAATCAAAATATAAATGATTTACTCTGAGGTTTACAGCATGTACAGACAGACTCTATACTATCTAACTGTGCATCCTACCAGGAGACAAATGCACTCATACTTTCATATTAGCAGAAAACTACTAAAATCCAGTTCAGGATCTGACATCCTCCTTGTCAGAGAGGAGGTTCACAGGTCTCTTGAGATGAAACTCAAACTTCAACATCTTGAAATGTCAGAGGAGGAGTTCACCGCTTCACCTGTCTTCACAAACCTTTAAATAACAGCTGATCCCAGACAGCCGCATTAAATTTACACTTTACCAGTGCATCCGTTTGAATATAACACTCAGTGGTCACTTTATTAGGTACATCTGTAAAATCTAGTGCAACCCAGCTCAGCAGCTTAAAAAGATAATGCTGTTTTCATTGACACTGTCAGAGAGGTCTTAATTTAACCTTCACTTTAATATTCAGGTTGTTGTGTGTGGTGATGTTGAACCAGACTGCGTTATATTTACAGATGTTTCCTATGTTACTCCATTTACAAACATATGGGAGGAAGAATTAATACAACACCATCACCAACTACAACCTAATTACCCTAATGAACATATTGTTGAATTTACACATCGGTGAAAGCTTTAACAACACTAAGTGTATGTTTATAGAGGTGCAACAATTAGTCTATGAATTGACAAGTAGATTGAACATATGGCATGTAATTTGACATTTCAACATAAATGTTTAAATCAAATGATCAAACTGACTCTGTTGAAGAATTATTAATGCAGTCAGTTAAAGCTGCTTTTTTTGTAAGGTTTCATTCTCATGGCAGGCACTGAAAAGCCGTGGAAACAGCCTCCAATCATGCTCCTGGTCTGAAGTTTTTTATTGTGGAGCACAATGTAGAACAAAATGATGCTGAAAACAACGCCGGAGCTTGCTCAAAATGACATCTACAGCCACCTCATCTAACTGCAATCGCATGAGGCTGATACATGCTGATCATGGGTTCAACTCTCGGCTAGTTTTGCCTTTATTTCAAAAATAATAATCTACATAGCTTCAACCAGGATAAAACAATCTTCAGACTGCTCTGAAAGAACCAAATTAGCTGGATGAGAATAAACCGGATTATTATGACTCTTTAAATGACAAGAATCCAGCTGAATGGACATGTGGTTGTAACAGTGTGAACAATAGTATGTATCCATCCCCTGTGGGGTGGTTTGATGACATTAGTTTATTTACATTAAACCTATTCATCCGTGGTGGCACTAATAGCAGTGTTGCAGGTGGTGCCGGGTCACAGCCATAATCATATGCCTGATCCCCCGTGGAGCGAATGGTGTGGACCTGTGTGGGCGAGCTGCTGCTCTGTATTCCAGTCACGGCTCGTTTGCACTGAGAGCTGTCCAGGCCAGTCCAGTATGATTAGTTGACCACAGTAGTGTGGAGTTGCACCCCATTATCATTAAACGGTGCCAGTCATGAAGTCATATACTCCTCCCTGTCTCTCTAATTACACCCCCACTGTTGGGCTCCAGGCAATTACTGTCCGCCGCCAGAACGCTTCATTGTTCATTAGGCACAGATAACGGACACATCAACAACAAAAACAAAAGAAAAAGAGGAATCACTCACATTTCTACTAAATAACAAGAATACAACTAAGACATTTTATTTTGATGTCATTATTTTAAGGAAACTAAAGGTGTGTTTAGGAGAAAGGTGGTAAAATTATTGGAAAATGTAACTGTGAGAAACCTCAGGCAGTGTGGCTTTACATTACGTGTGTCATGTATGTTTGTGACCTGCTCTGTGTGATAAAGGTCTTATCTCATACATTTAACTCTCTCCTCATTTGAAAAAGATCTTTTACTCTTTAAACAAACAGAAAACACTTTGCCTAGTTTGACTCTTGGTAGCCATGTTGTTGTTGTCTTCAGTTACATCCATGGAACACCATACTAGTACTGGTGAAGGCCTCCCTTTGCTCTCAGAACAGCCTCAGTTTTTTGTAACATAGATTCCACATGATGTTGGAAACAAGCCTTTCAGATTACTACTGGTTCTACCACAGGCCAAAGATGTAGGATTCAGATCTGGTGACTGGAGAGGCCACTGACGTACACTGAACTCACTGTCATCTTCACAGGTCCAGTTGATCGGTATTAAGGGTCCCAAAGTGAACAGCCAAGGAAACACTCTCGATTGGTGATGATCACTTTTTCACAAAAACATGAACCTTGGTTCACTTGTACAGTTTGGGGCCTTGAACATGTTCAGAAATGGAGCCATGGCAAAAACGCCTCATGGCGGCCATTTTATCACCCGCTAAAACTAGATTTTGCAGCTTAGCTCCTGAACCAAACACGACGACACAGAAAATGTGATGTTTACCCCTGTGCTTTGATGGTTAAGGATTACAATGAACTGCGCCACTGCCACATCATTAGCTGATTGGATAATTGCATGACTAAGCAGGTGCACAGGTGTTCCTAATAAAGTGTTTGATAAGCTGCACACTGGACTGATGTCACAAAGTCCTGATCGTGCACAGTGCACATCTCAGGCTCAGATTTAAGGAGAGAAAAGAGAAACTTTCCTCCTTTTCAGCAGATGAATGTGAAAACAGTCTTCTGCACATACAGTACATTATTCTGCACAGAGAAGGTTAAACATGTGAGTGAAGTTACAGTGAGCAGAGCACATCTTTAAGTGGAGACGGTCATACATGTTCATTTCAGGCAATATAAGGTGAAAACACTATTTCTGGTGACTGCTGTTAGTGTGCATCCCAGTCAGAGATGAGTCCCAGGTGCAGTTGTTTTCACGGGTAAATATATTTCCTGTAAATGCACGTAAAGATGTATTAAAAAATGAGGCAGAAACAGTAAATTACACAGAGGAACACACTGCACAGGCCTGTAAACGATCCTACAGCTGCTGTTAGTCTGACAGGGATTTATATCAAATCACACCTTAGTTCTCAGAAATTATTGTCTGAGCCAGGATTATCAACCGTGGCACAATTTGTCTGTAGCCTGAATTTTTTCATCAGACAGTGACAGTGATGTATATCCAGCTCAGCTCCACTCCAGAGAAGTGAGGAAGAAACGTGTGAATTATACGACGAGAGCAGTGAAATTGCTTTTACGCTGACCTACTGGTATTTTCTTTTACCTCAAGTCAACCCGTTCCTGGAAGAAGCAAGATCCCTCCGAGGAGTTTCATTATACATGTGGAATTAAAATAAAGTTGGACGTGACTTTGAAAAGTATGCTTGTTAAAACATAATTCATACTCTCATCCTGAGTTGAGCAATCGTCCAGGGAAAGGAGAGTTTGTGGTTGTGTGGGCCACACTGTGTGAGGGCCTCAAAAAGAAAACTTGGTGTTACCACATGGTCCGCTGCTTGTAGCCATTTCTGCGTTTTTATCTGATCTGAAAAGTCTCTGTTGACTCCTCTGTTGCAGAGTGTTTGTCATCACAGTGGGAATATGAGAAGGCAAAGGAAAATAACCCAGAGCCAAGGAACACATCCACCCTGTGTGCTCTGGGTGTGTGAGCATGTTGTTCTGTCAAAAACATGGGCCATTTGTCCTTTTCAACAGCAGCAACGAGCTTTCGATATGTTCCTGGAAGCAGACGTCTCCAAATAAATACTAGTTAGGTGAGACTGTGACAAAGCACATCGAGATGAGGTAATATCAGAGTGAAAGACCAGCCGAGGAGTCTGATGGAGAGAGATGGGGGGTCTGACAGACGGGGGGATGAGGCGGGTGACCAACAGGAAAGTGTTTTTTGCTGATAAAGAAAGGGAAAGGGTCGATTGTCCCCGCCACTGCTGCGATAGAGGTGGATGCTATTAAGATAAGGAGGATTAGACCTGCCACAGCGCCATCCTCACTGCTCCAACCTGATGGACAGAGAGCAGAGGGTAAGAGACCTCAGCCAGGAGGGTTTGATGTCACTTCACCTTTCAGCAACTAAACACAGTGATTCAGTCGTGTTGATGTGATGATTTAAGATGATATTGTTGAAGAGTAAGAGCAAACCAATCAGTATTTGACACCATGAGCAACAATGCAAAGCTTGAAAATCAGAAAAACATAAATGTCATCAGGTTTAATCAGTGATGGGAGAAGTATCCACATCCTTTACTCAAGTAAAAGTAGCAATACTATACTTCAAAATACTCCACTGCAAGTAAAAGCTCTGCATTCAAGTAGTTACTTTAGTATTAGAAAGGACATTAACAAAATTTGCTTAAAAAAATCAAAAAGTCAAAGTACTTATTGCAGAAAAATGGCCATTTGAGAGTCATATTCTTATATATTATATCATTTGATTATTTTTAATGATGCATTAAAGAGCATTTTAGCAGCACAGACTTCATCACATTTTAGAGTTGATCATAAACATTGTATGGAAAATCTTATTTGTATGTAAAGTAACCTGTGACTGTAGCTGCTAAATGAAAGTAGAAGAGTAAAAAGTACAATGTTGCATATGAAGTATTGTGAAATCGAAAGTGCAAGAACTTATCAGTGTTGCCTTATGGAGGATGAGACTGATTCTGTGGGTCCAGACACTGTTTGTCTGATTTTTATATCAAGATAGAATAGTGCTATCTCTTCCAAACCAGAGAAAGTAGCACAACAAGACTCACATTTCCCCCTTTTGTCATTATTTTCAGATTATTTCTGTGCAGTTACACATCTTTTAGACAATATCAGGAGCAAACTATTTGTTCTTGTTAGTGTCTCTGGGAGTTTGCAGATAACGTTCACAACATGGAGATCAGTGTCGGAAAATACTGAAATCAGGGTTTGTTCCATCGACTGTATCCTTTTTATTGCAGCAGCATCAACTGGGATGAGTAGAGCCCCAAACACACACACACATGGCACACAAGCACATAACAAACATGCACGGAAAGAGAGAGGGACACTAATACACACTTAACATTTTCTGTACAGCAGCCCCTGCATAAGTAGATTACTCTTTCTTTTTAAATGGCCTGTTTTTACTTCTTTTCAAAGAATTTATCCCCACAGCAATTATGCTCGACCACGCTCAGGTTGAGTAAGAGTAAGAGGAGTGAAAACGGCTGGAAAAAAAGGTCCAGAACGACCTGGAGCAATCATGCTGTGGTCACCCATCTTACAACATATTACACCTGTGAGCGGTGATCTAATGGACGCTGATTTATGAGACAGGGACAGGGACCATGAGGTTTGCTTCAGGTTTGGCTCCTCTGAGTTAGTCAGCAGCAGTTGGACCTCATTTAGGGGGGCTTTTTTTTAACGTCACTGCTGTGCTTAATGGCCCGTTCGCCTTCTCTGAGGCCTGTTAAACACACACAGTAAATCAGCCGAGGGGGGAACATACCAGTTAATCACGGCCTTTGTTCTCTGGCCGAGAGAGGACAGTGAATCTAGCTGAATGCCACCGAGCTGACAGAGAGTGCATAAGGACGACTAACACTGTCATGTCAGACAGACGGACTGCCTCCGCGGCCACCTGTGTCTGACAGGAATCGATGCCACTATTCCATCCTGTCTCTACCACTGTCACCATCCTTATATAACAGACTGAAGTACTGTTAGTTTTTGTAAGAAGGGACCAATGTGAGATAGTATCACCTCATCATACAGTCACAATGGGAAAGCTTGTCGCTCAAAAAAGGCATGGTTTTAAAACACTGCAATTAAAAACTCAAATACTCTGGGCTGGTTAGGCTCACGCTGACTGCCGCCTTAATCCCACAATATTTAACACGAGACATAATTAACAGGGAGGGGAGAATGTAAAGCAGTGATTACTACTATTGTCAAGCTGCAAGCGCTAAAATAGTCTTTTCAGGCAAAACTAAAAACAATAGAAATGAGAAACTATACGTTATACGCTGACTAATTAATATGTCTACAGTAAGAACACGCTGTTTCCTTATCTAGGTTGTAGCCAAAGAAAAGAACATTACCAGCTGGTCCACGTTATGCAACCTGTAATTTAACATCATTTTTAGATTAGATGATTTTTGCCAAACTATAAAAGTGACATCCTGCAGCAGCAGCCCTCTTCTCTCTTTTTGCTCTGAGACTTTCCAAGCTCACATCCCATTTTCTGCCACAGGCTTTTAGCAAAGTTTAGCAGCCTTCTCCATCAAATACATACAGTAGCATTCATCAACAATAGCCTAATTAAAAAGCTTTCAGGCTTGTTTTTCAGATCCACTAATCACTGAGACAGTTCAGTATTTGTTCGTGGCCTGCGTTGAGAACAAACATACAGCAAATAAATCTCCAATAATCGAATTTGAGGCTCCCTACTTAAACATAATTAGACTTAACTCTTGCAAAGCCAAGGGTATGGCGTGCACTCAGCTGAAGCATATAACCTGCTGTATCCAGACCTGGATACTGCAGCAAAGTAAAGGATTTGACGTGACAGCTTTGTTTGTAGTCAGGTAATGACCGTGGCAAAATGAAGCGAGCAACACGTGAGCTGACGAAGCCAAACACAGCTGGCACAAAAAGGAAAAAGGTCGTAACTCCTGGAAATGTGAGAGAGATCTTACAAGCACAGCAAAATTCAGAGAAGTAAAGAAAAAAAGTGAGGCTCAAACAAAGCAACCCACCCTTTAAAAGCACTGGTGTTCATCTCCTTTGAACGAAAGCTCATATCAGTAGAAATACATTAGCTTTTCTGTAAGTAGAGAATACACAAGTCCTCTGTGTGCATTGTACCTACCACTGTGTCTGTGGGATGACTTCATAGTTCAGAGAGACAGAGAAATGACCTAACACTTTTATGCCTGATTACATGTTGCCTCTTGAGTAAGACATACATCTCTGTACCTCCCTGCAGGAACAACATGGACCTCAACCAATCATTCAGGAGCTCACATGATCAATAAGAAGCTTTGGTGGAATATTTAAATTTATTGTGGAGAACTTTTTATTAAAGCCTGCAAAAATCCTTCTGCTTCTGACAACTAGTTGTTGTTTTCAAGATGATGTGAGTATAAAACATAAGGAATGACTACAAATCAGAACAGAACAATATTTTTTTTTAATTTAAGTGTAGTTATTTCACATCTACCTGAATATTTACACCTGTTATAAACCTTAAAGAAGTATAATCAACTTCTGAATTTGTGTGATACTGAACCTCAGAGTAAAGATTTAAAATCAACAGATAAATAAATGAATTGCACTCATGCAGAAATACTTAACACAACGAACATATGAGAGGAAACGTCCTCTCTGCTAAATCAGTCTATGAATAAATTATGAACTCAGTTGCAAACCCTCGACTCCCTGCTGTGTTGCACCCCATCAGTCATGTTGTTGTTAAATGACTGAAATCTTCTTCTCCTCTCTGTGAGATTCCTCACACACATGAGCATTAAACGGGCTCTTTTAATGCATGTTCTATTTCAGGTTTGACCAAAATCGCTCTCCGCTCACTCGGTTTGTTTACTCTCAGCGACAGCACCTGAGCGACTGGGCGTCCACTGGCATCAGCCAAACACACACCGCGGCCCCCGCGTTCTCTTTATTATCAGTTAATTAGTGTGGTTAATCAGGCTGATAATGAGCCCGGGCGCCATGCCATTTCAATCTGACACCAAGCCAGGGTTCAGATACCCACCAGGCACACTGTGGGTATCCGAACTCTCCCTGAACACAAATCTTCCTGGACACTGAAGCGCAGAGGGATGACAAGGGCAACAGTGGTGTTTGTGGATGATAACAGGAGGACATATTATAAAATCAGCTATAAGATGTTTAGGAACTCAGTCTCAGTGGATTATCTGTCTGCAGAGCACTTTAAGAATGATGATTTTATCTCTCTGAAAGCTTTCCAGATCTTTCTTTACTTCCCGCTCAGCAGCTGGAGACACTCCACAGTGAGGAAAAGAAATTGATGCTCACTGTAACACGTCCGGTACCAAGCTGACCCTTCACACTCACCCACACATATCTCATAACCCACCTCCTCACCCCTTCATAACACACACATCCCCAACAATTTTCCTCTCACAGTCATGTAATCGAAAACAATCCGGTACTATCACCTCCCATCTGCCTCCTCTCCCTCCCTCCCTCCCTCTTTCCTCCCTCTCTCTCTCTCTCCCTGCTGCCTCACTCATTCCCTGAGCAGCACGCTGAACTGGATAACGTCTCCTTCAACCCGCAGCACAGACTCATTTCTCTACACACCAGCTCTGAGTGGATGCTCAGCAGGGGTGTTTGAGATATTAGCGCGCTGTGGGGGGAAAAACGGCTCAGGGACTTCACACTCCACACACAAAGGTAAGTCTCTGGATCCTTTAGATTAGACTCCTGTTTGCGGCTAAGTGCCAAAGTGAAGGAGGCTCAGAGGTGGTGAGAGGTTGTCAGCAGTCTCAGGACAGATCTGAAACAGTGAACACACTCCATAAGGCTGTGTGGACTTTCTTTTTTTTTTTACACATGGAAGATGTCATTAGAATAGAAGTGAGGGTGTACGGTCGGTGGTGAATAACACTGAACTAGTTGGCACAGCCTGACCTGAGAGTTAATCCTTGTTTGGTTTGGAACACTAAGTTTAGAGGAGAACAGTACCAGTCGCTGGACACAGTCGCATGTAATCTTAATGTGCTTAAAACACAGAGACCTCAAAACATTTAGCACAGATTAGTCTCACTTTCAGAGAGGGGATTTTATTTTTGACACACTGAACCTCTCGCCTGTTAGATCACAGCATGTCGTATGATTCGCTTATTTACTGGTCTTGTTCACGTCAAAGGTGCAGGGGACGTATTCAGATCAACTCCTCAAGTTGAACTGAATCAGCCGTGTCACTGTAGCTTTGGTCTGTCTCTCAATGTTCCCCATGTTAGAGAGAAGTTGGGCATAAAAATCTGCAAAATAAGCTGCCTCTGTCTAATGATGCAATTGTACACAAGGACTTGAAATTGTCAGCTGATTATTAATGTGAATTTAAGTCACTTTTATCACCTGTGAATAGTATTTCTGCTCAATGCTTTTAAATGTAGTTTTAGGAAATCTGTTCATGCATCCTGACTGGATACTGTCTGTACTCTTTTGTTGTCTTATGTTGTTTTTACCTGTATAAATAAAGGTGCATTTAAAATTCAAATGGAAATGCCAGATCAGCTGAGACAGACAGATTTATACGTCCCTGTTAAACGTTCCAGATGCAGGAGCTCTGCTGCAGTCAGGTGCTTTCTGAGCAGTCTCCATGAGTCTTTGAACTGACTTGAATTAAAATGATTTCAATCAGAAAGGTGATTTGTAATTTCCACCTTTTCCACTCTCTTGCTCAGGGTGTAGAAGTGGAAGTGACACATCACTCTGCTGAATCAAATCATTTTGTTCAGGTCAGATTCACAGTCACTGACTAGTTTGTTCCTTTACTGTCACCATTCAAATACATTTCAGTACGTACACGAGTACATGAACGCACCGTTCATGACGCCGGGAGCTGATTCTGACAATCTTCAGCTCAGTGCTAAGATCAGTACATTGCCTGTTCAAGCTGTTAAAAGTGGGCCCATATAAGCTCTATTTATAAGGTTAATAGCTCAGCAGCAACCTATCTGGAACTGAATTACTGCATCATGTGGTTTTCTGAGTCTTTTAAAACGCTTTTTCCCAGGAAGTAATGTACTGAGAGTCACGGCTCAGCTGATGGCGCTCCACTGCTGAAAGCCACTGGTTCAGTCGGAGACGACGGTGATTTAGTGGAGTTAGTTAAGTTTCGTACGTCTAACACCGCTGGCTGGGTGGTCACATCATCTGCAGAGGCCTCGTCGCTCTGTGGAGCTCGAGCATGAAGCTGGTCAATGGTGTTTAGAGCAGCTTGGTGCTGAAGCAGGAAGAGAAGCACGCTGCAACTTCTTACTCTGTTGCCTGTATTTATTTTTCAGTTGATAAAAATGCAGATATGCTCTTAGGGTCGACTGTTAGTCTGCGCTCACAGCAGTTAGTCAGTATGGGTCTTTCGTTTTTCCTGGGTTTTGTCTCTCAGGCTGCACAGAGGTCATCCTTACCATCTGGTTGATCTCTGCAGGGCAATCTGCTCGCTCTCATATGTTTGATTTACAGGTGTCACTTTTTCATAAAATCAAGTTTAAACAAATTTGAACTCGCTTGTAATTTGTTGAGATTAATTTGAGCACAACCCACATGACATAATCCTGATCTATGGATTATTCTGTGTGTTCATGGTGCCTCTGTCAGCAAACAGCCTCGACTTTATCCACAAGTTTCCCATCACATTTATATCACACTACTTCTGAGATTTTGCAGGTTTTTGTGTCATGAGTATTTGTTCAGCACGGTTGCTAGTTTCTACCATTTTGTGTGTGTGTGTGTGTGTTTTTTCCCACATTCAAATGCTATTTCAGGTTTTAAATATAAAAAAATGACAGCTCTGATGTGTAATAAGTTATCTTTAAAAAGGGAACAGAGAAAAGGAGTTGATTTTGGTGATTAAAACTTTTTTCAGTCCATAATTCTCTGTATTTTATATGTGTCAGCTTCACTAAACATGATGTTCAGGAGGGTTAGTGCATTTATAAAACCGAAATGAACATGACATTTAATTCATTTCTTGGACTGTCATTATTATGAAAGGCATGAAGACCAATTTCTCCATAAAGGTATAAATAAATGCAGCATTCAGTGTACTGTAGATGTGCTTCACGCTCTGATTACTGACAACCTGTTTGATGATTTCAGTTTTAGTCATAACCACAGATGTATTTACAGCACTATACACACATTTAGCCAGATTGTGATTATCATAGTTTTTATGTGTCTAAAAATGTGTTTAAAATGTCAAATACTGTTGATTGACACAGTGTTTTTACTGCGAATTTAATGCCATGCATTACAAAGACAGTGAGACTGAAATATTACTATGATTAGAAAAGCTGTAAAGCCAAGGATTAAAATCTTAAAATATTCTTTTTTAACCTTTTTGTCCAAGTCTAGAATTATGCTGTATTCATGGTGATTAAATACAGTTAAAATACATGTAACTATAGATATTTAAATACTAAATTCTGTGTGTCTCTGTATAAGCAGAGAGGGAGTGGACATGAAGGCAGCACAGCCGTCTGAGGACATTTAAAGATGTAAATAACTCATCCTACTGGGCAGCAAATCCTGTATTGACACAGTAGACTGCACATTATCGTGCAATTTTCCATAAAGTGAGGCCTGTCTTTAATGCAGTAAACCAGGATTTTGCCTCAGTCCTGAAGCTCTAACAAGCCCCTGCCTGCTCTTCATCACGGTAGTGCCAGATATGTGCCCATGAGTATTCATCAGGAAGGGCTAATGGGGCACAGCACTGTGAACCTCTGATTTACAGCCCGTCCCCTGTCAGGCCTAATGATAGGGCAATGGGGCTGGTTATGGAGAAACAGGTGCTGCAGAGTGAATAGATGCGGAGCAATGCTGCTGAAAGCCATGGGTGATTGTCGTTTTGTCCCCTGCACAAATGCTCATTTGCAATATTGTGTTCACACATACATAATTATTGTAGAGGCTCGCTGTGTGTGTGTATGAGTGTTTACTTGTGTGTGTTGCTTTGTTTTACTATATTCGTGGGGCCCAAAAGACAGAAGCCCTCTATACTGGTCTGATAGCTTAAATGACTGTTTGAGGGTTTAGACTTGGTTTTAGAGATAAGGTTAGAATTAGGTTTAGGTTTAAGTTAAGCTTGGGGCTAACAGCTAGGCAACACATTATATCAGTGACTGGTGTACAAGGATGTGTGTGTGTGTGTGTTTCAAACAATAATGATCAGTGAAAGTAAGTTTGACAGTTAATTGTTTGCCAAATTGTTTCCAGCATAACTGTCCCATTCTCTATACACGACGACTCTCCCTCCTAGACTGTATTAACAACAGATGGAGCTCAATGATAATGTCTAAAATGAACTCTACACTGAGCAAAATGGATTGAGTATGGTCCTGGTGATTAAAACAGGTGGGCTGAGCCCTGTAGAACCATCATTATTACAGTGAACTAATCAGCTGAACAACCGAGGCCTCGCTGTGAGACATTAGGACTGGGCCATATGGAGTAAGTGATGCCATGTCGAGTAAGGTTAATGATGTTAGAAGAGTGATTTCATGCATTTGAATGTTAAGTTAGATCACAAAATAGTGTAATAATACACAATGTTGAAAGATGGCTGCCTTTAAAATAGACAATAAACCTTATGTATTCATACAGGACGGCTAGCAAAAAGGTGTTTTTGTCTTCAAAACGCACTTTTATAGTGAGATAAAGAACGGGACTTCTCAAGCTCAAATTTCCAGCCCCTACAACACAAAGATGTGTGTCTTAAATCAGCCTTTTTATCAAGTGGTCCCTTAACGGAGTTATTTGTAAGTTTTGCTGTCGCTACACAGCCAACGTTAGCATTAACAGCATCATTAACGCTGCGAGTTTAGCATCAAATTTCATTCCTTTAGTCCACAAAAGCTGTTTCCAAAGTAACTGCATTGTTTAGCTTCTGGTTCTATCACTTCTTTTCTCCTACTAAAGTTAGCATGCTAACCAGCTAGCCACAGCCCGGCTAGCCTGTCTCAGGACTTTCCGATAGCTGCTTACTGTAGCATCCTAATGGCCCTGAAGAAGTAACGCTGCTCAGAAGGCATATATAACTTTTTGTACTGTAAACACAATGATGACTGAAGCTCTTAGGTTGGAACCCAGTGACTTATGATGTCCTTTTACATTAAATTATTAGACAATGAAGCTCTCCTACTAAATCTCCCATTTCCTTTCC
Source organism: Lates calcarifer (assembly GCF_001640805.2). Lineage (NCBI taxonomy): Eukaryota > Metazoa > Chordata > Actinopteri > Centropomidae > Lates > Lates calcarifer. The sequence goes on from NC_066852.1 coordinate 2,141,071, forward strand.
TTTGGAAATCCTCTCATATGAAGATAACATTACCAATAAATAAATAAATCAGGATGAATGTAGGCTGATGATCTATTTACATTTAACTGAGTTGTTGTGATTTTTTAAGGTGTGAAAGGAAGAAACCAAAAGTCAATTTAAAGGATTTCATGAGCTTAAAAATAGCAAAGCATCAACTTCAAAAACCTGGGCTGAAACATTTACTTAAAGAAATAAAGAGTGACAAACAGTTTTTTTTTTTGCAACAACTCCTGTCAGTGAAGTTGTTGTAGGTGTTCAGCAGTTGAAGCTCACTCACTGCAGGTCAGCTGGCACAGTTTACCGATGGATCACTGCACAGCCCACACACACACACACACAAATACACACAATGGTATCTCTCTGCCTGGACCATCCCACACTCTAACGGTGTCTTTCCCACAGAGCCGGCAGTCAGGAGGAATATGGGCAAATCCGAAAGCCAAATGGATATCATGGAGAAATCAAGTAAACCTGGAAAGCGTCGTTGGACTGTTGCAGAAATCGGTCTGTCCGTCCTGCTGCTGTTGGTCAGCTGTGCCTTGGCCGGGCTGGTGGTCCTCTACACATCGGTTGTGAAAGGTAATGGCTCTGTCAGGCTCACTGTGGAAAGATCCAGATATTACAGATAGCAGCAGTAATGAAGTGTCTCCCTACTCTGTTTTTATTATGATTGCACGCCAGCCTCGGCACAGGAAATTATCTTGACCCTAGAAATGCCTCCAGCAGTGACCGTGATGAGCTTTATGCAATAATGATGCACATATATCATCGGATAACCTTTCAGAGACAGTTTAAAGGTTAATGTTACTCAACAAAATTAGCAAAATAAGAGTTTTGCCTTACAATACTAACTGCTTTCTGACCATACATATACACTACACACACACAGGCCTGACCTTTAACTACAGCTGCACCTACAGGCTCTTTTCTTTTTTAGATATTTTGTGGGCTTGTAAACACAATTATGATGCTGCATAAGACTGGATTGCTACCAGCCAATAAAAACAATCGTGATTGTGATGATTATTATTGGAATAAAGTTGCCTAAAGCATGAAATCTGTCTCTTCCATGCAACTCAGAACAATCTCAGAACAACAGGAGCGTGTCAAGGAGCTCAACAGGAGAAGGTGAGTGTTTTAATCCTGTAAACTGAACACAGGACACACTCACTTTGGGACAAGTGGGTTGGCGTGTGTCATATTCGAGCCTGCACCTCTGACACTGTAATACTGTAAGTCCCTTTACTGCCTGATCAGCAGTGCCACACAAAAGTGAAAGAGTCGCTGCTGACATAGACACTGCCTGCCACACACACACACACACACACACACACACACACACACACACAGATAGGCTATAGATCTAGGTTCATTAGAATTAGCTCTGTAGTTTACACAGCAGCATCCTGGTCCTCCTTCTCTGTAAAGTCTGAGTCCACATTCTCTCTCTGAGTGTTGACACTGATTTTTCCAGGCCAGCTGTTTCGCTCTACCCTCAACAATGTGTGCACAACAGCGGACTGTGTTACTGCAGGTGAGGGGAACTGTTTTTTCTTCGCCTCCCCCGCTGTTTCATTTTGCAAACAAAGTCGACCCCCATCCTTTTAAAAAACTGTCTTCTGACCACATGGAGGGTTTTCAACATCCTGTCCCTCTGTCTCTCCTTCAAAGCGGCTCGGCTCTTGCAGAACATGGATAAGTCTGTGAAGCCTTGTGATAATTTCTACCAGTACGCCTGCGGGGGTTGGCTGGAGCGCCATGTCATCCCGGAGACCAGCTCCCGTCACAGCGTCTTTGACATTCTGAGGGACAAGCTGGAGATTGTCCTCAAAGGTCAGCCGGCGCAGCCACACAATGCCAGGGGGGTCGTGGGTTTTAATCTTTGGTGGTCAGTGGGCTGCAGCATTCACAGCAGGGATGTTTGCATATGTTTTGTTGTTGCAGGTGTTCTCGAGATGGAGAACGAGCGGGACAGGGACGCCATCAGAAAGGCCAAAATCCTTTACAGCTCCTGCATGAATGAGAGTAAGGATCTCTTTGCAGAAGGAGGCGAGAAAACATGTTGACAAGAACAGTTTGTGCTTCTTTTCAGACTTTTAACCCTAACTTTTTTAATAACCTATAGAATAGTTATTGATCATGCCAGTGAAAGTATCATGGAAAACCAGTGGGGAAGATACAGCTCAGAAATATTCAGCAGTTTTGAGGATTTCTTGTTCACGCTGTCTAAATTTAAGATTTAGAAGTAAAGCATTGCATCAAAGACAAAGGAAGGGGGTGTTTATGACTAAAGGGTTTTCACACCTAAAAGCAATGATTTATTTCCTTTTATATAGTTTGAAATATGAAGTCTGAGCACGGGGAATAAATGCACTGATGTCTTCTTCAGTGTTTAGTTTAGTTGGTCCTTCAGTTGGTGATTGGATCCTTTTAACTGTTCACCAACAATGAGCATCAATCAGTTGATTACCAAGGCGTGTTAAGTGGCTACTTGTTGACAGAGGCGTCGTCAGGCTGTTACTAATAACCTGACTGATGATTTAGACTGAATAAAAGTATGTGAACCATGTTTGTGCTTTAAAATTTGAGAGTAAATGTTCACTCTTGCAGCGAGATTGCTTTCGTCAGCGGCTTTCTCAAAGGTCAAGAGTGAACTTTCAGTCTCAAGAAGGATGAATCGTAGAGATGCTGCAGTGTTGTTGTTATAGGTTATGAAATGTGGTATTTGTACCTGCAGGCCTCATAGAGCAGCGTGACTCCCAGCCCCTCCTGAAGCTCATCGAGAGCATCGGAGACTGGCCCGTGGCGTCAGACAACTGGAACACCACCACAGGTAGAAATACCTCCGTAACACACTCAGGCAAATGGGTGCACGCAACACATCCACACAAACAAGCGCTCATGTTCCTACTCAAATACATGGGCGCACGCAGAGCCAGTGTGGCTATATTTATACTCAGTGAATTGCTGAGTATGAGCTTTGTTGGCGGGATCAAGAGGCCGGCTGAGGCTCTTCAGCTGAGCAGTCAGGTGTGGAGCTTGGGAGCGTGATGAGTGGGCAGAGGAGCAGGTCCTCAATCGGGACTGCGAAGGATGCTTTAAATAGTCTACACTGCTCTTCCCCAAGCTCCTGGCTCTTGCCACTTTAAGTAAATGTAATCATGGACGGTGGCTCAAACTGAATTATCCACGCATATCTGCACACACAGATTTACACAGAGTAACCCGTTAAATCAAGCGCTCCTTTCCTCCTGTTGTTGCAGAAGAAGCATGGAGCCTCGAGGACACACTGGCCACTCTCACTGCTCGTTTCCATAAGAAGGTTCTGCTGGATATGTACGTGTGGACGGATGACCGGGACTCTCGCCGTCACATCATTTATGTAAGATCACTGTTTATCTTACCACAAATAACAGGTAACAAACATTACACAGTTAGTAAAGGTAAGGCTGCCATTATTCTATATTTGTTGGTCCATCTCACTCTTTCTGTCTTCCTGAACTCTGGGCACATGAAGACCTCACAAATATCTCTAGTTTCATTTTTAAAAAAAGGCTAATTCATTTCATATCTTTTAGTTTTACTGTTAAAAACACACAGGACTTAAATATTATAAAAAGATTATGAACATGCAAAAAATGCATAACTGTTGTTGTGTATTGAGTAGATTGACCAGCCAGGACTTGGAATGCCATCGAGAGACTATTACTTCAATGATGGAAACTACAAAAAGGTGATGACTTAACATAAATCACAAAAAGATAGATTCTCCTATTCAACTTTATCTAATCATGCAGATAGTTTTGGTTTTATTTGCTCAGATTTTTTAGATATCCACCTCCAAGATTCCTGTTTTTAAAGTTTTTAAATGTTATTTTTCGCTGATTTGAGCAGCATAAATATAATTCCATTTATCTCAATAGCCTTGGGTTTGCAGCAGGAAAACTAAAACAATCAAACTCATATTGGACTGAAACTGTCTGCATGCCTAGATATGACAAGCTGCAACTGTTAAAAAAAATAAAAACCTGATCTGGATGAACCTGCAGTTAATTTCCTGACACATTCTTGATTTTGTTGTGGAAACAAAATTTACAGCCTGCGATGTGATTGTGCCACAGGTTCGAGAGGCCTACCTACATTTCATGGTTTCTATCGCGAAGATAACCCGAGAGGACAGGAACCTGACTCAGGATGACGACCATGTGTGGGAGGAAATGATGCAAGTGCTGGAGCTGGAGACAGACATCGCCAATGTGAGTGCCAGCCACAACAGGAAATGGAATTGTGGGACGAGGGCTAAGGAAAATTAATAATGACAAGATGAAAAACGAGCACCTCCTCTCTGCTTCCAGTAAATGAGAGAACCAGGCTACATTTAGTGTTTTTTTTTTCTGTCTTCATGCCTGTCAGGAGCATGAGGAATAAGACTTTACTGATGAAAGGAGAGCAAAATGTGAATATACAACCAAGCATCAGTTTAAAGGAAACCTTCTCTCTTTCCTGTTGCCGATCAGGCCACATCACCAGCAGAGGAGCGCCAAGATGTCACCGTTCTCTACAACAAGATGACACTCGGTGAACTACAGAGCACATTCAGCTTCAATGTAAGTGTGACTTTACTTCTCTCTGGTGCATTAATCAAAGTGCAGGCAGGTCACTGGTTCAAATCACTGTTGAAGTAAAAACAAAAAATGTATTCAGTGTCCTGATATAGAAAATAATGGACTCTGCAGAGAACATGCCACAGTGTGAGCTGGTGCATTATTTTTATACATAATGACACCTTGTATATTATTGTTTACTCAGTACTTAGTTGTCTGCACAGGGATATTGCCAGGGACAGAGCAGGATTGTTGATGTTAGTGTTTTCATAGTCCGCACCCTCAATGATCTTCTAGTTTTCTACACTGGATCTTGAGAAAATGCAAAAGTAACTGGGAGTACTCATCATATGACATAAAACAAGACATGTTAAAAAATAACGTCCCACCTTTTGTTTTCCAGGGTTTTAACTGGACACGATTTATTCAGGGTGTGCTGTCGAGTGTTTCCATCGAGGTCCAGCTGGAGGAGGAGGTCGGTGGTGTACAGCTCTCCATACCTTGAGAAGATGAACGACGTTCTCTCCAGACACAGCGTCAGGTCGGTCCAAACACTGAGTCTGTGAAGATTAAGATAATACAGGAGAGATTCAATCTAATGCAACAACTGAACAAAAACTATTTCTGTTTGCAGAACTATGCAGAACTACCTCACCTGGCAGCTCATCACTGACAGAGTTAACAGCCTGAGCCGCCGCTTCAAAGAAGCCAGAGCCCGTTACAGGAAGGTGTGCTGTGCATGGCCTAACAGAGCAACAGATGTTAACCTGAGCAAAGTCAAAAACAATATTACAGTGTGTGTGTGTGTGTGTGTGTGTGTGTGTGTGTGGACAGACTCTCTATGGTACCACTGTGGAGGACGCTTGGTGGCGAGAATGTGTCCGTTACGTCCAGAGCAGCATGGAGAACGCGGTTGGAGCTCTGTACGTGCGTGAAACTTTTGCTGGAGAAAGTAAACGGATGGTGAGTCTCTGGTCTATTAACACCCCTGAACAAAACAGACATAAATTTCTCAGAGCATGGAAATCAGTTACTACCACAACAGATGTTTACGTCAAACTATGGTGCGCAGGCTAAAGGGGCAGGGTTGGGGTTAGGCTGACACAAATGATGCATTGTGTGCAGAAATTCATGGCATGACATACATTATGTGGACTGAACTGAACTGCAGGGACCAAGTGTCACTTTTCAATCTTCAATTTGCATTATGTTCCACTAAATCAGTAAAATAATAGTGTCATTAGCTCCTCTGTATTAACTTTAACACGTTTGAGACACTTGAACAAGAGCAGCTTTTTCTGTTTTAACTGGTACGAATTACACAAAAGTTTTTGTTACTATAAAATGTATTTCATGCCACATACAACTGTAACACATGGTGGTAATGACACTGCAGTTATAACTATTCCAAATGCATTATAAATACATTACTATCACTACTTTAAGTCCTATTAGCATCCATAACCAGTACAGAAACATAAACATTTAATAAATGGTTTATCACACAATATAATGTAGTTAAGAAATTAGGATTGCTGACAAATACTCACCGTGCGTACATACAGTGATATCGTTCGTGCTGTGCAACATGCATTTCTTCTTTTACACACAAAATGCAGCACCTGCTCCCTGGGGGCTCATAATAATGAAAATGTGCTTCTGTATTGGATTGTGATGATTACAATCTTCACATTTGTGTCACACGTTCACAGGTCAGCGACCTCATCAGTAAGATCCAGAAGGCATACGTGGAAACGCTGGAGGAGTTAAGCTGGATGGACGCTCCCTCCAAAGAGAAAGCAAGAGAGAAGGTACGCTGGTCGGTAGCCAGGCTGAGAAAATAAGGGTGTATCGGGGTATTATCACGCAGATTGTTGTGCATCTCTTGTAGGCCATGGCAATCAAGGAGCATATTGGTTATCCAGATCATATTCTACAGGAGGGCAACCAGAAACTTGACCAGGAGTACGCTCATGTGAGTAGAAACTGAGTCTATGTCCACAGGCCGAACTGTGAATAACATGAAGATTTATTGATTTGTCCTGTTTCTTTTTCCAGCTAAACTTTAGTGAAGAACACTACTTTGAGAACATCCTGGAGAACCTCAAGTCTGAAGCACACAAGAGTCTGAAGAAGCTCAGAGAACCAGTTGATCCAGACTTGTAAGCTGTTGATACATCTGAAGGTCTTGTACTCGGGCAGTCACAGTGTTTTTTTAGTGCATGACAGAAAATATCATCTAGGGTTACAACACAAATTCCTCTTTTAAATCAGGTTGATTACAACAAAATTGGTTTGCGAGACAGTCATGCACTTTTGCTCCTTCTTTCTGTTTCCAGTAAACAAGGTTGCATTTTGCTAAAATGCAACAAAAATGATTGAGCTGAGCGTCCTGTTGCACTTTTATAGACCCAAGACAAAAAAATGCTGTGTCCTCATCAAGTGACTCTCAAAGAACATTGAACATGAAGGTTTAAATATATTGGTTCATGGTGCAAAATAAGCTCCATGCATGAACTGAAAAAAATGCAATTAAATCAGCTTTAAACCATTTCTCAATCACTCCTCAGGTGGATCATTGGTGCTGCTGTTGTGAATGCATTCTACTCACCCAACAGAAACCAGATAGGTAAGAGCTTTACAGCAATCAGCGACGCCAACAGGGGCCTGTGTGACAAATTACATGTTTTCTGTTTTTCTTTTATTTATGGTAACATAATCTCTCTTCATTGTAATCCTGTTTGCTGCTGTTTCCAGTGTGTATTATGTTTTCACACCTGTTGTTTATGTCTGTCCAGTGTTTCCTGCTGGAATCCTGCAGCCGCCTTTCTTCAGTAAACATCAACACCAGGCCCTTAACTTTGGTGGGATAGGAATGGTTATTGGACATGAGATCACACATGGATTTGATGATAACGGTGAGACACCAGTAATCCATTGCGGATATTTTGGGAAACCTGAACACATAAATACAGTTTATTATTTGTTGTCCTTTTATCATAACAACTGATTTCAAATTTGTCATTACAGTGGACCATGATACTTAACTGCTCCTCAGATCTGCCGTGTTCAGCCATGTTTATGTTTCTTTACAGGTCGTAATTTTGACAAGGATGGTAACATGCTAAACTGGTGGAGTAATTACTCTGCGGAGCATTTTAAAGAGCAGTCTCAGTGCATGGTGCAACAATATGGCAACTTCAACTGGAAGCTAGCAGGTGGACAAAACGTAAGCACCCACTGGCTTCGTGTGAAATAAGAGGTTTTGTCTTGGTTATAATCCCTGACTGTGTAAACCATGTATTAAGTGACCACCGGAGTGAGTGTTTTCACGTTGGTGTGTACTCGTGGTTTTGTTTGTGTGACTGCAGGTCAGTGGAATCAGCACTTTGGGGGAGAACATCGCAGACAACGGAGGGGTTCGTCAAGCATATAAGGTTGGGTGTTAAGCTGCGAAAGCACAAAACCACATGTTACTATTTAGGCATTGATACGTCACTGAAATGCTCATAATAAACTTTCTGTGTATCTGTTTTGTGTGTGTGTGTGTATGTATGTGTGTTGACAGGCTTATCTGAAGTGGGTGGAGATGCAGGGTGAAGAGCCGTGTCTACCTGGTCTAGACATGGATCACAAGCAACTTTTCTTTCTTAACTTTGCCCAAGTGAGTGAGAATAACGAGGGTAATGTGCTATTTCAGCAGACTAGAGGGGCAGATAATCATTTCCCCATCTGGAGTCGAGAGCCAAAGCTCAGGAGGAGCATTTTTCAGTAGATGTTTGGTGCTGAGAAGTAAACACTGGGACAGAGGGAGAGGGTCAGGGGGTGAGATGATGAAGCAATCACAGAACAAATCAGCATCAGCAGGATGAGAGGAGCCGCCAAAGTAAATAACCCCATGGTGCCAGGGAACGTAAAGCAAAAGCAGAAACCTGTCATGAACAATAAAACAGGTTAAACAACCGTTACGAATCTGTTTGAAAGGCACAGTCGCTCCCCACTGAGATGGTGAACTTTTCAGATCAGTCGGTACGAGTGAAACAACTTATACCAAACTTTTAACTTTTATACAACATATAAAAGCAGTGAATTATTACGTGTGAAGTAATGCTTAGTATGAACAGGAGCTATATTGAAGGTGATGTATTAAGTTTGCAATTTATAAGTTTGATTTTTTTTCTCAACAGTCTGCACAGAGTCTAATGACTGCTTTTAAAAATCTCTGCAATCTTTTTTTTCAAGGTGTGGTGTGGTGCTTATCGGCCTGAGTATGCCAGCCAGTCCATAAAGACTGACTCACACAGTCCCTTAGAATACAGGTAAGGAGCTTTAGTACGATCTGATGTTAAAGGTGTTATATGCAAGTTTTTGCTATTGCTACATAGCCAGTGTTAGCATCAATGTTACTCACCAAGAGCTGTCTCCAGCAGTGGAACGCAACATCAGCATCAACTCTTGTTAACTGTCTTTTCTTCCACTTAAGTTAACATGCTAACCAGCTAGCTCCAGCCAGGGCAGTTAGCAGATAGCAACTCACTGTAGCGTCCACACTGCACTGAAGAGGAAGTACGATAACCTCCTGCAGTGTAAACACAAGAATGGCTGAAGCTCTTGGCGATCGACCATCACCACCACCTGCTTCTGGCAAGAAATCATGTTTAGCAGTAGAGAAAACCAACATATAACCCCTTTAACATCAGAGGTGCACTGGTTACAGATTGTCAAACCAGTGAGAATTACAAATAACTGATGAAATACTGCACACAGCTGGCTTTTTGTATCATTACATTTGAAGATTTACCACACTGTAACTATAAACCTAATACTCCTGCTGGAAAAATACTCTTTCGAACCAAAGCATAACTCATTAAACCATGGGAATCCAAATATAAGGACTGTGAGTCTTTTAACAGTGCTCCTCTAATATTCATAACATGCCTCAGCTTTTATCACCCTTAATGTTTTGTTTTTCTTTTTGTCTTCAGGGTGCTCGGATCTCTCCAGAATTTCGAGGCGTTCTCAGAAGCTTTCCAGTGCCAAAAAGGCAGTCCAATGAACCCCGAGCTGAAATGTCGTGTCTGGTAGAAAGTTTTACTCGTGGGATATTTATTTGTTGACACGGGAAAATCAAATCAAAAGGAACAAGTTGTACTTTTTAAACCCACAGAGACATCCTGCTTAAGATTTATTCCAGTTTATTTGAGGCGAGGTGATCACGCAGATATTTGAATATTCTGTAGATGTTTAGAAAATGGATGACGTCCTGGACTATCACTAGTTTCAAAACCTGAAGTATGTTGTATACCATAAAAAAGAAACTTGCTCGAGTATCCTCTCAAGTTTAAAGTGTCGTCTCTGGATGAGTAGGTCACTTGTTCTTATATTTGCTGTGTCCCACAACAGATGACGAGTGGGTACGTGAATGAAAAGGCTACATAGAAAACATAACACCTTGTAAAAAGGTTAAAGCTTATGCCCGACTTTTAATGCTTTACCACCCTTTCTTGAATTAATCCTTTAAAAAAATCTCCTGTTCAGATCTTTGTGATTTATCCATTAACATTTGACACTGAGTTGCCTCGGCGTCTCTCCTCTGACGGACTGTTTTCAAGACATTGTGCCACTTTAGAAGGAACAATGGTGAACCAATCTAACTCTGACTGAAGCGTGAGTATGAAATAAATGAAAGCTCGGGGCTTTGCTGAAGTAAAGCTACAACAGAATTAGTCACACTCCGAGAGTTTGGTTATTCACTGTTACACGAAACAAATTACCTAAAGACTTTAAGACTGTTAAATCTTTGCAGCTTTAACCTTAAATTAACATTCGGAGAGCTCTGCGGCTCTCAACGTTTTTACACTTACTGAGTGGATAAATATTTAAAAATATACAAAGCTATTTAGTACTTTTTGCAGTTTTACATTTCTTTATCATGTTCTGCAATTGATTGTTGCTCGGTACTCACTGCAGAAGTGTACGTGTACGTCATGACTGTTTGCTGTAAGAAACCGTATTCCAGATGTTTTGAAAAAATATTGGCGACCTGCTACTTTTTAGCTGGTTGAGAAAAAAAACCCAGCACTTGTTGGAGGTAGAGTGATGTGATAAAACTGGTCGCTGCCACGTCACACTGTAATCAGTTTAGATGCAGGTGTGGGTTTGCTGTAGGTCGTTAATCGCAGTTGTGTTGCGTGTTTGAAGCTCGCTCCCCCTCTTTTTTCCTGCTTCCACATATTCCACCTTTTACATGATTTTTAGAGGCTTTCAAGTGTTAAAACTCCTAACACGTGCCATTTGTTAGATGACACATACCTACAATTACTCAAAATTATACTATCTACATGTATGATATGTGTATGTTTACATTTAACCCCAAAAGGTGGCTGATCTGTCAAAGAACTGGTGTTTTCTTTCTCTTCACAGTCTCCTAAGAGGAGACTTGAACACAGTGATTACAAGACTTTTAGCCTCTGGGGCATAGCCAATTACATGCTAAGGGGGAAGAGAGAAGAAAACCCCCTCAGATACACTCACACATGGCAGATGAAGTGGTTTGCCTTCTGATCTCACATTGATCAGTGCCGTCTGAGATGAAAGGATGGAGTGCTGTGTGCTGAAGCGTGGTGACCGCTGTAGCTGAGCCACGAGCCCGCGGGCAGACACACTGAAGAATGGAGCTTGTCATTAAAGAGATGGCCAGGGCCAGGACTGTTATTTTCTACCTTTATTAACAAGTAATGACAGGAGAATCAAAGCTGAGCAGAACTCATAAGAGAGGATGGAGGTACCGGCTGCAAGAAGCCGCTGTTTTTGTGCTGAATGGAGCTTTCAAACGCAGCAGAGAAAAATAAAACACACAAACAACACACAGCCGGTTTTGAATGTTTGCTTGTTGTCGTTGGTCACATTCAGGATGCCTTGGTAAACTGAACACGACTGTTAGGCCTCAACAGAGGCTGCTGAATTGAATGTGCATACTGAAGCTTTATATTCTCAGTCTGTCTCTCAATCTTCACATATTGGCAAATACTGTTGTGTTGAGCAGGAGGGAAAGACTGTTTTACTCAGAATGTAAGTGGTGATAGCGTGCCGCCATCTTAACGCAAAAGTTCAGCATTTTGGGAAATACACTTCATTTTTCCCCGGTGGAGAATTAGATGAGAAAATATACCACTCTCATATTTATCTCTTAGGAAGCTATAAATAACATATGGCTATCTTAGCTTAGCATAAAAGATCAAAACGGGCGAGGAATATCCCAGACTACTTGATGCCTGTGACCAGTAACACGTTGGTTTTTGCAGAGATTAAACAAACAAGATGGAATGTTTTAATTAGTGAGTTTTGGAGGTGCTGGACGATAGATTTTATTACCTTCAGACAGAACCAGGCTAATTGTCCCCCCTGTTTTCAGTCTTTGTGCTAAGCTAAGCTAACTAGCTAATGGCTGTAGCCTTACTCTTAAATGCTAAATCTTTTAGGTTTAGGTTAGTTTAGCTTCTTTGAGGTTTCTCTCATCAGAAAGGCCTCCTCAGTTCTAAAAACTGGTTGGGGAGGTCCAGGTATTTAAGCTCTTGGAGGTGGTCCCGAGAGTTGTTAACCCACCTGTCGTTATGTGAGTCGTTAGGGTCACATGGTTTGAGGTGTGAATGGGGGTTAAATTGCCAGGGTAAGAATCTCAGGACTGTGTTACCTCCGTCCTTTAAAATTCAAAATGTGGACATTATTGTCCTTGAAGGAGGAGGAAGTTTTTTAGAACCGAGGAAGCCTTTCAGAATGAGAGGCTTCAGGAAACCTAAAAAAAAAAAGTCCAGCTGCCTTCAACTTGAGCACTTACGACTACCAAGACCTGGATGACTGAGAACCTACACAGACGTTTTGCTGTAGCTTCACAGTTAACAGACAAACGTGGGAGTGGCATCGACTTCTCTCACTCTCCACCACATATTTTCCAAAATGTGGAACTATTCCTTTAAATAATGGGGCACATTTATCACGTCCTGCTCAGAGAAATGCTGGAGGCGACATCATAAGCTACGAAGCAGCATCGAGCTGCCGTTTGAAGAGCAACATCTTAGACTCTTGTATAGTTTGTCTGAACAGCTCAAAAGTGTTAACTGAACACAAAAGGTACTTAAATATAAAATGTGTTATTGTAGAGACTTGATGTTCAGTATTTACATATAAAGGATTTAAATCAGGTAAGAAAGAAAGCGTACATTTCTTACTTTAGTTTTAGATTCACATTTACTTACATGGTGAAATCGTGTCGTTTTGAAATGATCAGCCAAGTACAATTATACATTTTTTGCTATATATGAATATGTTTTCATCTACGGTGTATACCCATCAGAGGAATTTATTTATCTACATGAATATTTATGAAATAACATTGTTGCTTTGCAAGAATTCAGACGTTAAAGATGTTTTATGAATGTTCCTGCTGCTATGTAATTATCTAGACTAACAGCTATTTTTGTGACTCAGATCTGTAATTATTGCCATTAAAGTGACTGTCTCAACTGATATAACATCAAGCCTCTCCTTTAAATGTGCACTCCTTATATAAATCCATATAGAAACCTGTGAGAACCATATAGGATTCAGGGCAGAGGCTAAAAGATAAAGTGGATAACATTTTATTTCTCCCGTTTACTTGTTTTAGTGCTTTTGACATTTTAAAATCTATTAAATAATTCTATTTAAAAGCACTTTTCACTACATGAGTCATGATGTTTTGGGATTTAATGTGTTTTCTTACTGTATATAAACTACAGCTCATGTTAATTCAGTGTGTTAGAGAGAATCAGGGCCTCTTGGTGGTGGTGGCCTAGCAATTGAGATCAAAAAATGTCATTACAGGATTAGCTTTCAGTTTGAGCCGTTACATTTATGCACCAATTTTTAATGAGACATACTGGAACTAAATGTATAATAGTCAAGACACTTAACAGACGTCAATACTAGTCCTAGAGAGCAAACAAAGATTTATATATTGCAGATAATCAGGTGATTCATGATGTAACACAGTCACTTTGTTTCTTTATGTACATTTACACAGTTGTATGGAAAAGACTGAGCACCCCTGAATATGTTTTATTGATTATTAAAGTGAAAAATGTAAAAACAAACCTCTGTAACATATGAGCCCTAAAATGTGGATCTCTTTTAGGGTTGCTGCAATGTTACTTTCTATTTCATTACCTTAAAAAAGAAGAAAAAATATATAATTGTGGCATGTACAAGTGTTTGGACGCTCGACTGAGTGAGTACTTTGCAAACTGTCAAAGGGGTGGTTACAAACACTTTTGTTGCAGCTCAGAATTCCCACTGTTCCTGGAGATCACTTCAATTTCTGACGTGTTTTTAGGCTGTTTTGGAGTTCTAGTTTTAAAGTAATAATTAATGTAATAAATATAAATTTAAAAAATGCAATTATAAAACAATCAGAGTATGTAAGTGTAAAGTAAGTTATATGTAAAATTAATAGCATTTATTATTATAAAGGAATGTCACTGCAGCTTTCACTGTAGATGTAATATTGGCAATGCTTGTGTTCACCTGAACAATTTAAAGGCACAGCTTCCCACAGTGTTGTTGTTTTGTTCAGGCGTCGTCCTCATCGTGTGCAGACATCATCATTGCACTGCAAGAGAAGACACAGAGGTTAAACAGAAGATAAAGAGCTTGAACAAAGTATTTACAGCGTGTTTGTTACTGAAACTTTAGGTCTAAGTCCAATTACTGGCAGTCAAGCTAATCTCCCACAAATCTAGTTTGCTGGAACATATTGATAAAAACAAAAACGGTCATTTAACAACTTTAATTACAGATTGCCGTGTGGAAAACTTTGAGTGAGGTTCACTTTCCAGGAGGGGAAACGGCCTAAATTACACATATTCCCAACTACAACAAACCCAAAGGACAAAATGGTCATAATATATCTGCAGGGAGCTGATAAGGGTCGTGATCAATAGTGTGACTCAATGACAGTTTGCAGCCTGTACTCTGGATTGAAACAGAAACTTCCTCCTCTCTCTTTCGCTTCTCGACACTCCCATTATCACCCACACACACATTCTTCAGCTGCTTAGCGATGGAGGACAGCCCGACAAAAAGCAGCGCCGGACATTGTTATTTTATTTTACAGCTGCTTTACTATATTTTTCTTTCTTGCAGGACATTTATGTTTCATATCTGCTCAAATCAATCAGCTGTTACTTCTACACAGAGCTACTGACTCGTTTTCCATAACATGTACAGGTTGGAGTCACTAGGTGTGAAATTAGGCCCCAAATTAGTGCATTTAGGTAAATGTTAATTGAGTTTTATAATAGCTTATTCAGAATGTAAAATGCAAACATGCTATATAATCATTTCTGTACTTTATTACAGTTTGTGGCAAAGTTATGTTGCATGTTCAGTTTGAAAAAGGTCAAAAGAAAATATACAAAAAATTAAAAAGAAAGAAAATGGTTGACTTCACAGTCATTATTGTGGTTATAGCTTTAACACACACACTGTGCGACCCCACACAATGAGCAAGTAAAGCCACTGTCAACAAAACATGAGCGTTAAAGCTGAGTGAGCCTCTGAACAATGTCAGCTTTTGATGTGAAGGCAACACTTTGACTTCCCAGCCTTCCTGTGCCTTTGTGTACTAATTCAGCATTTGATAAAAGGGCCAAAGGTGAACCAGTCTCCATCTTCTTCTGCTGCCAAAATCCATTTTTGGAAAACTGCCTGCAGCCTATTAATGACCACCAGTGATTTTTTTTTTTTTTCTACTGGAACCTGCTGGAAAGCAACCACAAAAATATTTCAATCTGAGCAGAGCGGCTCAGCACTGACTTACACGCCTCTATTCATATTCAACAAATCCTGCAGCAACAAAACCAGATCTGGGCCTAGCTTTAAAAAAAAAAAAAAAAAAAAAAGAGGTCAAATAGCTTTTAACAGAAATCACTGCTACACGTCAACACATTAGTTCTGATATAAAAAGGTATATAAATTGATAAAAACTGATGAATTTTAACAAAGTCAGAACAGATTTATCGATCAAGTTCATTCACACAATGAATGTAATCACATGTTTATCCATCTAGTGTTTAAATAAGATCACTGAATTGTGACCATTTTTTCTAGGGACTAAATTATATATAAGAATTTTATCTTCTTTTAATAGTTTATTTATCTGTCAGCGACCTCGCTCTGTTCACAAAGGCCTCCTCCACACGAGGATGTCAGCTAGCTTGTGACTCGTGCTTGTTCCTCGCATCTTTGATCTTCGAAAACAAGGTCGATTCTGTTCCTGAGCCCGCAGAGATGACAGCGGCTGGTCTTCAGACAGGTCATGGGGGAAGTCGACTGTACACGCTGCTATAGCTCTGACATGGTGGGCGTTGTGGGAAGAGAGAAACAGAGCCGGGAGGAGAGGGTGTCGAACACCATGTGCTGGTTTTCAGTACATCATGGGTGTGTCAAAAGCCCCCATGATCACAGGACAAACCTCTCTGGACATGAGATATGATGTGATAAAAACTTTTATATCTTTATGTTGGGTCATAAATGATCTGCAGCCCCCTGACTCTCAGCACCCATTTTGTTTTGCGTTGGATCTTTATATCATCTTGTGCATCCATTTTCTTGCTTGATATATTTGACAATTACAGGCTGTTTATTCCTTCGTTTATGACTCGTAATCAATTTTGAACAATGTTGCCCTGTAATAATCAGCTTGTCTGTGCATGTTAAAATGCAAAGTTCAATGCAGTTTCTTACATTATGTTTAAAAACCAGTAGGCACAAAGCTCATGCTCATAATCTGTGGCAGAGACAATCTTACTCACTCTCAGATCCCAAAAATCAGGCTTTAATATCTGGCTCTTGTGTGCTATGCTAAAGACTTTCTATTCTTAGAATAATAACAGTAATCCGCAGCATGTTAAACCTATTAATTTCTCCATGTTATACTTGACATTTAATTCTATAGAGCACGACACTACATGATGGTCTTTGTGAGAAAAGTATACATTTCATAAATCTCCGGTGAGGCTGCCAGCGCTGTACAGTAACTCCTCTGTTTGTGCTTGAAAAGTGTTTTTAAGTACAATTTTTTACAAGGTTTTTGGAGCCTGCAACACAGATACTGACAGACCATGAAGATGGAGTAATGAGTGTGAAACTGTGTGTGAAGAGGCTTCTCTGATGCATGTGTCACTACTGACGTAAAACAGAGTCGGCTGAAAAACGCTGTGCTTCAGTAAAAACAATAATACCATTCGCTTCTTTTCTGTTTAGCCTTTTGAAAGTGGCCGTGTTCACTCATGGGCATCAGTAAAACAATAGAAGCTGAGGAGGAGGAATAAAGAAAACACTGGGAGGGGAAGTGATGTGTATCATCATAAGATGTCATTATCATGGGATTTTCCTCTTACCACTGGCCTCTGTCCTGCTGTTACTTTAGCCGAGATCCCCAAAGCCTTGGAAATATCCTCCAGAGGCACAAAGTCTCCAGGTGAATCCTGGATGAAGTGCATCAGGACCTTTTCACCACCTTCGAAGAGCAAAACACATTCACAAAGTATCATAAAGCGAGCAGCTTGTCGACTTTAACCAAAGCAGTAAGAGACTGTAACGAATTTGCTTTGGCGAACTCATGACTCAGGCCGACACATAAAAGTAGTAATAATATACAGCACAAAGTTCAGTTCAACATTTAACACAGATTACATATCCAGGTGCTGCTGCTGGTGATACAGGATCTACTAATAAAAGAGAAATAAAGAAATGTCAGTCCTCTAAAAATATCCAGTGCAGTCTGCTTTTACCTCGAAGCCTCTCTTTAATAACTGAGTATTAAAGAACTAAATTGCTTCCTAAAACATTCTGATTTAAGCCTCAGTCTTCTTCAGGTGCTCATAAAGGAGTGATGCTGGAACTCTCCCAGTAAGGACTTTTAAAATGGAGCCAAGGTTTTTTAAAATGTGGAGTCTGACAGGACAGGATGACTTCTTTGTCGGTCATGCTGCCATACCACACCATAAAAGTGAGTCGCTGCCCACTCACAGAGAGTCAGCACACTTTCGGTGAAGGACTTGTGCAACTTTTCTTTCTTGCTGCCACACTAATAAAGAAACTGAAACGGGAACGTCGGTCTAACTGCCTCACCACAGTCTTACTATGGTGGTATGTTTCATTCCACCCCTCCCTAAAACTGCTTTTTATTTTATATGTTGTTATGCAATCAGTGATTTTGACTATGCTGCTTCACTAAGTTAGAAATCCTCTCCCACGTGCAGATAAACTTCCCAAACGCTGTAACCCCATCCAGGAGTAAAATTTGCACATTAATAGATTCATTGTTTTGTATACAGGAAAATAAAGTAATAATGAAAGGCAGCAACCCTGCAGAGCTTTAATGCGGAGTGGTTTGGAGAGGTCATTCTGAACCTCTGACCTACACTGAAGTGATGCAGCGCTGCCCTCTAGAGGACAAACTGTGAAACTGCAGTTTCATCATTTCTTTGCCTTCATTCGAGGTCAATTACACTCTGAAATCCCTGTTTATTAGGGCTTTAAACCATCACTGCTTCTGTCAGACCTTTATTAATACTCCCCCTCTGATGTATATTAACTGTACCTTTGGCCACAATGAGCATGCCTCCGCTCTGCAGCAGATCTCCGGAGAAGTTTCCCTGGATTCCTTCAGCGCTGGCCTGAAAACAGCAGAGTCAGTCTGTATCAGCAACTTTACCCTCACTCCTGTGACCACAGGACAAACAGTATGAACCATGAAGTTATCTACCTTTGCAGCTACATCTCGTACTTTCTTCCCCAGAGCAGCAGGGAGCACACTCAAGGCTGTGTACCTGAGCAGGAAGAACATTTATAGATCATCACAAAGTATCTTATCAGTGGTCAAAGTTAATCTATCACTTCAAAGTTAAGTGTATTAGTGCTTCAATTAACAAATTATTTTCATTACATTTGTATTTTCTTGGTGTATACAATATAAAACTGTCCAAAACCCAAAGATAATCAGTTTACCGTCATAAAGAAAGTAAAGCATCTGATCCTCACATCTAAAAACTGGAACCAAATATTTGATAAATCAATTATCAAAACGTTTTTCTCTCTCTCTGAATCTCTCTCTTGATCTCTTAATCAATGAATCGACTAATTGTTGCAGCTCTAAAGAATATTATTCTTATTGTATTAAGCATCTAATCATCTTTAACAAACGACAGCGATTCAAATCATGGTCACAGCAACCTCTCATTAACATAAATCAAACAACTTCTCCATTACATCTGAGGAACATGGATTTACTGAACTCACCTCTTGAAGCCCAAATCCTTGTAGCTTTTCTTTTTTTCATCCACGTAAATGGCTTAAAGAGAAGATCGATGATTATTTACAATCCAACTCATTTGGGAGACGCTTGAATTTTATCAAAACCACAAGGAAATAAATGTAATTTGTCCATCATGGCAGTTTAAGAATTGAAGGATTGGGCCATAATAGATGTATGATGCAATAAACGTTGGTCTTTTGTGGTTTATTTATGCAGTTGGATCATTTTCCATCATAAAAAGTAATGTGACGTTCAAAATAACTTCTAAAATTAATGACTAGTCAGAGAGAAAATGGACCAATTAAGCCTGCAGTGTGCAAACCGTTTGCATCTGTGTGACAGGATGTGTTTTCCATTTTTATAAAAGCTCCACATATTTGTCATTTTTTAAAAACTGGACCACAAGACAAAAATCATTTCTGTGAGAAGTGTAAGTGCTGCTTACATCCTTTAAAAAACCCTCCGTCCGTGAACTCCTTCACCCCAAACTCCTCTGGTCCGATGCCCACCAGTGCCACACCGCTGGCTCTCATGTCCGGCTCCAGTTTGCTGATCTCTGACGCCGTCCACCGACACACCTGACAGCCAAACCTGCGCAGGAAGAACAAGACCACGGGCTGGTCCTGCCACAGAGACTGGAGCTCCACACTCTGAAACACAAACAGGGAAATACTATTGAATGAACTTTTTTAAATGTCAGTTCATCTGTTGATTATTGTCTCACTGACATAAGTATTCAGACCCTTTAGTAAGTGCTCAGTTGATGCACTGGTTTCCTCCAGACCCCAGTTCTTCTGTTTCTAACATTTCCAAACAAGATCTCTGCTGTTCATCCCTGGTTTTTGGTCACCTATTTTACCAAGGCCCTTCTCCCACAGTCTGCCTGTTATGCAATGTAAGCTATAGACAGGTGTGCGTCTTTCCAAATCATCCAATCAACGTAATTTGCCACAGGTGGACTCCAATCAAGGTGTAGAAACATCTCAAAGACAATCAAGAGAAATGGCACGCATAGCAAAGAGTCTGAATACTTATGGAAATGTGAAGTGTTAGAGTTGTAGTTGTTATGAAACCATACATCATAGACTCAAACAGTGCAGTATCATGATTCATATTCTCATGTAATCCCATCAGATCATCATTATGTCACAGCGGGGCGTCATTTCACAACAATTATGTGACTGCTGAGAGGTAATGGCAGGTTTAATGCAGTGATTCTCAGCAGGAAACACCGGTCTCTGAGGGAACAAGTCAACCTGCCACTTACATTAATAGAGAACACCTTTGAACATACACTTACAGAGTATATCTGAGAGTAAAGCTCACAGCTTCATGGCTTACCTCTCCAGTTTCGGCGTTCTTCAGCAAGTTCTTTCCAACCTGAGCGAGGTCGACGTTCGCCATTTTCTACCACACCGAGCGGACAAAGTTAAAGACAATGTAGCCTATCCACCGTGTATTATCTTATAGTAAATATGTAACGCTTGTACAACAGTTGCAAAACAGCTACTTCCTCATACGCCCACCGAACGCTGCCGTCCAATCACATTCTGCTGCTGCTGAGGAATCAGCCAATTACAGCGCGCAGTGTAAGAGCGGAGGCGGGGTTTAGCGAGAGCAGCTGTAAACACGTGGATCTCACTACTACAATCAAACCCTGTGTATTTTATTGACGTTCTAAACGGCAGCTATTTCTTTAAGTGCACTTTTTTCTGTTCCTACGCACGAACAATTGTCTCTACAGTTTTAACATGAACTCAAAGCGGTGACTGAACGTTTGAAAAGGTTCCGTTTTTCATAAAGCAGGTTGCATAAGGTGTGTGGTGTAGGAGAGCTCAAAGTTAATTACATTTATGACATGGCCTCTGTTTGCTCTCTTCCATCTCTCAGCTCTGCTTTTTATAGCTGTGTGGCATGGCCCAGCTGTCTGTCTCATATTAACCCTGGAGAAAGCCATTTTTGTCTGCTTCAAGAACAAATGGAAAGATGGAAAATAACTGAATACATTTACTCAACCAACAGTACTCAAGTGCAATTTTGTGGTATTTTTATTTTAATTGAATATTTCCTTTTTATGCCACTTTATACTGCTACTCCATGATTACATTTTAGCCTACAAAGTCATGTTTCCATATATGTGCATTAAACAAAACAGATATAATTTAGTGAAGGAAAAAAAAAAAAAAAACACACACACACACACACACACATCATCCTGTTGGTTCAGTTACAATGAATTCCTTACATCACGCCTCAGAGACCTCTCCTGTATCGAGCAGGACAACCTGCTGGCCAGATTATCTTACTGCAAGTCAATTAGACACGATGAGCCTGTTATCAGAGGTGGCCCTAAAATCACTTTATTTCTGCAGGGACCAGTCCATCCTAATGTACTTTATGTAATAAAATGAGGCATCTATGACTTCTGATGTAATTAAGCTCCTGGAAAAATACAGCCGTCTTCATATTTATATATTAAATATTTATCTTCGTGTATCTTTATTATGATGCACCTGTATGTAACAGACATCTGACTATAGATATAGATATATATATTCAGCTTGTCCATGGACACACACACACACATCAAATGTATTTCCTGCAGAGTGACAGACCTTTTTCACAGCAAACACTTGTTCCAGGAGGAAAGGAACAGGTGTAATTGGTTACTTATAAAACGACTGCATTCCTCTGAGGTGAGCTAGTTTCATGGCCCTTGCATTGTGCATGATGAGGCTGATTCACTGTCATGGCTGAAGCATTTGATGGAGCTGAGACACTGTTTAAAAAATGCTGCTTTTTTACTGTGTCAAGTTAAACTGTCTGCTGTGAAAACGTTCTATTTGACCTTTTTCACCTTCTACACCCTGACAGTTTGTCCCTCACTATTAATCATGGCGTTAATCATGCACACCTGTTTTCACTGTCACTGATGGAGAAGATCTGCACCAAAGAAAGTGCATCAACACAGTTCATCTTTTAACAGATCACAACCCATAAACTGCACAAATTAAACAAGCATTTGTTCTGTTATTTGAATAACCTGACTGATAAATTACTAGATTCACCCAAACACAACACTCTCTTATCTTCAGCTGAATTACAAATAAATTGCTACTGCAACTACAACAATGTGAAAATATCATAATCCATGAATAAAACTCTTGCACATTAAAAAAAACTAAAGTAAAAGCACAGAAGTATCAGTGATAAAATGTACTTAAAGTATCAAAATAAAAGTACCTGCTCTGCAGAACAGTGGCCATTGATTGTCATATTATGATAATGGATGTTAATACAGATTCATCAATATATGAGCAGCATCTTAGTGTTGTAGCTGGTCAGGGTGGTAGCTAGCATCTGCCAGAAAAACGTGCAAGTGCCACAAAACTGCACCTAAGTACAGTTCCAGTTCTTCAGTAAATGACCCACGTTCAACCACTGTGAGATTCTGACCTCCCGTACACTATTTATAGGTTGAGAGGATGCAGAGGATGGATGTGTAGATAGACAGATGTGTTTTTGCAGCGGTGCTGATGTTGCAGGGAGGGGCGTGACGTCACGGGAGAGACCGGGAGGAAGAGGCGGAGGGGGGGAGAAGAGAAGAGGGGGAAGGAGAAGGGACGGAGGAGAGAGAGAGCGGGGGGATGACTGCATCAAAGGAAAAACAAAAAAAGAGAAAAAAGCAACCATGACTTCTGTAATTCATCCTACGGTTTTTTTTTAGTATAAATCATAATGGTTGCTCTGTTTACCTACACAGTCGCAATAAATGACGAGCCGCCCCGGTAAGGTAATTATCATCTTTCACGTTTCAATTTGCACGCCTTCTTCATCCTCTAACACAGCCGAGTCGATTGTGTGGTCGCCACCTTAAGAGACAAATGTCAAGTCGATGAAAATATCGAGAGATAAATAGGCTAAATAGATAAAATAAGAAGTAATCGATCGATTACGCGGCTACAAAAAGGATCTGTAGCCTATTGGTCAAATGTTTCATTTGCGTTTGAGCGACAGTGGCGCGTTATCCTTGTAAGTGTCTTCAAAGCCATCTTTATAACCCCCAGCGGCTCCATTGTGTCCGATCTGAGCTTCCTCCATGAAAAATTAAAATGGAAACAGGCTTCATGAGAGCTGTGCCGCATACTACCCTGCTGTAGTCAGCCACGCTGAGCACATGGGCTTTTGCGCACAACACTAACATGCGCATTGGTTGCAGTGCGTCGTGCCCGTCGTTGCTGTGCCATCGTTGCTGTCTGCTGATGACTGCAGTGTCCTCTTGGTAGCACTACACAGACCATCAGCAGCACTAAGTTACTCACATGCTCACTAAGCTAAATTGTGGTGTTCTTGATTGACCTCTAAATTGAACAATCAAGCCAAAACAAGTTGAAATAATCTGAGTTTTAACTTGTTTACAGTGTTTATTGCCCTTTTTTATGCTGCAGTGTAAACTGGCTTGAGAGAGAGAGATGTCATCTCCGGGTATGGGCACCCCCAGTGACCCCCTCTTGGCCAGTCCAGGGGGGAGGTTATTATCCACAGCTCAGGAAGGTATCTGGAGGAGCTCACTCCCCAAAACTGCCAGCTTCCCAACGTCCACCACTCGGCACCTCAGTCACCGAGCCAACAACTTCCAAAGACAGCCAAAGCGTCGGAAGCTGATACGACCCTCTCCGCCGCCGCCGCCTAACACGCCCTGCCCCCTGGACCAGCTGGATCTCAGTGAACTTCCCCCGAGACGTACCTTCCAAGAACTGCTCTTTAATGGCTGCATCCTGTTTGGTATTGAATTTAGTTACGCCATGGAAACAGCTTATGTGACTCCTGTGCTTCTACAGATGGGCCTGCCTGATCAATTCTACAGCTTGGTGTGGTTTATCAGCCCCATACTGGGTAAGCGAACAAATGAAAGAAGATGACATGTGATAATTGTACTTAAAGCAATAATGTGCACTCACTCAGCGGCCTCTGACTCTCTCCTGAAGGATTCCTCGTTCAGCCTCTCATTGGAGCATGGAGTGATCGATGTACATCCCGGTTTGGGCGAAGGAGACCCTTCATTTTTGCTTTGGCAATAGGTAAGATGACTTTAGAGATTTTGCACTGCGCTTCCGTAAAGTTGGGATATCTGCAGGAGACAGATTTAATAAAAGAATGATTAAAATCATAGCAGTGGAGGCCAAGATATTGTGACCATAATATGAAGCAAAAAACCCAAAAGTGCTGCCGTCTTTGTTTCCTCTAACGTCTTTGATCAAACCTTTACCTTCCACATATTTCAATCTCCAGGAACCTTTTCCCTACTTAGAATGATCTCTGTCAAACTGACATCAAAAACGTTCCTTCTCTTTTACTCCTTTATAGGGGCTTTGGTTGGTCTGACCCTGGTGCTGAATGGACGGGACATCGGAGGTGTTCTGGCTGACACAGCGTCAAATCACAAGTGGGGGATTGTCCTGACAGTGTGTGGTGTGGTCCTGATGGACTTCAGTGCTGATTCAGCCGACAACCCGAGCCATGCCTACATGATGGATGTGTGCAGCCCAGAAGACCAGGATCGGGGATTGAACATCCATGCACTGCTGGCAGGTAAGGAAATGCTTAACATGGGTATGAATGCAGGTAGGATAGAGGATGCTGACTATAACTAATATTCTTTTAAGATACTCTGAGAACAATAGCAGAAATTGAGCTTTAAGAAATCAGCAGCTCTTGGAAAAAGGTTAAATAATAAGTCGTATTTTTGTCTGTTTTTTTATACAGGACTAGGAGGTGGATTTGGTTACATAGTGGGTGGCATCAACTGGGACCAGACACAGTTCGGAAGGTCGATGGGGGGTCAACTGCGGGTCATATACCTCTTTACGAGTATCACTTTGGTGATCGCCACAGCCATGACTCTGATGAGTATCCCTGAACGGCCCTTACCAAAGAGCCAGCCAAACAAAAACTCCAGCAAAAACCATCTGAAGAGCCCCATTCTCCCTCTTCCTCCCTCTCCTCCCGTTCCCCCAGGATCAGCTTTGGGACTGGATGAGGAAGACGAAGATGGTCTTTATAGCTACAACTTCTCAAAATCTCACCCCTCTGACCATCTGGTCCACTCTTGCAGTGCCGATCCATGCCTCTGTCCCGGCCTCACTAGCCCCATATCGCCCCTGAGCCCCCTCACTCCAAAATACGGCAGCTTTATAAGCAGGGACAGCTCGCTCACAGGCATCAATGAGTTTGCTTCCTCGTTAGGAACCTCCTATATAGACAGTGTGCTCATAGACTGCTATACAGGTCAGCAGACACCACAGGCCCTGGCCCCCAACTCCACCGCTGGGCCCCTGCCTCCGGGGGACTCCCCTCCTCCTGAGGAGTCTACACAGGGGGCAGGGAGCAATCCTGCGGGACAGACCCAGGCTGACGTGGTGTCTCAGCCGGGTGGAGAAGCTCAGGATGCGGAGGCGCCCCAGCCTGATGGAGAAACACACTCTCATGGAGCATCTCAGGCAGGGACGGCCGAAGCTCAGGCTGGTGCGGGGTCACATCGGGGATCCACTGCTGGTATCCTGAAGCGACCCCAGAGTCTCGCGCTGATGGAGGAGCCCGCGGCGACGCAGATCGTCGGGCTGGAGAATGGACGAAGGAGAACAGTGACCTTCAGCCAGCAGGTCAGACACATATTTTGAAAATGTCAGAAGCTGTTTAGTCAGTAGCCACCACAGCAGTTTTTGAACACATTGCCCGTCTCTTTTTTTTGTCTGACAAAGGTTGCAAACATTTTGCTGAATGGGGTGCGCTATGAGAGTGATCTGAGCGAGAATGTGGAGACAGGAGAATCCCAAATGTCAATGAAGCTGCTGTGTATAGCCATCTACAGGATGCCTCCCTCTCTGCGGAGTTTATGCACTAATCATTTTTTGGGTGAGAAAAATCATTTCCATTTAAATTCAGCTCACTAAAAAATCCCTTTTTTGTTTTTAAAATGAACTAACACTCTTCTTTTCTGCAGGCTGGCTGTCTTTTGAAGGCATGCTGCTCTTCTACACTGACTTCATGGGGGAGGTTGTGTTTGAAGGAGACCCCAAAGCGCCCCACGACTCTGAAGCTTACCAACGCTACAATGCTGGTGTTAGCATGGGCTGCTGGGGCATGTGCATCTATGCATTCAGTGCTGCTTTCTACTCAGGTAAGCAACTCTCATAATTACATCAGGGCCTGGGTGTCAGTGTTGCTCTGCCCCAGGAAGAGTAATTTCCTACTCTGGTTGGATTTGCACAGTGATTTGTCTTCCTTACACTTTGTATTTGCTCTCTCTCTGTTTCCTGCAGCCATATTAGAGAAACTGGAGGAGCGTTTCTCTCTTCGCACTCTATATTTTTTTGCCTACTTGGCGTTTGGTTTGGGCACAGGCCTCGCCACACTATCCACCAACCTCTATGTGGTACTTTCTCTCTGTGTCACCTATGGGGTGCTCTTCTCCTCTCTATGCACGCTGCCTTACTCTCTGCTGTGTGAATACTACCAGAGCCCTCAGGTCAGTCTCTAGATACGTGCTGGAACTAGCATTTGCAAAGTAATATGTGATTGGCTGATTGTATCTTTAGAATTTAAAATAATGCCTCAGCAGTTTGGGAAATTTGCTTATTCTATCTTGCCAAAGGATAGACGAGAAGATTGATACTGCTCTCATATCTTCTGCTAAATATGAAGCTACCTGTAGCTGGCTAGCTTAGCTTAGCATAAAGACTGGAAACAGTTGGCTGGTCTTTCCGAAGGTAACAACATCCACAGACACCTCTTAGACTCACCAATTAACATCAGAAATCTTGTCTCTGCAAAAACCTAAACAACACGTACAGGACTGTTTCTTAAGCTTTACAGATTCTGATTACGGTTTGGTTAGCTTAACCTTACAGAGCCAGGTTAACTGTCCTGATCTTTGTGAGCTAATCCACTGCTGATGGTTGCTTCATCTTTAACGTACAGACATAGAAGTGGTAGAAATCCTCTCGTCTAACTCTCAGCAAGAGAGCACATAAGCCTATTTCCCATCAAAATGAAATAATTGACACTTTGTGATACAGATTTACAAACTTTTCCCCCCGTGTCTCGCTCAGTTTTGCGGCTCATCAGAGGAAGGGACCAGGCGAGGGATGGGGGTGGACATCTCTCTGCTCAGCTGCCAGTACTTCCTGGCTCAGATCCTGGTCTCTGTGGCGATGGGACCTCTGACCTCACTGGTGGGTGGGGCCCAGGGAGTGATGTACTTTGCAAGCCTGATGTCATTCGTGGGCTGCCTGTACTCCTCTCTCTGCGTGGTGTACCAGCTGCCCCCCCCTGAGGGTGAGCCCCCCGAAAGCGAGACCCAGCCACTGTTGGTGCACATTTAGAGAAGCCTCTTAATTTACTTTACCTCACACGCTCACTCACACACACTCACACACACTCAGTCACTCTGTCGCTTAGTGTGTTGACCTTCACAGCACCGATAGGACAAACACACTTTACATCCTGCCGCACACTGTACAGCACAACTCCATATATTGTTTCACAGTAATCAGCACTGCTCCTCTCAGAGCTAGACAGACAGACAGACAGACATTGGCCACTGCTCTAATATGTGTATACATGACCAGTGTGTTCATACAGTGTGTGTGCCCCTGCATTTTTTCCTAACTTTTGAATGTGTGAATGAATCGTGGGTGAAAATGGATGAGTGTGTGAGTGACCTCTTTGAGTCTGGATAAGCTGTTCTTGTGTCTGATTCTTTGCTGTAAAATCTTGCATCATCTTTTCTTGCTTGTCTGTGTTTTAGCATAGAAATGTCGATCACTACATGCAGGCTAACCACGGCTTTCCCCCTCTTTTTCTTCCTTTTTATCAGTTGCCTAACGTCTGCATGAGCTGCAGTGTAATCTCTCAAAGCCTTGTGTTTAATGTTTTGTTTTTTGGTCATATGGCCAAGGGAATGTCTACCTGCCTGTTTCTCTGAGTTAGCATATTAGCATCACACTGTAAGGCAGGCTTTTTCTGACTAAATGAATGTGCTGCCAGTGACCACACACCCTCACTGTTAAATGCCACTCCATTAATTCAAGAGCTCTTTTGGCGTAATTTAGCAAAAACACACTTAATATTCCTGTGAAGCCAAACAGTGCTTAATCACAGTCTTGAAAGGCTTCACATTGTTCACATTTTAACATCACTTTCCACACAATCTGGTCATTAATGAGACTTAACCAGTGTGCTATTCCCCCCAAATTTCACAGTTTAGCGCCAGGTGACTCTTAACTGAGCCCCAGGTATGAATACAATGCCAATTAATTACTTTAATCAGCACAAAGCCGTGACTAATAGGATGACACGCACATGTAAACACAAGCTCGAACACAAACTTTCAAAAACACAGAGAAATGTGTACTGGTGGCAAAAAAATGTTCTGTCTGGGCCCTCACTAAGCCATGGACAGCCCTGTGAGCTGTCACCCTGCTCCTGGCCATACCATTGTAATAATGACAGTGATTCTTGTCATTATCAGGAAGAGGAGAAGTTGAAACTGGGGTGTGAATCGGCATTCATTCGGAAACCGAACAAAACAGAAGAACAGCAAACAGAGAGAAGACTCATGTGAGCTATGGGGTAACCCCGAAGGTGGACAACAGTGAAGGAAAAAAGACTGTGGGGAGGGGAGGGGGTTCACAGAGCCAGCAGCAAGTACTTATTGTCATCATTAGGGTGCATGCTTAAGGTAGTAGGCTTCTGCTCCACCACGCTCGGCCCATCAACTCACTATTTCATTTGTTAGCCAAGTTCCTCACAGGAAGTATTACTCCTTTTCCATCCCGAAGAAGAAGCCATCTCCATCAGAAATGGTACAGATAATTAATTTTTTACATCTGTTGTGCCATGGCAAACAGTATGCTTTGTCTGCTCAGCCTCAACACGGGCATCACACCTGACTTCAGGGCTTTAACATAAGGTAAACTTCAGTATACGACATGTTTTAAGCCTTTCATTGTGATGTTTTCATTGACTGGCTCACACACACTCGGGCGCCACAACGTTATGGTGCCGGTCATAATTGCTGCCTCAGCAGAATGTCAATAATTGCCTACTTAAAGCCTCCTGGACTACTGGATGCACGCCATGCTAACGTTTCTGAGGAAACTGTAATTGTATGGATCATGCTGTTGCAGCTTGCTTGATAAGAAAAAAAGAACAAAACACATTGGAGTTTTTGTGTTAAATGGTACCACCTGTTGCTCAATATTAGCAGTGTTACTGTAAAAGCTACTTTTATTCAGGGTTCAGTTAAAACTAAAATGACCATTTTGCCACTTTGGACTCCTGTGTCAGTTATTATTGTGATTTCACTGTCCCCCCAGTTGGCTTTAGCAGAAATGTTCTGCTATCCCTGTGTTCACCACATGGGGGAGCCGAGAGACACAAGACCGCAATCCATTGATTCTGTGCACTCTTTTCCATTACCAAGAGAGTGAGATTATTCCTGCTCCTTCCTGCATCTAAGCCAGCCATTTTCCATGTTAAGAAAAATTGGGTCAAGTGACATCATCTACTTATAAAGCCATGGTTTTAAAAGGCACTGCTGCTCTACAATCAGGTAACATACACACAAAATAGATATACTTAAGTAAAAAGACAATTTATTTGTTAATCAGAATATACAAAGCAGTGGCTGAAGTAACCGAAATGTCATTCTGGTTCTGAAAAAGGCAATCTTGGACACAGAACTGGGCTACCCAGCCATAACATAAAACTCGTGAAAACGTAAGAAAAAACAAAGTATAAATGGTACAAACTTGCGTGGAATGCATACAGAACAAATGACCAAAGCTTTAAGATTTAAGAGGGGGTAATTAACATTGCAAAACCCTGCATCCGTGTAACAGGGTCAAGCAGTCTTATCAAGGAGGCGCAAGACAGAGCCCCTTTATTCATTTGCACCATCTGTTATGTTAACAGGGCAGCCAAGCCAAGGATTAACTAGCAGCTCAACACAAAAAATTATGCCTCAACTAATAATGCTAACAACTGTCCATTAGCCCCTGCTTAAAACTTATCTTTGGTCCTTTAAGTGAATCTGAGAGGTCAACATGAGCCTTGGAGGAGGTGAGCAGCTGCCTGTATGTATGAATCATCTGGTCAGCACTGATAATAGAGATTGTGCTTCTAACATACTGATATAAAACTTAAAAAAAAAAGAAAAAACTGATCTAATGGTGTGGCCCAATTTGTACAAGTAGAAAAAAAGCTCATTTTAAAGACCAATAAATAACATTTCATAAAAAAAAGGATGCAGGGCCACTATGTTTCAGGACTCCAGTGCAATGTGATAACATGGGAGCAAACAAAAAGAAATCTCTCTCAAAGATACAGAAAGCACAAGCTCTACAACACGATGTTGACCAGGCTGGTAGGACAGTGCTGCAAACGAGTAGCAGGGCAGAGGATCTAGGCCTCCACTTCTGCCTCTTTTGAATCTCCATTTTCCTCTGTCTTCTGCTTTTTTGTCTCCACCTTCTCCTAATGACAGCAAGAAAATATTTCACACATTAGCAAAGATTCAAAGTTCACAGGAATAGTTAACACATAAGTGATTAAAATTGTGTGCACCCACCTCCTCCTCCTCAGCTGCACGCTTCACCGGCTGTGCATCAGTCTCCTCAGCAGGGGGCGCCTCCTCTGCTTTGCCTGAAAGGACAGTTTGTCACTTCAGAAAACCCATCCTTTACTTTCAGTGTAATAAAAACAAAAAGGGATTTACTTCATTGAAAAGCAAAACTGAATTTTGAAGTCAAGCCCACGCACTGGAACAAAATTCACGAGGCGAATCAGAAACTTTTTAGAAACAGCTGCTCAAGTCTTTCAGAAACAGAAAAACTGCTTTATATGAACACACCATCTCCGTTCTTGTGTTCCTCCTCTGCAGTTTCCTCCACTTTGTCACTGTGATCAGCACCGTTCTGTAAAGACAAGAGGCAGATGTCAGTTCATGTCATGCCAAAAACTGTAGGGATTGTGGACAATATGTCAAAAAGAGAGAAAAGATATAAAAACATGGAGGATAGTTGAAATAATCCTCCCAGACTTTTACATCTACAGCCTCCTCTGGGAACACTTAAAAAAGGCATGAGTATGGAGCTCTTATTACCTCCCCAGAGGATTAGCTACGGAGCTCCGGGAAACCTCAGACTAGAGAAACCAATGGAGACGTCCAAAGGCTTGCTAACTAACATCTGTGCCATTTCACAACCCAAACAAAGCACAGTATGGAGAGCAGCTGAACAGGAGGAGGTGGGGGAGGAGGCGGGTGCAGCGACACCTGCATGATGAGGGGTGCTAAGACAAAAGGCCATGAGGCTGGTCCTCGTCTCCAAACTCACTGTGCCATTGGCAGGTGCGTCCCCGTTGTCGGTCTTCTTCTCCTCCTCCACTTCTACTTCTTTCTTCTCTTTCAGCTCCTACAAAATAAAAGCACGTCCTTTAATCAATGGTGACGCTCGGCGGAGAGTTTATTGTGAAGTGCCAAGCGTCTGGTTTTCATTAAAAGAAAGCTCTTAATTTCGGAGATGAAGTGGAATTAAATGAAGACTGTGTTTAAAATAATAATAATAATAATAACAATGTTGGACATTTCGATCCAAAGCTGCGGGTAATGTAATGTAACGTTAACGTTACTGTGGCTTCCCGCCCACAGCAGCAGCAGCTCCGCTCCACCAGCTGTACCGTTTCTACCGCTTTGTCTGCTCAACAACACATTTTTTAGCTAACCACATCACATACGTTTGATTTTCCGGGCACAACATTTAGCTCCTAATTTCTCATACATCACCTCGGAGGCGCGCGGCTGTCGACAGGTGACATTACAAGATAACCGTCATTTAGGTAAAACACAATTACTGTTTTAACTTACACGAAGTAACGTCAACGGTAACGTTTGCTACGACCGTCGAATGATAAAACACTGTTGTTTAAGCGAAGGTAGCTTAACCAATTGTTAACACAAATAATACAACAACTTAGAAAAGTTCCCCAAATCTTTTAACACGACGGTTCAACAGAAAGGAAAAAAACTGAATGAAACGCACCTTGGCTGTAACCTCTGCAGTGGCGGTCGTGTCAACAGCTGTGTCGGCCATGGCTAATTTAGTGAATTAATTTAGATAATTATATTCTTATTTAGGAAATGATTTTTTTTATTTGCTGGCTCTTTGCCTTCGTGTGTATAGTCCAAAGACGCTGAGAGAGAAATGATGTCTGCCCGTCTCCGCTTTTCTCTCGACCTCGTTGAAAATCCACTCTCGTTGGATACAGCGGCTCGAGCTCGCAGACGATTGGACAATGTCGACCGCTGGAAGATTCGATTGGACGAAAATCTTGTCAATCTCGGAAACACGTCCTACCTACTGTGTATCTCGTCGTTGATTGGCCAATTGTTTTTAAAGCGCTGCACTATGAGACCAAATATCTTTTTTTCCGCTACCCATCAGTTTGATTTTTCACCGGCATTTTGAACAATGGATGTAAGTGGTGGTGTGTTGTGCGAGTCATAAGAATCTCCTAGACTAAGCCGACGGCTGAATAATGTGTGGATGGATTGTAAAAGTTTGTAAACATGCGCCTACGGACTGCATCTTTTGTCTTGGCGGTCTTTTTCCGCAGAAACGGAGTATCAAATTACAAGCAAAAAAGGGGCTATATGTGACGATGTGAAAGCCATGCGGCCACTCCTCCTTTCTAAATTTAACACTTGTAACGAAATGTGTTCCTGCTCAACTGTGCTTACACTTTCACTTTTCACGAGCAACGTGTGAATTAAGCACATTGCATGAAGTTAATTATTAAGGAAACATACCTGCACAACCTGAGAGCTGAACATCCATTTTACACATTCAAATGTTATTCTGTGGTTTGGATGTTACTGTAAATCTCTTAAACCTAAATAATAGTTTACATTTCTGAATGGATAAATGTCACCTATCCATAGATTACTACATTTTCCACAGAGGTAATGATAAGGAAATTGAGGTCAATCAGTAGGTGACACTGGTTATCACAAAGAAAAGGGGAAAGAAATCCTGTCATAGATAGATAGGCCGAGCAATAAATATGCTGCTTTGTGATTTGTAAGTCTATCAGAGAGTAATGGGTGTGGTGTGTAGATACAACACTGTGTGAAAACCTACTACACAGCAAGCATTAAGATACAGCTTCTAATAAGGTGATTCTGATTTCTTATCTGTCGAAAAAGCACAATTTTCCAAAGCTGACGAGGCACTGAACAAGATCCATATCTGAAGTAAAGTCTAAATTGCAGATAATTGTGATGATATATATAAACACAAATGCCTGCACATGCAAAGACAAAAAAAATGATACTTCTTCTACTGATAAGGTGCCAGAGTTTGTCTCTACTTCCTATCTCAGGTGTAGCTGATTTTAAATGTGGTATTTCTCCAGGTGTGTTGTCCCTGTTAATTAATAAAGACACCTTTCATCTTAGATTCCCCAAACAACTTATTCCTCTTCTCCCTGAGACGTTTGAGGTGAACTTTATCATCTCTGCACTCGCTCATTTAACTGTTAAACCAGAGGAAGTGGCAACACACGACTTTGTGGTCTTAAATTTATGCCTGCATCTGGTCAGCGCCTACATGTCGTTTAAAAAAGAAGGCAAATGTATTTTTATCACAGGCAAAAATAAATAAATAAATAAATAAAAAATCAACACATTTGGCACCAAAACACTGACCTACAATTGGATTCCTCAAGTTTCAACCAAATAATTTTACCTCAGTCAACCTTATTTGCCACGCCTGTTGTTGTTTCCGCCCCCTCCAACACACACACACACACACACACACACACACACACACAGCACCTTCATTTTCATATAACTGCAGCTATCAGGTAGAGGTAGTCAGAGCAACTGTGTAATTTCCACTCGTTTGACTCTAATATGCACAACATATTTACTCACTCTGCTCAGATGACTTCACTTAGATTTCACATATTTCTAGACAGCCCTGCTAATGTTTGCATCCCGAACTTGTCCCAGCAGGATGGTATCTTGACGCAAGTATTTCTTCAGCCTCTAATTTAGGAACTCCTACAACCTAATCCCATACCGCCTCGGTTATCTTCTCGCCATGCCAGCATTCAAGCCACTGATTCTGAAGAGGCCTCGGGGCTCATTTTAGTCATTCACCTCACATTGAGCTGAAATATAATTATGAAGACTGTAATTACATGCAGAGATCAAAGGGTTGTGAGTTATTTTCTGTTTCATATATAAGGGTTCTTTTTTCACTTATGTTGAGTCTGTTGCTCAATGAAATTACCTCCTAACTACAGCAATATGTGATGTTATTGCTGATTTTAATTTTAAATACCAGTGCTTCTGATATATCGTGAAAGACATTCATAATGAACAAAAGGAATACACAAAGCATCAGTGAAATACATTCATCATGTCACTGCACTTGAAGACAAGGCCTCGTCTTGTTATTGCATGAAAGTGTTTACGCTTTTTATTTGGGAAATGAAGACCATGTGGAGCCTGCGGAGCACTGAAGCAGACATCCACAGTGTAATGGCCTCAGTGTGTGTCTGTGTGTGTTTGTGTGTGCAGAGTCTACTGTAAATCCATGAGCAGAACTGTGGGGCAGACTGAAAAGCAGCAGAAGGCATTACTCACTCTTTTTCTGTCTGTAACTGGAAAATGGGAGCAATCAGATAGAGGGGGGAGTGTTTGTGAGATCATTTCCTGTCTTTTTTTTTCTTATTTGCCTACCTCAACATGTTTCCATGTGCCACTGATCTGTTACAGAGTAAAAAAAAATCCCTGTATGTGCAGCCTGTTCATTCTGCAGGTAAAAGAAGAAGGGAGCTGAAAGGTTGCAACAAGTAGGGCAGTCAGGGAAAAAGCTGAAGAGGAGATGCAATTTATGTGGTGATTTTTACAAACTTATTTGCCAACAACTGGAGTGTTTACCACACTTTCCACAAGTAATAACTGGAAAACTTTTTTATGCTATTCAAAGTTATGGGACCACAGAAAGTAATACTGTACAAAATAAAAGCCTCTTTGTATTCACAGTGACACACTTTGAAAGTAAATTAAATGTATTGCAGCAGTTCCCATCGCCCGGGGAAACATTTCTCTGAGTGTTAAAACTGTCTCTGTCTCTGCTGGTCTAACAGGTCAGAGGATGTAGGATGGGAAGCACACCACCTTAATTTCACCTTAATTTCTTGAGGACAAAGGGCTGACCTGACTTGTGGAATGTCAGTGCTTGGGGGTAGAGAAAAGTGGGGCCCATCAAAGAGCAGAGGTCAGGATTAGGCGGGGGAAGGGTCCTGGTAATTGGTAGAATTGGTGGGGGCAAACTGAGCTCTTTTGTTTCGAACAGCAGTGTCCTGCATGGTCTGCCTGTCTTTCTCTGGTTCTCAGACAAGTCCTGCAGAGTACAGGGACAACATAAAGTTGACTTCTCACTGGGACTCTTAAGTCGGATATCACGATAAGGGAGAAAGTGTGCGTAAATTACGGATAATTAACACATTATTTACAGTCATTATTGACGATATTGAAAATATATACACTGGTAGTTCTGCCAGGCTTCCAGCAGCTCATAGTCTTTCAACCTGCGATCAGAAATTCCTGGATCTGCCCCAGTAAACCAAAATATTTAAAGGGTTCTTCCCCGGCTCGTGCCCCAACCCTCCACCAAGTTTGGTGCAAATTGGTTCAGTACTTTTTGTGTTATCCTGCTGACAAATACACAAACAGACATGGGTGAAAACATAACTTCCTTGGCAGAAGTAATAAGACAGAAACAAAACCAGAGGAGTAATAAACAATAAAAAAGTAAGTACAAAAATATATGGATGTATAAATAAAACACTTAAATTAAAGGGGACAATTACTTAGAAGTAAACAGATGAATTGTTTGGATTGATTGTTGTAACATAAGCTGTTTACATATTAAAACCAATTCAGAAAAAAGTGCAATTTATTAATTGTAATGTTACTTGATTAATGATCACATTGGGACTATTATGCAACAGCCAATAACAGGATTCACCAGACTAAACAAACCTGCAAACATGCAGTACATGTGATTAAATATGTTCAACAGAACAGTAACAGTAAACAGAGTCTCTGTATGCAGCATGGAAGAGTAACATGAAAAAAACTGTATCTGAGTCTACAGGAACACACACTGTGGCACGGCGCCAAGAGATCCTGAAATCCTGCGGCTCTGGATATCGTTGGGGCTGCTGTGGTTGACATGTCTCTTCAGTGTTTCTTGGATTAGTCTGTAGGTGCTTTGAGGATTTAGAAAAAGCCACTGCTGGTGTTTACCAGTGCTGCAAGCCTTTTGGTCTCAGTACACTTTGATTTAAAGCAGGGTTTGCCATTAACTCAAGCTAGTTGGAAATGAGTGTTGGATTTATGGATGTGCATTGTCTCTTTCCCTGTTAGTGATAACGACGGGCAGGATGTCAAGGTGCAGCCAAAGTCTGGAGAATGTTGTTTTGTTAGCATTGGGTTATGAACCGGTATTTCTGACTCCACTTCTGAGGCACCAGAGCCAAATGCTGCTGGGTGTGAAGAAACTGGAATTCTTCTAAGAATTCTCTCCATTAAAATGCATCTTATCACATCCAGGTGAGTGGAAAGCAACTACTGTATGTAGAGGGAGCCTTATTTATTTCAGGACTCTGATGAATGAAGGTAGAAGTGATTGTGAGATGAGAGACAGTAAAATGTATTAGCTGCAGTGACGTGGCAACATGCTGGCCTGAAGAAAAGAGTTCAGTTATAAACTTTGATACTGTTTATCTCTGATCTGACGCTAGCAATAGCAAAAACTGACATATAGCACCTTTGAGAAGAGACCGACAATAAAAATGTGAATGCTCCTGTATGGGTGCCCATACAGAGTGTGTACAGGATATAAATGACTGGAGAGAGACTCCAGAGCAGATTCAGGACACACCACAGGGACTGCCAGCTGGTATGATAGTACTTGGTGGAAGTGTTGGGGGAAACTGCTGGGGAGAAGGTCACCAGGGGCAACAGCGACCCTGACTTGATATAAAGCTGTCAGAAAATGAATAAATGGATGGATGGACAGATGGGGAAATGCATGACAAATATGATGTGGAAATGTATGTGGAAACCAAGACACGGTATGCACCTGCTCTGTAAATTGCACAGTATATTTCCAGTGTCTATGATTTTATCACAGACTGGATTTCAATTCAGTGGATGTTGAGATGTGATCAAATGTGTTCTGAGTGCATCAGTTTATATTTGTCTTTCTTTATTGTTAAACCACAGCAACAGCAAAATACAAACAAGTCTCAGTCCTCAGCCTTGAACAGTGTGTGACTGCAGTGGGAGGTAAGGCAACACATCGTCCGTCAATCAGCCCATTAAGTATTCAAATACATCAGCAAGCACTTTGCCCCCCTTAACTGAGAAATAATACATCATACACAGTATTAAAACTAATACCACACATGCATAATACATTTGACTGCAAAACATACAAGAAGAAAGAGCTCCATGTAAACCAACATCTATCTATCTATCTATCTATCTATCTATCTATCTATCTATCTATCTATGTTTCTAGTTTTATCTTGTCTTTCTTACTTCTCAAATTACAGTGATGACGATGGCTTTGGTTTATTCAAGTCAAATAATTTGATGATATAAACACACCAGAACCTGAGAAAGACTACTGTCTGTGACTGCAGTATGATGTTCCAAGATTTTGTACTTGTTTCTCGTCCAAAAGACTTATTCAACAACGCTGTGTAACACAGTGGAAGATGACTGAAGCACAAGAATCAGTGATCAAATGGACATAAGTGAAAAAGGGATTGCAATTAATCAAAGGTTACAAGTGAGGACACGGGCGACATGAGTGAAAAATGTCTCTTAGGTTTCGTAAACCTAATAGGCTGTGCATGAGAGAACAGCAAATGTTTTTCCTCTGCTCTGCTTGAGTTCAACTCCAGCTCTACCACCTTATTTATTTCACCTCTTAGCTCCACCCCTGCAACTCTCTTGCCAGAGAAAAGTGGAAATTTCCAGTAATTCCTACTGCTTCATGAGAATGCTCCTCCTCCATCTAGTTTCCCGCCTTCCGCTCTACCTGCTCTTTCCTGCTTCATGCTGGCCTGAAGACCTCATGGCCCTCTGCTGCTCAGCCGTGTGTTGCCCAGCAGTTTTTACTTTGCATAGTGAGAAAACCAACCACTTCTCACACAGGCACCTCACATCTCTTACAGTCAGTGGTGCATAAATTTCTGCATATTGTCACAAGATTCTCATTGAAGATGTTGAAGACTTGAGTGTTTAATCTCTGTTTAAGAGATTAGCAATGTAAAAGCATTTTTTTATTGTGTCATCTGCACTGATCTTTCTGAGAGAGCCTACGCAACTGTTTCTTTATTTACTGTTTTGAAAGTAGACCGCATCTTGTCACCCTCTGAATAAATATTACGGGTTAAGCAATGTGTATCTATCACATTAGCTCTTGAATGATGAACAAGGGTTGGTTTGGGATCACAGAACAGATTGTAAATTTGCATTTCTATTTCTCTGGCTGATCTGATATTCTGGTGTCTGGTTTGTTTCCGAGCTATCACATGCTCTGAAGCTTGCCGACAACTGAGACATCTACATCGAGGTTTAAGATTCAAGTAGTGTGACAAGCACTTCAATGACTACAATGAAGGCATATGTGTGGCTTAGATATGAAAAAGAAGATGATACTTGTTTAGCGTGTTTAGAGCCTGAGAGGTCCAGGCCATCTCTTCGCTACATCTGTGGTTTTACAACTTCCTCATAATTTGAGGCCATAATAAGGCCACATACACATGAGCAGCAGTGATGCTTGATAGAGAATCATTTTAGATAAAGACAAATAAAGCCACGAGACAGCTGGAGTGGAGAAGTTTGAGTGTGTCGATGGCATGAGGCACACTGACCTTAGACCCATTGTGAAGCACCAACAAAGAGCCATCTGCACAGCAACCAAAGCGGAGATGAGGGACTCGCGCACAGGGGGGACCGAGCAGGGGAGGGGGGGGAGGGAAACACAGGGACCTGGAGAGTGTGAAAGAGAAAGCAGATGAGTGATAACGAAAAATTTAAATAGAGTTCGATCAGTTAGAAACAGCCTAACAGTCATAGGGAACATCTCAGAGAAAACAAGAAGCTGCAGAGAGAGCACAGATCTTTCTGCTGCCACTTAAGTGGAAGACAAGAGTTGCTGGCCTAATCACTCAAGAGCACATTTCCTGCCTCCTACATGATGAGATGAAGTCAACTGAAGCGGTTTGAGGATCATATTTAACCCAAACCTGGATCTCAAACATGGCGGGTGTTTCATTCATTCTGCCGGCAGAAACATGCAGGCTTTGTCTCTGCCTTCATCTGAATTTTAATAATATCTAGATTGAGAAGGTTAACAGTGTGGATGTGAATACGTTTCACAGTGCAACCAATGTGAAGTTTTCCTTAAGGGTGCGTTTCACAGTAGTGGAAACAAAGACAAAATGGTGTCAGGGACATCTGTAAAAATCACAAACGTTTCACAGGTAAGACATGAGAGTCAGGATTGCTTAGCAACAGCAGTAAAAATTCTTTGCAGCCTGTGTGGCAACAGAGAAACTGATGGTGCTGCCATCCAGTGGTGGACTGGCAGCACACACCACCAGCACTGAGAGAGATCACCCCCCACCCCCCACCCTTCCTTGAAAAGCATGTATGTGCAGAAAGATGAAACAGCCGCCTGTTATCTGCAAGGTGTGAACCCTCATGAATGAAAACAGGCTTGATAGTAAAAGGTAAAAGATATCTTCTTTCCGTCCTGAACACTGTTCGAAAATGTGCTCAGCAATTTGATTGGCTGGAAAATGCACCAGCTCTCATGGCGGGAGGTTGCTTAGCAACATACACGGGAGGGAGGGTGGGATGTGGGTGGGAGGGTGTGAGTGTTTGGGGTGGGGGTGGGGGGTGGTAGGGTGGAGGGAGGTGGGGCGTTCTTCAAGGGGAGGGAGCATTGTGGGTGAAGTCAGTCGTTCTGGGGAAATACCTGGCAAATTTCCCAAACAAATACACAAGGGAGGGAAAGAGAGAGAGCGGGAGAGAGAGGGAGGCAGAGGACAGGGGTACTTTCTGGGTTCAGATAACAGTCTTGTCGGCGATAAAGGGAACAAGGCTTTTTATAAGTGCTAACACACTTTGTTCCCATAGCAGAACCACACCGGGGACAGGAAGTAGAGAGCATTTTGTTCAAAACTTTGCCTGTAGTGAGATGAAAGTTGACAAGGAGCTTTAGAACACATAATAAACTGCTAGTTTCCTCACACAAAATGAAACCCAGCATCCGTCTTTGGAACTGGAACTGAGAAAAACACTGTGACTGGCATAACCGGACATGAACAGCTGTAGTTGATAAGGTATACCAGACTGACGAGGAGCAGATGAACAGGCCACAGAGAGGCATGTAATTCCTAGATAAGAGCGGTGAAATGTTACCTGTGCTTGCACGCTCTTGTTTGGCACGGTTGGGGTGTTTCCAAGGAACTGTTTGGATATTTACCATTTAATTACGATGAGGTGAACTAAAAACAAGAGTCTGCAGGGAATACAAATAATGAAAAGAAGGACTAAAATGAGATGAGGTGCGAAGAAGGTGCACGGGAAAACAGTAAGACTGTTAAGGCACAGGAAGGAGAGAAGGTGGAAAATGTGCTTATATGGAGAGGAGGGGTAAAAAGGACTGGGTGGATGAGGTGGGGGGCGGGGGGCAGGGGTGAGAGAGAGGGCTGGCGCTGCTGGTAGGTACAGCCTGCAGAAGGAGGTGGGCCTTGGAAATGGCTGCTGCAGGCGGTCTCTACAGGCAATGAGGACTCTTTTGTCAGGAGCAGGAAATGAGGTTTCTGTTGTGATTAAAAGGAAGGTTTCTATGGCAATGCCAGAGAGCCGTGTGCACAGAGAATTTGTTGGGAGTGGAAGGGGGGGGGTGTGTGTGTGAGAGTTGAATTTCAAAGAAAGCAGCCTCCTCCATCTCATCTCCCACCACCGCCACCCCTCTGCTTTTCCACAGCACC
Organism: Lates calcarifer; assembly: GCF_001640805.2. Taxonomy (NCBI): domain Eukaryota; kingdom Metazoa; phylum Chordata; class Actinopteri; family Centropomidae; genus Lates; species Lates calcarifer. The sequence goes on from NC_066852.1 coordinate 2,182,207, forward strand.
CTTTTATCTCTGATAATCTGTTTTCATAGCCACACAGTTGAGACTGAGAAGAGAGATGGAGGGGGGGGGGGATTATCTTCAAGTCACCAGTCGATCAGTCATAAATGTTTACAGAGTAGCAGTTTCACTTCCCAGAATCGCAGCTGTCAAAACCTCACTCGAAAAACAAAAACCCCTCAACAAACAGGCTAATTAAAACCACACACCTCAACCTAAATGTGTCTCTGCTATTTAGACAGGTACATGTCTATTAAATCACCCCCTCCTTCCTCTGTAAAGCCCATGACAAGAGAAAAAAATGATGGCATTAGTGTGACCTTTCAAGCCTAAATATAGTAACACGCTTTCTTAATTGTTTCACTACACTGTGAGTAAAAATATGTTTCTTAAAATAAGTTCCCCATCCTGATTTTCTCTTTTGTACAGAGGAAGTTCAGCTCTCTGCGGTGGCGGCAGCGGCGACGGCTGCCATCTTTGCCCCAACACAGGCTCACTCCAGGATGTTTGGATAAGATGACATTTGAAACTCCAGAGGATCAAAGTGAAGTTTTTTATCCCTGCACACTACAAGCCACACTGGTCGTAAAAAAAAGAAGATACAGATGCTCCTGATATCACTGCCACACATGAAGGTGACCTGGTGATGAGCCCTGCACCATGAATGGGTGACAGATGGAGCATAAACAAGGACAGTTGAAGACTGTGGTGAACGTGAGCAGAGAATTTAATAAAAAATGTCATATTTCCATTATAGTTTATTTAAAGAATGACACTGATTTATGACAGAAAACTGAATAAACGAGTGTGATTCATCAAAAATTCATCTGAGAATAATCATTATTAGTCCATCAAGAGAAATGTATTGAAAATCAATGTGTGCACTGAAGTCCTAAAGGCCCCTCACCTCCTTTTTGGACACTCAGAATAAAGGTCTCAGCATGCCAATTAGAATTACAAAAAGGTTCTGCTGCCCCCAACCTTTTTGTCTGAGCATAGCAGCAAGTATCATGTAGTGAAGTGCTGCCAGTGTGGGAGGGCTGTACTGAGACCAGATTGTAGAGTCAAAGCCAGATGGCAAGTCCCACATCAAAAGGACAGCTGGTTACCAGAGTCTGAAAAGGCATCTTTATAGCTCCAAACCTAATTAGCCCCAACTAAAACAAATCACACCGAGATATAATATAGCAGGCCATGCTAATGATTCCTCATAAAAGGTGACATACACATAACATAATTAAGCTTTAAATGTTTAACGTGCATAAGCTGCAAGACTTCAAACTGGACCTATCAGCGGTCACAGCATCCGTTGCTCTGTGCTGTGGTAAAAACAGACCCTTTAACTGCAGATAATGACGAGGATACGCTGATCAGGTCAGTGTGTCAGATCAGTGCATCGTCCAGGGAGCGACGTCTGCCTTCGAACTGCTGACTGACCTTTGAGGCTTTGGTTGCTGCCTGCCGCGCTGAACTCTCTCTCTGCAGAACCTGTAAATCACATCCAAACAAATCAGATGAACTTTTAACAACTGATCATGACATGGACCATAAATAATCACTGGCACGTTTTATCGCACTAACCCCTTTCATTATTTTTTTGCGAAGTTCCTCTTGTGAAAGTGGCCGTTCCTCTTCGTCAGTGACAGGAGACTCTTCTGCATCATAATCCACACTGAGGAAACAACACAAACACACCCATCAACCTCACACCCCGTGTTTACGTCTACTGTATGTACAGATAAATGACAAATATACAGGTCTCAGAATTAATAAAATGCTGACCTGTTGACTGCAGGTTGGATACTGATATTCTGCTGAAGCTCTGGATTTTGACCCAAAAGGAATTTGGCCAGGTCTTTGGGATTGTAGTCCTTCTCCAGATCCTGTGCGAGTTAAACATACAGAAATGAAAGACAGTGATGTACATACAGTAGGATTATATGTTAAGAAAAGGTGGGACAGAGCCAGAGGTTGGCAGGTTACTTTAGAATTGAGGAAAGCTTGTATGGTGAGCAGCTCATTAGTCTTCTGTTCCACCAGACCCAGATAAGACATGATGTTGTTCTCGCTGATCCCCGTCGAGGAGCCCAGCGTGTCCTCTATCACTGAGCGGTCACACTCCATTTTAGAGAAGGTGCTGTTCACTCCTGTGGGATGGAAAAAACTGAGTCAGGATAACCTACAACTGTCTGGCTTATGATAAATATCCAGAGCTGCAGTAGCTTTTGTTTGTAATGCCTTGGTGTGTGTATGCAGCTACACACACACACACACACACACACACACACACACACACACACACACACACACACACACACACACTACATGCATTTAAGAGAAATCTGATAATCTCATGGGATGTTTCCTGGAAAAAACATGCAATTTGATTCTTATGTTAGGGAGAAAACGTTTTCCTAGAAATAACAAATACAATAACAAACCAGACAAAAATTCAGTCATTATTCATTTAAAATTGGATCTTGTTCTTCATATATATTGAATTGTATGCTTACACTGACTAAAAGACTGCAGGTTATGCTGCCAAATCACTGGAATTAATTAATTATGCTAACTGAGCACTGTTTCCATTTCACTGTAATTATGGCCAAATTACATCTTTCTAGGAAACTTCCTGGGAAATAATTAAGAAATTACCGACCCGTGAAATAAACTGTTCCCAAACCTGTTTTAATCTCGTCCAGGATTTTGCTTATGATGCTGGCTTGGTTTTCATAGTCTTGAACTTGGAATTCAGTTTCCTTCTGTTGTTCGTCAATGTCTCTGAGCAGAGAGCGATGATCGTGCTCCTGTTGCAGACCTTTCACTCGATACTGCTCCATCTCTTCCTGGATCTGCGGATTCACACATCGCAGCGTAAACAGATAAATAAATAAATAAATAAATAATGGACACACATGAATTAACTGTCTTCTCACTGTATACAACACCTACACTTTCTAACCGCTCTAGTAGCCATGGTCTTTCATGTTAATACTAGTTGCTTGAAATCCTTGTGAACAACCAATTAAGTGTATTCTATTTCTGCACCAACTAGGAGCATAAACAAAGTTAAAAATGGAAGAAATTCATACAAGAGAGTATAATAAAATAGAGAAAATATACTCACCTGGCTGATTTGATCCCTCAGTGCTTCAGCTTCATTGTTTTGCTCATTAACAAAATTGAAAAGTGCAAAGTTCCGGTCTTCGACTGCACAGTGAAACAGAAACACAGCAGTGAGACACATTTAAATCTTTTAAACTGAGACTCAGTATCCTGATTATCAAAGTGGGACGTTCAATTTATCTAGCTTTAGTGTCCAGTATTTCAGGTCACAGTATGTCATGTATATAAATGTGTGTAAACAGGAGCCATTTTAAAACTAAAAGCTCCTGCAGCGACAGCAGCATTGATTTTGCATATAGATGAGTGTGAAAGAGTCAGGTTGTGCTTGGTGCGACTGACCCTGGATGAACCTGGTGACCAGCATGTCCAGGTTGTCCTCTCCTGTCACTGCCTGGATCCTCTCAAAAACCTCCTCCAGAGCGTCCAGCGACTCCTCCCCCGAGTCCATCCTCCGCTGCTCCTTCACCTCTGACACTGGGACAAACAAGCACCGTTATTACCATCACACCAAAATGATCATGACTGTATCTAAGCTAGAGACACAAATCTATACATCACTGTGTCGTATTGTCCCTCAGTAAATTGCAAAGATTTCTCCTGGTTTCTGAAACAAGTTAACAAACACTGTGAAAAAGATCCTTTTATTTCTCTTACACTGTGCAGGGACTGACTGTGTCTTCACACTTTTGTTGGTTTCTAAGCTACTGGTGACACCAACACTGTTTTCTTCCAACTACTTCTATGTTTCATTGATTTAGTCTGTGATTATACAACATTTCATCTAGTGTTTGTTTGACTGTTTCTGCTGTAAAATCCTAAATAACTGGTGCAACATGTGCATAATTTAAACCCCATCATTAAAAATCTCCTTCATATTTATCAGTTTAACAATCAATGGTACCAGCACATCTGAGCACATAAATCAAGTATTCATCCCTGGTTTTGTGAGCATGAGAGAAAATAAACAAAACTAGGGCACAGCTATAATCAAGTATTTAAACGTTTCTGATGGGCAGACAGCAACAAAGTCAGAAGATGTTGTTCTAAACATTCACAATTAAATGACATTTGTCCTTTTCAGCAGCAGAAAATACACACTAATCCCCCAAAACTCAGTTCTCTACAGAGCCGCAGTAAGATTTTCTATTCTTCTCTCTAGCTTGTGCTCATGCGATATACAACACCACAGGAGACTGAGCCTGGGTAGCTGAAATATATCAGTATTATTATCATCATTGGCAGCATCTCATCTCCACATTTTTGTCCTTATTGTGAATATTATGTCAAAACAGCGATATAAGCTACAGCACAGTGGTTGTGTCTCACTACGTCTGTGTCCCAGCTCGGGGCCGTCGTCCTGCCCGCTCCTCTCGCTGCACTTGGTCGTCATGAACTCTTTCAGGCAGGACTCGTGTGCGATAACTCTCTCCAGTTCCTTCATCTCAGCGTTGTACTGGGCGAGGTCCTTCACTGCCTTGTCCCTCATCATGCTCATTTTGGACTGAGCCTCCACCCTGAAGCAGAGAGGTTAATAAATAAGATATTCAAAAACCAAGATGACGAGGTGCACTGTGCAACTGTCTCAGCTCTGACCTCGCATCGTAAGCAGCAGTGGACAGGTTGATCATTTCCCCGATCCTCTTGCGGACCTCCTGCAGCTCCTAAAACATACAACACACAAATGCAGAGACATGCTTTTTACTTGACAACTTACACCTGGTATAAAAACTTGAATAGCTCTATGCTGTGACCTCTGACCTTGTCCAGCCTGTTGCGTAGCTGCTGGAATCGGACACGCTCAATATGAAGCGTCTGTATCTCCTCTCTCAGCCGGCTGTTTTTGGTCAGCTGTTCATTGAAGCGGGTCGAAGCCTGAAGATGACATTAGACACAAACTTTACAATATTACAGTAATATGTGAAGATATGCACTTGTGAACTTTTGTGCTGTTAACCAGACGAAGATGCTCCTTCATAACTCACTCTGTCCAGTTTGTGTTCCAGTGTGCGTATGACCTTCTGAGTCCGCCGTACCTCTGACGTTTGTGTGTCACTGGTGCTGACCTCCCCTTTCCTCAGCTCTGCCAGCTTCAACTCCATGTTTGAGATCTGCCCACAGTACAAACACATCACATAAACTTTTGTTTGTGCCTCCAGAAATATCAGTAAACATGACATATAGAGCGAAAAGGTCTCGGTTAACCTCTTTTTCTAGATCTTTTTGACACTGCTTCTCTTTCTCCAGCTCCTCCTCCAGCATGTCTCTGTGCTCCAGCAGAGCTCGAAGACTCTCAGTGTCCTCGCTGTCCTGCTGCTGGCGGGACGAGTTCTTACACACCCCGAGGTTTCGATACAGCTCCTCCTGCTCCTTCAGCAGCTTGTCTATCTCCTGCCTTCATCCACAACACACAAACAGCCGATCAGGTGAATAAAAACAAACACTGTGTACACTGTATTGTAGGTGTACAGTTTCTTTTTTACTGTTGTTTGCGGATCTGCTCCCGAGCCTGAATGCTGTAGGCCTGCCGATCCCCCTCCATGATCCTGAACTGTCTTTGCAGCTTGGCTATCTCTGATTCTGCTCAAAAAAACAACATATGCACATTATAGCAACTGACATCAACATTTAATAGTTAATAATAACAAACATAACCAACATTACCTGTACCATCAATATCCATCTCACTGCTGTCTGAGCGGGCGCTTATAGCTGATCTTCCTCGAGGCATGGCTGCACTGGGCCTTACTGGATGAAAATAAAAAGTAACTCGACACTGTTAAGAGGAAACATTGAACTTGTGCTTGTGGTAATATCATTGTCCTCTGGCCATTAAATTTAACCAAAACCCAGACATGTAGCCTCATATTCACCTATAAAACCTAAACTGACAGTTGAACGTGAGATTACATAACACTTTTCTTGCAGTGATTGCCTGGGAGCAGCTTTGATTGGCACTCCTTTTGTCTGCCTATTCCATCGCTAGAGTCAGCTTTAAAATAGGAATGGCATATTAAAGTATTAAAGTAGTTTAAGAAAATGCTGTAGACATAATCGTCTTTGGTCCTATTTTGTTTAAAAAATATACTTGAAATTGCATAGTTTAATCGTTTTTGATTAGTTTTCCCCTAAGAACAATATACATTTTTCATCACAAACTTTAATCAGACCTAGATACTTAAAGCTAGTTAAACAGGTTTAACTCTAGGATAGATCATCAAAGATACATGTGTCACAGTGCACATCAGGACCAAGCTAAACAAAGGTTAAATCTTGGTTATATCTAGCTAATACATTTGCAGTTAAGTTCAAATAAGAATTTATCTCACCGGCTGAAAGTCTGAAAAGTAAAAACCCAGAGAAACTCGGGATTAACCACAGCCTGAGTTGTTAGCAACCGTTGCTAGGCACACGGGAGAAGCAGTCCCCGAGCTCAGCCTCTCAGGCAGCAGCAACGGCGTCAGGCAGGTGGGTGGTGGTTAAAGGTTATTGGCTGGGCCGTGACTGAGGTTCAGGTCTGCCAATCATAGTGTTAAAGGTTCATTTAAACACACAAACAACCTGTGCTATTAGCATGTGCCTGCCGTGCTAGCTGTAGCATAAGGTGGGATGCTAGGACAAGTGCAACGCCAGGAAAAAGACGGTAATGATGAGAAAATAACCACCATACACGAATAAATCCTTCATTTGTAAGACCTCAGTAAGCAACTAACTAAACTAAACCAACTAAGTAACTGTATATTTATTCAAATCCTTTAGTTTGAGGTAACTAGCTTACTATAGTTGAACGCTTCGTTGACTTTTACCTACTATCCCTCATCAATGAAGAAAAGTAACTTACTCAGGTAGTGTTTTGAGGTACTTGTACGTTACACGAGTATTTCTACGTTACTTCTACTACTCTGCATCATGGTTGGATTAACTCAAAATGGGATTGTTGCTTTTATTTCTTTTTTTAAATACTTCTTCCACCACTGATGAATTTTCAAAATAAAAGTAATCTGTGCTTTGCTGAGTCCACAGAAAATTCAAAGGTATAACCCAGCCCTTATAGTCTGTTTAAATATGTCTTTATTATAATCCAGTGAATATAGTTGTTAGCAACATTAACAACACAGACAATACACATTTTTGTCAAAAACGGTTTTCTATTACAAAATCAGGCTATTGTAGAGTATTTATGATAATGAGGATACATCAAATATTTAAATAATAAATAATAAATCTATTGTTTCTATGCTTTGTATTTGTGCAGTTTATGTGACCTATGTTGTGTGTGATTACATATTAATGCAGCAATATAGGAAAAACTAGTCTAATGTAACAGTGTGTTTCCCAGCCTTTAGGCCTATGCTACAATACACACAGTCTTTTTTCATATACAAAACATGCTAATGTAAAATGTACAAAATATCTAATATTCTTAATTAAGATCTTTATTCTTAAAGCTGCCCTGTGGTGACTGTTGTAGACTCTGTGTCCCTGTTTACTGCTCTGACTTTGACTGTGGCTGTGGCTGTGGCTCCTCCTCAGCTGGTCTGGGTGGGGCTCCCTCTAGGAAGGTGCAGAAGTGCTTCGGTATATTGAGGTCAGGTTTCCTCAACAGCAGGTAGCATTTTGGGAAGTAGTAGGCTGCCACCAGCCCCAAGTTGCTCGCCAGGCAGAAAGAAATATGGACGATGGACTGGTTCTTCTTGTCTTTCAGGCCGATGTAGATTGGGATAAAGGTGACCCATAAGACACAGTAGATCAGGGAGGAGAAGGTGATGTCCCTGGCAAGGTTATACTGGTGCAGAGGCTTCACTGCCATGAAGGTGCACATGAATGATATAAGCGCCATTAGACCGTTAAAACCTTGCATTAAGGCAAATCCAATCAAAGGAATCACTGGACATGCCAAGAAGGCCCTCACAAAGGTTATATTCATATCTGCCATGTATTCCGACAGCGAGGGTCCCTCCTGAACAAACCAGCCACAGAGACCAGCCTGCACAGCACAGCAGGCCAGCACAAACAGCCAGCTCCCCGGGCCTCTCAGTATATGCAGATGAGAGGCGGCTGTCTCTGGGAGCTCTGTCACGTACAATATCTGTTTGAAAAAAAGAAAAAAAGGAGGTTTCAGACTTTTTATAACGTGTTCTTCATATATTACAGTAATGTATTTTCTTCCTTTCTCACCTGTAGTGAGATGGACATAATAATGGAGAGGGTGACTGTTTGAAAAATTGAGATGAAGGGCAGCTGAAGACGACACCTCACGTCCCCTGGCTGCCCCAGGAAGAGCAGCAGACTGAGGCAGGCTCCCATCAGGCTGAGCAGGGCCACGAAACTCAGGGCCCCGCCCGAGGCCGTGACCAACGGGGTCCCCCGGTGCTTCAGGAACACGACACAGACCAACCCCTGACACAGCAGCAGCACCACCCCAGCCAGTGTCATTTCCAGAGATTCGGGCGTTTCCCAGGACAAAATGTCAAAGGTGGGTTTAGTGCAAGAAGTGCTGCGGTTCAGGGACCACTCACCTTGGGGACACTTTGTACACTCGATGTCGTCTATGAGTCAGAAAGGACAACAGGGAAATTGGTGTGATGAACTAGCAAACCATCTAGAAATCAAACTGTACCGTTAAAGGAATAGTTTAATGCTAACCAGCCGTTACAGACATGAGATTGATATGAATCCTCTCGTCTAACCCTTTGCAAGAAAGTGAATAATTTCCCAAAATGTTGTGCTACTCCTACAAATAAAGGTCAAGTATTTGAGGGATTTGTGAAAGACCACATTACCCTGATTTTTCTGGAAAGTGCCCTCCAAACAGTCGATACAATCGAAACAGCAGGAATGGAAACCTTTGACTCTGTGGATCTGGCCTGACTGACATGTTGCTGAACAGGTGGACTCAGGAACCTGCAAAGTTGTGGCATTACAGTTAGGATTGCTGTAGTAAAACATTTAAATGAATTTTCTTACAACTTCTGAAATTACCTCTGAGTTTCCAGTGTGCCACTGTGAGGAGAGACTTGTTGATGGACAGTTGTTCATAAAAGTGTCCAACAGTTTTAAAATGTACATTAGAGCCATTCCAGATCCACTCAATCAGCTTGTATCCTATGTTTGGGTTGCCATTTTCATCAAACACTAAATGTTTGCCATTTATGTTTACAGAGATATTCCTTAAAAACCCCAGCAGCTGCAAAAGATTTATTCATTATTTCATTTCAGTATTTAAAGAATATATATTTTAATTCCAAAGTGTCTGTAGACAAAAAAAAAAATCACCTTCCAGGGATAGATTTTGGTTTCAGGTCCCCACTGACAGGCAGCTGAATTGCATTTCAGCATGTTATGCAGTGCCTGCGCCACACTGTAGACGGCAGCATACACACTGAAAGCTGTGCGGCTCACTGCAGGGTCTGTCACCAAGGTTATATTAGCAGGTGATAAGTTCCAGCATTGTGGGCAGGGGTTGTCAGGTTTTCCGGACCCTGGTGCAGGACGGGACGTCTTCTCCCTCTCCTTGCTCAGTTTTTTAAAGAGCTCCTTTGTGTAGTCGGTGAGCAGTTCCAGTTGCTCTGTATCGTCAATAAATCCGATGATTGTGCCGATATTTTGGATGTTGGGGAGAGATGTCAGTTGATTATGGATGGCCCAACTTGTGCTGGCAATCCACACACCTGTTACATTCCTCCTGATAACCTGGAATCGATTAGATTGGATTATTGGTACTGAACTGATTATAACTTGCCCACCAGTAACATATATGTGCCATCCCACGTTGATTAATCTCTGCTTCACTAACCTCTTCAAAAAAGGCCTCTGCTGGCTCTACGAGCGCAAAGACCACCACCACTCCGACCTCGGTTGCCTTGATATTGTCAATGATGGTTTTGATTGCTGGTTGAGGGTCACTGTATACTGGAATCAGCCCCTGATAGGCCACACATATAGACATGTTCTCTGCTATTTTGGAGAATTGCTGCACACCTTGTTGTCCATACTCCTCCTCACTGCCCACCACTGCCACCCAGTTCCATTTAAACTCTTTCAGTAGAAGTGCCATGACGTCTACTTGCCATTTGTCACTGGGCACCGTACGGAAGAACGATGGGTAGAGGAGATTGTCGCTGAATTTGTCGCTGGTTGCACCGTAGCTAATCTGAAGTGAGAACAGTCACATTATGTTGTGAGTAGTTTACTATACTGATGTTACTCAGCCATGCCCATTACAGACAGTGTGCCTCAGTGCAGTGCAGTTTGCATTACAATCAGCCGTTGCTTTCTGTGTGATTCAACTGAACAAGCGACAATAATGAAACACTTTAAGGCTAATGGGACGCTGTAGACACATGTTCAGATTTACATTTAAAATATTTTTTGTACGAAATGAAAAATCAGCTGAGGAACAGAATATGAGGACACATAGTCATAGACATGTTTTTAACCAAACCTGTGGCATCAGAAAGAATCCCAGGAGTTTTCCAATGACGGACACCATCTCTGAGGTGAGAGGGCCGATCACTGCTGATATGCTGGTCTCGTAGTCGGTGTAATTACACTTCACAGATATTGTATCATTAGGTTTTGCAGTGAGGAAGGACAGAGTAGGCTTCACGATGATGGCAGACTGTGCACATGTGTCATAGATTTTGTAACCCAACTTGATGCCAGGGAGCAGACTTTGGTTTCCGTTGATCTCATCCACTGCGTATTTCATCACTAGAGCGAGGCCCAGTCCCTGTTCATTTAAACTGTGAGACCCCAGGAGGAAAAACAAAAACAAAGGAGAAGCCTCCTCAGTCGGGTTAAGTGAAAATATTGGTGCAGAATCTCAGATGATATTGATTTGTCACAACATGTTACCTTTCACAGCTGATGTTGTCAGGCTCCCTCCTCTCGCTGAGGTTGCTGGACAGGTCGTTAATGGGGAAGAGCCCTCCGAGTACAATGTCCCCAGGCAAACTGAAGAGACTGGTAGAAAGGTTTTGGAACCATTCGGGGGAACTGTGCACGCTGCAGCTCAGTCTTAACGCCCAGCACAGAGCCAGCAGAGTGAAAGTTGCAGCCATGATGCAGATAAGCGGCAGACTGAAGCTAGAGTAATGAGAACTGTGCGTGTATGTGTCAGTGCACCGTGAAATATTGTTGCATGCAAACTCACCTGTAAGCCCCAAAGCCAGCAGGTGTAATTGGCCCCTCCCTCCCCCGGCCAGCTCAAGGTGTTATGCGAAGTAACTGCAAATCATGTGTAATGGTCCTTGTAATGCTGACGTACATTTACATTAGTGGTATAAATTGACCTGAAATGAAAGATTAACACCCTTTAACCTTCATGTTATTATGAAATAGAGAGTTATCTTTACTATTACCACTAGAAAAAAACATTTGTTGTATTAATTGCAGGTTATTGTGATTTTTTTCTAAATTAATCACACCTTAACTCTGGATAAACTGAACGGTGGCGTCTTACTTGAAGGCACTGTTGGTTTTAAGAAAGAAAAACTCACTTTTCAGCTTGTGTGTGTTTGTGTTTGTTGTGCAGGTGCTGTTCATTTTTCCAGCTTATTTTCCTGACATTTGCCTGTGGTTTGCATTTTGATCCTCTTCACTGTAACTATCTGTCAGGAGACGAGCACATACAGTGAATTACTTGCCTTGCCTGCTCACCTTGTGCTGTTATCGCGGCATGTATCATTTTGCAGGTGCCAGTTTTTGGGGGTTTGCTTATCAAGTCGTTTTAGTGAAGATTCATACTAAGTTCTCCATATTGCTGCTGCCCTAGTGCGGTTATGAAAACCTGTCGGCGGTAATGTTAATAACAAAAAAAACATTAATATGTTAAGATGCGTTTTATTGTGTGTTGTCATTTCTGGCTGTCATGTTTTGCATTTGCCACAGTGTTGCTTTTGCATGTTTATTTGCATGCAGTGTTGCTAGTCCATGCAAGCAAATTGACATATTTCCTCCCACAGTATTTGTATAAATCTACAGTAGACATAATAGCTTTTAAATGGTCTTTTAGTACAATCTTTTCTTCAGAACTCTCATTCGTCTCCAGGCTGCTTGTTTTCAAACCTTGTTTCTGTCACAGCCAGCTATTGTTGTTTTAATCCTGAAAAGCACTTTAAACTATATTTTAATGAAATTGTGTCGTACATATGAACTACTCAGGTGACAATAGGTAATCTTGACTGAAGGCAGAGAGACACTGAACAGGTTATTACTCAATAACTGCACTCAGACCTCCATGAGGACAGTGTGAGAGTCTCTGACATGCAGGTCTTTTGACTGTGGGAAGAAACTTGAGCTCCCAGACAAAACCAGCATGAATTCAAAGAAACATTTAAACACCTAGTGGAAATCAATTAACATGAGGTGATACAACAGCTCAACCACTTTTGTGCCTGGTATGCATCCTGTTTGCAAACAGATTTACTTCCCAGTTGGCCTCTGGTGAAAGAACAAATTATAAACCATTCACTAAGCAACTCCTGTAGGGCTGCAACTAGCAATTATTTTAATTATCAATTAATCTGGCAGTTATTTTCTCATTTCTTTTGTCTATAAAATGTCAGAAATTAGACTACATATTTCATATCTATAAGACTGGGAAAACTAAATTATAATTCCTTGTGACCATGTTCATGTTCAGTGATGAACACTGGTGTCAGGCTTGAGAATGCAGGTTAGAAATGATACAGAACCATTCAGGTAAATTACGCAACTGCAACACAGATAAAGTAGAAGAACGAGAGGAAGAAAATAAAAACAGAAATGAAAGAGAAACTGATTGACAGTCTTAAACTATAAGGAACTTTGACTTTGACTTTTGCTGGTTCAGTTCCTGAACATTTCTCTTTGATGTCTGCATACTCACTTTCATAGAAAGTTCCAACGGAGTCAATGGAGGGAGTGTCCAACTTGGCCAAAAGAATTCCTCTGAATCACATCACATGTCATTTGATTAATAGGTTAAGAATTAGTCGCCAAACCGGACAGAGAGAGCCACAGAGCAAAGCAATTAGCACACATGCCTTACAAGTTTACTTGAATTTACAATAACATACAGTTTTAATTGTCACTCACTTATGATTTATGTCAGATTGGAGCAGTTTGACTTGTGATTGCTAAACTAAAGTCATGTTGACTGCATGTCTCACTGCAATTAAATCCAATAAAAAGTGATGAGTCCTGGTGATAGCTTTACTCTCCCTATGCTGGTTTAAAACTGGGAGTTTATGTGTGAAAAACATAGTTTTATATGGCTTACTTGAAATAAAATATGTTTTTTGTTAATTGATAGTTGCATTTTGCATGATATCTCTTCAGGTTTTCTTCCAGTTGTATTCTCTGTATAGTTTTGCGATGAATCCATATTTGCCTTCTGGGAATTTTCCCCATCTTTCTCATGTGCACTTATCTTTTGATGTGATTTGGAGATGCATCAGTTACAGGAAGGGTTTGTTCAGGGACATAAAGGAGGTATTCTGTTGCCTATCTTGTTAGTCATCTTGACGTAAGAAGACCAATGATGAAAGTCAGTGTTTTCCTTTGGTATAGCTTGTCTGCTCGTTACACCTACACCTCATTCTTTCATCACGAGCCGGCATTCAAAGTTCTATCCTCCCTGTGAATAGTCGGGATCACTTTATTTACAGAAACATTTAAAACTGCTTACATGTCTCTGACTGGATCTGGTGTGCCATTCATGCGGGCTCGGTGTTGCTGCCCTGTTCTCGTGTGCAGACACTGGATCCAGATTAACATCTTGTTTATGTTTGAACAGCTTTCTTTCTCAAGCATGAATTCACCTTTTGCCTTGTTGTGTGCTGTAGCTATGGAAATTTTTAATTAATGATCTGCACCAGTATCAAATGCATGCAAACACGTTTTCTGTTGTTTTCTGGTAGTAGATCATTTCTCAACAGCCTGGCGCACACTTACAGTAAGTCACGTGAGGTCCATTACACTAACCTGTCTCTGGGTTGTTCAGAATAGAAAATGATAATAATGTTATCATTTAGAGCTGGTGTGGCAATTGTGTCATCACTAATACAGCAATACAAACCTCATATTAATCCATGCAGATACAGTTTGGTCTTATTTGTCCTGGTTTTTTTGTTATTGGTTTCTCAATTCTTCAATTTAGTGTTGTATACTGCTGGGAAGTACTGAAAAGGAGATATAATAATGATTAATTCTAGGCCATGTGATCCCTACTAGTTTTCCATTGTACTTTCATAGTATGATCATGAAACAGGTGTTAAATTTCTTTCTGTATCATGCTGCAAAGGTCTTAAAAAGTCTTAAATTTGATTTGGAAAACCCTGCAGAAACCCTGTGCGGTGTCTTTTCAGAAGTAACGCATCAGTCACTTTGGATAAAAAACAGATTTCTACTGAAGAAATTATCAGAACAGTGGACATATTAAAACCAAACCTTTCTTCTTGGCAAAATAGTTTTTTTTTTTTTTTTTTTTTTAATTGGGTGACGTCCCCTGACTCTGGATATTGCCTGTGTAGACTGTGACACTTACGTAGCTCAGCCACTAGATGTCAGAAGTGTGCATTTTATTGTCTTCACCTACAGGACTCACTCAGTCTGCCTTGCCTGTAGAGCTGTTGAAATCTGGCACTCTCTCAGCACATACAGAGGGGGAATACTTATATTATGAAGAGCTGGAGGGCTGAGGTGAGAAAACTCAGAGCAAGACGTATTGTGTTGCTAGTGATGGAGAGAAGGTGGAGCTTCCTGCAGCTGTGTGGGCAGCAGGTACATTGTGTAGCAAAGGGCTGTTTGAACAACTGATAACAGAGGGGAGTCAACCTGCGTAAATGCTAAAATGGTTTTCTTGGTCTTAACGTTTTGGTTCAATCAGAATCTGAAGAGACATGTTTTGTCCTGCAAGTCTTTAACCATGCTTGTCTGTAGATTTCTGAGGGTTAGCCTTATGACCTGCAGAGGAGGGAACATTGTTGCACAACACCTCTCAGATTGAGAAAACATAAGACGTTCTGTGCATCAAGGGAACACCACACGCGTCCTGATGTGAAGAAATACACACTCTCGCACGGCAGGGTGCTTCAGTGCCTTTGTGCCAGTGGTAATGTGCTGTGGCTGGCAAACACGATATGCCACTGGCGTCCTTTCTTTCCGTCCTAAACGGTTGCGATTGTTGCAAAACACAGTCTGAACTACAGACCCTCCCTGAGAGAGACCCAGGAATACCACCCGCTCTCCCTAGCTTCCTTTTTGCCCTCCTTCCCCCCCCTTTGCCTGCAGAGTGGCCGGAGCAGCCTTGCTCTCTAATCTCCATCGCTGGCCTTCGAAACACTGGGCCCGTTGTTGACATGCTGGCCTCATACCCCACAGGGGCTGACAAATTATTAGCCAGCCTCTCTGTGCAGAGTGAGGACAGCCAGCCAGCCAGCCAGGCAGCAGAATACCAAACTGTGCTGCTGGACATGAGACCATCTGTCTTGATCGGCTCCGTGGCTCGGTGATGCTGGAGGAAACGTGGGAACGAGGACGAGATCCTGCTGTACGACAGGCGGGGGCGGCTGGTCGGGGTTGAACCAGCTGTGGTGGTGTAACATGACTCAGTTTACAACATCATGCAGTAAAGCTTGTACATGTTATCGCAGCCTGAACACATGAGTATTATGGAGGTGTTTTTGCCTCACCTTCAAGGGTTAAATAAAGGATTCATCCTCCCCCCTTCCAGCAGTAAAACTTGTTCTTCTTCGTGTCTTCAGCCTCTGTGCGTGTGTGTGTGTGGCTCACAAGTGTGTTGCAACTTCTATTTGCACATACATCCACGTGTGCAGAAATATATAAACAATGGAATACATTATGGTGCATTGTTTTATTGTACTTGTGCTGCGATTATTAAACTCTTTAGTAAACTCTGTGGGCCTTTACTCCGCATCACATCAGCCAGTGCTTAAACTTATCACACTTTTCTGTGGTGGTTTTATCCATGTGTGCAACATTTTAACTGAACACAGCAGTGAGAAAAACTTTGATAAAATCCCACGAATAGTACCTACAAATTAACCAGATTCCTAGAGCTGTGTTAGCACAGTCCAAGGACTGGAACAATGATGTTTGCACTGTGGGATGACTAACCTGCAGGTCAGGGAAAAATAACTCTTTGCTGTTGTTCATCTCTGAAAACCATTTACAGTTCAAATCAGGGCCAAGAGTATTTGGCTTCATCTCTGCCAGTCTGCTCTGTTACTTACACAGCAGTGGATGACTGACTCACAGTTGCCCAAGGGGTTGAAGTCGTAGGAATTTTATGAGCTTGTTGAAAAATCTGCGAAAGGAAGTGTTTTACCTTGTGCTGGAAGCTCGGTGCGTGTTATGAAATGAAACGAAGAAGGAATCGGCAAACAGCTGACTTGCACGGTGGTCACGCAAAAAGAAGAGATCCTATTTTAAGTGTTGGGGATATTGCATGATTTATTCAGAGCAGGCCGCCTGGACAGAAAGTCGGAGGGAGGGAGGAGTGAGTGAGTGAGTGAAAGAATGACCACAGACCTTGAAATCTGACATGGCAGTGACAACTGATTCGGTTATCTGTCAGTTTGTGCAAATGAGATCCAGGTTTTCACAGCTGTGTAAACTCTGGATGACATTATGGAAAATGAACCAGAGGGAAGGACAGTTTGTGTTCAACCAGTGCCAGACCCTTGCTGTTGAATATATGCAAACACTACTGGATATGTTGAATAGAAGAAATTGTTGTTGCACATTGCTTGCACAACATTAGAGTTTCTTGCTGCTCTCATAAAGAACAACATTACAATCACTTTATATAATCATATTTAGTTTGATTTTCAGTCGTGAGTGCTTTGTAAAAGACAGAGACAAATTACTGTAATAGAGCTTGGGAGATGTCGCTGCACTCTCTGTTCTTTTCCATCCGTTTTTTTTTTTTTCAGTATCTCATGACAACACACTCTGCTGGTAAATTGCATCAGCCAGGATGTGTGTAACTGATCCATTTTATTGAAGTTCCACTCTGTGGACCTATGGAATTGAAATGGACGTGAGTAATGCAGCAGAAAGCACTTAATATCTGACTTTTATATCTGTCATGTTTGACTGTGTGTGTGTGCACTCATGTTTGTGTGGTGGTGTTGTCTTACATCCCAAAGCTAACTGATAGGTCTCATCTGTCATCCGCTGGACTGTGACTCATCAGACGAGTTATCGGTGATCTCTGTCTGCTCTCCTGCTGCGGTTTTTACCTGCTGGAACTGGTGATGTGAACCACTTCCTAAAGTAGAATTAAACAAAAGCGTTAAAGCTGCTGTAATTTATATTTTTTATAATACAGATGAGAAGGTGACCACGTGAAAGGGCTCAGTTTTCAGCATAAAAACTCTAAAAACCTACTGTACACTACCTCCTCAGCACCGAACAGACAGACAGACACAGTTACTGACTAGACTGAGTGCAGCATTCAGCAGCTGAGGAGCCAGATATTTCCCTCAGGAGTTGGTGGAGACCAAAAACAGTTCAAAGTCAAATTCAGGTTTAATTTGTACTCAAACATCATAGTTTTCGTTTGTTGCATCTTAACATGAAAACATTTACAAAAAGTTTTAAAGCAACCTAAAAAAGACTAAAACTAAAATTAGCAAGACAAGTAAAAATATTAGATGTTCACTGTGCACGTTTGACCGAGGGTAATTTAAGTTTCCATAAAAAATAAAAGTGCTGTTTCATGTCCCTCAGATCAGTGGTGGGCTGAAGCTTTCCAACACGAGTGTCTGCAGGAGACGCTCCAGAACAGGAGGCAAGACCACTTACAACAATGACACACAGTGTTTTCAGATGACGGACTCTCTGAAAGGTAAAAAAAAAAAAAAAAAATGTCATTCAGTTCGAACCTTATTTGAAGTGAGGTAGCCTGTTTGTGAGCAGCTGGAAAAACATCCTACGAGTGGGCGGCTGGATTCGAACAGTAAGAAATTGTTGTTGCTGTGGGGTGAAACACTTGGAAGTTAGAGGAGCAGGGAGCAAGTGAGCTCTGTGGAATTTTACCAGGTCAGCCTTATGTAAGAGGCTGAGCTGCCATAGGACAGAGGATAGGAGTCATACAGTCAGAGAGAGAGAGAGAGAAAGAGGGGAGGGAAGAGAGAAAGACAGCAGAGGCAGTAATAGGAGGTGCTGTGGCGAGGTTACCCTGCTCGAGTGGAGGAGGGAAATGCTGTTTATGAGGAGAGAAATGAGGGGGATGAAAGTGTGGGATGTCTGGTGCTTGAAGCTCTGCCCTGACTGCATGACACAGCCTCTCTTAAGACCTCTAATTCAGTTTTCTTTCTGTCATTGTTGAACCTTTTCTCTCTCCGTTTCCTTCCAATGTGTGAGTCACGCTCTGAGGCTGTCAGTCATCGGATGATTTGATGTGGGTTTATTAAAAGGAGGTGCGTCTTTCCCTCTGACTCAATAATTGCTTCCTTCTGAAGACAGACAGAGATCAGCATCTGCTGCGAAGAACAGAGGAGGAGGAGGAGGAAGGGGTGAGGAGGGTGCCTGTTTTTAGAAACATACCAGCTGCCACAGTCCAGCCCTTGGGGTGTCTGTCCTCTTCAGTACAGGTTAGGAGCTGCCCCGTGCAGCCACATGCCTAGTAATTATTTCAGGGAACCTGACTCTGTCTCCAGTCATGGTCCTTTTCATGCTTCACACCACAGACATAAAGACATTAGGTGCCAGAGAAAGGGAGAAAGGTTTCAGTTGCATTTTCTTGGTAAATGAATCTATTCCCTTTTTTTTTTTTTTTTTTTTAGGTTCACTCGGTCGTTTCTGTTAATAAAAAACCTTGCACCTGAAAAATAAGAAAAATTCTTTATCTGCCTTTTGCTGTGATTTCATTCAATTTATTTGGGGAGAAGTGGCACAATGAAATGCATACTTTGAGATTTTCTTTTTATATATTTGGGTGTTTTCCATCCTCTTCCTCAGATGAAGTGGAAAGCGGCATCTTTCTGTAACAGGAATGGAAACTGTGGCTGCTGGTTACCTCCTCATTAGTAAGCAAAGCAGCTGAGCCTGAGCATCATTTAACCAGAGCAGCCTTCAACATTACTCTTATCGCTCCATCGTTGGCCCAAATTTTCCAGCGATCACTGATGAGTTGCAGATGAAGGCAGTACCTCTGCAGTTTCCAGCTGCTCGTTAAGGCTGCCTGACAGCGTATCACCATTTCAATTATGTTTAGTGCCGGCAGCCTGAGGGCAGCCGTTTGGGTGAGAGGAAGGAAAGAGATGGACACAGAGAGAGAGAGGAAAATAGAAAGATTTATTGTTTCCATTACAGTAAAGGTTTTCACAGGGCTGGTACACATCCAGCAAAATGAGAGCAATGTTAGCATTGTGTTTATATCCATCTAGTGAAGATACAGATGCAATAGTCACTCTCCTTTTAGCTCCGTCCTCTAAGCTGCTGAATGCTCCACCGTGTTGACCAGCTAGTTAACTTTATTAGTCCACAGTGGGGTTTTACAGCTTTTTTGCTGTAAACAGCTGCTGAAAACAGCTTGAGTTGGACCAGAATATTCAGCCATTCAGATATTTGATTGTTGAAAAGGTAGTCGGGTTGTGTGTATAAGTTTTTTTGTGCCCCAGGCTTGAAAATAACTTGGAAATAGTAGGGTGTTATTTCGTCCAGTCACCATGATGAAGCTGCGCTTATCTGTTTCATCAGTAACATGACACATAATGAAAACTAACTTTCCTTGGAAAAGAGTTACTACTGATCTAATCTGAAGGGATTGGTTCACAAGTCTGTTCTTTAATCACGTTCACTGGTCGATACGTAGAGTGAAAAAGTAATTGTTCCTCCTGTCCACACTGGCAGGTTTTAGCAGCCTGAGTTAGTCAAATCAAAAGAGTCTCAGGTCTCTTGAGTCTATTAAGTATGAAATTTATGAGGACTGTTTGCTTGTTGAGCTCTAGCTGAGGGATATTTACACAACATGGACGGACCATTTAACAGTTTAATACAAATCTTTCATTCATATGTCAATAATTTAATGATGTAAAGATAAAAAAGTGACTCTATCCTTTAAGACGTCCTCTGTCCTACCATAAACTTGACATATTGTTGAAAATGTCATACAGATCATTATCAGTTCATCTGACCTGTGGGAGTAAAATTGAAAAGCCATATGTGGAGATCATGCAAACGTCAGACAGGAGCATCTGACTGGTTTGGGTTTGACGAACCCTCTTGGAGAGAATGAAGAGAAAGTATTAACTAAAACAGGACGTCTACGCAGGCTGAAAACCTGGAGGTTTTTACAGTTCACCAGGTTTGGCACAACTCTGTTTCAAACACAAAGTAAAAGACATCTGAAAGTGCTGCACTCACACCAGGTATATTGTATTTTATTTGGATAGATGACTCAGTTTGAGCTCTTGAGACACGGGTTTTGCGTCACTCTGGTGACCTTACAGGAAAATCCACATTGCATTACTCCAGGCAAGTGACAATACCAGTCATCACCATTATCGTGCATTGGTAAAGGCTCACATGATGACAGCCTAGCACTATGATACAGGGCAGGGCTCTGGATTGGACTGAAGACCCCAGACTCTGCTCAAACCTAAATTAGTATCTTATCCGTGGATTCAGATTTGTTTCTTTCTGTTATGGTGCTTAATGCAGCCTTTATCAGTGGCTGATAACCATGAGTGCAAACTCTACCTGCATCAGCTATCAACTTCCCCCAGTGAGAGCCTGGTCTAAATCTGTCAGCATGTAAACACAGACACCCCAGCTGCAGACCCCCCGACTGTCTCCAGCGTGATGAATGATAACCTGTGTGCCGCGGCGCGTCCTGACTGACAGCAGGCTTGCGTGTGAAGATGCAGGCTGTCTCACAGCTATAAACCTAAAAAACCTGGGGGGGGGTTAGAGGCCTCCCTTAAATTGCAAAACACCTGTATCTGACTCACGCGCAGTTAATCACACACCTTTACAGCGGAGCAGAACAGCCCTGCACTGTTCCACGCTGAGGGAAGAGAAAGAAAGCAAGAGAGAGAGAACAATGACACAGACTGATGTGTCTGACCTCAAATTTACTTTAAAAATAGTGTTCATGTAACCATTCTTTATGAATGAATGACTGCTGGACTTCCTTGTTGTTGGAAGGTGCTATACAAATAAACTTACCCTGCCCATTATTATTATTTGTTGTTTAATGACACATGACAAATATCTCTTGTTCAGTTGCAGATTTTACCAGTGCTTTTTAAAATAATGTTAAAATTACACATTGATATATTTGTATACACAGGACAATGAGTTTATGTAAATATTTCTACAGTACGTGTCTTTTACTGTATTGGACTGGATCGACTGCACTGCACTCAGTTTCACTTTACAGCAACATTATGCAGATAATTCATCTTAATCATTTTAATGGTGCACTGACTTGTAATAGGGATGGCGGCTCTTTTGTTCCCACTCCTGGTGGAGTGAGTGGAACAGAGTTTAATGTGCCTCTGTTGTGTAATTACCACTCGGGGCTGCAGACGCCACTGTTGTCGCCGCTCAGCAAAAGTTACACAGTGCTGCTTTAAGTGGGAAAGAAGGAGTAAGAGTCAAGTACACCATGTGACCAGAAGTATAAAGAGACAACTATCTTAATAGGCTTGAAAAATGCCCGTCACTTACACTAAATTAGCTTTA
The DNA here is from genome assembly GCF_001640805.2 of Lates calcarifer. Lineage (NCBI taxonomy): Eukaryota > Metazoa > Chordata > Actinopteri > Centropomidae > Lates > Lates calcarifer. The sequence goes on from NC_066852.1 coordinate 2,204,029, forward strand.
GGAAGGGGTCACTTTGAGTCCAGTATGGACAAGAAGGAACAACGATTAAAGTGACCAATCATGCCCTCAAGGTACAAATGGACATGTGCGATCTGGTTAAAGACAGACTTGAAATATTGTGAACCTGCCCTTTAAAGCAAAGACCATAAACAAATGGACAGGCCTGTTCAAAGATCTGACCAAGCAGCCAGTGTCCACCTACCTCCGGCCACGCATTATAGGGTCGGGTTATGATCAAACAGAACTAGTGAAAAGCAGACCATCGTACAGAGGCAGGAGAGGTCGTTCACATGAAAAGCGACAGAAATAGTGGCTCCTCTCTCACCTCTGCACAGCAGGTCAATCACAGCACGAAGCAGGGGTGTGAATGTCGCTCCCCGCTCTAATTCGACTGTCGGAAAGGTGCGAGGGTTTTCAGACGCCAGCCTGCTGTATGGCTGGTGTTGATCAGTGTTTGTGTGGTAGAGAGCGAGATAGCACACTGTGAGATACCCAGACTTTGTCATGTGGCAGCTCTCTTGTACTGGGAGAGAGAGTGGACAAACCAGGAGGCTACAGTGGTAAAAAAAGAAGGAAGGAGCTCTCTCTCTCTTTGTATCTAAAAGATCTCAAACTTCACACGTTTGCATTTGGACAGCAACAACAAGACTGAGTCTGAAATAAAAAGAGAGATGAGCAAACAGTGTGTATGTGCAGATGAGTAACACAGACTGAGTGATCTGTGGTTTGGATTACAGCAAAGGGGTATTATTTTGTCAGGATAAAGTGGATGGTATAAACCTGGCACACCTGTAAAGTGTGCTGTGTGCAAGAGAAAAAGCGTATAAAGAGGTGATGCATGTGTGTGTGTGGTGTGGGTGTGTGTGGGTGTGTGTGTGTGTGCGGAGGGGTGCGTGTGCGGAGGGTAAAGTGGATGGTTGACTCCACTGGAATGTGGCGCTGACTCAGTCCGTCTGTCGGCCTCAGCCATGTTCGCTCTGTGGACTTATTCACACTCTGCGACCCTTTCGGGGGGGCGGCCTGTTGCCTCATGTTGGATTTCCGGCAGGACTCTTGGAATTTCAGGGAACAGAACTCCAGGAAGTTCTGGAAAACGGCCTCGTTTGGGTTCTGTTTCCACTGTGCTGTGGGTAAATAAAACACATGAATGTTTTTAATTTGGACAAATCGAGTTCTAGCAAACTTGTATGATGGATATAATGGTCATTATTTCCTTCATAGAGTGATATTGATCTTTTTCATTTTTTCATTTTTTTATTGTGCAACTTCACACCAACAACAGCTGTCTGTCTCCACTGCTGGAGACGAATCTTGGCGATTCAGTGTGAAGCTATAACATGCTAACACGCCCCTGGGCACATGTTGTATTTTTTCTCCACTGGAGGTAAACATTTAATTGCAAAGATGCTCATGATGTTTTTAAACCACAGATTCCTTCCAGTGAAGCCAGTGGGTCATCCAACAAGATCCCTCACAAGGCTGTTTGTATTTAGTCTGTAACAATCAGACATGTCTCATGTTAGTAATTGACTTGTGTTGTCATGTAATCACAGTTGTTGCTGGAGAAAAAGCTTTGTCTTGGCCGCCCACGCCCCAACCTCTCCAGACAGAGATCTGCTGTGTGTGTGTGTGTGTTCGTTCCTCTGTGGGGTCATCGAAATGGCTCCTCCCTTCTCCAGATGATGGGAAGAAGACGAGACCAGGACAGGGTGTCTGTCATCTTGGGATTACCTGGGCGTCCTCTCCGTAATTGAGCTATCAAAACAAAGTCAGTTCAGAGGAAAGACTTTCTAACACTGTGTATGTGACGGCGTGACGCGTATTCCCATCTTCATCCTCTTTTAATTCAAAACAGAAATACCTCACTTTTTATTCCACTACATTTATGTGACAGATATAATCTCTGGTTACACACAGATTACAATTTTACATGCAGAACATATGACTAGTTTATAAAATAAAATGCAGTGCTACAGCATGAAAAGTCCACCTGTTAGCACCATAAAAATGCTCTTATGTGTCAATAATCAGTGATAACAACCTAATTTATACTCTTATCTATTATATCTAATGATGAAAGAGATAATCTAAATCTGACAGCAGCCATTCAGCTGCATTAGGAGTACTTTTACTTTTTGATTTTGTTGATTTTGTTGATATGACATTTGTACTTACTTACTTGAAATGGAGTATATTAGTGTAGTATTACTACTTTTATTTACTATTTACTATTTTCTCTCCCTAAAAATCAATCAAAACATCTGTGAAACTAAACAGTAGTCCTGCACTCTATGAAGAAAACATGTTTATTTAGTCTCTGCCTCTGGTGGGTCTCCATGACTGGATTTTTTAGCTGCCAAACTGTGTTGAATTTCTCACACTATAGTGCTGTTCTGACTCTCCTCACTTCCGCTCGTGTGCTCAAGTGTCAAGTACACAGAGTCTAAATCAACCAGATAGACTTAAAATATGTTTGTCCGCAATTGATCCTGAAGGATCGGTGTCTACCTCCGAGCAAACAGCAGTTCTCATAGCAGTCACCTCCCAGCCAACCAGCACTGCTCAAACTCTGTGTGGAGACAGCCACATTAATCACACTCCTGTATAACATGTCCTTTTACAGCTCTTTATTTCAAATACAACCTCTGGGTGTGTGTGTGTGTGTGTGTGTGTGTGCACTTCTATCTGTCACCAGCGCAGAGCTCGCTCGCAGTGCCTCTCCTCTAACAGAATGCAGTTTGTGGCATGAAAGACAAACAACTCATGCGCACACACACCACACAAACACACACACACACACACACACACACGCTTCCACACTACTTGAACCCTGAGGCAGAATGCCAAAGAGCTGGAGGAATTTGACCCGGTGACCTTGGCTTGCAGACTTCCACATGGAGACCGGACACTAGGATGGTGTGCATCGGAAGAGGAGGCCAGAATAGCTCCGGTGTCCGGTAACGGGAGACAGACTGTGTTTGTAAACCGTGGCCATATCACACGCACACACTCACACACACAGAGCTATGCAGTGCACATGTATATGCACGGACCCACAGGTGATGGAAACACATGTACTCATGTTCGGAGGTTAGGAGGTGGGCGATGATGGGGAACATGAAAGGTGGTGCTCAGTTTGAGATCAGTGCGTACGTTTTCTCCTGTACAACACTGGGTTAACCTTGCAGCCACACATTTTTCTGCTTTCATAAATCCTGACTTTCCTGTTTGACGTTTCAAGTTTTTTTTTTTCTTTTTTCTTTTTCTTTAAATCAGTACAGAGAAGAAGCCAAGTTTGACGCATCCAGTCGTGCGTCAGTCTGCAAAATCTGCCTGCATAAAACTTTTTCAGTGACAGGAAAAAATCGTGCAGAACTGTGATCCACACGCATATGTACCTAGATTGCAAAATGCAGTTTTTGCATGTTTTTCTGCACACACTCACTGACATGACTTGACACACACAATGGTCTCTTTGCCAAGTGATTGCACAATATGCTGACCTGTTTTTTTTTCTTCCTTCACTGAGTGTATGCAGTGGGGATTCAAGTCATGCATCAAAGATGGTGGAGATAAAGTGTTCCACAGCTGCTGGAAATATATGTGACACTTTTTATAAACTACATACCGGTAGGTGTATTGTCAGGGCATCCCACTAACAGTCAGTCTTCTCTTTCTCAGAAACCTGTAGATATAAAAAGCAAGAGGCTTTTACTAGTTATACATTTAACCTAAAGTAATTCTGTCAAAGAAAAAGCTTCATTTCCAGCCTGTTTACTTCTGGAAAGTGAGAAAATGCTCAACTACACAGACAGACATTCAGTGTAAATCATTTTTTTTAACTCCTCAGCACCCCACCCTCTGTGCTCAGTGAGAGGACAGAGACACATGCGACAGATCAGGTCCAACCAGTCACAGATGACAAACCTTCAGTGTTGCCCCACGATTATCTGACAAACATTTGAGCCCTCTGCAAGAGTCATTCTTTAAAACCCGTTGATTTCTTGATAACGCAACTCAAACTTTCGCAGTTCAGAAGTCCCAACTTGTTGGAATTGCCTGCTTTATTTTGTACATTTGTTTGCCGAGCACAAATGATTCCCTGACAAAGTCCTGTAGCATAGTTTAAGAAAGAAATAGCACCCTCTGTAATTTCACACTTTGTCACTAAGAATATTTATGTTCCTATTATCAGAACAGTAGCAAAGCTCTGTGTTTTGTCTAAGGTGTGAGAGTGTTGTTTGGGTTCATCTGTTTCTCCACAGTATACTTCCTCATAAAGTATCGGACTTCTCTGACTCAGCTTTGAAGACTCATGAGTCTGCCTCTAGGCCCGTGTGCAGTTTGTGTTTGTGCCCTATCAGTGTTGTTGAGCACACAGGTGCAGATCCTACCTGAGGCAGACGGTCTGGTGCCAACGGCTTGTAAAGCAATCAGACGGCGGTAATATATCCCTCTGCCTATCAAATAGCTAACAGAGCAGGAAAAGAACAGCCTGTTGATCCAGAAACAAACAACATTCAGCCTCCACCCTCCCCTCCACCCCTCCTCATCTGGCCCAGGATGATCTGTTTTGGTCTCTCTCCATCACTGTCACTCCAGAAACAGACTCCCTGTGCCGCATACAGACACTCGAGCCTTTCTCCACACTGGGTAGAGTTACCAATCAAACACTCAGCGCTGTGAGTGTCCAGCTAATTTTGACCTGAACTGCTGGAAAGGTTTTATTTAAGACAAAGCTTTTGCGGACAGCAGCACTGAAAGCATATATCTGCAGCTGACACTAAATCTTAACAAAGAGGACACTGTATACTTGATGCTACTGAGAGCAAACAAACCCAGCACAGTTTATTTGCCAGGACAGATTTCATTTATAATAGGTCGCAGCTACGTATGATCCGTTTCTATTCTCATAAGTTTAGCAGAAGCAGAGCGAATTAAGCTGTGCCCGGCGCTACCCCGACGGCATCTATTCAGGTCAACTATTGAGAGATGCCACTATCACTAGGGCAACAAGTAAAACAAACAATGTGTGGGTTTTGTATGTGTATGAAACACTAGACTCAAATCAGTCAGCCACACAAAATGTAGTTAGTGGGAAGAGAAGGTCTGCGCCCAGTTCAAGCTGTATTTTCAACCACGTCCTGTCTTCATGAGACAGAGTGGGTGGTGGGAGTTTAAAAGCTGTCAGACCTCTTTTTTTTTTTAAATCCATGTTTACCACAATGGGAAGCTCTGTAAACACACGGGTTTGCCACAGCATTATTCCAACAAGCCATCGCGCTCGGATGCAGGGATCACTGAGGTCTCTCCAGTGAAGGGCTGATCTGACTCTGGGATGAGCTGACTCCCAACTGTTTAACTTTTCCCAGGCTCTTGGTAACACTGTGGCACGGAACAATGACAGGTCATGATAACTTTGGGATGATAATAGAGTAATCTGTTTAAGCTGGCGAGGCTTTGAAACCTTCTGCGCAGGTGTTCCAATTCAAAATAAACCTCCACAGTGTCGTACAGTTCCTGCCCAGTCGCTCATCTGTCATTCGATTTCATGCATCTGGCCTGGCTGACTAATACTCGAGCTGGTCCCTGCTCTTCATTCAATATAGTGGTGACAAACACAACTTGGCCCCTGGGCAGTTGAGTAATTGTGTCATATGCAGCCTGCACTCCAGGAAAGTTTTTAGATTGTATGTCAGAGTGTGGCTTCTGTAGGCTGAGGACATTTCAACATAACCAATCAGGAAACAGCCTTAAGCTCTGGGAGAGTTGGTAGGAAGAGATTAATACACGCCACATGTGCGTCGTGCTCAGGTAAAAGTGCACGGCAGCTGTCGTAATCACAGGCTCTTATCTCAGCGTCTATGGGAGGGAGGCTGTTATCAGCACAAGCTGGAGAGAAACAGAGTGTACGCTGAGTGACCAGAGAGATGAAAACAGGAAACAGAGGCCAGATGCTAAAACAAACAAAAACATCAGGTGTTGCGTATCATCGTAATCTCTCACGTTGATAGTCGACTTAAACAAGAAAATATTCTTAGAATGACGATTGTACCACAGACTTCTCCTCTCTCAGATCTCTGACTTTGGCATGAGAAGGAAAGTAATATCCCCTTTCAGGAAAAAAATAAGCTTGCCTCTTTTTTTTTCTTTCTTTTTTTTTTACCATTGCAGAGAAATGAATGGAGCTGTTGTGTAACATGAATGTAACTGATTAGAGAGTGCAGGAAAAGAGTGATAACAAGCACACAATGTGACTTGTAAACAGTGTATATATCTACCATCCAAACAAAACACAAAACATGTTTCATAAATGTCTCTGTGATCGGAAAAACTCACATTAAAAATGATATTTTAATTGTAGGAAGTGAAATGAGTAGATGAGGAGACTCACAGAGTCTTGCAGGGCTCAGTTATTCACCACTGAAACATGCTACACACCCTCACTTTTGTAGGAGTGACACTCACGACAGCGCGCATGACTACGGGCTTTGCTCTTTGCAGGGTCGTATGTCATGATTTAGATAATTGTGTGTCTACTTGAATCAGCCGCCAGTCACCGTGGCTCCAGTCGTGAAAGCTGCTGTCAGTGACTCGGACGCTCCCCTCCCCTCTGCTCTGCTGCTCTCTGGCTGCACATCCTGGAGAGGAGACCCTGTGTAATGTCGCTGTCCCACAGCCGTGTGCCAACCAAACTGCATGACTCAAGGCTCTGTGGTAAAGTGTGGGTGGCTCCTCTCCTGTGACTACTCCCTGACCCATCTCTCTCAAACTCCCTCACACACTCTTCCTCTCTAACTCCCTCTTTCCATGTGACTCACCGGGCCGATATAGTGAATGAATGTTTATCCCCCAGAAATTCCTCTTCACTTCCTGACCATGATTTGACTGAGGGCGTAAATATCATCAAATACTACCCTGGCTTTAGAACAACATGACACTGCTCTGTGTGCCCAGCTATAGCCTGGTGAGAGATCTGCATTACATCATGTGGATATGTGCCTGTGCAAACACAAAAGGCCAGTAGACAGCAGGGAGTGGTGTTTGAGCTCTTGTAAAACTAAGGTGTTTGGCGCAGGCCAGCACGTCCATCACAGTTAAGTCTTTCCCATTACTAAATCCATTCCTCCTCCATGTGTCTGCTGCTGCTCTCAAGTAACAGGCAACCGGGGACTAGGAGAACACATCCAGTGTCATGTCTGCTTCTTCTCACACAGAGTGCCAACAACATGCTGACATACTCCCATGAAGTTCTGCCTGTGCTCTGAGCTCTGCTCTTCATCCCGTGCTGACGCTGTTTGCCCTACTCTTACGCTCGCAGTGACACAGACGGAAGCGCATGTGGACGCACTGTACCTGCACGTGAACGCTCATAAACACTAACTCGACACTTTTTGGTTTTGCAAGATGCTTTATCTGCTTCCTATTAGCTCAGTTTCCCAGGGCAGGGAAAAGCCAGAGGAAGCAGAGCTGTTGTTGTCTCTCTCGGCTGGGTGCTTCCTGTCCTGATAAAGGGCCGAGTAGAGATATCCCTGAAAGGAGCTGCTGGAACAGGGGAGGGAAGAGCTGGGTGTTTTGGACCCCTTTCAATGGCTTACAATCTTATCTGGCCTGGGTTTGGTATGCATCCACTAGTTAGTGCTGGGCAGAGTTTAGGAGAATGTGTTAGAGCTCCCTCGCTTCCCCTCTCCATTACAGATATGACACAATTTGCAGAGCTGCAGACAGCTGTACTTCACTGGCCTTTCACGTAAAAACAGCTTTACAGCCTGAACTTTATCGCACTTTTCTCACCGTGGAGAACACAGACGCTCACTGCAGCCACTGATTGTTGGATTCTTAATCTGAAAAGACTTGAATTGAAAGATTTAGTAGGGATTTGTTTGGTGTTTGCAGCATTCCAGACAGTATTTCAAAGGAGCTAGTTTCAGCATTTTAATGAGCATGAACTTAATTAGCAGGTTCTGGTGGGAACGCTTCTCGAGCTCTCATCAAAAAAGATTGCAGCTATGCAAGATAAGCTCAAAGCACACGCTGGCTGTGCAGCAGCAGCATTGTTTTACATAAACAACACAGTGCTCATGTGCCAAATATCTGTTTAAAAGTTGGTGTTCATTTCATATTAACTGTTCATGCATAGCAGCTATCTGTTTATGAACTATCTTTACCCTCTAACTCTGACATTTTATGATGCTTACTTTCAGTTTGAACTCTAATCCGAGTAAACATTTGAAGACAGGCTGCCTCCCCTCCCCTCCCTGTCTATTACTCTGCTCACCCTCCTCTCTCATTTATGGCACAGTGGCGGCCTGAGAGGCTGAATCTGTGGGAAAATAAAGCCTATTTAATATGTGTGTGTGGTGAGGCTAACGCAAACATCAGGCTCCTCATCCTGCCCCCAGATAAGAGTTACGGAAATGGTTTTGATTAAATAATCAGCCAAGGAGCAGATGGGACTAGACTATCATTGGTAGTCAGGGCAGCCGAGGCTTATCCTTGTCAAGGAAACACGATTGGTAATTAGATGGCTGGAAATTGTCGCCTACAAATGAAGGACACAGATACCAATGTCTCCGACGTCACAGACGCACGCGCTCATGGAAAATTACCCACGCTTTAATCTGAAGCTTTGTGCTCAAGCGTATTCTGAGTTATACCAGGGTATTATGTCGGCGTTTTAATTAGGCAGGGCTAATTACCAGGCCTTAGTTAGTCAGAGAGAGTTGTGCTTTAGGGCCATTGTCTGATGTATAAGATGTTTCATCTCCTTGAAAAGCATAGTGGAAATTGTATATGAGTTGAGGATGTTTTTGCAACACTTCCTCTAACACCTCTGAAAAAAACTCACTGCTAAACAAAACATCCTGGACTATAATCTATGGGAAACAAGACGCCATTTTGTAAAAACTGTTCATATCTTTATTCTTTTGAAAATGTCTGACACGTTCGCGGCCAGGTTCAGGTCAGGAGCGATAACATCTGAGGCTCTTTAACACAAGCAGAGTGTCACCGTGTGTCTTAACCACTTCAACATGCGCACCTATTTAAAGCCCTCCAACAAAGGCAGTCCGAGGTCAGAGGGACACATATGTGAGTGTGATATCTCCTACACAAGTGTAAAATGACATTCTTTTCCGGTATCTCTGAATGTTTTTCTGCGAGGAGATTCAGGGAAGGCTCCTAATGATGGAGTAATTTCGTCGGGGACTTTGCAGCAAATACAGTTTTAGTGGAAGATTTGTGGGTGGAGGGTGTTAAGTATAGATGACTGCTTTTTAAGTGCTGTTTGAAGTGTGGAAAAAATCTGAAAATGAAAATGTCTGACTTGAGCGTGTGCCTGTGCCTGTCTGCTGTGTTGTCTGCTTGCCTGTGTGCAGACTCAAGTGTGCGCTGGCGTCAGTGTGCGCACACATTTTTGCATGAGTCAATATGAGTTTATGTTCATGTCTGTGTATACAGCGAAGTCTGTTTTTTTACTTGACGAGGAAGTAACAAGCACATTGTGCCCCGTGAGCTCGGTGCACACCTCCCACACGCCTTCAGGCTCCAGAGGCCCTTTTCAGTGTTTGGTCTGGGGCGGATCCCTGGCTGATTTACTTCCTGCCAGGGACCACAGCAGAGCGCGGAGGACAGCGTCTGCGGGGTTCGCCGGAAGGTGGAAAGAAGGCAAGGATAAACTGAGATTTCTGTTTCATTTACAAGACCTAACAACCATTAATTCTACATTTCATTGCCTCTGCAAAAACAGAAGCCGTCTGTCTTAGTGGTCCTCGCAGCTTACAGTAGACTGATGGGACAAAGCTTGACCTGTGTTTTAGATGATAAATCAGAATTACACTGTTGGCCACAAGTGATCAGACCTCGAGAACCTCCGGCCTCGCTTGTTATATAATTTAAAAATAGGGTGTAGAGCAGCGATAACCCATTATTTTTCTGCAGAGCTGAGAATAATCTGCTGGCTCCGGGATAATTACAGCCCTTTTTTAAACTTGACTTTGAATGTTCTTTCCACTCAGAGCTAAATTTACAAAGCAGCGAAGGTGGCTCCAGTGGAACCTCTGTTTTGTCTCGTACTACAGTAAAATCAGCAACTTTCCACCATTTTTCAACTATTTTCAGCAAGTGGAGAGAGCAGAGGTTGGCATCATGTTCTTTGTCATCAAAACTTGTCTCTTTTGTATGAAAGCATCTGCATTTGTTTCTGTTTCCTCTCTCATTTATTTCTCTTTTGTACATTTGCACCTGAACCTTTAAACGTCTTAAATTCTTATAATTTATTCAGATTTTCTTTAATTCACCACCTTCCCACATGTTGTATATTATGTCCTGAAACAGCAAAGGAACATTACACATCGTTATGCTAAGTAATAGTACCAGGTACCAGGAGTAAACACTTTGTCCAGACTTCATTGTTCGTCAGTCACAGCCATGGGTTAGCATGTCTTTGCATTAAAGGAACAAATGATGTTGTTGTGGAGACGACAGCTTAGTTTTCAGCCTGTTTCAGCCTCCTTATAGTCCTCGTACAATTACGGTTGAGTTTAGGACACGACTCAACTCTGCTTGTCCACCCACGTTCGCCCCCCCACCCCCACCCCCCGGGGCGCCGCATTTTGCCCCAAACGTATGCATCTACACAGCCCACCTGCTTGAAGGGGGATGGAAAATGGGAGCTGGACCTCATCTGCATTCTCCCGCTCGTTAAAGAAGCTTGTGAGAGCAGTGATCCAGAGCCTTTCTGTCGTGAGGAATTAATGTGGCTGCTGCCCAGCACCAGATCAGGTAGTCTGGCTGACTTCATCAGGGGCCCTAAATCCATGTGTGAATGGAACAAAAGGCGCTCTGACAAAGCACATACTCTGCCCTGAATGACTCAGTCCATGTCATCAGGCTCTGCCACATGCACACATTCATACACACTCTAACACACACACACACACAAATGGGAAAACAGGGCTTGTTCAGCTCACTGACTCTAGCTCATCTGTGGACTGCATCCTTCATTACACATGTGTTTTTCTGCACTTTGAGTGTACCTAGAGAGCAATGCTTTCTTAACCCTGCGGCTATTGATTTATACCTGAGTGCCCCCTTTGATGGCAAGCCTGCAGATCTCCTCGGTGGACCAACATCTGAAATCTTTATTAGTAGAGCCGGGGGTTTTGGGTCCCACTGCGTGCCATGTTTCTAATATCCCCCCAGAGTGAGGCTGAACCAGGAAGTCAGGGGAAAAGCAAACTCCCCCAGCAATCAGTTGTTACTTAAGATTAATAGATCGCTACATTAAGTGAAGCCCTAACCCTCTCCCCTGACGTCTTGAACACCGGAAACCTGGGATACTCATCGGCCAAATGCCAGATACTCCACTGTTTTGGATGTTTGAAACACAATACGGGCATTACATTGCGGGAAGCTTGTAATGTCTCTCTGAACGAGACCCTTCAGGATTCAGCAACGCGGCCGAAACAGAGAGTGAAAATGTAGGCAAAAGATAACTGATGTTCTGCACGCTCAGTATCAGTTATGAGGCCGGAAACAAGGCATATTAGGAGCCTGTTTCCATCTGTGTCAGTCAATCCTGCAGAGCTCCAGTGGTGCAGCCTGTGAGCAGAGTTGGCTCTGAACCAGCGGCTGGACCAGCGTGACGTTCCCCGTCGCACCACAGCTGTCGTTTTCACAGCTTCTCCCCCAAACATCAGACACAAGCGAGTGTTTGTGTGGGTGTCTGTGTCACTGTGAATGTAATCTACAGTACGTTCCCATTCTTTTTTACTACTTCCCAACATGACAGTATGTTTGCCGCACTAATAATTACTAACATGACTTTGATTCAGTCTCAGTCATAGGGATTAGCTCGCCAATAACTCCCCCGGTCTATGTCTAAAGTGATCTTCGGGTACTGGAGACTAAACACACCCTGTCATCATCAAGGAGGCGGACTGGCTCGCTCCACCCATTACTAACAGCAGGCTGTGGCTGCACTTGAACCACTCAACATAACAATGTTGAGGAGTGATGCAATGATGACTCGTTATTGCTGCTTTTGATTATATTGCGCTCCAGAATAGAAAGTACCTGTATGTGTGTGTGAGGCAATTTACCCTAAGAACCCTCCGTTTCCCAGAAGTCTTTGAACTAGCACAGGATGTGATTAATATCTGAAGAAGCTGGGGGACTCTCAGGACTTTGGTATGGCTAACGAGTCGAAGTGCCATAATATGGTTGTATTTACATTGTAGTGAGAGATGACAGCCCCCGTTGCCTGGGGATTTGTGTTTTGTTTCCACGGCAGTAGCCAAGTGTGTGTGGGTCTGCCAGACAAAACCACGATCCAGCAGTAATATGCTGCGATGTGTCAGCCCGAGCTTTGGCTGCGGTCCTCACAGCTGCAGCGGCTGGACGCTCATCCACAGTGTGGACTCTGAGGGCAGGACACAGTCATGTTGAAATGAAAAGTGTGATCTTTCTGTGGGCTACCGTTGATTCTCCCTGAGGACAGTTGGGCAATGATTCACATTCTTCACTCTCAGTTATTTCTTCAGCACAAAGTTCTGTATTTTCTCACTTTCTTGAGGTTTCTAAAGTTTTTTTTAAAGGTACAGTTTGACATTTTTCTTGCTGAGAGTTGGATAAGAGGCTCAGTACCACTCTCACATCTGCACCTCTAAAGCTCACTCTTTGACACGTGTTTGAACCAGTGAGAGGCTCCAAAAAATCCCTGCACCCAGCCATAAAATCATCCAACTCATATAACACTGGAACGTTTTCCTGGTTCGGTTTTTCTGGAACTTTCGGCCACATCTCATGACCAATTTCAGCAGATGGAGTCTGATGCAGGACGACAGAGGCTACAGAGGAGAGAGGGGTTATGATCTCAGCGCCATGTCCAACCACCTGTTATGATCAACTAAATCTGCTCCATGACTCCTGAACAAACTCCATCTGCTGATGAAGGCCAGAGAATATGGCTAAAAGCTCTGGGAAAACTAAGAAAGTTTAATTTATGATGAGATGATCATATATTGAAATATTCTTGCTACTCTGGATAACCTCACCGTGACCAGTTTTCCTTGGCAGTAATACTCACAGCAAGGTCTGTGGGTTATCTACAGTAACAGGGACAGTATTTCCAGGAAGACTCAATGCTTTTAGCTCCAAAATTAAGATTACATTCACTTCTGTTGTACTAAAGCGTCAAAAATCTCAACATCTGCAGCTGGGTGCTTCATTTTTTAATGTGGGTAAACTGAGCCTTTCACAGTGGCTGTAGATCTTATATCCAAAAGGATGAAGGTTCTGAATTTGCTGGGCACAAAATGCCTGATCGGCTTTTTTTTCTTTTCTTTTTCTTAAACTGATAAAACCTTGGATTAAACCAGTCCTTTGTTGAAGTGGGAAAATGTAAACAGAGCAAATACAAACACAAATGCAAGACTTATTAACTGGAATTTTTCTACAGGCTAACAGGCTTGACGTCACCTTACTACAACACTCTGCTGCTGTGTTTATATCAGTGTGAACTTTGGACGCAGACTGAATGTAATTTAATGACCTCAGCAGGCAGGCAGGGGCAATCAATACTGTGACCTCCATAGTGAATAAATCATTTACACTGATAATACAGTATAATACCTAATACCATACCATAATACCTAATTTCTAGCTAAACTCCACCCTTCCTGTCTGTGAGGGATTCATAGTAATCAGCTGAGAGACCATAGCGTCACTTCATAACTATACTACTGAGCTGTGAGTGTGAGCCACAAAGGGAAATTCCTCTCCACTCCAAGCCCAGCGGAGAGGAAACCAGCCAAAGGTGTTACTTTTTGGGGGGGAGAGAGCTGGAAGTGGTGGACAAAATCTCAATGAGTCACGAAGCAAAGAAAAAGACAAAGTGATGTTTCCTGAGAAGGATATCATCTGTGACACACACACGTTCTTTCATCTGCCATCTCAAACTCTCATCAGAGCTGCCTCTGGCTGTGGGCGCTTATCTCCCTCCCTGACTTCGCTTTTCTTTTCTCTTTTTTTTTTTCCTCCTCTGTCCTGACGAACTTTATAAGGAGCTTCCTGTTGGTGGTGACATCACAATGCAGCTCAGAGGAGGGAGGGGGGAGGTGGAGGAGGAGGGGGCTGAAGTGGGAGGAGAGACGGTTTGGACATGAAGTCTATTTATCCTACTGAATGTGTCTGTTTGCTGGAACATGGAAAGTTTTTACATGGTGGATCCACTGCAGTAAATCACATGCAAACACATTTTATTAAACTGGAGATGTTTGCATTAAAAAAAAAATCACTTTTAAAATTTTACCTGTATTGTTACAGGTATTTCCTGCGCCGTGCGTCACATGAATCCAGAGTTTGTCACATTTTTATTACTATAATTGTAAATCTCACTGAGGGGAAAAAAAAAAGCTCCCCCGTCCCTCTGCTGGTTACAAATGGCCAGAAGGAATCCCAAAAATGTGCCTGAAATTATAAAGGGGGATTAGCGAGAGCCTGGTCCGTGCAGGGGCCAAATATGTAATGATAAGCCTTTTGGGTTTGGGGGGCCCCTCGTGCCCAAGCTGCAAGGGATTTACAGACTCAGGCACAAGAACAGTCTGTTCTCTCTCTCTCTCTCTACACACACACACACACACACACACACCTCTGCTTTCTGCCACAATTCAGAGTCAACACACGAGTTGTTTGTAGCTATTGTATCGTGCTGTTTGGTTAGTGTGCATGTCAGTGTTGGGTTTGTTTAGCCCGGTTAGGTTTGGTGACATAGTTAATGCAACACCACTTAAGTAGGCTAAGTGGCTGGAAACGGAGGGCGTGAGGGATTGCACGTCTCAGATTATTCTTATATTGCCCAAAAGAAACAAACATCTACGCGCATTACACCTGTAGCCTTTAACGACTGACTGTGTTTAAGTGCACCTTGTGACAGGTAAACAGAGATCAGGTCCAGCCAAAAGAAAATGCCTGGGGTGATCTGATAAGTGAGAGGCTAAACAATCTGAGCTCCTTTCTTTTGGCAGCAGAGCACTGAGCAGATAAAGAGCGTCTCTGGCTGTGAATCTCTGCCTGCTGTCTGTGTTATCTGCTCTGGAGCCATCCCCATTACTGCCTCTGTCTCCCCTGCAGATCTCTGCAGGTTTCTTTTGACTGCAGTGTGTGCTTTTAGTTTAAGAGACCACACATTTTAAATATAAAATAGGTCATAAAGTGGACACATTTAAAAGGATGATGGGTGGTGTTTGTCTGCAAAGAGCTGCTGCAGACACCACTTTTCTTTCTGAGATTACCTGAGACAGCCTCTTTGTGCTGTAAAACCCACAGAGCTGCTGCATGTTTAACTGTTAAGGTGTTTAATGTATAGCTGACTGAGTGCTTCCCATCCCACCGGGACAGTCTGTCAGTCAGCTGACTGCACAGTGAGGTTACTGTCCTCTGTCCTCTGAGGTTAAAGGTAGCGATAAACGACGCGCTGCAGACTTTGATCACATCAAAGTTGACTTAAGCTTAAATTAGCCCTGTGTAGACTGTATGTTCAGGGGTGATTCTGCAGGACATATGCACTCAGTCTGTCCTGCTGCACGTACACTGCACACACACTAAAAAAAAAAAGGACGACTGCGCCTTTAAGAGCAAGTGCGCGGGGCGGAGCCACAGCGCGTCTCTAGTGTGGCGAAGCTTATAAGACATAGCTCACTACAATACTAGACTTATCTCAAAGTGTCACATTAAACCCGGAGCGTCACCGATTCGCTGGCGTCCTGTTCCTGATGCAATAGGAAATCTAGAAGATTACAGACTCTAATCAGACCTCACGAAGAGAAACCGAGGAGCTGTACTTTTATTTTTTTGTTAAACCCAAAGAGGAGTGTAGGGGTCAGTCAGCGGAGGAGAGCTGCGGAGTTATTTAGGTGAGTTCAGAAAGTATTTAGAAATGTGTGGTGTATAGGCTGCTGTATGAACCCACGTCTCGTCTGTCTGTTGTTTGTATGTTGGTGCCAGCACGACAGACGCTGATTGATGCAACTTCAGGTCCCACTGAGTTTATTTGACTGTTGTGAATGTCGTTTTATTTTCTGACACAGAGATGGTGGATCTGTGATGAAGCTGAGATTTAAAAAGATCTTACAAAATTAACAAGAAACTGGGAGCAAATTTCTCAAAATGAACTGAGGCTGTGTCAGTGTTTCGTGATAAATATAAAATAGGAAGATGATTTTATCTCTTAGACTTGGCTTCATGACTTTCTGATGATTGCAAACCAATAACCTGGTTTGATTCTTTTATTTCGTCAACAATATCTAATTGTGTATTTTCCGCTTAAACAAAAGAGAAATAATAATTCACTGTGTATCATCATTGGCTGGCTTTGCCAGATAGCTGACTTATGTGTTGTGGTGTGAGTCACCTGCCTGCTACAGGGCTTTTAACCATTATTATCTCAATCCGGTAAAGTGAGGGGGTGTGCGCGCTGTTTGCTTGCCGCACAGGTAGAGCGGGTATGGTTGCTCGGAAACCGCTGCAGGGGTGTCATGAGCGGGGTGTGAACTCCTTCTTTCAAGGTCTGTGTGTGACTACTACAATCCTGTATCAAAAGGCAAAGCTGTCTGCTGATGTTTTACCTCACTGCTGCTAACCCCAGCACGCCGCCTCCTCCTCCTCCTCCTCCTCTTGCTTTTCCAGCACCCACGGGCCCTGTGTTATCTTCACACACACACTGAGCCTGTCCACATACTGTATCAACACAGAGGTCAGACATGAGAAGAGCCACATTACTCTGGTCAAATGATCAGATCTAGTGACTTAAAGAATTCCTCCTTTCAGGGGGTCACGCTCTGCATGGCTTCACATCATTTGTTTAATCCTGTTGCCTGTAAATGCTCCTATGGTGAACTGCCAGGATGAACTGTCTGTGCACCTGTTGCAAGAGGAAGCACAAGCCTCTGGGGGTTCATTATCGGGGATCATGTTGCTTCCCGTCCTCGCCGAACCGAATCGACGGCCCTGGGCAGGGGGATGGCATGCCTTGTTGGGCAGTTTGGCTCAGGCCGATGCCCCGTGGCTTCCTGTTGTTTTAGAGCTTTGTTTCTCCCCAGCTGTCAGGGCAGCACATAAATATGGCTCATACGAGACCGGGAACGAGGGGTGGGGTGAGGGGTGTTCTCCTCAGTCATCACTCCCACATTATAAGGAGGACAGCGAGTCTCCGGGTGTGCACGCACCTCATTTGTGGTCTCCAGCAGAGACAACCACCAGGGTTATGGATGCACCTGTTTTCCTGCATTCTGAAAAATGGGATTAATGGCGTGAAGGCCGCTGCTGAAGTCATGAGAAGATTTGTTTCAACAATGCACGGCTGGTGTCACAGTGAACTCAGACACCTATAGCTACATCTGATATTCAAACCCTGCGCACTTACACATTACATTGTCTGACTCTCTAAACTAATTTTCTCCAGAAGCTTTGACATACTGAACAGGTTAATCCAGTGTCAGACAAAAAACAAAAAAAAAAAAAACAGATCAGTTTGCTTCCAGTGTATCACTGACCCCATGAATATCAGTACGCTGCAGAGTTTCCTTCCCTCTGAATATTGTATAGATTGTTTACTCTGCATTGACACATACTTGACATGACACAAACATTCAGGTCATTTAACATGAGCTGTTCTTGCACCATCAGGTATATCTGTGGTAACAGGAGGAGCCCCTTGCTCTGCTGTTCAGGACAAGCGAGATTGCAGCAGCGGAGCACGGCACAGTCGAGTTTTAAAATAAACTGTAAACCTGTCGGGAGCACAGGCACAGTCTGCGGAAACTGAAATTTGAAAGTTGGCAAATGAGTTCACACTGAGGAGATGAGTGTAGAAAAGCCTCAGTTTGTAAAAATAAGAGTTTTTTTCTCACTGTGGCACATCTACACCTTTTAGATGTAATATCACAGTCAAAATTGAAGCAGCCTTTGGTTTCACTGTTTCTACTTTAATGAAACTTATTGTTCTAAACAGGTAAATCCTCTTATATGACAGTGTCTGCGTTTAGATTTTACTTCAGATCAGTTGCTGTTACTTTTTATACTTGGTTTGTAAAATACTGTGACCGCGTCCTGTCAAGCTGAGCTCCTGTCATTCCTCTGTTACAGAAGACTGTTGTCTCGTCTTCTCAGAGGAAAACAGACAAAACCATGACTAAATATTAAGACTGGTGGGCAGCAGAGAGGGAGAGATTTCTATGACTTCCTTAATATTCTAATATCAGTATTCTCTTTCTTCTTGGCTTCACAGAGTATTTTTCAGTGTGCTACCACATGTTCTGTTTTCTCTTCATCTGCTTTTGCTCTCAGCCTCCTTCCACCGTCACTCACGGCTGTGCCTTGGCTGTGTTACAGGTACACCAGAAGCAGGGGCAGCCAGCCGGGCGATCTGAGTGTTTCCTGGCTTTGATGCGACCCGAGTGTACCTGGAGCATGTCCACAGTGGGCCTGACTGCCCAGGAGATCTCTTTTCCCATAGAAAACCCCTTCCTGCGGGGCAGCTACTGTCACAGCATGGCTGTATCCAAACCGTCCTGGAGCCATCGCCATGACGAGCTTGACAAGTGAGTGTTGAGGTGCCAGGAGTAGCAGTGCATGAGGGGGGAGGTTGCTATGAAGAAATGATGTTTCAAATCTAAATGACCTGCTGAAGTTTAATGTTTCAGGTCAGTCTGGGAGTTTTTGTATCTTACAATGAAATATTAATTGGTTCATTTAAAGCTCTTATAATCTAATACTGAAATCTTCTTTAACAGCATCTACTTCAGTATGGACACTGCACACACAGATCGCAGCTCTCGAGCCCAACAAAAGGGGCCACCTCCACCATCCCTAAGTTATGAGAGTAAGTTCCTGGTCCTCACATTACAGCTCCTCTGGAATAAATACAAATACCAGTTAATCATCTCCTCCATAACAGATACTGTGATTATAGAGTGATCGATACAGATCTGTAGATTTAAAGTGATGCTCATTTTTTCTTTTTCCTCTCTGACAGGACATAAACACAGTCCCAGCACACAGAAATTACCTCCAAAGAAATCCCGGCCCTCCCACCTCTCCCTGTCCTGCAGCGCTGAACCCTCCACCCCGAGTCCTGCTGATGACGACCAGGTGGTCCCCTTCTTCACGAGGCTCTCTGTGTACGAGTGCAGCAGCCCACCACAGACACCAGGCAGATGCTCCAAGCCCCTGCCCCCCATCCCCCCACAAACAGACATCTCCCCCGAGCAGGCTATGGACAACGAGGTAGAATTTTTCACGAGTTCGGACGACAATTGCTGCCTGGTGTCCGATCACTGTCCCAGATCCTCTCAGTTTCGATATGGAGTCCTCAGCCGGAGGAGCTTCAGGGACTGCGGGCAGATTAACTATGCCTACTATGATGGTCCGTTGGGACCACAAAGCCAGAGGCAGCCCCAGCAGCACCACCAGACAAATCCTCCACAGGAAGTGCGGGAACAGTACGAGCAGCAGCAGCAGCAGCAGCGACACGAGCCGCCGCCTGGGCCGGTGGTCTGTCAGAGACAGCAGGACAAGGGTCAGAGGAGGCTACGACGCTCCCACTCCGGCCCCGCCGGATCCTTTAACAAGCCGTCGCTGCTTCGCCTCACGTGCCACAAACGCCACACCCACAGTATGGATAAGCCAGAGGTGCCGCCCCCTGTCCCTCCCCGGACAATCAAGACAGGAGACTACCGCCGCTGGTCAGCAGAGGTCTCGTCTGGGGCTTACAGTGACGAGGACAAACCACCCAAGGTGCCCCCAAGGGAACCTTTGTCCAGAGGCAGCTCTCGCACCCCCAGCCCCAAGAGCCTCCCGACATACATTAACGGGGTGATGCCCCCCACCCAAAGCTTTGCACCAGATCCCAAATACGTAAGCGGTCCAAGGTTACGGAGACAGAACAGCGAGGGCTCCCCCTGCATCCTCCCTGTTATCGAGAACGGCAAGAAGGCCAGCACCACACATTACTATCTCCTGCCTCAGCGGCCCGCTTTCGTAGACTCACCCTACGTAGCGGCTCGCAGTACAGATGTATCAGACTCAGACTGGGACTGCCACACCAGGCGGAAAGCACATGTGCATTTAGTTTGAAAAGTTATAGTGGAAGTAGCAGAAGACTCTACTGTACATGAGCAAAAACCACTTGACAAAACGGTGACAGAGGACGATAACAACCCTCAAACTGCTGCTTTGACAGTTTTTTTTCTTTTCTTTTCTTTTTTTTTTTAAACCCCTCATGTATTCTGATCACACAGGGTATGTGCGCACTGTATTCAGTTACTGGTAATGTTGGAATAGCTATCACAGCCGAGATACTTTACACAAAACCTGTATCTCTGACTAAAGACCGTGGGCAAAATTCAACATTGTAGAGCTTATTTTTGATATGATTTTTATTTCATGACATTCAATATCATGCTGTTTTTGCTGATGATGTGGTACAGTCAGAAGGTACAAGCGGGGCTTGAACCTCGTGTGCTCAGTATTTTGTGTCTGTAAGGTTGAGGCTGTTTTTGTGAGATGCACCGGGGCTTTTTGACGCTGCTTTTGTGTCTCACAGGGGACAGAAGGTCAGTAATGTAACCATGTAATGCTCAGTATATGAAGTCTAAACACAAGGCCAATTAATTTTTAACAAAATGAAGGATGCTAGCACACACACACCTCCAGTCTGTTTGCTATTATATATCAACACTGATATGGTTTCCCTGCCCTGATGAAGTGTCAGTCTTACTCAGGCCTGTATCTGTGTAAAGTTGTGTTTTTCCCACATGGCACGTTGTCATGGTACATTTTGTACTAAGAGGTGGCTACATTACTGGTAGCTATGCATGTTTCCATTGGAATGTCTAGTGCAGCTTATATGGTGTAGTTGTCCGTTGATGAGTGTGTTTGTGTGTATGTATGTGCGTGACCGGCGGTTGGAGCAGTGTTCTGGTGATACTTTTGTAGGACGACTTTCTACGGTTGCATGGAAAACCGTCAACCATACTTGTTACTGTGCTCTGCTTGTTCTCAGTGCCTGCTTCTGAGCTCAGCCCTCTAAAAAGTGCACATCGCTTTCTTTCAGTGTCCAGGTCTGTTTTCTTGGCCTGTTGAACATGTAGTGAATGTATGCTATTCTTACTGGTATTCCATCAAACAGTTGGAGGAGCTTATTTTTGGTCAAGCTGTGAGTCATTTGCTTGGAACGAATTCGCCTCAAGTAGGCTACTACCTCCCTTTGATATTCATCCTATATTTCATATATCCCCCATTTTAAATTGTGTCCAAAGGCAAAATCTGCAATTCCTAATTCTGTTCTACAAAACATGAGCTAACCAGCTCTATGTTTGACCTGAGACAAAGCTTTAACTCACTTCAGTTAAGAGTGACACAGTCAATTCTGACCGGATATCCTTAAATAGACATTTTAGATCAGGCAGATCTTAGATCACAGAGATGTTGGGCTAACCTGTTAATACAGACGCATTACAAAGACAGTGCAGGGTTTACCTGCCTGACACAGACTTTCCTGTTCTGCTCATGCATTCCTGCCTTACATGATTGCAGTGGGTGTGGTCTGAGAGACTTTGGCTGCTGGCAGCCTTGGAAAATATATGAATTTTATTGTTGTAGATTGTATTCAAGAAGCGTCAGGATGATATAGTAAATGTAGCACATGTATTGAAGTAACCCTTGGTATCGAACACGGTGTTCAGTTTGGGAAACATAACTGCTAAGGTCAAACGGTCATTGAAGTATACTTTCTCTCTCCCTCCTGCTCACAGAACCTTGCCAACACAATGTTGCTTTTGACTTAAATGTTTGAAAAATGTTTACATCCTACACTGATACTATTTAATCTTAAGGTATTCATATGTCTTATTAGAAATAATAAAACTAAATGAAGACTAGTTTATCGAAACATAACTTCTCTGCTGTGGTGAAGACATGCACTGGGAGAGTACAGTATGCTGTGTACAGTATTTAACAATTCCATTTGTTGTTATGAATAGTTGATAAGTATATAGTCTTGAAAAAAAGAAAGCAAAAATAAAAATGACTTATTTATGAGCCTGCTTCATTCTGTTTCTTAAATCTGTCAAAGAGTGAACTCTCAACTCAGCTGTCTGGCCTGTTTTATCACCCACACACCCTCATGCTGTGCCTTATTGTGACTGGCCTCTATCCAGAGAAAGAAGAGTGACTTACAATGGTCGACTGACAGGTGAACAGTGTATTGCCTTCCTCTTCCTGGTTTAACACAGTCTCCTCCTGCCTGACTGCTCAGATGCTCGGTGGCAGCCAGCCCTGCACCCACAGGTTTTTAAGCACTAAACAATGTTGCAAGTGTTTTACTCTTGACATGAGTCCATGTGGTTAGGCACGGAGCCGAAACCACAGCGAACCACGCAGAGCATCAGAGGTCAAATAATTACTAAATAAACTGCAGTTGAGCTGCAGTCACAGTATCCAACCATAACCTCTCTCCAGTGACCTTTTGTGTAGGTCTGCTGTGCCTATAGCAATTGATTTTGCATTATTCTCTCAAAGGAACAAAAGGCGGCAGTTTGAACTATGTAGGCCACCTGCAAACCCTTTCACCTGTTTCACTCTGTAGTGAGCTGCTAGGCGACAGCATGGGTGGTGACTATGGCAACTAAAGAAAGACAGGTTGCTCATTTTAAATATAGTCTGCTGGAGGCAAGAAAGATCAGGTGCCAGATGAATTAACAAGGCGTGTGGTTTGAAATTAATTTTTGAATAAATAAAAAGTAACACAGTATTCCACTGATGTGGCACTAAAAGGCAGCATAGTGCTCTAGGCCATTTTCATGACTGGCCAGACTCCCGACTGAGCTTTCATGTATCTATTTATTTATTTGTCAATACAATTCAAATCTTAACATTACCACTAGGTTTTGGCCCTAACTCGTGTTTAGTTCAGGCAGCAAAGACATGAGATTTAACTTCCAGCATTCATGGCTCAGCCACATCAAATATATCTCTGGCTTCATTTAATTAGATAGAGGTCCTTGGCTA
Source organism: Lates calcarifer (assembly GCF_001640805.2). Taxonomy (NCBI): domain Eukaryota; kingdom Metazoa; phylum Chordata; class Actinopteri; family Centropomidae; genus Lates; species Lates calcarifer. The sequence goes on from NC_066852.1 coordinate 2,227,096, forward strand.
GCACTCTGATGGATTAACAAGTGGAACAAACTCATTTCAATGATAAGAATTATTACAGTAATTATGATTACTGCCTCATTAATTGCTATACAGTCTGCAGTTGTCTGAGAGGGAGAGAGCACGTCTGTTTTCTGTGTCTGGCTCTCAACACCAGTCTGCAGCGCTGCATAGATCTGCAGTGCATACAGATTTGGTGATAGGGAATAATGTTTAAGAAATAATAACCCCTTATGCTGCAGTAAATATGATTAAACAACTGATTAAACTGATTGACATTTAATTATGCAACAAAGAGGAACAAACAGGTACGCTGAGTAATAATACATCTTTTATAGTTTATGCAGATTTTATTGTAACATTGAAGTATCTCACTCTGAGGTCTAGAAATTGTGCAGGAATATCAAGCTGCTACTGTTAATAAACACAACAAAAAAAGTAAAATATTATTTAGTTAAATGTAACTTCTGTCCTCAGTGGTAAATACATCTGTAGCTGTTAAAAGAGCTCCCTCTGCAGACTCGAGGCTACATTTCTGTAAACTGTGATTCTAAAATACTCAAAAACACAAGCTTACAGGTTTACTGCACATCCACAGCATCTCTAATAAATCAATGAAACATCTGCAGTTTTAATCTATAAACCATGTTTAAAAACTCTTTTGGCATTAAACTGTGACCATTTTAGTTCATGCACTGTGCTTCATACACAGATTATGTGTTTGTGAGCAACTTGAAAATAAGTTAATTAATATTAAGAAAAGGGTAATTGACAGCAAATTTATATCAGATTGTTTTTGCTGTGTTAATATAAAATTGATATTTCCCAACAAAAAATGAACTGGGTAAAACTTTTGAGCACTTGAAATATGAAATGTGGGGAATTCTCAACAAATTACTTCATGCACTTTCTGTTTCTCCCCCAGAATGATGGACTTTATTCATCTGCTTGCAGGCTTGTATCTGTTGATTACAAATACACTTATTACAAGAAAATGCATAATTGCAACCTGTTATATTTCCAAGAGGCAGGAGAGGTGGAGTGTAATTTCTGCAGCATTTGCATGTTTTTTTTTTCTCACTCTCTGAAAAACATGCAGCGATGTTGTAAAATCTGCTGATTAATTCCACTGTTTGCATCAACTTTTATTGTGTAACTTGTCTTATCATTTGCTGCGAGGGGTTGACTCAGTTGTGAATAATTAGCTCAGGCTGAAGTTCTGCTGGTTAAATTTTACACAGGTCAGAGCTGTTGAAGAAAGTCAAGCGAGGGTAAAGAAATCGGTCATGAGTGTGTCCTCTGTCTTCAGCCACTAGTTGGAGACAAACAGCTATCCACTGGTTTAGAAAAGACATCCAGTTACAGCTTTATGTGTGGATCAGCAGCAGAGTTGCACACGAGTTTTGAGGAGCTGTGGCACAGCTTTAAAACAGATCTCACCAAGACCAGTAATACTGAACTGTTACTGATGAAGCTGCTGTTTCCTGTTGCTGAGAGCACAGGTCCAGTTCTGCAACAGAGTGTCACTGCTGAGGTCGATTAAACCATGAAGTGTTTTCAAATCACCTTTATTCCCTTTATACATCAGAAAGACTGTACCAAAGTCACCCAGTCCCTCTGCTGTTCACTGCCGCTTCCTCTTCACGTTACAAAGAGAAAACATCATTATAATGAGTGCGCTTATGCCATCTAGCGACAAGATGTTGTAATGACTCCACAAGCCACCACGAGGGGAGATAACCACCAGGTGATTTAAGGGGAGGGGTGTTAGCAAAATTTAAAAATAAAAGTATTAAAAAATAAATAAATACACCCCCCTAACCTCACGTGCACACAGTAATCGTGCAGTAACTACCTAAAATAACTTTACTTCGGCGCTGCAAAGATATTGTCCAAAACTAGTCACCGGGGTCACTGTGGGTGGGTGGAGTAAACTATCTCGTCGACACTATAATAAGATCTTGACTCAACATGGCGGCTTTTTTGACTGTGTCAATAAACCGGACAGGAAGCTGAACCCACTGAAGCGCAGGTAACTAGAGAAGTTTACAATGTCATTTATTCTCAGACTTCACCACACCAACAGCTCCTGACACGAAAAGAAACAAAGACAAGTGGCCGTCTCTCATAATGCCGGCTAGTTTAAATAGCTAACTAGTGTAACTAGCTAGCTAGTTAGTTTAGCTAGTTAGTTACACTAGCTAGCTTGCTAGCTGACATTAATTACATCCAATGTCAGACTGATCAACTTTGAACTTAAGTTGAAATGCTTTTCTTTCTTTCTCTCTTTTATTTTCTCAATTCATGTTGTGTAAATGGTTTAAATTCAGGTTAAAATGAGGTACTCCTGTTTATTTTTTTATTGTAATAATATGCTAGCTTGCACTTGCACATGCATCAGTTGACCCTGTGTTTACTTTCCTTGCTGACACAGATGAAAATGCAGAGACTGCATCAAGGATTCATTATGGGAAAGGAAGAGATGAGAAGACTGACAGAAAAAGAAAGGAAGAAGCTGATGGAGCTGAGAGAGGAAAAGCAGGTAATGTCCATTCTGTCCAGTAACATTTTTTTTCTGAATAATGTTTAATGCACTGAATTATCTTGTTCAAGTTAAGTAGTACCTGTGCTACTATTGCAGATGCACATTGCAGATATATGATACAGATACAATCTCAAAATCAACTTTATCTGAACCCAATCTCAGAATTGCTAAACAAAACACTTTAATGCATTTAAATCTCATTTTATTGTCATTGTAGTTTTATTCCTGGTTCAGATTGAATCTCTGAATTCATTTTTTAAATGATCTTGTGCACTCTTAGTGAATGCAGACGTACAAAGCTTGCAGCAAAAACCACCAGGTCAAAAATTTACTCAAAGAGGTAACAACGTGTTCCTGTATGATGCACACAACAGAGCTGAAAGAACTCCTGGGCAAGAGACAGAATTAAATATTTGTATAGTTTTTTTGACCTTGTGTTTCTCAGTACTGCAGGGCACTATTGTTTATTGACAACATTTGAAATGAAATAAAATGAAATGACACCTTAACGTAGAGAAAACTCTTAAACAAATAACTGCAAAAATAAACAGTTGTGTTAATTAACTAAAAATACTGAAGTCTGAATTTATACACTCAGTTTTATCTGTAGATGAGGAGGCGACAATGGATTACAATTATTATAAATAAATTCATAAATATTATAACAACAAATTACTAGTATATTATTTTATTTATAATACACAGTTGGTAGCTCCTACTGATCTGTAATTTTCTTAATTGCTGACATGGAAAACATTCTAATTAAAACAAAATTCTTCAAACTGTAGCCTTCATCTGGGGTTGTTGTTCAGAACCTCTGGACGTCTTGTTGTGGCCTGAATAAACACAAAAGGAATCATATATTAATGTCAAAATTTTAACTGTGATTTTACATTTATCTGTCCTTGTACTCCAGAATTTTCTGCGTATGGTAGTTACATAGACTTCATATATGTCATACCAGAATAGTAAACAAGAATACCTGCAATCGGGTGTCAACATTTTGTAAATGTGGCCTAAAACCCCCTGATGTGTAAGTGCCTGCCAATCCCAAGTTGTGATCCCCTGGGTAAAAGAATATGATCATGTAGAAACTGCAAATGTTAAAGAGTCCTTACTGAGAAATTGTTTGCTGAATACATCAGTGATTACTTAAAAAAAGGACACACCTGTATCAGAGAAATCAAAGAAATCTTCCTCGAAAGCAGACAGTCTTCTGTCATAGGAGTTGATCCTTTTCAGAAATAGAGAGAATTTGATTAGTTTCACATCACTTTTTGTAACTTTATCACAACATTTGTGACCAATTTGCATATATTGGGAGTTACATTTAAGGTATCATAACTCACCAAACTCCCTTATATTTCTTTATGACAATGACAGCAATGACAATGATAATCAAGATCAGGAGTGCTGCTGCCAATGAGCCAAATAGTGCTCCATAGAAACCTGGACCGCGACGGAAGAGGTCACACTGTGGACCATAAAACTGCTCCAGGCTAGACTCAAAGCAGCTGGTTTAAAGAGCCACAACAGTGAATTACATCGATTGAAAATGTAATATTACATGCAAAAATATTCAGTGTATTTCACCTTATTGCAATTAAAATAAAAGCATATGTTTTGTCTTACCTACAGGTAGGCCCTTTGTGAATGTCGTTATGACATATGCCATGTTGATGACAGTAATCAGGATTTGTTTTGCAAGGTCCAACACACTGCCATTGACCATTATCAATCTCAGCAGTGTAGTTAGCAAGCTGAGAGCAGTTAATAAATGGCTTCAGGTCTGTAATATCTGGTTGATTTAAATAAAAGTGTCATAATAGTACCATTGTAAACGCACACAAACACACAAAATTTGGATAAATGCTGAATGAAGAAATACTGACTGTACAAAGCAGCAATGCGTCAAAACTTACTGGTAATTGTAGGCTGGTGGAAGGAGATTCCATTTAACACTGCACCGCTGCTATTAAAGGCCTGAGAAATATTTTTGAGGTTATTTGTATCATTTAAGATATCAGTCAACACCCTATCAAGCTGAGTGTTGACAAACTGGATTTGAGTTTCGTTGTTGGGATAGCTGTACTCCGCCACACTCTTAGCAACAACGCTTCCTTCTCTACAGTGGGAAAATAGAAGAAAATTACCAAAAGAAATCAGCCTTTACTTGATGAAAAATTATCTTAAATCAGTAATGTTTAGTAAAAACCTACGTTAGCTTGATGACTTGTACTTTTTTGAAGGTTTGTGGATCTGCTTGTTTGCATAGGGCTTCAAGCTGGAACGCAGACCAAATGTTATTAAACCACAGATATGGCAATGAGTCCACATTTCTGGATATAAACATTGAAAACAGTGGGGAGCTAAACATACGTCATGCAACAATGAAAATAAATGTTGTACCTGTGGTACTAATGTGTTGATGAATTCTAATGATTGAGGTGAGCTTAAGTTGTTAAAAGCTGGCTGAAAAGATGTCTGGATTTCCAAAGTAATATTTGCATTTCGAGTTGGTACTGCTTCGTTATCTACAAAAAATATGACACTGTTATATTGACACTGAAATAAAATTATACAATGAATTAAAATTTTACAGTCAAAACTTGGGTAACAAAACTAACAAATATGAAAAGCAAACAAACATAAAATTAGCATATTACTGAAAGCCTATAACTAAGTTTTGCATTGAAATATTCTCAGTTAATGAATATGAAGAATTTCATTTGGGGGTGGAAATCTCACCAATATGAGCAGAGGTGTCATTTTGTCCAAAGGAGCAGATATCACCAAAGACAAAGTTTTGACAGTGACAATGACATTTTCCAAGTGTTGAGTTGAACTCGCAGGTACCCCCAACGCACCTTTTGTTGGGGGCACCACAATGCTCGTCGCTACACTGAGGAGTTGTAGATGGTGTTTCCGGAGTTGTTCTTGTACTTTCAGCGTTGTGGGTTGTTGAGGATTGTCTTATGGTTGTTGCTTCACTTGTGGGAAGAGTAGTGGACACGACTGACCCTGTAGTTTCAGTTGTTGTGGCAGACACTGGTGATGTTGAAGGAGTCGTTGCAACTTTGGTGGGAGTTGCACTTTCTGGAGTTAGTCTTGTACTTTCAGTATTGTGAGTGGTTGAAGATTGTCTTATGGTTGTTGCTTCACTTGTGGGAAGAGTAGTGGACACAACTAACACTGTAGTTTCAGTTGTTGATGTGGAAGACACTGGTGATGTTAAAGGAGTTGTTGCACTTTCTAGAGTTGTTCTTGTACTTTCATCGTTGTGAGTGGTTGAAGATTGTCTCATGGTTGTTGCTTCACTTGTGGGAAGAGTAGTGGACACGACTGACCCTGTAGTTTCAGTTGTGGCAGCCACTGGTGATGTTGAAGGAGTCGTTGCAACTTTGGTGGGAGTTGCACTTTCCATAGTTGTTCTTGTACTTTCAGTATTGTGAGTGGTTGAAGATTGTCTTATGGTTGTTGCTTCACTTGTGGGAAGAGTAGTAGACACAACTAACACTGTAGTTTCAGTTGTTGATGTGGAAGACACTGGTGATGTTGATGGAGTCGTTACACTTTCCAGAGTTGTTGTTGTACTTTCAGTATTGTGAGTGGTTGAAGATTGTCTCATGGTTGTTGCTTCACTTGTGGGAAGAGTAGTGGACACGACTGACCCTGTAGTTTCAGTTGTTGTTGTGGCAGACACTGGTGATGTTGAAGGAGTCGTTGCACTTTCCAGAGTTGTTGTTGTACTTTCAGTATTGTGGGTTGTTGAGGATTGTCTCATGGTTGTTGCTTCACTTGTGGGAAGAGTAGTGGACACGACTGACCCTGTAGTTTCAGTTGTTGTGGCAGCCACTGGTGATGTTGAAGGAGTCGTTGCAACTTTGGTGGGAGTTGCACTTTCCATAGTTGTTCTTGTACTTTCAGTATTGTGAGTGGTTGAAGATTGTCTTATGGTTGTTGCTTCACTTGTGGGAAGAGTAGTAGACACAACTAACACTGTAGTTTCAGTTGTTGATGTGGAAGACACTGGTGATGTTGATGGAGTTGTTGCACTTTCTAGAGTTGTTGCACTTTCTAGAGTTGTTGTACTTTCAGTATTGTGAGTGGTTGAAGATTGTCTCATGGTTGTTGCTTCACTTGTTCGAAGAGTAGTGGACACAACTAACACTGTAGTTTCAGTTGTTGATGTGGAAGACACTGGTGATGTTAATGGAGTTGTTGCACTTTCCAGAGTTGTTGTTGTACTTTCAGTATTGTGGGTTGTTGAGGATTGCCTCATGGTTGTTGCTTCACTTGTGGGAAGACTACTGGAGACGACTGACACTGTAGTTTCAGTTGTTAATGTGGATGACACTGGTGATGTTGAAGGAGTCGTTGCAATTTTGGTGGGAGTTGCACTTTCCTGAGTTGTTCTTGTACTTTCATCGTTGTGAGTGGTTGAAGATTGTCTCATGGTTGTTGCTTCACTTGTGGGAAGAGTAGTGGACACGACTGACCCTGTAGTTTCAGTTGTTGTTGTGGCAGCCACTGGTGATGTTGAAGGAGTCGTTGCAACTTTGGTGGGAGTCATACTTTCCAGAGTTGTTCTTGTACTTTCAGTATTGTGGGTTGTTGAGGATTGTCTTATGGTTGTTGCTTCACTTGTGGGAAGAGTAGTAGACACAACTAACACTGTAGTTTCAGTTGTTGATGTGGAAGACACTGGTGATGTTGATGGAGTTGTTGCACTTTCTAGAGTTGTTGTACTTTCAGTATTGTGAGTGGTTGAAGATTGTCTCATGGTTGTTGCTTCACTTGTGGGAAGAGTAGTGGACTCGACTGACCCTGTAGTTTCAGTTGTTGTTGTGGCAGCCACTGGTGATGTTGAAGGAGTCGTTGCAATTTTGGTGGGAGTTGCACTTTCCTGAGTTGTTCTTGTACTTTCATCGTTGTGAGTGGTTGAAGATTGTCTCATGGTTGTTGCTTCACTTGTGGGAAGAGTAGTGGACACGACTGACCCTGTAGTTTCAGTTGTTGTTGTGGCAGCCACTGGTGATGTTGAAGGAGTCGTTGCAACTTTGGTGGGAGTCATACTTTCCAGAGTTGTTCTTGTACTTTCAGTATTGTGGGTTGTTGAGGATTGTCTTATGGTTGTTGCTTCACTTGTGGGAAGAGTAGTAGACACAACTAACACTGTAGTTTCAGTTGTTGATGTGGAAGACACTGGTGATGTTGATGGAGTTGTTGCACTTTCTAGAGTTGTTGTACTTTCAGTATTGTGAGTGGTTGAAGATTGTCTCATGGTTGTTGCTTCACTTGTGGGAAGAGTAGTGGACTCGACTGACCCTGTAGTTTCAGTTGTTGTTGTGGCAGCCACTGGTGATGTTGAAGGAGTCGTTGCAATTTTGGTGGGAGTTGCACTTTCCTGAGTTGTTCTTGTACTTTCATCGTTGTGAGTGGTTGAAGATTGTCTCATGGTTGTTGCTTCACTTGTGGGAAGAGTAGTGGACACGACTGACCCTGTAGTTTCAGTTGTTGTTGTGGCAGCCACTGGTGATGTTGAAGGAGTCGTTGCAACTTTGGTGGGAGTCATACTTTCCAGAGTTGTTCTTGTACTTTCAGTATTGTGGGTTGTTGAGGATTGTCTTATGGTTGTTGCTTCACTTGTGGGAAGAGTAGTGGACATGACTGACACTGTAGTTTCAGTTGTTAATGTGGATGACACTGGTGATGTTGAAGGAGTCGTTGCAACTTTGGTGGGAGTTGCACTTTCCATAGTTGTTCTTGTACTTTCATCGTTGTGAGTGGTTGAAGATTGTCTCATGGTTGTTGCTTCACTTGTGGGAAGAGTAGTGGACACGACTGACCCTGTAGTTTCAGTTGTTGTTGTGGCAGCCACTGGTGATGTTGAAGGAGTCGTTGCAACTTTGGTGGGAGTCATACTTTCCAGAGTTGTTCTTGTACTTTCAGTATTGTGGGTTGTTGAGGATTGTCTTATGGTTGTTGCTTCACTTGTGGGAAGAGTAGTAGACACAACTAACACTGTAGTTTCAGTTGTTGATGTGGAAGACACTGGTGATGTTGATGGAGTTGTTGCACTTTCTAGAGTTGTTGTACTTTCAATATTGTGAGTGGTTGAAGATTGTCTCATGGTTGTTGCTTCACTTGTGGGAAGAGTAGTGGACTCGACTGACCCTGTAGTTTCAGTTGTTGTTGTGGCAGCCACTGGTGATGTTGAAGGAGTCGTTGCAATTTTGGTGGGAGTTGCACTTTCCTGAGTTGTTCTTGTACTTTCATCGTTGTGAGTGGTTGAAGATTGTCTCATGGTTGTTGCTTCACTTGTGGGAAGAGTAGTGGACACGACTGACCCTGTAGTTTCAGTTGTTGTTGTGGCAGCCACTGGTGATGTTGAAGGAGTCGTTGCAACTTTGGTGGGAGTCATACTTTCCAGAGTTGTTGTTGTACTTTCAGTATTGTGGGTTGTTGAGGATTGTCTTATGGTTGTTGCTTCACTTGTGGGAAGAGTAGTGGACACGACTGACCCTGTAGTTTCAGTTGTTGATGTGGAAGACACTGGTGATGTTAATGGAGTTGTTGCACTTTCCAGAGTTGTTGTTGTACTTTCAGTATTGTGAGTGGTTGAAGATTGTTTCATGGTTGTTGCTTCACTTGTGGGAAGACTACTGGACATGACTGACACTGTAGTTTCAGTTGTTAATGTGGCAGCCACTGGTGATGTTGAAGGAATCGTTGCAACTTTGGTGGGAGTTGCACTTTCCATAGTTGTTCTTGTACTTTCATCGTTGTGAGTGGTTGAAGATTGTCTCATGGTTGTTGCTTCACTTGTGGGAAGAGTAGTGGACACGACTGACCCTGTAGTTTCAGTTGTTGTTGTGGCAGACACTGGTGATGTTGAAGGAGTTGTTGCACTTTCCAGAGTTGTTGTTGTACTTTCAGTATTGTGGGTTGTTGAGGATTGTCTCATGGTTGTTGCTTCACTTGTGGGAAGAGTACTGGAGACGACTGACACTGTAGTTTCAATTGTTAATATGGATGACACTGGTGATGTTGAAGGAGTCGTTGCAATTTTGGTGGGAGTTGCACTTTCCTGAGTTGTTCTTGTACTTTCATCGTTGTGAGTGGTTGAAGATTGTCTCATGGTTGTTGCTTCACTTGTGGGAAGAGTAGTGGACACGACTGACCCTGTAGTTTCAGTTGTTGTTGTGGCAGCCACTGGTGATGTTGAAGGAGTCGTTGCAACTTTGGTGGGAGTCATACTTTCCAGAGTTGTTCTTGTACTTTCAGTATTGTGGGTTGTTGAGGATTGTCTTATGGTTGTTGCTTCACTTGTGGGAAGAGTAGTGGACACGACTGACCCTGTAGTTTCAGTTGTTGATGTGGAAGACACTGGTGATGTTAATGGAGTTGTTGCACTTTCCAGAGTTGTTGTTGTACTTTCAGTATTGTGAGTGGTTGAAGATTGTTTCATGGTTGTTGCTTCACTTGTGGGAAGACTACTGGACATGACTGACACTGTAGTTTCAGTTGTTAATGTGGCAGCCACTGGTGATGTTGAAGGAGTCGTTGCAACTTTGGTGGGAGTTGCACTTTCCATAGTTGTTCTTGTACTTTCATCGTTGTGAGTGGTTGAAGATTGTCTCATGGTTGTTGCTTCACTTGTGGGAAGAGTAGTGGACACGACTGACCCTGTAGTTTCAGTTGTTGTTGTGGCAGACACTGGTGATGTTGAAGGAGTTGTTGCACTTTCCAGAGTTGTTGTTGTACTTTCAGTATTGTGGGTTGTTGAGGATTGTCTCATGGTTGTTGCTTCACTTGTGGGAAGAGTAGTGGACACGACTGACCCTGTAGTTTCAGTTGTTGTGGCAGCCACTGGTGATGTTGAAGGAGTCATTGCACTTTCTAGAGTTGTTGTTGTACTTTCAGTATTGTGAGTGGTTGAAGATTGTTTCATGGTTGTTGCTTCACTTGTGGGAAGACTACTGGACATGACTGACAATGTAGTTTCAGTTGTTAATGTGGATGACACTGGTGATGTTGAAGGAGTCGTTGCAACTTTGGTGGGAGTTGCACTTTCCATAGTTGTTCTTGTACTTTCATCGTTGTGAGTGGTTGAAGATTGTCTCATGGTTGTTGCTTCACTTGTGGGAAGAGTAGTGGACACGCCTGACCCTGTAGTTTCAGTTGTTGTTGTGGCAGACACTGGTGATGTTGAAGGAGTTGTTGCACTTTCTAGAGTTGTTCTTGTACTTTCAGTATTGTGAGTGGTTGAAGATTGTCTTATGGTTGTTGCTTCACTTGTGGGAAGACTACTGGACACGACTGACACTGTAGTTTCAGTTGCTGATGTGGAAGAAACTGGTGATGTTGAAGGAGTTGTTGCACTTTCCAGAGTTGTTGTTGTACTTTCAGTATTGTGGGTTGTTGAGGATTGTCTTATGGTTGTTGCTTCACTTGTGGGAAGAGTAGTGGACACAACTGACCCTGTAGTTTCAGTTGTTGTTGTGGCAGACACTGGTGATGTTGAAGGAGTCGTTGCAACTTTGGTGGGAGTTGCACTTTCCATAGTTGTTCTTGTACTTTCATCGTTGTGAGTGGTTGAAGATTGTCTCATGGTTGTTGCTTCACTTGTGGGAAGAGTAGTGGACACGACTGACCCTGTAGTTTCAGTTGTTGTGGAAGACACTGGTGATGTTGATGGAGTTGTTGCACTTTCTAGAGTTGTTCTTGTACTTTCAGTATTGTGAGTGGTTGAAGATTGTCTCATGGTTGTTGCTTCACTTGTGGGAAGAGTAGTGGACACGACTGACCCTGTAGTTTCAGTTGTTGTTGTGGCAGACACTGGTGATGTTGAAGGAGTCGTTGCACTTTCTAGAGTTGTTCTTGTACTTTCAGTATTGTGAGTGTTGAAGATTGTCTCATGGTTGTTGCTTCACTTGTGGGAAGAGTAGTGGACACGACTGACCCTGTAGTTTCAGTTGTTGTTGTGGCAGACACTGGTGATGTTGAAGGAGTCGTTGCAACTTTGGTGGGAGTTGCACTTTCCATAGTTGTTCTTGTACTTTCATCGTTGTGGGTTGTTGAGGATTGTCTTATGGTTGTTGCTTCACTTGTGGGAAGAGTAGTGGACACAACTAACACTGTAGTTTCAGTTGTTGATGTGGAAGACACTGGTGATGTTAATGGAGTTGTTGCACTTTCCAGAGTTGTTGTTGTACTTTCAGTATTGTGGGTTGTTGAGGATTGTCTCATGGTTGTTGCTTCACTTGTGGGAAGACTACTGGAGACAACTGACACTGTAGTTTCAGTTGTTAATGTGGATGACACTGGTGATGTTGAAGGAGTCGTTGCAATTTTGGTGGGAGTTGCACTTTCCGGAGTGGTTCTTGTACTTTCAGCATTGCGGGTTGTTGAGGATTGTCTTATGGTTGTTGCTTCACTTGTGGGAAGAATACTGGACATGACTGACACTGTAGTTTCAGTTGTTGTTGTGGCAGCCACTGGTGATGTTGAAGGAGTCGTTGCAACTTTGGTGGGAGTCATACTTTCCAGAGTTGTTCTTGTACTTTCAGTATTGTGGGTTGTTGAGGATTGTCTTATGGTTGTTGCTTCACTTGTGGGAAGAGTAGTGGACACGACTGACCCTGTAGTTTCAGTTATTGATGTGGAAGACACTGGTGATGTTGAAGGAGTCATTGCACTTTCTAGAGTTGTTGTTGTACTTTCAGTATTGTGAGTGGTTGAAGATTGTCTCATGGTTGTTGCTTCACTTGTGGGAAGAGTAGTGGACACGCCTGACCCTGTAGTTTCAGTTGTTGTTGTGGCAGACACTGGTGATGTTGAAGGAGTCGTTGCAACTTTGGTGGGAGTTGCACTTTCCATAGTTGTTCTTGTACTTTCATCGTTGTGGGTTGTTGAGGATTGTCTTATGGTTGTTGCTTCACTTGTGGGAAGAGTAGTGGACACGACTGACCCTGTAGTTTCAGTTGTTGATGTGGAAGACACTGGTGATGTTAATGGAGTTGTTGCACTTTCTAGAGTTGTTGTACTTTCAGTATTGTGAGTGGTTGAAGATTGTCTCATGGTTGTTGCTTCACTTGTGGGAAGAGTAGTGGACTCGACTGACCCTGTAGTTTCAGTTGTTGTTGTGGCAGCCACTGGTGATGTTGAAGGAGTCGTTGCAATTTTGGTGGGAGTTGCACTTTCCTGAGTTGTTCTTGTACTTTCATCGTTGTGAGTGGTTGAAGATTGTCTCATGGTTGTTGCTTCACTTGTGGGAAGAGTAGTGGACACGACTGACCCTGTAGTTTCAGTTGTTGTTGTGGCAGACACTGGTGATGTTGAAGGAGTCGTTGCAACTTTGGTGGGAGTTGCACTTTCCATAGTTGTTCTTGTACTTTCATCGTTGTGGGTTGTTGAGGATTGTCTTATGGTTGTTGCTTCACTTGTGGGAGGAGTAGTGGACACAACTAACACTGTAGTTTCAGTTGTTGATGTGGAAGACACTGGTGATGTTAATGGAGTTGTTGCACTTTCCAGAGTTGTTGTTGTACTTTCAGTATTGTGGGTTGTTGAGGATTGTCTCATGGTTGTTGCTTCACTTGTGGGAAGACTACTGGAGACAACTGACACTGTAGTTTCAGTTGTTAATGTGGATGACACTGGTGATGTTGAAGGAGTCGTTGCAATTTTGGTGGGAGTTGCACTTTCCGGAGTGGTTCTTGTACTTTCAGCATTGCGGGTTGTTGAGGATTGTCTTATGGTTGTTGCTTCACTTGTGGGAAGAATACTGGACATGACTGACACTGTAGTTTCAGTTGTTGTTGTGGCAGCCACTGGTGATGTTGAAGGAGTCGTTGCAACTTTGGTGGGAGTCATACTTTCCAGAGTTGTTCTTGTACTTTCAGTATTGTGGGTTGTTGAGGATTGTCTTATGGTTGTTGCTTCACTTGTGGGAAGAGTAGTGGACACGACTGACCCTGTAGTTTCAGTTATTGATGTGGAAGACACTGGTGATGTTGAAGGAGTCATTGCACTTTCTAGAGTTGTTGTTGTACTTTCAGTATTGTGAGTGGTTGAAGATTGTCTCATGGTTGTTGCTTCACTTGTGGGAAGAGTAGTGGACACGCCTGACCCTGTAGTTTCAGTTGTTGTTGTGGCAGACACTGGTGATGTTGAAGGAGTCGTTGCAACTTTGGTGGGAGTTGCACTTTCCATAGTTGTTCTTGTACTTTCATCGTTGTGGGTTGTTGAGGATTGTCTTATGGTTGTTGCTTCACTTGTGGGAAGAGTAGTGGACACGACTGACCCTGTAGTTTCAGTTGTTGATGTGGAAGACACTGGTGATGTTAATGGAGTTGTTGCACTTTCTAGAGTTGTTGTACTTTCAGTATTGTGAGTGGTTGAAGATTGTCTCATGGTTGTTGCTTCACTTGTGGGAAGAGTAGTGGACTCGACTGACCCTGTAGTTTCAGTTGTTGTTGTGGCAGCCACTGGTGATGTTGAAGGAGTCGTTGCAATTTTGGTGGGAGTTGCACTTTCCTGAGTTGTTCTTGTACTTTCATCGTTGTGAGTGGTTGAAGATTGTCTCATGGTTGTTGCTTCACTTGTGGGAAGAGTAGTGGACACGACTGACCCTGTAGTTTCAGTTGTTGTTGTGGCAGACACTGGTGATGTTGAAGGAGTCGTTGCAACTTTGGTGGGAGTTGCACTTTCCATAGTTGTTCTTGTACTTTCATCGTTGTGGGTTGTTGAGGATTGTCTTATGGTTGTTGCTTCACTTGTGGGAAGAGTAGTGGACACAACTAACACTGTAGTTTCAGTTGTTGATGTGGAAGACACTGGTGATGTTAATGGAGTTGTTGCACTTTCCAGAGTTGTTGTTGTACTTTCAGTATTGTGGGTTGTTGAGGATTGTCTCATGGTTGTTGCTTCACTTGTGGGAAGACTACTGGAGACAACTGACACTGTAGTTTCAGTTGTTAATGTGGATGACACTGGTGATGTTGAAGGAGTCGTTGCAATTTTGGTGGGAGTTGCACTTTCCGGAGTGGTTCTTGTACTTTCAGCATTGCGGGTTGTTGAGGATTGTCTTATGGTTGTTGCTTCACTTGTGGGAAGAATACTGGACATGACTGACACTGTAGTTTCAGTTGTTGTTGTGGCAGCCACTGGTGATGTTGAAGGAGTCGTTGCAACTTTGGTGGGAGTTGCACTTTCCATAGTTGTTCTTGTACTTTCATCGTTGTGAGTGGTTGAAGATTGTCTCATGGTTGTTGCTTCACTTGTGGGAAGAGTAGTGGACACGCCTGACCCTGTAGTTTCAGTTGTTGTTGTGGATGACACTGGTGATGTTGAAGGAGTCGTTGCAACTTTGGTGGGAGTTGCACTTTCCATAGTTGTTCTTGTACTTTCAGCATTGTGGGTTGTTGAGGATTGTCTTATGGTTGTTGCTTCACTTGTGGGAAGACTACTGGACACGCCTGACCCTGTAGTTTCAGTTGTTGTTGTGGCAGACACTGGTGATGTTGAAGGAGTTGTTGCACTTTCTAGAGTTGTTCTTGTACTTTCAGTATTGTGAGTGGTTGAAGATTGTCTTATGGTTGTTGCTTCACTTGTGGGAAGACTACTGGACACGACTGACACTGTAGTTTCAGTTGCTGATGTGGAAGAAACTGGTGATGTTGAAGGAGTTGTTGCACTTTCCAGAGTTGTTGTTGTACTTTCAGTATTGTGGGTTGTTGAGGATTGTCTTATGGTTGTTGCTTCACTTGTGGGAAGAGTAGTGGACACAACTGACCCTGTAGTTTCAGTTGTTGTTGTGGCAGACACTGGTGATGTTGAAGGAGTCGTTGCAACTTTGGTGGGAGTTGCACTTTCCATAGTTGTTCTTGTACTTTCATCGTTGTGAGTGGTTGAAGATTGTCTCATGGTTGTTGCTTCACTTGTGGGAAGAGTAGTGGACACGACTGACCCTGTAGTTTCAGTTGTTGTGGAAGACACTGGTGATGTTGATGGAGTTGTTGCACTTTCTAGAGTTGTTCTTGTACTTTCAGTATTGTGAGTGGTTGAAGATTGTCTCATGGTTGTTGCTTCACTTGTGGGAAGAGTAGTGGACACGACTGACCCTGTAGTTTCAGTTGTTGTTGTGGCAGACACTGGTGATGTTGAAGGAGTCGTTGCACTTTCTAGAGTTGTTCTTGTACTTTCAGTATTGTGAGTGGTTGAAGATTGTCTCATGGTTGTTGCTTCACTTGTGGGAAGAGTAGTGGACACGACTGACCCTGTAGTTTCAGTTGTTGTTGTGGCAGACACTGGTGATGTTGAAGGAGTCGTTGCAACTTTGGTGGGAGTTGCACTTTCCATAGTTGTTCTTGTACTTTCATCGTTGTGGGTTGTTGAGGATTGTCTTATGGTTGTTGCTTCACTTGTGGGAAGAGTAGTGGACACAACTAACACTGTAGTTTCAGTTGTTGATGTGGAAGACACTGGTGATGTTAATGGAGTTGTTGCACTTTCCAGAGTTGTTGTTGTACTTTCAGTATTGTGGGTTGTTGAGGATTGTCTCATGGTTGTTGCTTCACTTGTGGGAAGACTACTGGAGACAACTGACACTGTAGTTTCAGTTGTTAATGTGGATGACACTGGTGATGTTGAAGGAGTCGTTGCAATTTTGGTGGGAGTTGCACTTTCCGGAGTGGTTCTTGTACTTTCAGCATTGCGGGTTGTTGAGGATTGTCTTATGGTTGTTGCTTCACTTGTGGGAAGAATACTGGACATGACTGACACTGTAGTTTCAGTTGTTGTTGTGGCAGCCACTGGTGATGTTGAAGGAGTCGTTGCAACTTTGGTGGGAGTCATACTTTCCAGAGTTGTTCTTGTACTTTCAGTATTGTGGGTTGTTGAGGATTGTCTTATGGTTGTTGCTTCACTTGTGGGAAGAGTAGTGGACACGACTGACCCTGTAGTTTCAGTTATTGATGTGGAAGACACTGGTGATGTTGAAGGAGTCATTGCACTTTCTAGAGTTGTTGTTGTACTTTCAGTATTGTGAGTGGTTGAAGATTGTCTCATGGTTGTTGCTTCACTTGTGGGAAGAGTAGTGGACACGCCTGACCCTGTAGTTTCAGTTGTTGTTGTGGCAGACACTGGTGATGTTGAAGGAGTCGTTGCAACTTTGGTGGGAGTTGCACTTTCCATAGTTGTTCTTGTACTTTCATCGTTGTGGGTTGTTGAGGATTGTCTTATGGTTGTTGCTTCACTTGTGGGAAGAGTAGTGGACACGACTGACCCTGTAGTTTCAGTTGTTGATGTGGAAGACACTGGTGATGTTAATGGAGTTGTTGCACTTTCTAGAGTTGTTGTACTTTCAGTATTGTGAGTGGTTGAAGATTGTCTCATGGTTGTTGCTTCACTTGTGGGAAGAGTAGTGGACTCGACTGACCCTGTAGTTTCAGTTGTTGTTGTGGCAGCCACTGGTGATGTTGAAGGAGTCGTTGCAATTTTGGTGGGAGTTGCACTTTCCTGAGTTGTTCTTGTACTTTCATCGTTGTGAGTGGTTGAAGATTGTCTCATGGTTGTTGCTTCACTTGTGGGAAGAGTAGTGGACACGACTGACCCTGTAGTTTCAGTTGTTGTTGTGGCAGACACTGGTGATGTTGAAGGAGTCGTTGCAACTTTGGTGGGAGTTGCACTTTCCATAGTTGTTCTTGTACTTTCATCGTTGTGGGTTGTTGAGGATTGTCTTATGGTTGTTGCTTCACTTGTGGGAAGAGTAGTGGACACAACTAACACTGTAGTTTCAGTTGTTGATGTGGAAGACACTGGTGATGTTAATGGAGTTGTTGCACTTTCCAGAGTTGTTGTTGTACTTTCAGTATTGTGGGTTGTTGAGGATTGTCTCATGGTTGTTGCTTCACTTGTGGGAAGACTACTGGAGACAACTGACACTGTAGTTTCAGTTGTTAATGTGGATGACACTGGTGATGTTGAAGGAGTCGTTGCAATTTTGGTGGGAGTTGCACTTTCCGGAGTGGTTCTTGTACTTTCAGCATTGCGGGTTGTTGAGGATTGTCTTATGGTTGTTGCTTCACTTGTGGGAAGAGTAGTGGACACAACTAACACTGTAGTTTCAGTTGTTGATGTGGAAGACACTGGTGATGTTAATGGAGTTGTTGCACTTTCCAGAGTTGTTGTTGTACTTTCAGTATTGTGGGTTGTTGAGGATTGTCTCATGGTTGTTGCTTCACTTGTGGGAAGACTACTGGAGACAACTGACACTGTAGTTTCAGTTGTTAATGTGGATGACACTGGTGATGTTGAAGGAGTCGTTGCAATTTTGGTGGGAGTTGCACTTTCCGGAGTGGTTCTTGTACTTTCAGCATTGCGGGTTGTTGAGGATTGTCTTATGGTTGTTGCTTCACTTGTGGGAAGAATACTGGACATGACTGACACTGTAGTTTCAGTTGTTGTTGTGGCAGCCACTGGTGATGTTGAAGGAGTCGTTGCAACTTTGGTGGGAGTCATACTTTCCAGAGTTGTTCTTGTACTTTCAGTATTGTGGGTTGTTGAGGATTGTCTTATGGTTGTTGCTTCACTTGTGGGAAGAGTAGTGGACACGACTGACCCTGTAGTTTCAGTTGTTGATGTGGAAGACACTGGTGATGTTAATGGAGTTGTTGCACTTTCCAGAGTTGTTGTTGTACTTTCAGTATTGTGGGTTGTTGAGGATTGTCTCATGGTTGTTGCTTCACTTGTGGGAAGACTACTGGACATGACTGACACTGTAGTTTCAGTTGTTAATGTGGATGACACTGGTGATGTTGAAGGAGTCGTTGCAACTTTGGTGGGAGTTGCACTTTCCATAGTTGTTCTTGTACTTTCATCGTTGTGAGTGGTTGAAGATTGTCTCATGGTTGTTGCTTCACTTGTGGGAAGAGTAGTGGACACAACTAACACTGTAGTTTCAGTTGTTGATGTGGAAGACACTGGTGATGTTGATGGAGTTGTTGCAACTTTGGTGGGAGTTGCACTTTCTGGAGTTAGTCTTGTACTTTCAGTATTGTGGGTTGTTGAGGATTGTCTTATGGTTGTTGCTTCACTTGTGGGAAGAGTAGTGGACACAACTAACACTGTAGTTTCAGTTGTTGATGTGGAAGACACTGGTGATGTTGATGGAGTTGTTGCACTTTCTAGAGTTGTTCTTGTACTTTCAGTATTGTGAGTGGTTGAAGATTGTCTCATGGTTGTTGCTTCACTTGTGGGAAGAGTAGTGGACACGCCTGACCCTGTAGTTTCAGTTGTTGTTGTGGCAGACACTGGTGATGTTGAAGGAGTCGTTGCAACTTGGTGGAGTTGCACTTTCCATAGTTGTTCTTGTACTTTCATCGTATTGTGGGTTGTTGAGGATTGTCTTCATGGTTGTTGCTTCACTTGTGGGAAGAGTAGTGGACACGACTGACCCTGTAGTTTCAGTTGTTGATGTGGAAGACACTGGTGATGTTGAATGGAGTTGTTGCACTTTCCAGAGTTGTTTTGTACTTTCAGTATTGTGAGTGGTTGAAGATTGTCTCATGGTTGTTGCTTCACTTGTGGGAAGAGTACGTGGACACGACTGACCCTGTAGTTTCAGTTGTTGTTGTGGCAGACACTGGTGATGTTGAAGGAGTCGTTGCAACTTTGGTGGGAGTTGCACTTTCCATAGTTGTTCTTGTACTTTCATCGTTGTGAGTGGTTGAAGATTGTCTCATGGTTGTTGCTTCACTTGTGGGAAGAGTAGTGGACACGACTGACCCTGTAGTTTCAGTTGTTTGTGGAAGACACTGGTGATGTTGATGGAGTTGTTGCACTTTCTAGAGTTGTTCTTGTACTTTCAGTATTGTGAGTGGTTGAAGATTGTCTCATGGTTGTTGCTTCACTTGTGGGAAGAGTAGTGGACACGACTGACCCTGTAGTTTCAGTTGTTGTTGTGGCAGACACTGGTGATGTTGAAGGAGTCGTTGCACTTTCTAGAGTTGTTCTTGTACTTTCAGTATTGTGAGTGGTTGAAGATTGTCTCATGGTTGTTGCTTCACTTGTGGGAAGAGTAGTGGACACGACTGACCCTGTAGTTTCAGTTGTTGTGGATGACACTGGTGATGTTGAAGGAGTCATTGCACTTTCTAGAGTTGTTGTTGTACTTTCAGTATTGTGAGTGGTTGAGGATTGTCTCATGGTTGTTGCTTCACTTGTGGGAAGAGTAGTGGACACGACTGACCCTGTAGTTTCAGTTGTTGTTGTGGCAGACACTGGTGATGTTGAAGGAGTCGTTGCAACTTTGGTGGGAGTTGCACTTTCCATAGTTGTTCTTGTACTTTCATCGTTGTGGTTGTTGAGGATTGTCTTATGGTTGTTGCTTCACTTGTGGGAAGAGTAGTGGACACGACTGACCCTGCAGTTTCAGTTGTTGATGTGGAAGACACTGGTGATGTTGATGGAGTTGTTGCACTTTCCAGAGTTGTTGTTGTACTTTCAGTATTGTGAGTGGTTGAAGATTGTTTCATGGTTGTTGCTTCACTTGTGGGAAGACTACTGGACATGACTGACACTGTAGTTTCAGTTGTTAATGTGGATGACACTGGTGATGTTGAAGGAGTCGTTGCAACTTTGGTGGGAGTTGCACTTTCCATAGTTGTTCTTGTACTTTCATCGTTGTGAGTGGTTGAAGATTGTCTCATGGTTGTTGCTTCACTTGTGGGAAGACTACTGGACACGACTGACCCTGTAGTTTCAGTTGTTGTTGTGGCAGACACTGGTGATGTTGAAGGAGTCGTTGCAACTTTGGTGGGAGTTGCACTTTCTGGAGTTAGTCTTGTACTTTCAGTATTGTGGGTTGTTGAGGATTGTCTCATGGTTGTTGCTTCACTTGTGGGAAGAGTAGTGGACACGACTGACCCTGTAGTTTCAGTTGTTGTTGTGGCAGCCACTGGTGATGTTGAAGGAGTCGTTGCAACTTTGGTGGGAGTTGCACTTTCCATAGTTGTTCTTGTACTTTCATCGTTGTGAGTGGTTGAAGATTGTCTCATGGTTGTTGCTTCACTTGTGGGAAGAGTAGTGGACACGACTGACCCTGTAGTTTCAGTTGTTGTGGAAGACACTGGTGATGTTGATGGAGTTGTTGCACTTTCTAGAGTTGTTCTTGTACTTTCAGTATTGTGAGTGGTTGAAGATTGTCTCATGGTTGTTGCTTCACTTGTGGGAAGAGTAGTGGACACGACTGACCCTGTAGTTTCAGTTGTTGTTGTGGCAGCCACTGGTGATGTTGAAGGAGTCGTTGCAACTTTGGTGGGAGTTGCACTTTCCATAGTTGTTCTTGTACTTTCATCGTTGTGAGTGGTTGAAGATTGTCTCATGGTTGTTGCTTCACTTGTGGGAAGAGTAGTGGACACGACTGACCCTGTAGTTTCAGTTGTTGTGGAAGACACTGGTGATGTTGATGGAGTTGTTGCACTTTCTAGAGTTGTTCTTGTACTTTCAGTATTGTGAGGGGTTGAAGATTGTCTCATGGTTGTTGCTTCACTTGTGGGAAGAGTAGTGGACACGCCTGACCCTGTAGTTTCAGTTGTTGTTGTGGCAGACACTGGTGATGTTGAAGGAGTCGTTGCAACTTTGGTGGGAGTTGCACTTTCCATAGTTGTTCTTGTACTTTCATCGTTGTGGGTTGTTGAGGATTGTCTTATGGTTGTTGCTTCACTTGTGGGAAGAGTAGTGGACACAACTAACACTGTAGTTTCAGTTGTTGATGTGGAAGACACTGGTGATGTTAATGGAGTTGTTGCACTTTCCAGAGTTGTTGTTGTACTTTCAGTATTGTGGGTTGTTGAGGATTGTCTCATGGTTGTTGCTTCACTTGTGGGAAGACTACTGGAGACGACTGACACTGTAGTTTCAGTTGTTAATGTGGATGACACTGGTGATGTTGAAGGAGTTGTTGCAATTTTGGTGGGAGTTGCACTTTCCGGAGTGGTTCTTGTACTTTCAGTATTGTGGGTTGTTGAGGATTGTCTTATGGTTGTTGCTTCACCTGTGGGAAGAGTAGTGGACACGACTGACCCTGTAGTTTCAGTTATTGATGTGGAAGACACTGGTGATGTTAATGGAGTTGTTGCACTTTCCAGAGTTGTTGTTGTACTTTCAGTATTGTGAGTGGTTGAAGATTGTTTCATGGTTGTTGCTTCACTTGTGGGAAGACTACTGGACATGACTGACACTGTAGTTTCAGTTGTTGTTGTGGCAGCCACTGGTGATGTTGAAGGAGTCATTGCAACTTTGGTGGGAGTCATACTTTCCAGAGTTGTTGTTGTACTTTCAGTATTGTGGGTTGTTGAGGATTGTCTCATGGTTGTTGCTTCACTTGTGGGAAGAGTAGTGGACACGACTGACCCTGTAGTTTCAGTTGTTGCTGTGGAAGACACTGGTGATGTTAATGGAGTTGTTGCACTTTCTAGAGTTGTTCTTGTACTTTCAGTATTGTGAGTGGTTGAAGATTGTCTTATGGTTGTTGCTTCACTTGTGGGAAGAGTAGTGGACACAACTGGCCCTGTAGTTTCAGTTGTTGCTGTGGAAGACACTGGTGATGTTAATGGAGTTGTTGCACTTTCCAGAATTGTTGTTGTACTTTCAGTATTGTGAGTTGTTGAGGATTGTTTCATGGTTGTTGCTTCATTTGTGGGAAGACTACTGGACATGACTGACACTGTAGTTTCAGTTGTTAATGTGGATGACACTGGTGATGTTGAAGGAGTCGTTGCAACTTTGGTGGGAGTTGCACTTTCCATAGTTGTTCTTGTACTTTCATCGTTGTGAGTGGTTGAAGATTGTCTCATGGTTGTTGCTTCACTTGTGGGAAGAGTAGTGGACACGACTGACCCTGTAGTTTCAGTTGTTGTGGATGACACTGGTGATGTTGAAGGAGTCGTTGCAACTTTGGTGGGAGTTGCACTTTCTAGAGTTGTTCTTGTACTTTCATCGTTGTGAGTGGTTGAAGATTGTCTTATGGTTGTTGCTTCACTTGTGGGAAGAGTAGTGGACACGACTGGCCCTGTAGTTTCAGTTGTTAATGTGGATGACACTGGTGATGTTGAAGGAGTCGTTGCAACTTTGGTGGGAGTTGCACTTTCCAGAGTTGTTCTTGTACTTTCAGTATTGTGGGTTGTTGAGGATTGTCTTATGGTTGTTGCTTCACTTGTGGGAAGAGTAGTGGACACAACTAACACTGTAGTTTCAGTTGTTGATGTGGAAGACACTGGTGATGTTAATGGAGTTGTTTCACTTTTGGTTGACATTGATGGTGTTGATGAAGTTGTTTGAACATTGGTAGAGGAAGTACTTGGTTCAGTTGTTGTAGTTCCAGTGTTCTGAATGGTTGATGTTTGTGTGGCACTGTTGGATGTGGAAGGAGTTGATGAGCTACTGGATTGAGTCGTCATGGTGATTGTCGTAGAATGTTCAGACAAAGTAGACAACACTGTAGTTGTTTGTGTAATTCTAGAGGTGGGAATCGATGTTGCAGTTTTTGTGGCACTGTTGGATGTGAAAGAAGGCGAAGAGCTACTGGATTGAGTCGTCATGGTGATTGTCGTAGGATGTTTAGACAAAGTAGACAACACTGTAGTTGTTTGTGGAATGCTAGAGGTGGGAATTGATGTTGCTTTAATGGTTGTTGGTTCACTTGTGTGAACAATAGTAGATTGGGTTGACTCTGGATGCTCAGTTGTTGTGGATGACATTGGTGGTGTTGATGAAGTTGTTTGAACATTGTTAGAGGAAGTACTTGGTTCAGTTGTTGTAGTTCCAGTATCCTGAATGGTTGAAGTTTGTGTGGCACTGTTGGATGTGGAAGAAGGCGAAGAGCTACTGGATTCCGTCGTCATGGTGATTGTCATAGAATGTGTGATAGAGGTTTGATGATCAGCAACCATGAGTTGTTGTGGTTGTAGTGATTCATTCATATATCTTTCGTGTTTTTCACCCAGCACTGGTTTATCTTCCAAAACCTCTACTTTTGAATTGGTTGTCATGTTTACTTTTGATAGACTTTTCCTTTCATGGTTGTCAGATATCTGCGGTTTCTTCCATGTTTCATCAGGTTGAACTTGTTTTGCATTTTCTTTTCCTGGTAAGACAACATTTCTAGTCAATATATCATGTATATTGATATATGATATATCATTTTCTCTAAACTCAATTTCAGTTTAATAATAAATCACACAAAAATCAAACTCAGCCTCTTTCATGTTGAACTGTATTTTAATTTTTTTGCAGTCAGATATCTAACACCCGTGTAATTCTGGTATTGTTACACCATTCGATTTCTGCAGTTATTAACAGTCAGTCTACAGTTTGTATCAACTATTTCCCTGTTAGACAAAGTGTATTGTTTTCATGTAATTTAGGTTGTATCCATAAAACAATTATAGTCCAGCCCTGATATGATTGTAATTTTAAAAAATGAACTAACTGAAAACTGTAATAACTGTAATTGTAATAACTGTAATCGGTATCTGTATATATAACATAATTCTCTAACTGTAAATTTGTACGTTATAAAAGGGATGAGTAATAAAAGGGATGAGTAATAAAAGGGATTACTCGGGTTTTACAGGTTTTTGAATGAAGTTCCCTAAAATGCACAAAATACACCTATTAGCGACAACATTAAAACCACAGGTGAAGCGAATAACATTAATCGTCTCTTTACAACGCAATGTTCAGCTGGGAAACCTTGGCTTTCATTTGGACGTTACTTTGACATGTACCACCCAACTATACCCCTTATAGCAAATGTGCCCCCAATGGCAGTGGCCTCCCCAAGCAGGATGATGACCCACACCACACCACTGCTCAGAAATAGCTCAAGAAACGTGACAAAGAGCCCAAGCCATTGACCTAGCCTCCAAACCCCCCAAATACCAACCCGATTGAGCATCTGTTCATGCCCTAACGGGTCAGAGGTGTTTTAATGGTTTTAATGTTGTGGCTGATCGGTGCACTACTTCATGTGACTTACAAGTTAAAGTAACTAACAAAAGAATTTGTTGGGATACTTACTGTTCCAAAAAAATAACACAAATATTGAGTTCAAATAACCCAAAAGCGTTGTGTGATGATTAATGTACATGTAAAAAGCGAGAAACTGTTATTTAGTACTTTCTGCAATAATTGCACTCATTCCTTAAAAATTGTCAGGACTAGAACTAATGATGTCAAAATTTAATGGCTATGTATATATGGCATACTGATATCAGTGTTAAGAGGGTTACATACAAACTAAATTGAGGCGATTCTGGCTCTTCTGGTTATGCAATAAAGAATTACAGAAATCACTTACCTCTTTTTTGTGTAAAGAACACACAGAATGCAATGAGTATGATGATCACAAAAGTAAAGAGTAAAAGAATGGTGGAAAACCTCCTCCAGTTACAGGAGCCCAAGTAAATCCACTTTTTCATTGTCCTGTACAGGTAATCAGGTAATCATCCAAAAGATATGAAAAATTAAGTATTTCAACTGCTGCAGAGTCTTTCACTGGATGAACCTATATCTATTACATTTAAGTAAAATAATTTAAATATTCTGTAATTTCCAGTCTTGCATTAAACATCCAATAATCTCCACTCATAGTTGTCTGAGAACTGGCAGTAAAGTTTGATCCCCCTGGCAGTTCTAGGCCATATAAACATTTGTAACATCCGTATCAAATCTACACTATGTGTCATCAATGATCAACTCATAAACTGAGGTTGTTACTGATGTAGTGCCCTCCCTAGGCAAACTTTTTATGTATTGTGACACGGCACTGAAGTTCCCCGAAAGTACACTCACACCCTGCATGTGTTTGTTTGCAAAGGTCCAGATCACTTTACCACTGAAGTGGACAAGGACTAAGGTGTGAGTGGGTGAGGTGGGTGGGTGTGATTCTAGCAAAGAAAAAGAAAAAAGAAAGTAATTACCGAATGTTACATCATTAACCTTTGTTCATTGTCAGTGATATTCAACATAAACTTGTCACGCAAAAGCTCGGTATCAGTCATATCTTCTCATACAGTCAGGGCTGGCTAAGGCTAACAAATTCTAGCACAAAAGTTGCATAGTGTATAATTTGTGACAGCCATTTGTTTTGTGCTTGGTGCTGTTCTTATACTGTAAATGTTTAGTGTCTTACAGCACTGAGGGTAGCCTAGGTTTATACTGACTGTTTATCCATTGGCAGTGTGTTATTTTGTTACAGTACTTGCACAAATTCCACAGCCAACAGTGTATTTACCTTCTAAATACATGTAGAATGACAGTTATTAAAAGGTGATTATTGAAATAACCTTATATAACTATGCATGTTTTGTTCTTCATATCCACTCACTGAATTAGATGTTATAATCAAATAAATAAAACAGTGTTTTATTTGCTTTTCTGTTGACATTTATTTCAATCCAGTATTTACATGCCAAGGGAATGAGCTGGACATGATGGAGAAGTTCATGACTCTTAACTTAAGGAATGTCATAGTATGCTATAAATAGACTGTTAAACATGATCCCAGTCAAGTTAATAAGTGGTCTCAATAGCACCAGAAATAAATGAGCTGTGACGAGGTTAAACACAAATATTACTTTTGATCTGGAGGCCACAAGTGGTTTGGGTAAAGCTCTCCACACCTCTGTTTGCTCATTGGAAAATCATTTCTGAAATCCTACAACGGAACAAAAAACCCAGAATATTTCCTGCTCACTATGTCATGGTATAGTCAATTTTTTTAAACAACCTTATGTCCTATAAATGCATAAATCATGTGTATTGGTGGCTACCATGAGTGGAACTGCTGAGCATAATTTGTCAGTAATGCCCTGCTGCTTCATATTTACAGTATTTTGGGAATTCACAGTACACCCTCATGTTAAAGAATCAAACTTTTGTTCCAGAGTCCTAAAGGAACTTAAGCGCTATCAACAGCCTCTATCAGTAGCAAATCTATTTTAAGTTTTGTGTTTGTTCCTGCTTGATTTTCATATGGACACCTGGGTGTTGTCCAGTGTGTCTTGGACCAAATTAGTCTTTTTTATCACTAGCTGATTGACGCAAACCACCCTTGTGGTTTGAGTATGACCCTGTTCAACAGTGCAACAAGCTAGTGAGGATAAGCAGACAGAAGTTTATAGACTTTATACTGATGGAAAAACCATGGAGTATGAATTATTCAGTTCAATAACATTATTAGTGGTACTTAATTTGATGATTTGTAAATCTTTCTTTTGGTCATCACTGTTAGCTGTTTTGTGAACAGAAAGCTCAAGCAATTTAATGTTAAAATAAATGTCCAGTATGCTGTCTCTTCTTCAAGTTAAACAAAAGATGCTGATGCAGATGCCTGCAACAGTATGACCTACTGAAGTATGGTATGGGTATGATAGTATATCCTAATAGGTGCTTTTTCCCATCATAATTGAGTCAAATCAACTCAGAAACTTATTTTTTATTTTATATTTTATTTTCGTGGTCACTGTTAGAGCCAGAAGGAAAAAAATGTATCTTTGAGAGAGAAAACAGATGATATACTGTATCGTGATTCCAAAAACTGTCCAGCATTACGTGACTTCTTTCAGTGTGGTAAGTGGTAAGTTTCCAGTTTACAATGGTTTCCATAACACACAGTGCAGTATATGGGTGGAGAATGTACTATTGAGCCAAAAAGGAACTAAGAGCTGTAAAGCTTGCCAATAATCATATCAACAAACCTACCCAAGTCTGATTTCTTTCTTTCCTTGTATTTGACAGTAGTGACCTTTACCTTTGATTTATGTGTGCACATTCAAATGTATTCAGGCCAAGAAAGACAACAGACAAAAGAGGGAGGAATGATCACAAAGTCCACAAAAGAAACAAAACTTATTAGTGGAATTATTGGTGTGGATTGTTTCTTAAAGGTCCTGAAAAAGTGAGACAGGTGATAACAAAAAAAAAAACCCTGCAACTTCACTCCAAACAAATGCAACAGTATTCAAATTTCACTTTAATTAAGTCACATAAAACAGAAAATACAAACAGCTGCCTGTTATGGCAGTCTGCACTCAAAAACACGAAGCCAGTGAATTTTGTGAGGCATCAGTTGTAATATAATCTGTTCAGAGACCACTGAGATGATCAGGGCTACAACGTGCCCTATCTGAAGTTGATACGTGCACCTCACCCAGCAAGTCAGGAAACAAATCGTTCAGTTCTCTTCCCAAATAACCGTGACATCCTTTTATTCTTGAGTCACACACAGTCCCCAGCTTTAATTCTCACACTTCAGCCTGCTTCTGTTCCTCCTCCAGACCTTGCTCTGTTCCTGCTGTTGTTTCTGTTGGCTGTGCCTGGGCCCTACGACGCTCTGCCTCCGTTATCATCATGGGGTGCAGAGGGAAGAATCCTGCCAACCCTGGCGAAAGAGAGGAGGGAGGGAGAAAGACCACAACTTTCAACGTGAACTTCTTCAGGTAACTGCAGCAGAGACATTGCCCAGAGTTGCCAAAATATTGTAGGGACTTCAGGAGCTGATGCATCATTGTTTTAAGAACATCTGAATTTCTTGTAGCTGTCCTAAATAATTATATATAATTAATGATAAGCATGTTATTAGCCCTGTGCCCTGAGTTATTGACCCCAGCTTGTCATTTTCTTTTGGAAAACCAACTGTGTTGCATGTTAGATGCTTGTTACAACCATGACTGGCAGATTTAATCTGTATCAGAACAATCTTTTAAACCAGAGGGCATGGATGAGGTGTTTGAGGGCACAGCAAACACATAATGGACAACAGTCATTTATGGTAGCAGACATCAGAGATAAGACAGAATTGTCAATAGAGGAAATACCTTAAGATGAATATTAAAACGTGTAAGCACTCATAAAACTTAGGGATGGACCTCCTTCATTAAACAGTACGTATTAAGATCAGTGCAGTTCTCTGAACAAGTTAACAATAAAATTGTGCAATGTTGATCCACTTTAAAAGAGCAAGCTCATGTAGGGAATACACACCTAGAAGTTTGGCCACTGGCATTGTAGGGTGTGCACCACAGCCGATCCAATACTTGATTCGGTCGAAGTTGACGCTGACAAGTTTCTCATTGTGGATGTTAGGGAGAGGGTCGTAGGTACCCAGCTGCTCAATATATTTACTGTCTCTTGCCCTTTTGTTGAAAGCTGCCACGATGCGATAAAAGGGCCTGTTAGCTTGTTTGTGGCCTGCAAGGGCCATTCGGATGACAACGTAACCCTTGTGGTACTTCTTTAGGAGGTGTGATGCTGCAGAGTAAGCACAGTAAGCATTGTCAAAGAAAAAAAAGTTTAGTTAATTCAGTTAAACACCTCACTGCATCAGTAAAGGCTGTACTGTCAGAGGCCTTGACTACCTCGTTAAAGTAATTTCCTAAGAAACAGATTTCATATCATAAAATCTTGTGTACACCACAGGACTGAAATCATAACTAGCAATCTCAGCATCTCTGATTCCATGCTGCTTTAATCATATTTACTTTCTTGCGCAATATGGAGGCAAGAGGAGTGAAGAAAGGTGCAGCAGTGATAAAATGTTCACTACTTGTTTTTGCTTAGTGTTTAGTTGTAATATAATCTTATACTGAGTCTTTTCTCTTTTATAGTGAAGCATTTTATAACAACTGTAAAGGCATTACACACACTCCTTTAATCCAGTTTTAGAGAGGTGTGATTCAACCTAATGGTCATTTTGGAGGCTGTAGCTTGTGCGCTCTGTTGTGAAGCGATTCTAACATTTAGCTTACCCTTACTGATATAAAGAAGAAACATCTCGGTATAAAATCAATACATATTTAAAGAAAACTGAACATGATCACTTTCATCAACTACAGACCCATTTCTCACTTTGTCCTCGTGCCAACTCATATCATGAAGTATTAATAGACATGATAATAAATTACATGGGAGTTATTGAGCTATTCTCTTTTAAGCTGTATATTGTGTTTTCTCCTTTGTTAATGAGTTAAACCAAAGCTTGCATTTCACAATACACAGTGATGATAAGGTGTGTGACCTGTAATATTAAGTGTGGCTGCTCTTCTTAGTATAGTAATAAGAAGAAGGTTGTCGATGCGTTTTTTTCCAAAACCACCTCCTTATTTTTACCGTTATGTACCCCACAGGTATCCAGTAACAAAAGTACATAGAGTCCTTTCCTCTAAATGCCCTGTTGTTACTCCCTTGTTTCCTACAGTCTTGATTTCTCCCACATGGAACTAGCCAGTATTTTGTGAGCTCCTTATTCATAACACTGTAAATCTCTTTTTTAAAACTAAACCCCAGTCTTTACTGATACAAAACAAAATCAGGGAGCCTGTCAGGATGTGCTTTATCACACTGAATACTCACATAAATGGACCATGATGTTCGCTGGATTATCCTGCAACAGATAAAACAAATCACCTTAACACCAGTGTATAATCAGCTGTGTCACTGTCTATTAACAACGACCATGCCTCTGCCGCTGTCACGCCTATAGCACACATGTACAATAAATGACACTAGCGCTGCTACACTACACAATGTCATTAATTGCTCACAGTGCGGCTCTGGAGCTGCTAGCGGCTAACTTTAGCATCTCCTGTTTACAGACTATGTGCTGCACAGAAATGGGTAAATTAAGCGAAATACCTCGGAGGATGTTGAACGATGTAAAGCTAAATCTCCCCAGGCGTCGCCTCTTTTTTTGATTCGCTGGACAGGTTATAAACCAGACGTTAGTACCTGTTTGTTTTCAGCACACGAAGTAATGTGACATTTGTCAGTGCGCGGCCATGTTTTCACAGGAAATGACGCAGCTGCCTCTGCGCCATTGCGTCACAGCGACGCCAGATGGCGCTGATGCACCGCTTTGAAGGCCTGCACTAAACATCCATGCTGGTGTTGTTAGAGACAGTTTGCAGTGTGAACGTTTGTGTTTTTGTCAAAATAACATGTTTAATCTACTTGAAGAAAAAAATACAGCCTGAAAAATGTTCCTGTAAAATAAGACACAAAACATTTAAGTTGCTATGACAGAGTTTTATCATGTCTGTTTATTGTCACTTCTGGTCAGAGGTGGTAGAAGAATTCAGGTCCTCAGTTTTTTCCATGCCATGCCAAACAAGACAAGACACTGCTATTTAGCAAAACACGCAACTCCCAGTAACATGTATACAAAAGAACAAACAACATTAGAAGTACTTCTGTGTTCCTTCAGATATTTACATGGAGTAGTATCACTGTAAACACCTTGCACGGCTATCAGCAAAATGAACTAGAATCAACAGTAAAAGTAGGCCTACTCATCGTACTGCTACTCACTGCCCATTTTTGTGTGTTATACACTAAAATAATACTAATTACTGATGTTTATTAACATGTAAGCAGCTTTTTAATCTTATAGCTGGACTGATTTAAACTATTTTATATACTGTCAGTAGTTTTTATGATAAACAGAGCTTATATTTTGTTTCTCAAATCTTAAACTGGTAACTACGGCTGTCAAATAAATGTAGTGGGGTAAAACGAGCAATATCTATAGAAAAAACAGTATTACAGTGGAGCAATGGAGCAGAAGCTGACAGTATAATTACTCAAATAATTCATATAAGTATGGTTTTTGAGTACTTTCACTGGTATAGTTGGTACCACAGCTTTTGGTGATGAATCAAAACAATTTTAGAGCTGTATCAGTGTGTAGTAGCCACAGTTCTTCTACTGTTGCTCTAAATGAATGTCTCTGTGGATAAGTTCATTAGCTATGAAAGCAGCTTAATGCATAAACGTGTAAATGTACTCCAGTGTGCCTAAATGCAGTGCTTGGTTAGTTTCTAGTTTTGAGATGAAGATACAACAGAAACAACAGTTGTTACAATAATACTTATGATGAGTATTATGATCTCAGTTGTCTCAGTGCTGTCAGTTGTACAATCCTTCACGTTGCCCCATGTGTAATTCCTATTCTTCATGTGTCGTGTATCTTACATCAGCAACGCACTGAGTTTCAAATCAGTTTCCACTCTTGACCCCAGCGGAGATGAGACACTGATTCCCCGAGAACGCTCGTGAATTCAGGGGTCACTGCTTTGCCTGGTGTCGTCTGAGTGCGCAGAGATTTCTGCCCACTGGGAGCCCGAGCGCACCCACCCTCCTCACAGTCTTGGAACATGGTGATTTCACACTCCTGTTGTGTAAAGCTTGTTTTTCTCCATGTGTGTGTCTGTGTGTGTGTGTGTGTGACAAACACATGGTTTACTGTGGGGAGAGGTCACTGAAGACACACAAAAGAGATGGGCCCTTGTTTGTAATTCTGAAAATATCCTACTGTCCCTGCGTGACTCTTCATACATAAAGCCAGCAATGACTTATAACAGATTACAAACTGATAAGAAACACAATTCCCAAGAATATTTATATATAAAATTCTTATTTTTCATTGAATTGATTATATCAATCAAATCTCTTTGAAATGCTTTCAGTAAAGGGTATAAACATGGTTGTCACTTTAGACGTTACAGTTTCTCCTCTGACGTAGTCCAACTGTCTTGTCTAGATTATGAACCATTAATACAGAACTGTAGTCAGATGTTATTGCAAATTAATTTACCATTTCCAAGGGAAACGTGACATATACTAAAGACAAACTGCTTTAATTATGAGAATGAAAAGTACTTAATAGTATATTTAAAACAAATTTAATGACTTAATGCACCACTCTATCCAAACACACACTTCTGTCATTGCAAAGAATAACAAGATTACAAGCATATTAGTTTAAACACATTTGAAAATTTTGTCAGTTTGGTTTGTCACAGAAATAATTTCAGCAACCAGACGAACAACGCAACACAAAACACTTTCTTCTCAACAAGCAGGGCTGCAATTTCAAAAGGAAAAGCGTCATTATTGGGTCGACCACGTTTTTTTCTGCGTAAAAATCTGAAAATGAATAGAGGCTTTACACAGTTAGGCAGCAAACAAAATGCATCTTACATGGTGAATCGGCAATGCGTGATTATCTGAACGGTGACATTGATTCTGGTTGTGGCTCACTCTCTCGTGAGGACCCCATGCTCTTTGGGATACCAAGACGAGTTGTTCCTCCTCTAATCATCTGTGACAGTTCAGTTAGAGACGCTCAGATGACCAGATATTTTACTTGGAAAAAAGCAAGAGGAGTCTGCTTTAAACGAAGGAGCCTGCTCCAGACATTGTACTCAAAGATGTCTGAGTTTAATTTGATTATGTGGAAGATGTTTCTAATATCCTCTTAACACTGAGCTTGCGCTTACATTCTGTACTTACAGACACCTCTCACTACCTCTGTAAGCTGATTAAAGCTAAATTTTTAATCGTTTGAGGTCATGGGTTTCTCACCTCACTTCTTGTATTTACTTCTTGTATTATTAATGTTCATTCATTATCTATACCGCTTATCCCTTAAGGGTCACAGGGGAGCTGGAGCTAGTCCTAGCTGACATTGGGCGAGAGGCAGGGTACACCCCGGACAGATCGCCAGTCCATCGCAGCATTGTTAATGTAATAGACCTTTTTTTAATTAACCTATTTGAGTCTAGAACCATTAAATTGTTTTGTTTTGACTCCATTCCAGGCAGATATCTCTAAAATTGCGGATGTGTATGTGATCTTCGGTTCTTTTGAGATATTTGCTGACATATTTACAAAGAAGCAGAAATACTGAAAGATGCAGAACTATGGTCAGACTTGTGTCAAGGTATTGTAAGAACTGCTTGTGTGGAAAAGTTCAAACTTATGTCAAAACAGTACTTTACACTACTGGGCGCCAGACTCTTTCTCGGCTGGGAGCATTTAACATACGCGTGTTAGATAGTGAGCTTTAGAGGTGCTGATAGGCAGATTGTGATATGGCCAGATACAGCCAGGCTAGCTGTTTCCCCCTGTTTCCAGTCTTTATGCTAAGCTAAGCTAACCAGCAGCCGGATGTAGCCTTCCTTGACAAATAGGGTGGTATCAGGCTTCTCATCTGACTCTAGGCAAGAAGCGTGATTCCTAAAGTGCCATATCCAGCAGTGTTTCAGTTTTACATTGGATACAGAACTTTGTTTATAAGGCAATTTTACATATATTAGTGCATATCGAAAATGTTCTCTCAAAAAGTGTATAGCAATCACACAAAAGTCAGCCAGCCTCTATTTTTCAGAAACATACATCTGTGTCTCCCATGAGAAGATCACATACAGTCCAGTAAGGGATATAATACCATCTTAAAAGATTGACAGATTTCCTGTATTGATGGTATAACATATAATAATGTTTGTGTAATGAACCTTGTTCATTACACAAAGTGTCTGGAATAGTGTCTGTTTAAATGTTTATTTAGTAACGTTAAAAGGGAAAGGGAGAAGAAATCTAAAATTGCATCTTACTGGGCTTTAATGGTCCCTTGTACCTACTTGCATGAAGGGAAAGGAGGCACTTTGGAGAGGAACGCAGAAATACTGTATCATTTATACAGACTGAGCGATATTGACTCTCCATTTCACTGCGATGTCTTTGGAAATGTGGGATGAAGCCATGTGAGCACACACGAGAAACCCACATGAACACTGAGAGAGCGTTCAAACATTAACATGCACTGCTCAAAAATACATCCAGATACAGTCATCGTCCCCTTCACCACAAGAAAGGACCAAGAACAGACAGCAGAGGTGTTCCAGATCAGTGGAACATCGAAATACCACACAAAAAAACCACCAGGGATCAGACCTGGGTCTTTGTGTTAACCACTGAATCGCTGTGTCACCCCAACCTCCTGAACGGCTTAAACTGTTTTATGCTACTTACTTCTAACCGCCATTTCTGCACGAAATAATAAATTTTCTAAGGTGGATTATCAGGAAAACAACCAGTCAAAGTGTTTACTTAGACCGAATGACAACCAAAATCCGTCTAATTACCTTCTTGTGAATTATCCCTATGTTTCATTACTTAAACCTCCATATTGAGTTTAGCATCATTAAAAACTGATAGATAGTTGTGTTATATAATATTCTCATTTGTTATTTGTTAATATACCATTCAGAGTTAAAGTCATTGACATCTGCATTAATAACTTGATTACATCTACATTAATAACTTGATTACATCTACATTTAAAATGTGTTTTAAACCTTTTTTATTGCTTATAAATACTAAATAAGGATGGTTAAAATAAAGTATCACAGTTTTTAAAATTTGTTTATCTATCTTAAACAATGGGAGTTTTTCAAAATCCATAAAAGAAAACCCAGTACTTCAGTTTGTCTGAAAATTTCAAACAACTTAAACAGAAAAGGAATTTTGTTTTTCGTAAGAAAATGAAAAGAGCACAGTTAAAGAGAAGTATCTTCATGCTGTATCGCAGATGTTCATCTAAACTCGTGGAAACTCATGCTGCTCTGTTGACATGCAGTTTGAAGAAAGTGTGCTTGGGTGTAAATTAACATCAAGGATGGTGTTTCACACTCGTGCATTTTACAGCCACATGGCAGTTTTATGTTGTCTTTAAGTTTGGGTTTTGAAAGAACCAGCATACGCACAAGATTCTTCAGACTCGTCAGAATAATGGACCTTTTCTATTACAGGCGCCGTGTGACTTCTAGTCTGTGAGCTCTTTGTGATGCTCTCTGCTTTTCTAAGCATCTGTGTCCAGCCTGAGCAGAGATAGACGTTATGGTTGCAGAGAGCACCTAATGGAAAGGCAGGAATCGGTCACAGATGGGAGGTCAAGTGATCTCCCTGCTCTGGAAGGATCTTTCAGATGGTTGTGGTGAGACTAATTGTGATAGCATGCAAAATGGAGGCATTACTTTTATCTTCATTAACAAAGAGACTTTTTCTTTTTCAGTTACTTTTTTTTCCTAAGATTTGTCTACTCTTGCAGCCTCTGATTTAAAGCAAAAATGTTCTGTCGTCTTTGGAATTGAGAGGCATGTGGTTGCTCGCCTCTTTCAACAAAGTAGTGAATATTGTGGGTACTACTCAACTATTTAATTTGACAAATGAGTTAAAGGTCCAGTACTCTGTTTTGACTTGTGTAGTAACAGTGATATTTTACTTGCGTAAATAGTTTTTTGCCACAGTGGCTCTCTGGGTCCATTTTCACACATCTGCAAAGGTGTATTTTAACGGTATTAAAATATTATTTTCCATCATTTTGCATAACAAAATGTCTTCGACAGCTTGAGCTTTGAGAAACGAACAAGTTCCTGTGGAGCTTAAACACAGACTAATGTCACAGTGAAATACCAGGATAAAGCAACATTTCAGAAACAGAAAGTTTTCGAAATAGTCATATACTATATGTCTTCAAGATTGATTTCTCCAGAAGCAGGAAGTGGTGCAAAATTAAACTCAGTTAAACCTCATTTTTGTTTCACATGTAGAACAAATATGTAAGTTTTTCTGAGTTCCCATTTCAGAAAATAATTACCTTTTGAAGTCCTACACAATAGAAAATCACAATATTCAGGATTATATAAGATGGAAAACAACATTTTGATAGGATTTGAGCAGAAGAAAAAACATCTAAATCAAAGACAAAAAGAGAGAAAAAGGGGCTGGGATGTAACTAATGCAAAGGTCCAATGGTGGAATGTAACTAAAAATACATATACTCACTTTACTCCATTTTTTGCTACTTTATCTTTAACCCAACTGAATTTCTGAGGGAAATATTACACTTTTTTCCTCTACATTTATTTGACAGCTATAGCTACTTTGTAGATTATGAATTTTGTACAAAACATTTGATCAGTTTATAAGATTTGAGGCATTATCAGTGATCAAAAGTACTTAAATTAACTCCAACCACCTAAAACTTACATGTTTATGCATCAGTGATAATCATCCAGTAATATATAATAATATAACTCTGATAGGGCCTGTTGGGCTGCAAAATAAATACTTTAACTACTGATACTTTAAGGAAATATTGCTGAAAATACCTGTGCATTCAGTTGAATGCAGGACTTTTGTGTTACTGCTAATTCTGAATAAAAAATCTGTATATTTGTTCCACCTTTGTCAGAGTGCAGCAAGTAAAAACGTGGTTCACACATCCAAAATAATCCAAATGCACTTTAAATTCAATTATCTTCTTTCCATTTCTTAAATTTCTTCATCCACCAAAAAGAAGAAAACCACACATACATTTTGGCTTTATGCTTTCCTTCAGTAATTTAGATATATGTAATAGGATCGGGGTTAAAACTGTAAACATATCCTTTAATTTTGAATAAAGATGCCTGAATTTTACATTACACGCATATTAGATGATAAAATAATTAACAGTCAGTGAAAGCAGATGTGGTAACTGTAGCTGGCTGAAGGTAATATTCGGTCAAATTCAGTCGGCACATCACATTGTGATTTCTGCTATAAGGGGTCGTGACCTGCTTCCTGTGCTGCCGCTCTCCCCAGACCTCTGCTGGCAGAGCTGAAACAGCAGAGCCACACTGGTAGGTTGTGTGAGAGGACAAGTGGATTTGGCATGCACATCAGAGCGTGATACCCAAGCATTTTGGTCCTATCACATGCCACACACGCTCACACACAAGTACGACACACACACAGAGCATTCTTGGTCGTGTAAAATGGATTGTAACACTGGCCACTGTAATGAAATGATGCCAGCAACCCACAGTATTCCTTTACAGCCAAACTCTCTAAAGGTTTCAGTGTACTCTCAGTGTCCAGTGATGTTGTTACAGCCTAAAAAGGAGTTTTAACAACAGTATTTTTTAAAGACATTGTAAATAATCTGCCTGTTTCCTCCTCTGACTGCAGAAGGGGGAAATAGCAAAGCAGCCATACTTGATTTCACTTATACTCAGGAGAGAGAGCGTAGATGAGTTTAAATATGACAAATGTTAAAGTATATTTTGGTTTAATTTGACCAATAAACAACATTCTGATTAATAGAAAACCCCCTGTGGTTGTTTTAGTCAAACCTTTGAAGGGATTTTTAGGCGAGTGACAAATATCATCAAGGACAAATTCTTCCAGTTTGCTCGTTCACTGATTTAGTCTCAGACGTGTTCATGCACGCTTCAGGGAAATCTGTTCATCTGTGATCTTTCACATTTAGGTGTTAGTGTAACCTGTTTATTGAACACCCAGTAGCAACATTAAGATTACTCCTTGTGTAACTGTAATGATGAGGAAACTGACACTAAACCAAGAGCAGCCTTATCTTGGGGACATCGTAGGCGGCCATGACAGGTTATACACCATTTAAAATGTTGCATTATCTCAATGCGTTCGTGCCGGTCTGAGGCGAATCATCAAAGACACGAGATCAGCGGTTGGCTATGACATGGTACCTTGTTTATGCACAACTCAGAGTAGCAGGCGTCATGCTAAACTCTCACGACCGTCCAACGCCATCCTTACATAAACAAACGGGTGTTGCATTCGAAGTGGAAGTGTGATTTCATGTGACAGTAAAACAGAAAGAGGTGCTTTATTGGTTTTCTTTTGCGTTAAACAGAAGAGGACAGGTGAGCTCTGCTGTGGGGTGATAAGAGCCTCGGGATATTCAGACAACAGGTTTCCAAACATATTGTTTAAGGGGGATAAAGGAGCACTGTTGAGCATCCCGAGACGCCGAGGAGACAACAGTCATCAGCAGTGCTTTGTCATGTGCCTTGTATTTTCTACTTATTTGTTCCCAGTTACTTCCTGGCTTCAAAGTGTTGGATCGCTCTCATTTGCAGACTTCAGATTGTCTGTCTTTGTGCAGCACATTGTCCACCATTTCCATTATCTTCCACCTGTTCCTCAGGGATCAAGCCGGATTTGCGCTCTCTTCCCTTCTTCCCCAGACCTCCATCTCCAGTGTCACGTCACTAGTTTGCACCGCTTGAGCCAAGTGAAGGTGTTATTGAGGATACACAGAATTCACACTATAATGAGCAGTGACAGGATGTCACCCACTCTGCCATAGATCAACCCCCAGCCCGCTGCTGCCACCCCTGCACCCACCTGCACCCATCCAGCTGAGTCTGCCTGTTTGCGTGATGTCACCCGCACAACCCCCCCGCCTCACTTCTGCAAAACCAATCGGCCTATTGATGGTGTTTGCAACAAGGAGGCAACATTCACGCTCAGCTCCAAGGCTTGGCTGAATATGAATGTGTTGTCTTCACATTTAATACTCCAGTTTTACCATCTTTTGTTTCTTGTGTGTCCTCGTCCAGTCTGTCCTTCCTCTGATACCTCTGATCTCTTTGGAAAATCCACAGAGCGCTGCCCTCTCTCTCTCTCTCTGTGGCCTTTGGCTGTGTTTGATCACTGGTTGAGTTATAGTCGTCTCCGTGACTCATAACTCAGACACCAGACTCAGATGTCAACATAACATATGTTGTTTTCCCTCTCCCCTGCCACACATTGTGTGTGAACAGACGATGTAGGGAAGAGTTACGTTGTTGTGGGAAGTCTTGTGATCTAAAGCAGTGGTTCCCAACCTTGTTGCCTTTGGATATCTCAAAATAAAACAATGTCAACTTGTGACTTGGGACATGAGTTGGGAGCACTTCATCTGGAGTGATTTTCTCTCCTCTGATTGTTTCATTTTGATGAATTTTAGATGCTTGAAGAGATTAAAGCTTCCAATATTTATTAAGAACAACAAAGTTTTGTGTAACTGATTTTTTTTTCCCACTCTGGGCCCCTCAGATTTGTTGGGTCCTGACTCAGATTGGGAACCTTTGCTTCCCTAAAGAACCATTTCCAAAAGAGTGCAGTGCTCAAATGGTTCTACACACTGTAGAGTCTTTTTATGAAATGACTTTCTCTGTTGTTCTTTTGAGTTTTTTTTTTATTAAGAAACCTTTCCTTTGCCTAACTTTATTTTATTGTACCTCTGTGTTTCCTATATGTACTGTATAGAGCCAGCTAGGTGGAGCTTGAACAGTGGGAGTTCAGGCAAGGTTCACACGTAGGCTAACTTGTTCCAAATGAGTGTGAGGAATTCCTGCGTCCTCGCTCTCCTTATTAACCAAACATCACCTTGTCAGACCCTCCATGCTGGTTCAGAGCTCCTCCCTGTGCCACACATAATGAGATGAATATCTAAAATCAGCTTTCTTTAATTTAAGTTACAACACAAAGTAAGCTCTTCGTCAGTCTCCTCCTAAGAGTGTGTTTTATACGCTCTCTCTCTATCGTGATAAAATAATTCCCATAAGGAAGTGATTACACATTTGGATAATTCTGAGCAGATGTGAAAATGTTTCAACAAGTTAACAAGACTGTGGTGGAAGTGCAGACCTTGTCGCTGTTGAAGCAGTTTGCCGCGACATCTTGCAAACGGCCTCCAGAGCCGTGAGCCTGGCAGTGGAGGGTAAACTGAACAGACACAGGATGATGGTAAAAATGGACAATTGTTCAGTATTTTTTGCAGGGTTGTGGCTTTGTGCACAGAGCAACTTCTTCCTCTTGAAATCTTTAGGTGGCAGTTCATCATAGAGACCAGTGTTTTATTGCATGCAGACAGATTTTGCATGCAGTTCTTTCAACTTTAACCGAAGTGAGGCCAGCCATCATGAGAGAGAGGCATGGTTCACGTAGTGAGTATTAAAGATTATTTTTAAAAACATCTGCCTTCTTGTCAACAGAGACAGAGCTTCCCTTCAGTATTAATATGCCCCTGACATGGAAAAAAGTTTCAGGAAACAATCAAATTAGATTTATGATTTTATTTTTCTAGTGTGGGCCAGTAGGGATTGGAAAACTGCAGGAGACAGAGTATTTGTCTGAGTGTTTACTGTGATTTTGGTATGTTTAAGATCTAAACTGTGTAATGTACCTTTTTGACATCCTGTTTACACTTGTGTGTGTTTTTTTACTGTCTATCCTCTCCCTTTAAAGTAGGACCTAAAAAAACAACAAAAAAACAAAAGAAGGTTATTCCTTTTTAATTTTGATTTCATAGAGTTTATTTATTGTACACAGACTGAGCAGAACAGAGGTTTATCAGCTCTGACAGGCATCTCTCAGAGTAAACTGGCCATTGTAACATCAGCTGCAAAGCAGAAAATGAAAAAATATATAATCTAAATATATTCTGCACACCATTCACCAAAGACAAGAAATGTTGTTTGTTTAGATCCAACACTCCACCCTCACAGACTGGAAGATAAAAGATCTTTTCAGATTTAAATAAAATAATGTTTATATGCACTTAATGCCTGTACGTCTCGCCTTTGTTCAGCTCAGAGAAAGATAAAACCTAAATTGGCGATGCCTCTCAACAAAGGTGTTTTCTCCTTTGTGCTTGTGAACAGCTAAATGTTGTGTATAGAGAAAATACATGTAGATAGGAGAGGGGTGGGGAGGGGAGAACAGTGTTCACCTACAAGCAAAAAAGAAACTTTGGTAATTGCCATAACACAAATAATGAGAGGCTATGTAGGAAAGTGTTTGAAGAGCGGCCCTGATCAAGATAAGATTGGAGACAGTATCATGAGAGAGAGGAAGTGTTTTTCTGTCTGCTGCAGCTGAGAGAAAAACTTAAGTGACAGAGTTACTTACATGAGCCAGACGCTGAGCTGAACCCTGCAGAAACGACCAGGATAAATGCAGCTGGGGGTGTGACGAGGACGAGTGTGATTCAGATGCCAGTTGTGGTCAGATAATACCGAAACAGAGTGCATTAATACATTACATTAGGTCTATAAGAACAGTTTAAAACTCACAGAAAGGTGCCTAATGGTGGTTTTCTGCCCTTTCAAACAAAAATCAACTCATAGAAGAAGTGAAGCAGCAGTCGCCCACTAGTGGACATGGTGCCACGGTCTTTATGGCAACTTCTTATCCCAACAAAAACAGATTTTTTTTCTTTAAAAAAGGGGGGAAAAACGAAAACACAGGCCAGCTACAGACTAAAATCAGCTGTTTTTGCTGCAGTGTTACACTCTTGGTTTTTTGTTTCCAAAACTTTTTACTTTATGACCTGACAAATAAACTATGAAAACTCTTAATGAGGAAGCTGTACAGCATCTCTAATCCCTGGATTACTGTCACTTTAACCGAGGTTCGTGGTTTTTGAATTAATCAAAATATCAAGAAAAATGCCAACATAAACAGCTGCAGTATAGTGCAGTCCAGGCAGTGCAGTAAATGCTGCCTTTGTGGAGCTTGTAGTGTTTCTTTCTGTGTCTGTGACTGCTGCAGTTCAGCTCTGAAGGAGTTTGTAGAGTTGTTGTTCAGCTGTTCTTCTCATTGTGTGCACATCCTGCATGTTTGTCTGAGAAGGAACTTGTAAATTGTGAATTTGGGAAATTACACATTAAACATCCTGCTTAACTTTTTTATTTGGAGTGCAACAGCAAATAGACTGTGAAATAACTTTAAAAAAATTAAATCCAATTGTGCAGGATATATGACACATCTCAGTCCACAAAGCTTTGACCTACAGGCGAAAAAGCACCTGTGTCTTTATGTTACAAAGTAAACAGCACCACACTTAAATTCATGATAATGTAAACGATGCAAATTTCCCCTGCACACTCTAAACGCGTTTCTTTTGGGTGTAATTATCAGCAGCTGCATAACAAATGAATATCAGGGTAATAATGATTCGAATAACAGAGGCAAGACCTGGTGGCGGTGAACCAGTGATATTTGCAAGGATACTGGATTATTAGCTTCATGTGCGTGTCTGTGTGATTCTTAAAAACATACCTGTTGTTGCATCAGAGAGAGAGAGAGAGAAACAGAGAGGTGGAGTGTTTGTAGAGGAACACGCTCTCCGTAAGAGAAATTTGCCATTGTTTGGGTTTCACATGATTGATGCTTGACTTAATCCAGTGCTCTTTGCGCCTTCCCAGGAGGGTGAGGCGGTCTCTTTGTGCTTTTCTGTCCCATGTGAAGCAAACCAAATGCGGGAGAGTGAGGGTCATAGCTATTCGGCAGGGTACCAGATCCTTCCCACCGGCACATCTGCATGTGAAATCGCCATTTCACCCCTCCACACTCCCTAATTGTTGCTAAAATTATTTGTGAAATTGCCTTCCACCAGGAGTGTTTTCCACGGCAATTGTCACACAATTTTATATGCACGGTGGGCCCACAGAGTTGACACATGCACCTCTTCTTTTCTGCCATATGTGCTCTTTTTATTCGAGTTTAATAGCGGCGCATTATTTTTTTCCTTCTAACAATTACCTTTAAGCAATTACTCTTGTGTGTACTCGGGGGCAAGTCAACCTGTTGTCATCAATAGCGGGTCGATCCAAGTGTTGTAATTACCACAGGAACTATAGGAGTGATTTAGATGTTCATGCTGCTGCGCGCATTTACTTAATTGAAAGGTTAACAAGCCAGAAGCGTCTTATAGCCTTAACCTTCTCCAAGCAGAGCCGCTTTAGTGCAGCTTTGTCCATTCAGAAACAACACCATAAATTCCTGACTCAATCATTTTTGGGCCGTGATTTTTTTTATTTATTTATTTATTATAAATTCACACGAAGCCCCGCGTGTGCAGAGGTGCATCTGTGGACGAGTAACTTTGGATTTAGACGTTTATACTCGTAGAGTTTTTGATTTTGGTCAAAGAATTCAGATATTTTTTTTTAATAAATATGATATTTTGATCTGGGTCTAATTATCTACCTGCAGATTATCTGAACATTTTTAACAACTTTAAATTAGGCTTTTTAAAATGATTTTTATTTCTGGTTTTGTTATTGTTGTTATAGAGGTAGTTTAAGGGGTTCATGTTTTTTTATTTCCTTCACTTTCTCCTGATCAAAGAAAGAAAGAAAGAGAGGGGGAAAGGTGGGCGCGTATCATCATTTAAACAGCGTTAATATTCCACAGGTTTGAACAGCTGAATATCATGGACGCAGACACATTTAGAAAAGACAGGATTTAGAATAACATTTAGATAAAGTAACATTTTGAACTGGCTGGTTTGGTGTATGGGGTCTTATGAGGGAGGCAGCAGTGAATTAAAAGTGGAATGTGTTGCTCTGATTGGTCGGCCGGCTCCTGGCTAAACCCACTCTCTTTCATCCATAAAAGAAAGGCCAGGGAGCCTATGGGAGCGCTCGGCTGTCTCCTCCTACGACATGCACGAAAGTTGGCCACTTAAACTACTTCCAACCAGCCAGCAGACATTATACTGAACCCAAACTACACCAAGGGAAAAGAATAACAGTGCAGTTTTTTCCAGTTCAGACACACAACTTTCGCTGCAACTCCTCCATTTTGCAGACTTCCCTGCTTGAAGAGGTTTTTAAATTTTATTTGTTGCTGCTTTTATTTTTTGTTTTCATATTTTGGCACATTCATCGCACCAGAGGAGAGCATCACTTTCATTTTTCCCCCGGTGGAAGAAGGGCTTCTCCGCCTGGGATTTGGGATTTGACAGCAGACTGAGCATCTTTTTGAGCATTTTTTGAAGACGTTCCTTTTTTTTAATTTAACTTGGACTTTGTGTGAGGGTAGCAGGTCTGAACCGAGTCCGGTTTGGTGTTTGTCTGAGTAGCTGCAGGATGGCTACTTTACCAGGAACAGTGCCTCGGATGGTGCGCCCTGCGCCAGGCCAGAACTACCCCCGAACCGGCTTCCCTCTGGAAGGTAAGAAAAGACACAAACAAACAAATGACAGCGTGTGTTTGGTGTTTGCTGTGACAGAACCTCGTCAGGGCTCCACTCTGTCAGCTTGTAGCGCGGCAGTCACACACAGCACAGTTTGTTACCGGCGACATGCTGGGAAATAAAACGGTGGGTGAACAAATACGACCTCCAGTCAGTGATGATTAAAGTTTACAACCTGAATCAAAACTGAGGTGTAGTTTCAGAAAAGCAGCAGCACGGAAAATCAACTAGCAGCTTTTTAAAATGTGTGTTTTGTTTCTTTTTATATATGAATGAATTCAGTCTGTATTTATCTGAACAGTGTGTGTGAACAGACTCACTCTCAGTAATTCCTGTTCATTCTACAGTATCTATATGAAATATTTGTATTAAGAACAATTTTATTTTCTAATTTATGCATTTGGTTTTTATGCTTTTAATGTCTCGGCTTTAAAATTACAGAGGGATTATATTGATAATAACACAAATCCTAGAAATTATTGTATTTTAAATTATCTTCTGCACAAAAAATGAAGCCAATCTAACATTAATTTACACTCAA
This sequence comes from Lates calcarifer, assembly GCF_001640805.2. NCBI lineage: Eukaryota > Metazoa > Chordata > Actinopteri > Centropomidae > Lates > Lates calcarifer. Next base: position 2,271,858 of record NC_066852.1, read on the forward strand.
TAATTTAGATGACAGAATAATCAAATATTTTAAGGATATTTTTTTTACAAGTCCAGTCTTAATAGCTAAACACACACACACACTAAAAAAAGCTATTTAATTGTTAATTTTTTAAAACTCGTTTGCTCCCCCCACACACGCACACTCGAGTCGTCTGAACATATGGGCGTAAAAAAGATCACTTTGTATTTGCATGCATTTATGGAAACAGTTTTCCCATTACACCCAGTTCGTGCTCAAGTGCTCTGGACTGAAATGTACAAAAACCACGTAGCTCGCAAGTTACTCGAGCTCCGGGATTTGTTCAAGTGTCCTGCTGCTGGAAATGGCAATAATACACACAGCAAAGAGATGGCTCAAAGGATCACATCAATATTTGTACAGCATGACTAGGAATAATCAAGGTGGGAAGTGTCACCCTCTTTAGTGTCTCTTGAATGTGAAATTGGATCCTGAAGTGGCCTCGGATGCATCCTGTCAGCCAGACTGACGCTGGCTGAATTTGGCTCAACGCTCTCTTGAAAATGTATAATATGATAATGTGCGTAAACTGCGTCCCATTAACAACATCCCAGGCTGTATTTTATCTTCATCAACTCAGGAATGAGGATGTGTTAAAGCTTAAAAACATGATGTGTTTGTTGTGGTTGTTTTTGAGACTTTTTATTGTTTGTCGTGGCGCAGTGTCCACCCCTCTGGGCCAGGGTAGGGTGAACCAGCTTGGCGGAGTGTTCATCAACGGGAGGCCCCTGCCAAATCACATCCGACACAAGATAGTGGAGATGGCCCACCACGGCATCCGACCCTGTGTAATCTCGCGACAACTGCGAGTTTCTCACGGTTGTGTCTCCAAGATCCTCTGCCGGTACCAGGAGACCGGCTCGATCCGTCCGGGGGCCATAGGAGGCAGCAAACCCAGGGTGAGTGGGGGTCCGTGGACCTCAGGTTGTCAGGTTGGGTGGTGCACGAGGAGCATGACACCTGAGTGAGCACAAATCTGATGCTGTGTTATCATGACAGCCTGTTGGGATGAAAAGACCAACACAAAAAATATATACATAATAATAATAATAATAATAATAATAATAATAATAATAATAATAATAATAATGGCTTTATTCACCTGTGCCTTTTGAAGTTTCATGCACATGTACATTCTTTCTGTATATTCCCACTTATCATAACAAACTTTTTTCTGAATATTTGCATAAATGTCCAACATTATTCACAATTAATAAAAAAAAAGAGAGAGAAAACATTTAGGAAAAACAACTCTGAAAATTAAAAATGAAAAACAGTGAGAAGTCAGTTCCTATAATAATTTTTACAGGTGTTTTTCATGCTCAGAAGAAATTGACAGTACAGTATTTAAAGCATTTAATACAAAATAATTGACATATTTTACCTTTTTCTTTAACTTTCTATATTTGTTATGACATATTTTGTACTATGGGACTCACTGTGTTTCACTGGTGTTACATATGTAGTTGATAGTGCCGTTAAGACCTGTTAATGCTTGGCCTATTCTTTTTTCCCCACATACACAGGCCTATAAAATTCTCATTAAAAGTATACATAATTTATACTATGGCATATTATTTGTATATATTTCTTTTGTATTCGTTCAGATATTGTATCAGGATCATGTGTTCGTTTTTTTGCGAATTCCTCTCAATTAAAACTCTCTCTCTCTCCCTCCTTTGGTCTCCCCCACCCCCCCTTCACGTTCACACCATTTCAAACCTAAAGCAGGTGGCAACTCCTGACGTGGAGAAGCGGATCGAGGAGTACAAGAGAGAAAACCCGGGTATGTTCAGCTGGGAGATCCGGGATAGGCTGCTGAAGGACGGGGTGTGCGACAGAAGCACAGTTCCTTCAGGTGAGGCTTCATCTGGTAAGCTGCACTTTTTTTTCCCTTATTACCAGCGAACACTGCAGCATCACCTCTGAATGAACAGCACTTACTGACCCCAGTTACTGATAATAAAATGTTCCCAGTGTAGCAGCAGAAAGCACAGCTGTTTGACCCAGAAAAAAGTCTGAATTTACAGTGTAACTTTGCTCCTTTTATTATAGAATTTTTATTTTAAATATTTTTCTCAACGCAGCTGCTTCATGTAAAAAAAAAAAACTTTACCTGTGCTTTATATTTTTCTCTAATTTTTTGTATGGTATCCTTCTGGGAAAAATGTATGATAGGATTATTATGGTTCTTTTATGGGTTTTAGGGCTAATCACCCATTTACCTTTTTGTTGCCATTAGTGAGCTCCATCAGCCGCGTTTTGAGGGCCCGATTTGGCAAAAAAGATGACGAGGATGACTGTGATAAGAAGGATGAAGATGGAGAAAAGAAAACAAAGCATAGCATCGATGGCATCCTCGGTGATAAATGTAAGTTAACAGCAGAAAGTATATGGCCCTTTTGCATATGTCTGAAATAACAAAGTATTATTAATATTATTATTATGTAGAGTAAATTGCAGTCTTGTAAGCAGGAAGCAAATGTTTTAAACAGACTTCCTACTTTACGTCCTCTTGGGAAATTGTCCCACATCCGAGCTGCAGCTTAAACGGAGAAATTTATTCCTGCTTCCTTTTTTTCTTCTTCTTCTTTTTAACTCCGAGCCAGCAGTTGTTCATTTACTCAATTATTTATGAGAGCCTTGGCAGAAGGTATTTAACTGCAGAAAATTAATTTGTGTGGCGAATTCCTCCTCATTCATTCACTCATTTAACGACCCCTAAACGACAGCTGACAGTTGACCCATTTCACAATCGATGTCAGTTCACTGACATTTCACCACTTGTCAGTTAAAGAGGAAATCAATGTTCATATTATTATTTGCTCTATTAGTAATGCTGCGAGGAGGGGGGGAATAAAGCTTTGATGCAGGTATTCGCTGTCAGTATTTGTCAATAGAATTTACAAGCTTTTAATAACCTTTAAATGTATTGGTGTGTCATGTGCGTTTCATATTTTTGATGCATATTTTATATATTTAAATATATCTAATAATCATCTCATGCAGTTAGACGTTAAATTAGAAAAGGTGGCGATTTTTTTTATTCTTGGTTAACTTAATTTTTTTTACACGAGTAGAAGTGGAGTTGTTTGACAGTTTACAAGACAAACTCTTGATTTTATTGTCATATTTTATTTAGTTTTACTGGTTTTCTCGGCCTCGGGGAGTGAAAAATGCTCAGCCTCCCAACGACAGAAAGGTTGGCCCCTTTTTGATGATCAAACATGTGTGAATGGGGTTTAGATAAGAGTCCAGAGAAGACCCCCCCACCCCTCTGTCTCTTTCTTTTTTTCTTAAAAAAAAGACACTGCCAAATATTTTTCAAACTTGAAGATGGACTTCACGAGCAAAAAAACTCCCCTCCATTGACGCTTTTCTAAAGTGAAGAGTCCGAGGTACAAAAGCAAATCCTGGAAAGCAGGGCAAGCGAAAAGGAGAGTATGGGCCCGTCCATTCTCATTCAAAAATCAGGGTAAAAGAGAGAGAAAAGTTTGGACAAAGGGCAAGGAGAGACATAAAAGGAGATGAATTATTCAGTACGCCCCGCTGGTAGATAGTTTTGTAATTTTATATAATGGCGTTGGAGAAGAATCAGTTGATAGCGTGAAAACGGTCTCCTTTTTTCTGTCACACCACGCATTAATGTTAGGAGAAAAAATGTCACCATTTTGTTGCAAATATCTCCAGTGTTCGTGTAGATGGTTTGTGAATCCTGCTGGCTACAAATGACCAACATTTTTTTGGAGAGTCTGCTCATTACGCACGACTCAGCCGCGCTGAGGACACGTTTGCTGGAAAATGTGATAAATAACTGTTAACTACATTACTATTACATTATTATTGACTTTCTACTGTTGGTACAAAATATCCACATAATGTTCCTGCGTCAATTTTTCCTTAGCGCTGCTTATGTTTTAAATTGGGACTGAATTACGTTGCTATAAAAAGAGACGCACCCTCTGCGTAATGCAGTTTAGACTACCGGCATCCGGATGGCATTTAATAATGTTAATACTTATTAGAGTAAGCACTGGAAACGATGGTTGCTGAATAGGTGGCTGTGTTCGTGCCGGGTGTAATAGCTCGCAGGCATGGTAAGAAATGTATTTATCCCCAATCAGCCCCTCACTCTCCGAGTTTGAAGCACAGCCCTTATGTGGAGAGGGGTTTTAAAGCAGATTAAATAGAGCCTTTTATTTCTTTTCACTTTCATCTCAGAGCGGAGCTCACAGTGGCTCGCCCTGGGCACAAAATTCATGAGATTTTTTTTTTTCGTTTACTTATCCAGATTTTAAGACTTTATTTATTTATCTGTTTGTTTATTAGGTCTGTGTATTTGATTTTCTCAGAGGTTACATCACGGATTTATCCCAGCTCTAATCTAGATTTATTAAACGTGTATTTAAAGTGTTAACCACATTACAATATTTGTAAATTTTATTTTTGCCGCGTTGAGTCAACTGTTATTTCTCAGAAGGATTTATGGGGGAGGTACACCAACCAAAACTCGGTTTTAATGCGCTGAAAACAGTTCCAAACCGTTCACCGCCTGGTGATCACCAAGCGGAGATCCTGGTCCACCCACTATTCTGTTTGTGCAGGAGCAAGTTTCTCAACCGTGGTGCGCGCTTTAATGGTCACGTGCGGCTGTTTAAGCCTGTGCCAAAGTTTAAATTACGCGCAAGGAACGAGGGAAAGGTTGCGCTACAGGGGGCATCCTTTTTGTTTTTACGCCACACCGGTCAGAGAGAGTAGGTGAGTCAGCTGTCCGGCGTCCGCCTGCCACACCGGTGCATCCAACCTGACCGTCAGTGAGGTGGAGACAGGCGATGGACACTTCAGCAAATCGCAGGATTACCTGAGGTCCTCAATCTAATTAAACAGATGCCAGGTGGGATTATTTCCCAGCGTCAGGGAGGGAAAGTGACAGGGCGGCGGGAGAGGTGTGAGGAAGTCAGACAACCCAAAGATCCAGGTTAGGGGTGGAAGGGGGGGAAGGAGGCTGCTGTTAGATTAAATCTGAAATGCAGCGAATATGAGACGTAACATGTGACCTAGACTTTCTTCCAAACGTATTTGTGGAGAATAATTGTCTCCAGATTATCGTTTTCCATCCCCGTCTCAGTTTGTGCTACGTACTACCTGTAAAGGTTTGTAAATTTACATCATACATCAAGCAGTTACGCACAAAATGAGTTTTCCCCTCCACTCCCGGGTGCAGCCATGTTTTCCTGCAGAAACAAAAAGACAGAAAAAGAATAATTTCTGCTGTTATTAACGATAAACTGGGCCTACAGTGATGAAAAGTGTGAAAAGCTGCCCCCTCCGTGCTTTTTCCACGTCACAAACACACACATGCGGGCGCTTACGCACGGACGCACGCACACACACTTCCGTGCACACACACACAACCCAGTCTCTAAGTGTATGGTAATATAATGTAGCTATATTTCGGGTCTAAAGCCGTGCTGAATGAGAAGGACAGGGGAATGAAGCGAGAGACCACTTCAAACAAATCCATCTGGAACAGTGTGTGAGAGAGATTCAGTGAAAGTATGGGGAAGTTATTTAGCTATTAATAACGTTTTTTCCTCAGGCATTGAGAGTGACTCCATCTGCACTTTCTCGCAGCTATTTGGCTGGGTGGAAATTGAGGGAGACCCAAATGTTGGGCAGAGATAACATACCCATCATAGCCCAGACCCTGCGCTGTGCTTCACTGCATTAAACTCGGATTAACCTCCCCTGTCCCCGCAGCCACTCAAGCCACATTTCACTGGAATTTACATCGGTAGGCCTACGTTTTTTTTTTATAAAAGGGGCAGGCGCTGAAAGACAGGACATGATCGAAAGTAAAATAAAATAAAATAAAATGACAATACATTTTAAAATAATCGTTTGAGCTTTGTATTTGCAGTAGCCTAAATAAATTAATTAATAAGCAAAATATGCTATAGGCTAGTGTAGGCTACTGAATATTGAAACAAAATTCAAATTTTCAGATTCTTATTTTTAACTTAACAGTAGACTAAGCTACTAAACAGTTTTTGTTTTTTTTCTTTTGTTAACAGCTCATCTAGCCTTTATATTTTTAGTTTATTAAGTTCATTTTAGTTTTCAAGACGTCTGGACCTTTATTACTATTTCTGAATTTAAAGGAAACTTTTCAGTTTTCCTTGCAGCTAGCTACCTGTGCTTAGATGGGTAATCAGTGAGAACATTAATTATGTGTAGCTAGCTTAACTAGCAGGTGTTTAGTTGGCTGCTTTGGTTGTTAAGTAAGGCGTTGCTTAGTAACGACTGACAGCAGTGTTGTAACGGTTTCTCAGTTATGGCCTGCGCCTAAAATGCTGTGACAAATTTCAATTTTAGTTCAAGTAATAGTCTAAAACTGCAGTTCTTGTTGACACTCCTACCTCTAAATTGAAGCTAAATTAGAGACCTGTTCTTTTTTTTTCTTTTTTCATTCATTTTATTAAGGCTACTCCAACACTGAGCCGACTTGAGATGAGAAATATCGAAAAACGTTTTTTCTCTCGGAGTGTAAGTGTTTCAACCAGGAATATTTTGACGACAATTTTATTTTATTTTATTTTTAAGTTGGCACATTAACCCCATGAAGCTAGCTTAGATTGCAGTTAGCTTTGTTCTCTGGTTGTTAGGTAACGCGTTGCTTAGTAACGACTAACTATCCTATTTTAACGGCCCATCAATAAGCTTAAAATGGTGTGACAAATTTCAATATTAGTTTAAGTAATGAGCAAAAAATGTTGCTTTTGTTGTTGCTTACCTCTGGATGAAAGTAGACATTATATAGACATTTATATTAGAGACATCTTTTTCTCATTTCGTTCATTTTGTCAGGGCCCCTGCTGTACTGAGCTGGCTTAAGATGAAAATTATGTGTAAGCGTTTCAATGTTGGTGACATTTTTTTTCTCATTCACAATGTATGTTTTAAATTCCAAAATAAGGTTATGATTTGCTGTTAATGACATATCGCGATATTTGATGGCAAGAGCTACCACCAGTGTAACAAATTAGCCTATTGGTTCCAGCAAGGTAACATGAGCAAACCATGCAACATAATAACATGAGACCCTTTGCTTATGGGTAATGAGTAATGCATCAGTTTTAAGGAGTGCAGTTTAAGCTTGTAGGCCTACCAAACCGGAGAGACGTGTCAGTGTCAGGAGCTTTAAGTGTCGACAGCATTAGGCTAAATAAAAAAAATGGAGTAGGCTTAAATTCATTCTGTGCTGGCATTTGACTTTGATCACATCAGAAATATTCATGGAAGCACAAACAGTGGCTCTGCCACCATTATCCAGGCTGACAGTGATACCTCTCAAGGCTGTCTATTAATTAAAGTGGCGCTTACCATGTGGGACGACTCCCTATCTGGGCACAAAAATGGTTTTTCCATCTCTTGTGGGGCTCTTGAAAAGGGGCAATCTTTCCTCTCCAGCTTCTTGTGGGAAATTTAAAAGTGTACAGAGGAAGACATGGGGATTTCTAGCTCATTTATAAAGACGAGTTTATAATCCTTTCCTGCTTAATAACTTAAAAGGATTCAATTTCTCCCCTCATTTATGGGGTTATGATCACACATTGTTAGACGCAGATAGTAGCATTTCAAGGTTAACATTTCCTGCTCGAAAATATCAGAATATAAGCTGTAAGCCCATAGGTGCCCTTTGTTTAGCCTGCAATTTTCCTCACAAATGCTGATAGGCCCATTTCAGATGTTGTTACTATTAATGTGATAACAACGAAGAAGCCAAGGAAGACCAACTTGATAAGATGCCTCTATGCCACCGAGCATTTTTAAATGATATGATATTTAATTATAGCATATAATTTCACCATCGAGAATTAAATTCAGTAGGCTTATGTAGACTCTGAGGATTGAATGTCTGGTTGGGGGTCTCAAACCATACGAGACAAATTAAAGAGGAAGCGTTGCCCTCCAGGTATCCTGTCACAACAGTAGGGTGCTTCAGCGCGTCTCCCATTTCTGTCTGTGTTTTATTCCGCCAATTTTCACTATGGGGCTCCGGGATCCTGCGCTGTGCCTGCAGGGCTGCGGTCCAAAATAAATAGAAAATCTCAATTTTTCATCTTCTGTCTTTGCTCGAGTCTGACTTCCCTCTCTTTCTCTCTGACAGACAGACACAGACATAGCCTTCACATCAACACCACAGATTCAAGTCAACAGGTGTCGATATTAGAGACAAAAACATTGTTCTTCTAGGCAGATGAATAATGTGTAACTTCATTTTTCATGGCTGATTTGTTTTATTTGGTACATGATCTGTTGGAATGGGGTTTTGAATTATTTTTTATTTCCTAATTTGTAGGATTAAATTAATTTCGTGATATTTATAGTAGATTTTTTTGTGTTTTTATTGAAACGTGGTTAATATTTTTTATTATTTAATTTTTTTTATGTGTTGACAGTTATTGTAGGAAACACCGCTCCTATTATTTTATCTGTTACCCTATTGTTCCTGTGGCAAATGTCATTAACAACTCTAAACGTACTGCAGACAAAATATATTATCATGTAAATATTACTCGAGCAAATTTGTTTACGTTTTGTGTCATCACATTGCTATGCTAATTTCCTATTATTATTATTATTATTATTATTATTATTATCATCATCATCATCATCATCATCATATTCGTGTTGTCAGCCTATACCGACGTCGCCTCAGACATTTACATTTCCACATCAGGCGTTTAATGTTGCCTATTGCCTAAATTGCCATCGCTTTGTTAGCAGTAATGTTTAATTGGCTGGAAGAAGATGAATGAGGCTGACAGGAATCAGCTGTCCAGAGATTCCCCTGTGAGTCTGACTCGGAAATCATAACCTGACCAGCTTTTCCTCCTCTGAAACCAGCTCGTTGAACTTGTCACATCTAATTAGGGTGTTAAAACGCACCGAGTGCATCGGTGGGAAACAGTAGGTGGTTAGTCCGGGGCAGCCAATGAGGCCTTTTTGGGTCAGATGGTGGAGGTGGGGGTGGGGTGGGAGGGGGATGAGCAGCGTGGTTGGATAGTGTTGTTGTTGAATTGGACCGCTGCGGGCTTTTATTTCTAAGCAGGCTTTTTCCCCCGCTATTACTTCAATTATGGCCATCCAGCGGGCTAAACAGGCCAGCCTGCATGGACTGTAGCCTTGTTTTAATTAGGTATGAAATTAATTAGAGCAGACATCTATTAAAGACTTTTAAGTTTGGCTAATTTTTTTTTTTCCACAGAGTTTAAAGGTATAACAGTGGATTAATGGCTTACAGCCAAAATTACATTTTATTGCATCTCGTCATTCCTGTGCTGTCTAACAGGTGTCAGGCAATCTTTGACTGAACAGAAAACTTATGTACTAATATAAATCTGCTCTATTTTCACCTCCAACCTTACTTTAATTTAGAACTTTTGAAATTTAGATACAAATACTTTCATTACTTTCAACATATGTCATAATTTCTGCAAAATATTAGCATCATTTTACAGTGATAAAGGCTCCAAATGCTGCTGCTTTAAAAACTCCCTATCTGTCTTTATATACAGTTACATATATAAGCTCACATTTTAATTTTGTAAACCTTTTTAAAACTTATTGTGCTGCTTGAGTCGTCTTTACCTTCTGTGCAAATGTGAAAATACAATTGTCTTCGATTCCCATTTTAAGAGGTCGCTTTCTCCTTTTATTGAATACTCTTTTTTTCTTGTATTGGTACAAAAAAGCCCTGTGATGTCTGACAGCCTACTCTCACCATTGTTAGATGAACAGCCACTAGAAAAGGACGAGAGAAAGAAGAGGGAGGAGAAAAGGCCCTTCTGTTATTTTCTGTCTTGAGACTTGCTGCATAGGCTATTCAGGCAAGTTGATGAACTCCTCCAAAAAGTTTATTAAGGGGCTGAAAACAATAAGAACTAAAGCCTTTGGGTGCCTGGGCAGACAGTTTATAAACTAGCTGCTATTGTGCCTCAAAGGCAGATGCATGAATACTTTTGAATAGGGGCCTTCAAACTGACACGATCAGGCTGGACAGCAGCAGTTTTAAAGGGAGAGAGGGTGCTTCTGCAGCAGCTCAGAACGCTGCCTTTTTTTGCATTAATGTACATCTGCAAAGGAAGGGCGGGGGGAGGAGGAGGAAGAGGAGGAGGAGGTGCTGGGCACTGTCTGTCATGGCCACGCTGGTTTTCCCTTGGGCTTTACACTATAAGTGTGTTTTTAAAAAAACTGAAAAGAGAGATAAATATGTGTTTGGATTAATGAGCACTTTCTGAAACAGTTCTCTGATGAATTTCAATGTAGAAGCACAACATACAGGGTCTAACCACGCTATATTTCGTGTTTATTTATTCTCAAAGAGCATAGGTCGTTTTCAAGTGAACTCAAGAAAGTCTGTCTTGTGAATCATCATGAAAGCAGATGGCTTCACGCGCTGCATCATATTTTTTCTCACTGCTAATGCCATATTTTCAGTGTGGAAATTGCACAAGCTGTTATGTGCAGAGTGTGACAATCGGCGTTTCCTGTTAATGTCTACTTTTAAACAAAGAGATTTCAAATATTCCTTATCGTTTACGCGGCCAAAGCGAGGCAGAGGTCTGTTGTGTGCTTCTGCGACATGGATTCACTGTTGATATATTCCTCTGGATGGGACACACTGGTTACGCGCACTCAAGAAGATACATTATTCCCCTCCTTTTCAGTAAACAATAGACTGTCACTCTTTATCCCTCTTCCCTCCTCTGTTCCTCCCTCTCCAGCTTTCTCTTTTAGTCCTCTCTGTCTCTGGCTCTGTGCCTCACAACATCAGAGGGAGTCCAGTGATTTGTGACCCCAGCAACCCACACTTAATCTCGCTAAAGAGGGGGAGCATCCAGTTTGCAGCTTGGCGGGCCCCAAATAGACCAAGCCTGCTCTGGCAGGTGTCAACATTAGCAAACAATTGGTCCCCAGTCCCATGCCCCGTACCCCAGTGCGACACTGAACCTAAACTATTTGAGGCGCGCTGAAAGAAACCACATAATAGGGAATGTGGAGGGGAGGAGAGGAGGGGGAGGACAAGGGAGAGATTACACTCTCAGACAGCTATTAGCAGGGATGAGGCTTTTCTAAACAAACAAAAAAAAGAAGACGATCAATACTGTGTTAGTTTACCAAGTGGAGTCATCATTGTGGCTTTGGAGTATTTATTTTCTGCTCCATTGTTTTTCTCGACTTCTCAAATGTCTGTGGGCCGTATTGGCAATCCAATTTAGTTTGGAGGGGAGTCCCTGGGAGGCCTGTTTCTTCTCCCGGGCAGTTGTGTGTTTGAGCTTTTGCGGTGGGCAGTTCATTCATAGATCTGGCGTTGTAATGAATCCTGATTGGTGAGTATTACCTTGGATAGTGGACAATGACCGGGCTGTCCAGAGGGAAAACAACACTCAGGGATGACAGAGCTCTGCTCAGCCCTGTGGGATTGCAGTCCCTCTACTTCATTAGACAGGAGTGTCCTAGCAAAGAGAGCAGAGGAAATGGGAAGAGAATGAGTTGACATGTGGACTGTTGCTGCTCTCGAGTGGCAATGTGTCTTGACAAGAGGGCCAATGTTTTTTTAAAGGCCATTTATTTATCTCTCACTGCTGATTCCTTGCCATGCCACGAGGAGAGACAAGTGTTCTCAGTGGGGAAGGTTAGTTTTAGAGGTTTTAATGGAAAAACCTATAATATTTGTTATCAGACAGAAATCTCATTTAATTGCTTTGAGATGTCCTCTTGGCGTCTTTTCGGCTGCAAAAAAAAAAGTTCATGTCAGGTTAGCATCAGCTAAAACAAACCTCCTGCTGCAGTAGCTCTGTGCACAACATTAGCAAGGCTGCTATCATTTTGCCCCCAATAAACAAGCGTAATTAACTGACCTCACGACCTTTACAGACAATGGTGCCCGTTGTCAGAAAGCACCAGTAACAATGTCAACAAGCAATAAAATGATTCTGAGCATTCATGGCATTAGGGCATCACACGACACAGGAAATCAACCCCAAGACACCCAGACTGATCAGACTGTATATTTTCTTCTGCTGGTGTCCTTAAGCAGACTGTAGGTTTTCGTCTTGTCTCGACTAGGTGAATTGCCAAAGGGGACAGACAGTTTACAGAGTAATTTCAGCTGTAAGCAGTATTTAATCAAGCATGTAATTTCATAAATCATAGTTATTTTGCGTAATAAGTTATTCACTAAACAACATAAATGTCGCTGGCTCACAGATTTTGCCAAATAATGACAAAGCCTTTAAAAAATTTGCAAATGTCCACTTGTAATTGTGCATTATATCGTCTACATAAGTCACGTGTAGTTGCCTCTTTGATTTAAGCCAAGAAAAAATATTAAGCAGAGGAAAAATCAGTGCCATCTTATATTAATGGGTCAAACTGTTTTATTTCTATGTTAAATTTTGTTTTTCAACCCTGTGAAACTCAGTTTTTACTCATCACTTTTGCAAATATCACAGTAATACTCTAAAATATAGGCTTGCATTTTAATCAGTTTTGCATTGTTTCCATTGAGCATTTTATGGATATTAATTATGACGATGATTGATTATCATTCAGTCAGTAAATGTAGTTAAATTACAATTAGTACCCAACATTCCTGCCATTCTAAATATCTGTTTCAGCTAAATATTGTCTGCACAGTCTTTAAATTAGATTTTCCTCTGTAGTTTGAGGAATATAGAATATACTGTACAGTCTAATTGAATTCCCTGCCTGTCTGAGATAATCTCAGGAAAAATTTTAAGATGGACAGTGTAATAATGAGCAGGACCTTTGGCAGAAATAGATCTTTGTCTTGGTGATTAAGCCATTGTTATTCTGCCAAACAATAAAGCTGAAGGATCACAAAAATGAGTATAGAGTACATCAGGACATCTCAGGCTTTATTATGTCCATGTTAAATTGTGCAATGGATGAGCAGGTCAGAGCCACATAATTTATTGAAAGCGATGTAGTTTCCTCCAATTCGCCTTGCCGGCTAGGGTTGTCAAACTCTGACAGCTGGCACAGATCGGGACAGTGTGTTGCATTATGACCATCCACTGGTTACCATGGAGCTGCATTAGAAAAGACAAAAAGCATTTCTGGCTAATTTTATTACAATACAGGAATAGCCCACATAATGTGCAACAGTAATTACGTTTAGCACAGTGCGCCCGTGCTCTCCCTCAGTGATGAATGAGAGACACTGACCATGGTCTGCTAGTTTAAAAATCGCCATTAGCCTATGCTACTTAACGCCAGAACATTTCACATTTTATGCTCTTGATCTGCTCCACCACTGAAATATTCATTTGTTTTAATTGTGCATGTATTTTTTTTTCATACCCACAAAGACAATAAACATGTTCCCTAAGTGTTGCAAATCAGAAATGTGTTTTTTCCCCACCAAGTTAAAATGTGAAAGCGGTTGTCCAAACAGTGGGGTGGAGCTCCTGTCCTAGCCGACAAAATAACAACTTCAAATGTTGTCCCCTATTTTCAACTAATGGGCTTATTTCTGCATCGTCAGTCATTCTCTCCTTGGGGAATATGTAGTCTCAGTATAAAAAGCTTTGCTACTGTGCCACATTACAACCCCTCAATATGGAGGGATCTCAGAAATTAATGCCAAGCACTGTAACGCTTCACTGTGCCCAGAAAAAAGGTCTTTACAGGAAATATTCATTTAATTTTTGAATATAAAAGGACTCTTTGATAACAGTTTGTTTACTTACAATCCACTAAATGTCAGTGGGCCATAATACAGTGTAGTATAATGGTATTTTTGCTAATATATTAAATGATTTCACAGAGACCATAAAGGGGTTTCAAAACAAACTACATTGTTTTTCTTATTATTACGACTCAATGTGAGGATGCTTAGGAATAAAATAACATTCAAATACACTAACCAGTAGGCAATAAAGATACAGAAATTACTTTTTACTGCCCATTAATTTAACATTTACATGTTTTGTTTTGTTTTAGCTTTATTCACATAAATCCTGAGTTTTTATTAAAGTTTCCATCGTTCTTCACAACTCCTCTTTCCTTCCAAGTGTCCTCAAACTTTTCCACAATATTTGCTGCCCAGCCTTGTCCAGAAAATTAGGAAACTTCCCTTGGGCACATAAAAATGTCCGCTGTGCATTCCTATACTGTGCCCAGTAATCTCTCTTTGGCTTTGTTGAGAAAATGATTTGTTCCTCCAGGAGACCTCGGCTCACAGCCCTGAGACGTTACTGTTTGATTTCCTGCGTAGGTTTTTTAGAGCTTTTTGCTGGGGGACCGGGGCTCTGGCTCCAGTGCCATTTGGCTGAGACCCCCATGGGCTTCTTTTTACTTTCTTGTGCTCTCTGTTAATTTCATTACTTTCACTGTGACCTCAATTAGCAAAGTCTCGAGCTCAGGCGGTGACATTCTGCTCCGTAGAAGAAGCAGACGAAGGGGAAGTAACCTGGTGTAAAGCTCAGTCTTAGTGGGGAAGTGAGAGGTGGCAACAGTCTTCGAAACAAGGTTCACGTTTTGTATCCTCTGAAGTCTTTATGGGTCCATGAGGCTCTGTTAGATCCTCTGTAATCTGGCTTTGTTCTTAAAACTGCCACAATGGAAGAGGATAGCAAGTACATTCATATATGCTCTTAAAATGAAGGATTTTTCATCATCTACATGGAAAAAACTGATATATTTGTTTGTTTAAAGTGTATTTTTCCATCAGAAGAAATCTTTCAAAACAATAATTTATATTTAAAAAATAAAAAACAACATAATAGAATAAAAAATATCTGCCCCATGTAGGAGAAGAGCATATGTTAGAGCCAAAAGCAACTGATCATATTGTCACTAAATTACTAGTTTTAGTCAGTAGTATATTAAAGAAAAAGAATCCCACCCTTCAAGCCCTTCACGCTTTCACACTCAGGCAGTGCAGAGGCATGGGGAGTCAATATGTCAGCGTTTATGGATGCCCTGCGGAGCTGCACAGGGCTGTCAGGCCCCTATTCATGCTCTAATGGCCCCCTGAGGAGCTCGTCTCTCCAGGCTGAAAAGGCCGGGAGGCCCAGTGGACGCCCTGTTGTTGAAGGTGAGCGTGCGCTCTCATGGACGCGCCGCGCCTTCATCCATATGACAAGAGCCATAAAAGAGCATCGCTCTCGCTGCTTCTCCCTCTCTGTCTCCTCTGCTTTCTCTTGCGTCTCCCCCCTCTTTTCCTCTCCTCTCCCACTTTCGCCCCACCTCAAACAGAGAAAAGGGGGCTAATTGTTTGTTGTGAGAGCCAAAGATTATAGAGCCTCCCATCTTTCTTCCTCCCTTGCATTTTTTTCTGCTCTTTTTCAAGCCCCCTAGTCCTTTTCTAAAGAATGTGATTCTGTCCGAGAGACAAGGGAAGAAAAGTATTGGAATTTTCTTGAGGAATGTTGAAGTAAAAGAGTCTAAAAACTCAGACACTGGGAGAGAAAGGTTGTGTGTTTGGTAGCAAAAGCAAGGCAGCTTTTTTTCAGCATTTTCATGAGGTAGTTGTTGAGTCTTCTTAAAGTTTTCAATGCTGAAAAGCTATTTAAAAAGTGTAATTGCTGTACAGGTTGTGTGCTGTTTTTAGCGCTCTTGTTCACTTCCACTTGTCCTGTCTCAACGGATAAATTCTGGGACAGGTGCCCTTGGCCCTCAACCACCTGCTATAAACTGGTAAAGACATGATAGGCATGAGACAAAGCTGAATCCTGTGACATCTGTCCATAAAGGTGAGCTGAGAGTGATTTTATTTTCGATAGGTGGGTTTTTAATATCCTTATGTATAGTTACACATCTCATCCAGATTCAATTTCAGCTAAATGTCAAATTACTGCCCAGAGAAGGTCACTGACAACCAGAGGAAATTGATTATGCATTTTGGCATGTTACCAAAACGAGTAAACAGTTAACTTGATTTTGCCACATATACAGTGTTTTCACAAATTGTTGGTTTGTTGAGCTGAATTTATCTAATATATAGAAATAAACCCCAAACCACGCTGAGGCTCACTTTGAGAGTTTTGTTTTTGTTTTTTTGCTAACAGGGAGATAACTACAGGAGAAGATTATTCATAGAGAATTTGTCTTTAAACCATTCCGGTTATCGCTGTCGTCTATCTTGTATTCACATAAGGTTCCTATCTCAGATACATCCTTCGGTAAATGCCTTGAATCACATGCCTCTTTTAACTTGGCAACCCCTTTGGGATGAACAGGCAAGTGCATTAAGCAGAGATGCCGCACCATTCTCAGAAAAATGCAAATTGGGAAGTTGTTAGTTATTTGATGTTGCTGCACGATCCCCCCCGCCCCCGAAACATCCCTCCACTCCAGTGTTGGTGGTTGAATCGCATGCAGTCCTGGGGACAGGCAGGGCTGTTTATATGCAGGCCTGGAGCAGCAAAGACAGCACAGAGACAGATGCATGTCAGAGATAGCAGATCCCATCTCAGGCAGATGCCTCTTATCACAGGCCTGTTTGCATAATTAGGCCTTTTGATATTCACCCCCTCTGACTGACAAAAAGTATAATTGCAGTATCAACTACGACAAAAGGTAGGCACAAAATAAACAAGTCAACATAAATAGGGAGAAAAGATGCGGTGTTATTTTTGTCCTGTGGGAAAAAAAGAGGGAGGAAAAAACACCATTTTTAACTAAATCTGCTGTCAGTCACAGTCAACTGGTGTGACTCGGTGCTGGAGAGGCTGGTCCTGTGAATGCCTGCAAAACACAGAGCGTGAGGCCTGATTGTAATTATGCTGGAACTAATATGCTTTTCAAAATGAGCCATTATGAGCTAATGCTGCACTGCCAAAGCCCTGTCTGTTTTTGTCCCTCTGTCTTGGATAGTTTGCAAAGGTATGGCTGATATTGAGGCCATGGGTTATGATATCAGAGACAGTCTGACTAGTGATGAGTACGACTTTACTTTAAGCTAATGCTGCTCACAGGTGAGTCACCTTACACCTGCACTGCTGCAAAAGCAAGAATTTTTTTTGTTCATCTTTCTAATGGTGAAGTTTTTGATTCCTGATGATTGTTGCAGTTTTTCTCTCATGCAAAAAGAGTTGCCTTTATAATTTGCAGTGTTTTATAAAGCTTTTATATTTTCAGAACAGAGCTGACACGGTGCTTTATCATTACTATTATTATTTGTTGTTGCCGTTATAATTCATATAAAGATTTGGACGCGAAGCATAAATGACATTTTTCCTCGTGACAGTAATGTCTTATGATTGCTGACTTTAGGGCTCTAGTTGTTGTTTTTCATTCAAAACAACCTCGCAGTATCAGATGTTCTGATGTAGTGTTTTCAACAACCTGGTAGACATGAAGTTTATTGCTGTTGTTATGCATCATAAATCTGTAACCTCACAGATCACTTGGTTAATTGCCGGTATTGAATGGACAGCTGTCTGTTTAATCAGCATTACCTCAGCGTCTCGAGGGTAAAGGTGGAGGACTGGAGGAGTCCGAGGGGTTGAAGGGAGAAGAGCAGGAGGACTGGAGGAGTAGGTGGGGAGGGGGTGGTCGAGGAAGCAGGGTGATGATGAGGATCCCATCTGCTTGTAGTCTGAGGAGTCTGTCTGCGAGGTCAGCAATGGAGCATCAGGGGAGAGAGCAGGCTTTAAACCTCAGAGTAACCTTAAAACTATTAACTAGCTCCTCAAGTCCTTCAAGAGGAAGAGCTCTGTTTTATCTGAAAGGTCTGGTCAGAATTAGAGCATCATTAAA
Organism: Lates calcarifer; assembly: GCF_001640805.2. NCBI lineage: Eukaryota > Metazoa > Chordata > Actinopteri > Centropomidae > Lates > Lates calcarifer. Next base: position 2,289,675 of record NC_066852.1, read on the forward strand.
GCAAAGTCACACCAGGGTGAAAGGACGTAATGTGGTTCATATAAAGACATACGAAGTTCTGCAGAACAACACCCACATCAAAACATGACTTAATTTGATCTAAAATAACAACAGCAGTATTCAGTAGTAAAGATAAAATTCCCTTAAGTAAGACACTTCATTACAATCCTAAGCTCTCACTTTTCCATTCACAGTGGAAAAGTGAGAACATAAAGTAGCATCAACCCTCTTAAAGATATACAACAGTTGCATTAAGTAGTTTCTACTTAAAGGTGTTATATGTGAGTTTTTGCCATCATTATACAGCCAACGTTAGCATTCACAGCTATTTGGGTACCAGTCCAGAAGAAACCTTGCAAGTTAAGCATCAAACATCATTCCATAGCTGTCTCCAGCCGTGGAAAACTACGCCAATGTTAGCTCTTATTTTGCTTCTATTTCTATCTCCTCTTCTCTTTGCCATCAAATGTGGTTTCTTGCCTGGAGTGGGTGCTGGTGATAATGGTCGCTTGCCAAGAGCTACAGCCATCGCTGCGTTAACTGTTCCATTCACTGACTATGTTTCCTTAAATGGTCTAACCGGGTGGTATTATGGATGGGGGCTAGCTGGTTAGCATGCTAACTCCAGTAGTGGTCTGTGACGTAACGTTAAAACTGTTATTTCTTCACATTCTGTTCATAATTTTAGTTTTTTTTTAATGTTTGAAACTAAAACACTTGCATATAGCACCTTTAAACAACACCTAGTGTTATTGTCAGTCTTAATCGAGCTCTCACCTGCAGAAAGCAATGTGTAAACCTGATTAATTCCTATTTATAATGGGCACATTTTTAAATCAATATCAGGGCAAAACCTCAGAGGGCCCCTGGAGGAGAGTACACGGCAGTAATCGTGCCCACTGGATGGCACATAATTAGATTCTAATTGGACAATAACTAATGAGACAAGGCATGAGTAGTTTATCGATATCTCATGAACCTTTGAATGGAAATTACAGCAGGCGTATTATACAAAGGCCTAATCAGAGTGTACCTTTTTGTGCCGAGCAGACCATTAAGGAATTGACCTTGACAGGCCTGCAGGGATTTTGTTCGCATATTTGCTTATTTTGTCTCCGATTGTTAACATTGGCACATCAGTCAGGGGGAAAAAAGAGACATGAAATTTACAGTTTAAAGTGTTTTTTTTTTCCCCAGAGAAGAGACAGAAATGTGGTTTATTTTGCAGCCTGTGCATTCTGACATGTATTCAGACCACTTTTTAAATCCTCTGCTGCCTAAGGACGGACTAGTCCTTTACTGTAACACTATTGTATATCAACCAGAAATCAGTGTCAGGCTCTGTTTTACATCAGCACGGACAGCAGCCGTGTCTTTTTAGATGTTTTATGTCTTCACCAAATGTACTCAGCATATAGATGAGTTTTACAGCCAACCCCAATCCCAGTTGGCCCCATGCAGCGTGTGCCATTTTCCATTTTCCCTTACTCATTACAGGCAGGGCTGTTGACCTTGTGCTTCTGGTTCATGTACAAGAGCAGATGTGTTGGCTCTGTCGGGCTTAATTGAGTGCAGCAGTACAAGCTATTGTCTGTTGAGGTTTATCAGTCATTAGCCTGATAGCATGCTAAATGTGACATAGATTGCCGCAGTGGGTTTACTCGCAAAAATAAAGTCTGCGAACGCACCCTCGAACAAAGGGGGAGGAAAAGAAAATAATTTGAGGAGGAGAAGACTTTGGTGCCTTTCTCCGAGCCCCTCGAGTATGAGTCGACTCTGGCCCCCACGTCTCCCTGTAGGACATAGAGGTGACTTTGGAAAGTGATCTGTACACCGCTGGGTTGGTCTCAAGTGTCGTCATGGCAAGTTACCGGGCAAATGGATATACGCATCCTCATGAAAACCAACAAAGGGATATGTGGTGTATGTACATATCCAACTTTGTATGTTCAAGGGTGTTCTGCAGCGGAGTGAGCCTGTGCTTCAAGAATCAATCTTTATTAAAAAGGATAAGACTGAAGAATTGATTTAATGAATGCGGCCTCATGTCCTGCAGCCACATGTAATCCACAGAGAATCATTGAGCATGAGCTCAGGGGGACAAAAAATGTTCGTAGAAGACTCATGGAGTGGCCTGTAATGATAGTCTCCATATAATCCCATAATTCCTTGTTTAATTAAACTCTGGAGCTGGCCTTGAGACTCCGCCAGCTCTGTTGCTCTTTTGTTCTCACAGTTGTTATTTGGAGGCAAGGTTTGAGTATTCTTTTGTCCACTTATGTCGAAAGATCTGACTGGAGAGAGCTTTAAACAGACGTCAGAGCGGTAAAACAATGAATTAGACGGCAGGAAACTCACTCAGGCGAGACATTCAGGTGAGCATTATAGTTTTCATTTGAGCTGAATAGCGAAGGGCCTCTGTCAGAGGCAGAAATCTCTTCATACACCCTCTTCTTCAATATCTCCCTTTATTTTCCCTCTCCCACACTTTCTGGACTGGGCATGATGCAATCCAACTAGGCCTGGAGCAACACTGGCACATCACGCCGCCTTGTCAATGTCTCAATGAGGAAATTATGAAAATGTGAATTTTATGACATGAAATGAAAAGGGCCATGTAGTTTGAATAGACATGCAGAGGAGGTGAAAATGATGCAATTTTCTAAATTCAGTTATAACGGTAATGTGCAATGGTAATGCGTATTTGCTGTCAAAAATTTCCCTGTCGGCCTGGATTGTACAGCTTTGTGCTGTATCTATATTCCTCGAGCAAAAATTCAGCTTAGTTGAATGCCTAAAAAGTAATGTAAAATATGTTCTAATTCATTTAATGACAGCAGATGGAAACACATGGGACTGAATGGTTTTGGTGTGATATTGTGTTCTATTTTATACACTTTGGCTGCGCTGTGTATGAGCAGTGTGCCCTGGGCCAATGAGAGAGAAAAGCAGGGTGAGGAGCAGCAAGGTGGCCTGTGCAGATTAACCCCTCTACCCACGAACACCCCCACTCCCCCTCAGCCCTCTGCCTTCACAGCCTCTGGGGCCCCTTTCAGAGGCGGGATTGTGTATCAGGGCCTCTTCTATATTAAATAAATATCCTCAGATTAAGATAATATTCTCCCAGTTGTATATTGAGAGAGGAGTAGCTGTCATTTGAATCCTCTGTGTTGCCAGTCCTTCTCCCTTGAGCAACAAAGGAGGCTCCAAAATGCAGATAGAGCGAGTTTCTGATCAGTTTCAGCTCACATTTGATGCTATTTTCTACAAACAGACCTCAGTTAATTCCCACAAAAGACTCCTTAACTTGTTTCCACTCCATGGCCCTCTGTCCCTTCTCTCCTCACCTCAGGTAACCGCACAGACGACGGTTCAGATGTAGACTCGGAGCCCGACTTGCCCCTGAAGAGGAAGCAGAGGCGCAGCCGCACCACCTTCACCGCCGAGCAGCTGGAGGAGCTGGAGAAGGCTTTCGAAAGGACACATTACCCAGACATCTACACCAGAGAGGAGCTGGCTCAGAGGACAAAACTCACGGAGGCGAGAGTACAGGTCAGGCATCCAGCACGGTGATAGTACACACATCGTTCTGTAGCAGTCCTGCATGAAAACACCTTTTCTCACTTACCTCTAGTGGTGCCTCGTCATGCTCAGTCTGTCCATGTTTTTAGGCAATCCATGTCCAAGAAACCTTAAGGACAACAGGAGGATTTGACATTTTAAAAAATTAAACAGCAACATGTTTTCCCAGAGGCAACAAACCTGATATTCTGGATAACTCCCAGAGCATGCACTCAGTTGTTTTTATTGGAACTAGTTCTTTGGTGGAAAGTAGCTCCAATCAAAACTGTTCAGAGTGAGATCTGTGGATTATCCACTGGGACAGTGATTTAGAAAGACGAGTTGCCAAAACAATTGTTTTTCTTCAGTGTTGTAATCACTGCAAACAAAATTACACTTACCTCCACTGTACTAGAGCAGTGGCAGAAACCTCAGAGTTGAATATTTCAGAATGTGGACAAAACTATCTGCGTACCGAGATACCAGAAGAGATAAGGAAGGAAATATGTGGTTGTAGTTTCTTTGTTATCTGGATGCACCTCATATGTAATTGAACATTAGATATGCTGACTTTAAAGACTCCACCTGTCAATGTGCTGCAGTAGCAAGAGAGACAAACATGTGGCTTGCACAGTAGCATGCAGCCTGTTTTAGAGGCTCACGCTCTATTACACCTTATCCAGGCCTGACAGGGCTCTGCAATGCATGAGCACAAATACTGTAATTCCCCTAAACACTCCCCTAAGAAGCATAACACCCAACTGAATTCACACGCACTTACATAAAGTGTTCCTGATGAAAATAATAGTATTGCTCTCTCACGGTGCATGTGAGGGAGTTTGCTGCTTGCCGTTAGCCGTCATGTTCGAGTGCTTTGACAGTGATACTCCCCATCTTCACACCTCAGACCCGGGAATCTGTCTGACAGCCCGGGTGCCCTGCGGTCGTTTGTAAGATTGAAGGAAGATATGTACAGTAGAGTTATAGCAACAGCTGTTCTTCCAAACACTGAGAGAGCGAGAAAAAAAAGAGGAGAGGAGAGAAGGGGAATGCATTCCTGATGGATTTCTCATTTCGGCCTTTGGCCAGGATCTCATCCCATCACTTTCAAGCTCGCCGCTGCTTGTAAAACCCTCCACATATCACACAGGGTTCCTCATCCTCTCTGGGGACCCTATGCCCCGACAACAACATTAATCAATCAGCCGCTAGTAAAAAAAAAAGAAAGAAAGAAAGAAAAGAAAAGGTCTGGGGCACTGTTCTCCTCTTACCACAGTCGTTCACACTCCCTCTGACCCCCCCACCCGAAAACTCCTCACCGCATGCTAACTGTTCATCACACTACAAACATGCAGTCGGGGTAACTGATTCCACACATGTCTTTGTCCATCTTGAAACCCCCCAACACGCAAGGATGTCCTATATGTCTTAGTGTTTAATGCCTCACTCAAGGGAGGAGAAATTTATCTCGTGTCTGTTATGGGGCAATATATTAGTTTTTTTTTCTGTGTGTGTATGTGTGTATAAGAGGTAAATGTGGACAATGGGTGGGAGAACTGAAAGCTACATCAGTACTTTTTATGGAAAATCTACTCTAACACATTCTCATAATATTAATTTAGGAGTAAATTCAATTTTGCCCTTTGTAGTTTGGTTCCAACAGTCCTAATGTGGCTTAATTTAGCCACACAATTGCACAAACCAAATATTTTTTTAATGGTAAACGGCATGTACAAATGCACCATCCTAGTGAAATTCACAGTCATCGAGGAGGACAGTAACACTTCAGGTTTGAAAGAATAATCCATGTCTGTATTAGCACCTGTGTATTTATGGAGACTGACAAAAATATCTAAACATGAAAGCCAGAGAAGAAAGGAGACGGAGTGACTGCTGTCTCTTTGCTGTTAGATAATAGACTTAAGTGATGTCATGTGAAAACCTGAGGAATTTGAGTCATGGCTATAATTTGTTAATGCTGTTTTCCTCATAATCTAATTCTTAAAGGCTTTGAAAGTCTCAAAAGGTCAACTCAAACTTAATTTTCTGAGAAGGTTACGACGAAAGGGGGTCTGGAAGCCAAAATAAATAATGCCCAAAGTTGCCCTGCAGTTTGGTGAGCGCGTTTGTGAGAAGACATGAGTCCATAGCTGGAAGTTTTTATGATCTGATAGTGTTGTCAAAGCATTTCTCCATACATTTAACTCACATTTAGATAAGGAATATAAAATAAATGTGGAGAATCTTTGTGTAAATGTGAATTTTCTGGGGTGTGCGTGTGTGTGTTGTTTGTATCGCAGCTTTCTGGGAATGTCCACCAGCTGGGCTTTCACATAGGTGCCCAAATGGCCCATCACAGGGCAGGAGAGAGGAGACCCTTTGGCCTGAGAGCAAAGATTCTCCAGCACAGCTGCAATGACGCATCTTCCAGATGTCGTTCAGAGGCTAACCAGTGTTTGGAGCTGAGAAAGAAACTATAGGCAGTGGGGGTGGGAGGTGTTGGAGGGGTCTCACAGACTCATATTTTAACTTGAATTTGTGTCCACGGTCATGGTTCACCGCTGTCCGTTTGTCATTAAACATGGCGATAATGTGGAAAGTCGTTTTCTTTTCAGGTTGGGTGCAGAGGTAAACTGCGCTGGTGCGGCGCAAAACATGGCTGCACTGACGCTCGACCGCCGCAGCCCAAAGCTCTGTTGTAAATTAAAGTGCTAGATTCTTGTGGAAGTGATGAGTGTTTGGCTTAGCGCTGACTCACAACCTAAACTCATAAACAGAGCTAACTCCCTTGTGTCTGCCCTCGCCTGCCATTTTAAGACCCTTTCACCATCCATCTTTATCAGCCCTGCTGCCCCTTTCAGCAGAGCTACCAGCGCTCCTTCACCACCACCACCACGAGCCTCGGCAATGGTTTTATCACCCCGACTGACAAATTGTGGGATATGATCCATATCTCTCAGCAATTAGTTCCAGGCTGTCTCAGTGGGAGGGGGATACTGCCAAGTCTACCTTCAATATATGCTCCGCTGATGCAGTGCGCGCTGCCACTTTCCATCTGATAGCCGCTCAGTTTTAAGAGGAGCAGGCGGCAAAGCCATTCCATGAGCTATTAGAGAATAGAGCATCATTTGTGCCCGTTCCCTCTGAGGAGTGGACCAGGAAGGAGGGGGGTGGCAGGCAATAGGCTGCAGGCCGCTGTAAATCAGCGCTCACAGATGAAGCAAATTACATTCTCCTCTATTTAGACTAAAGTTTTTAAGAGACTGACTCCTGAGTCTCGGCTGAGGCTCATCATCTCAGCATGCCGCCGCCGGCTCGCTTTACCGAATCTGTCACATAGATCCTCTTTCATTACCAATAAACATTCTGCATGTAGCTATTATAGTCAGTGGAATCTAATAAGGTATAAGCATTGCTTTTTACGAAGCGTGCAAATCAATTTGGTTAAAAGTTTCTCTCTTTATCTGTGGCTTGTGCTGGCCTGTTGATGGAATGAGCACTGGAATAAGACCTATATGAGAGTCTGAACTGGCCCTCGTAGCTTTATGTGAAAGAGCAGCACAGCCACATTCAACATTGCAACATAGCTAGTGAAAATATAATCCCATAGGAGGGTATCAGGAGGTAATACACAGTTTCCTGATTGTTATAATATCAGTCAAGTACCAGCGGCAAGAGGGAAAATCACAATGGAGCCGAGTGGTGACAACCAAACCCAACAGGCAGCTGTATTCCCGCCAGTGTGGGTTTATGTTTCATAAAGGAATAAATAGGATTTGTGTAGATTGTAGGGGAGAAATTGTTGCAATGCATCAGTGTGAATGTTCTAACAGTTTCTTATTATTAGAATTTAAATGACTTTGGTACAGTGCTTCTGTACTCCTGATACTTATCAAGCTAATCCCACTCTCCTCTCAAATTCACACTCCTAGCTACTTTAATTAGCATAGTGCCAGTCTGGAAGGCAAGCAGGGAGGGAATCAGAGAGAGAGAGGGAGAGTGAGGGGAAGAAGCGGGGAAGGAGAGAGAGGAGGAGGAGGAGGTGTGAGGGAGTGGAGTGGAGGGGGGGGTTATTGCGTGGTATGAGACAGAAGAGGATTTGTATGTTGAGGCTGGTTGCATCACCCCACTGTGTTTTTGTGGATATGAAGTCAGCAGCACATTTTGTTTTGTCATTATCTCGGCTCTCGCTATTCATCTACCGAATGTTGCAAATTGGCTCCTGAAAGGCGTCACATATTCAGTACTTGTCTTTGACAAAATGATTCATGGAGGATTGTCTGAACGGAGAAATTCTGAAATATGAGTGATCCTATTTAAGAGAAACAACACAGAGAGGTTTTTACTGCAGTGCAGTGTCACGCATTTACAATGTTTTGGAGCGCGTATTATCACTGATCGGCGATAAGAAAATGCAAAATGCCTCTAGATCGCTAGGAATCGATTCTTTTGGCCGAGAGTGAATGGAAGATTAAAGGCAATGAACCCATGCGAGCAGCCAAACTTGAACTGGAGACCAAAATGTGTCACTGCTCTGAATGGTCGTGGTTGCAGGTTTGTTATCCGATTGCCAGGTTTGACGTTTGCATCTAAACCGTCTTCTGGTTGTGCTGTAGAACAACCTTCACCCTTTGTCCTCCTCCAACTGTGTCTTCCTTCAAGCCTCCTCTCTTTTGTTTCACAAGCAGGGCTAAGCTTGACTTCTATAAGATGGGTTCCTGCTCCTCTATCCCGTCTTTCCCTCCCAAAACTTTCTCCACGATGATTCAGAGCTGCAGCGTGGACGCATCCAAGTGCACTGGATGCGGGGAAACCTTTTAGTGCGTGAAAACGAGACAGAAGTGAAGCCACATGAATTCGGCTGCACACTTGTAGGTAGAGAGGGAGACATGGAGGAGCGCTGCAGCTCTCTGTACTGCAGAGAATTAAACCGGATTGGGGGGAAAGCAGAGGGAGAATCTGTGGTCCAAGGTGACTTTGTGATCAGGTTCCAGAGCACAGCCTCAAATCCTCAGCTTCAGGCTGTGTGGTGTTAGTTTGTGTGAGAGCACACGTGTGTTTATGCACAAGCGTGTGCTCGTGATGCATGCGTGCGGGTGTGATAGCGTACAGGCACTTGTGCGCATGTGCGTCACCACTTGTGCACTTGTTTATCCCAGTCTGTGCTGAGAGCCTGATGATTGTTGGAGGAAGCACTCAGTCAGTGACACGTGCTGCTCTCATACATGTACACAGAGTTAAAGTGGACACACTGCACCTGGCATCTGAGCACAATAACTCAGTGAGGCTGCAGCCTCTTTGGTGGTTCAGTGTAGTTTATTAACGCTGCAGCAGGCCTGTTCAAAGCCTAAGAATACTGCCGGTTCCTATAAATTAGGAGCATTGACTTTTCTTAGTGTGAGTTTTCTGGTGATCAGACATTTTAACTGCAAATATGTTTTGAAAGAAACCGAATCAGCAAAATGTTTGCTGACAGCTTATTTCACTTGTCCCCCCCGCTGTATCCGCTAATAGCAAACAAACCACAATTAAACTTATTTATGGCTACATTTAGCCACTTGGTCAGAGTCGAGGAAAGATTGTGGTCTTGGTTTAACGCTGAAACAATCAACAGCGACTTGAAGCACGAGACACAATAAATTTACTTTATTACATTTAAACGAAACCATGATCTTTCCCTAACCTCAACCACAGCACTTTTGTTTGCCTTAATGTAACCACAGATGGGACTCAGGATGTGGTCCCATGGCTCTGGTGTCCTGTGCTCGCCCCCCCTCCGCACAACTTTCATGCTATAGATAAACATGCACTTCCTTCACTGGGAGGAAGGTTACCACTGAACGTAATTCAGGCAGCAATTGCATTTTCTCATGAAAAGTAATTTGCAAAACATTTCAGTAATATAAAAATTCATTTTCAAGGAGTCAGTAGTTTTATGATTACCGGCCAAAATGAAGATGAAAACACAAAACAAGCTCAGTGTTTATGATGGATTTTATTAGCCAAGAAAATGTTGCAGCCATAAATAAATGTATGTACTGGAGAGACTGAAGGAGGAAAGAACTGAAAATGGAAAAAAAGAAAAAGAAGCGACTTCAGCGTTTAAGTGTTTTGTGTCTGCCATGATGGAACACCTCCTTCCTAAGCTTGGGTGACAAAGGGGGAAGGAAGTGAAAGTGAACATAAAAGAGGGGTGGGGTGAGTGGATGAGGTCGGAGGTGAAGTGGCACCGCGGGGTGGGGGGTGGGCGAGGGGAGGGGGAGTGTGTGGAAGGAAGGGGTGTGCCCCCCCTGTGCCCCCCCCTCCCCTGGGCCAGGCAGCTGTTTGTCTGGCCCAGTAGGAGCTTAGTTCAGACCTTGGACCACGCTCCACTACATCCCAATAGCAGAAATTTCACTGGAGCCACACACCACATTTGTTTTGGAATATCTGATTGAGGGATTCAAACGGGGTCTTTGGAGGCGATCGGGCCTGAGATAAAGATTTCCTGTTGGTTTTCCAGTTGCATAATTGAGGTTTGCCCGACAAAGTCGTCGCCTGTTGCGTCTCGTTTTCGTTCTAGTGGGCGCTCACAAGTAAACCAAACTATAAGGAAAAAAAAAGATCACCAGGTCTTTACAGAAGCAGAGACTGTGTGGGAAAAGAACCACATTCAAATTAAGATCTCTGTTGGGCTGAGATCCCTTGTAGGCCTATACGAGTTTATATGTATGTTTGTGTGTACAAAAAAAGAGGCAGCCCCCGAAAGGCAGTGAGTATGTCGCTGTGTAAGTCCCCTTGAAAGTGTCCCCCTTTAAGACCTGTTTAAAAGGGACGCCCCCTCTTTGTGTCCACTGTTCTCCGTGGCGTATGGAGGGGCTTTTGTCCCCCTCTTTCATGTGTCCTCACAATAGCCCGGGCCGTTTGAAACACAACAGTAGATGAACTGCGCTGACAGTGTATTAAACTCTGATGAATTGCCTGTGCGAGGCATAGATCAATGTCCTTCAACCCTTAGCACACAGTGAAGCCCGGGCCTTGTCTTGGTTAAATGGAACAGGTTGCTGGCTCTTTTCAAAGGGGCCTGATTATATTCGTGTTTTGTTGAAGCAGAAGCCTTTTTAAAATGTGTAAATCTTTGCGGTTCAAAAGAGTCCTATTTTTTCCCCTTTTCATTCAGGGAATTGACATTGTGTGTCTGCGCTTTAGTGCTGCTCATTTTGTGAGCATTTTGCCGTTTGCAGCCTCAGAACTTAAAGTCGAAGCACTCTCCTCAAACTGACTTTTAAAGCTTTAAAAACAACCACGTTAAAACAGCACAGCAGTAGCGTACCAGTCAGTGTTTCTCTGTATCTCCAGAGAAGTGATGGCCTCTAACAGTTCCACAAACATACCTGAGGTGTATGATGCGGAGACTAGTGGCCTACCTCTGACCTTTAAATGACTTCTCCCCTCTGAAGGAGGCTTAGGGCAGCCTGTTTACACAGATCACAGCCTCAACCACTTAAGGACAACAGGGACAGACCACTGAGCCTCTATGGCAGCTCCCACAGGGACTGCTGACTCTCAACCAGCACCAGCACCACCACTCACACTAACCAGCAGATTAATCACAGGTGGCAGGAGCCGGCACACTCCGCAGAGGGTCCTCTGCAGTCAAACGCTCACCGCACTAGCATGAATTGAGTTTCAGTGAACGCGGGATAAAACAAAATCAGTTTGTAAACTGCAGGAGGTCAACATTTTAAAGCTGAAAATGAAGAGTTTGATCCGTGCTTTGTTGTTGAAATCGTGCGCTTTCATTTCTCCCGTAGGTGTGGTTCAGCAACAGGCGAGCTCGGTGGCGCAAACAGGCCGGGGCCAATCAGCTAGCGGCCTTCAACCACCTGCTTCCTGGAGGATTCCCACCCACGGGCATGCCGACTTTACCCACATACCAGCTACCAGAGTCCAGCTACCCCAGCACCACGCTATCGCAGGGTAAGACCGACTCTTTCTGAACCCACACTCTCACGAAACAGCTCCATCCCAAACATACAGTATGTTCTGAGTTTAATCTAATTTGGGGTAAAGATTTCATTAGTGCTATTTATTTGTGGCATTTATTTGTGGTATGCCATCCATATTTTATGTTCATCTTAACATCATTATGAATTATATATGAACCATGTGCTGCATATAAGAACCACGCAGCAAGTAGTTATCTTTACAATCACAGCTTTGTCACAGTGGGACAGAAACAAGCCCTCACTTCATTTTTCTTGCGTATTACAAGCCAGGGGTCATTTCTGTGCTTTGTGACACTTTTAATAAACAAAGATGTGTTTGTTGGGTTAAGAATTTTTCAGGAAGGACATTTAATGTATGACTTATGATCTTCTTAGGTTGGGGATTCCTGTTAAGCTTTATTTTTCCTCGATTAGTTCTCACCTGTGTGTTTTCCGTGTTGTTTTCCTGGTGTCAGAGGGCAGCAGTACGTTGCACAGACCCCAGCCCCTGCCTCCATCCTCCATGCACCAGGGAGGTCTGAGTGCCGACAGCAGCTCTGCTTATGGCCTGTCGTCCAATCGCCACAGCTTCTCCAGCTACTCTGATACTTTCATGAGCCCCTCAGCATCCAGCAACCACATGAACCCCGTCGGCAACGGGCTGTCCCCACAGGTCAGTCCAACAGCTTTTTACCTCACCGTACTGCATCAGTATCCTCCCCTATAGGTGGTATTAGCATCCTTCCTCCTCCTCCTCTCACTGTTCAGAAGATGTAATTGTATTTGACTGAAATTAAAATTCAGAAACAGCATGTTCAGCAAAATAACTGCCAGTGTGGGCTTTTATGTTCGCCTTCCAAAGCCCTGGATTTATTCTAGCTATTCTAAATTGCTACATTTGTAAAACAATTGGATTAACATCAACAAATTAAAATTCATCTTGATAGCACCGCTAGTACTCAAGCCGCTCCAAACAGCGGTTTCCGACTTTCCTGGGACATCTAAATCCTGCGCAGCGCAGTGAGAACACATGCAGATGAAATAATTAGCTAAAGCTTATAAATGTAGACCCATAATCTTCTTCACGTAATTGTCTGCAGCTGGAAGACTCCAGCGCTATGTCTGATTTTGCCTCTTGTCTTTACTGCATGATTCCCAGGCAGCTCAATGTACAGAGAGACAGAGGTGCTGTGCTCCTTCTAGTCCTGCTGGTCACTTCACCTGCTCTCACACTCAGGTTCCCAGGTTTCCTAATTGTGGTTTTGATCTGTACAAAGACCAAAAATATCTCCCTTCTCCTGTCACGAAAAGTAGAATTTCTGCACGTGTTTGCTGTGTGTGCAGGTTTGTTTGCTTCCTTTTCTGAAAAAGCGCTGGATTTCACATGTTAATCTCTCTGGACACCTCCATTAATGAGTGTTTAAATGCGTCTCTATGGTAAGGGTTGAGCTTTACAGAGCACAGAATGAAAAATGATTTGTATTGATGCACATCGTGTGTACGGAGTGAATTATACACAATTACCCATCAATACTGGCCAGTCCTGCCCACCCTCACCAACAAGATGTGGTTAACAGGCAGAAAATAAGATTGAAATGGTGTGTAAAGAGTTGAAAATGAATTTCAATGCTGCATTTGTCCACAATTACCCCGTCGTTCACACGTGTTTTATTGGGAGTTTTTTTTTTTTTTTCTTCTTCTTCTTCTTCAAATATTTCTCAAAGCAGATTGGAAACATTCTTGGTATTACCCTCTTTCTTCAGAGAAGAAAGAATTAAGGATTTTGTGACAAAAAAGAGATTTTCTCTCCTGCTGGAGCGACGGAGGATAACATGGAGGCTCACAGCGTGTTTGATTGTTAATCGTGGCACAGGGGCTTTAACTGCTAATGCTCTCACTGCAAACCTGCACAAAAACACCAGGAACATGGAGTCGTTTTTTTTTGTTTTTTTTTCATTAATGGCTCTCTCTAATACTGGCATGGGGTACACTGTCGCTTTCTCTCCCTCTCTGCACAGGCATTCAAGAATGTGTTAGGATATTAAACATTTCCTGTCATAGTGAGGATTAGAACAGGAGCCTTTGGGCAACTGTACAGCATGGATTTTCAGTATTCAATTACTCTATCAAGTGGGTTTGATGAAAGTCTTTATAAAAACCCACCTGAAATGCAGTTTATTTGTTTTCTTTAAGTCGTTTATTTTATTCTTAAGTTAAGTTATTTATTTTTTTTTAATCTTTTTTATAAAGGAGGGAGGGTCATATGCATGTGGAGTGGATGTTTTGATGTGTCACACCATGTTTGCACTGCACAGAATTGAAATGTATTGAATGCATGCAGAATGCTGTGTGGCATTCCTATCAGTCTCTCAGCATGGAGATGAATGTTCCCACTGACAGCAGAATCAGAGTTCACTCTGTGGTGCAGCATCCTGCTGGGCTGGGCAGCCTCTCTCTCTCTTTCTCTCTGTGTCTCTGTCTCTCTCTCTCTCTCTCTCTGTCACTTCACAAACATGCAGCAACACACAAAACTCACACAATAAACATTCAGTTTTCCTTGTTCAAAGTCACACTTTGTTTTGTCTCTGCGTGCACTTAAACAAATTTTACTCGAACAGCAAATCAGCTTCAGCTTCAGGAAAAAAAAAGATCGCCACACATTCGACACCTTACAGTTTATTTTTCATGACTTGCAGCATGTTTTTCCTCCCCTGTTTTCCCCTTCCCTGTAATGGAAAAAAGCAACACAAACGGACTCTCTATCGAGATGGAAATGAGAATTTGATATTGTAAGTTACAGACAGCATCTGTTTGCGGGAGATATGCTTGTGCATTGGTATGTGTGAGCTATTTCTTCAAGTGTCTGGCATTGATGGCCTAGCGGTTGCTGTAAAGATTGACAAAAATTCTCTGATTCCCAGTAAATGGGCTGCGGTGGCGAGGTGCCAAGTCTGTAATGGAATCCTGCAGCGTTCAGCAGTCCCGACAGGAGCTCGCGTCCATCCCAATCCCATAACCTATCCCGACAGCACACATTTTCCCATTACAGGCGGTGGAAAAGCTATCCACACTCAAACTGGTTGCTGTCATTGTGGGATATACAACATGTTTGGCTGGTTGAGGGAGGCAGTATATTAGAGGTGGTGAGACTGAAGCTGTGCATGGCTGGGCAAAAGGTATGAAACCAGAAGTGTGTTTTGTTGTTGGTCTTGTTTCATTTAGCGGCACAGCAGGTGTTGGAAAGAGGGAAAGGCAAGGGCACGGAGGACAGGCATTCCTGTATTTTTCAGCCATCTCTACCTGAAGATTTAAGCTTACGTCTGCCTTTTCATTTTAATACTTCATTTGAAATGTGTCAGCCTCTTTAGTTGCCATCATGATGCTTCAAATTTGAATTTTTGTATAAAAACGAATATTTGCCTTGGACAAACGGCGCCGCTTTCACTGAAGAGGTCACGCTTTGACAGACAACGCACAGTCATCTCTCAAGAATATTGTAAATTTCCAACAAGGCCTGATAATAAGAGACTCAAAAGAGCCTTGTAGATAGTTTTGAAATGATTCTCTGAAGCGGTGTTCATGGTCATTGCATTTGTTGGGGAGACATTTGGGCTGAATTCCTCATTACTGCATGACAGGGACACCTGCTGGGTGAGGAAAGAAAACAACTGAACTGCACTGGAGAGCTGGAGCCATGCAAGAGGAGCTGAGTGGCACAGAGCTTGGGTTTTCGCTCCTCAGAGAAATGTCTAGAGATGATAACAACAGGGGGAGAAAAAGAACAACAAAAAAAGCATTTCCCCTGCAGAGTAAAAGTGGGAAATGCACTGTTGAGTGCGAGCAGTGATGTGGTGTGGTGTTCACAGATTATTCGAAACGATAGGGAGACATGATAGGACCAGTTGGAAGTCAGTGAACTCTGTAGGTGTGGTGGATAAAGATTTTATTTCTGTTTTGATGAAGGAACTTTGCAAAGTTCTGTGAGGAACTTTTTTTTTCTGTTTTGCAGTTTTATGAAAGTGTTGTGTGTTTTGGAATGACAAGGATGTGTGTGTGTGTGTGTATCTGAGGAGGGCCTTTGGGCTGTGTGAGTGGGCCGGGCCTCCACACACACACACACACACACACACACACACGTACACGGGATCAGAGGCAGAGCGGCTCTCACCCCTGCCTCCCTTTGATCTGTGTCCCCAGGCCTGCCTGCCCGCGCGGCGCTGCACCGTACCACGCACGCTGACACCATGCTCACCAGCGACTCCCCACAACTGTCTGAGAGAGATAAGCCAGGGGAGACTCCAAACTGTGCTGCTGCTCTTCCATTAGCTAGCGCAGACGCTTCTTTTAAAAACGGGATGAATTATTTTTAAGAAGCAAGCTCTGCCGTTGCCAAAAAAAAAAAAAAAAAAAAAATGGAGAGGGGAAAATGTACGGAACAATCTGGAGCTCTGGCTTCATTCTGCCTCCCTCCCTGACTTCTAACAAGACATTCTGCACCTGAATACCAATGAGAGGGGGAGATTCATGTAGTCCCCCACATTATTAAAACTTGGGCATTAAGCCTCTCACCGGGCACTGTGTCAGCTGGCAGGCTCCACTGACAACAAATCAAAGGGGATGAGCACATAGCCTGCATTCATAGCTCAGCCACTCGCAGCGCAAGAGGGGGAATACATACTGGTTAATTAGAACTCCCATTAAAACAAATACTGTTTCAATTTGGCAAGTATAAAAAAAGATGTAAGAGGCTTTCAGAAAAAAGAGACCTGCTGCTGGCAGCTGCCAAGAAAATCCAGGGACTGTAAATCATATCCACTGGCTATACTGTTTCTGAACAGATTATTAGTGTTTGCTGTTGTTTTGCAACACTTCTGAACTCTGAGGAAAGATTCTCCATCTGTGACACCAGAAATGTACCTCTGCTCGCACTGTGGTCGTCGTGTTGCGTTGGCCTCCGTCCTCCGTATGATAACCTATCTTGGGTTTGCCTCAGCAGTTAGCAGGCAGTCGTATCTGCCCAGCCTTTATGAAGTGTGACAGAACTAACAGCACTTTTATTTTTTTTTTCTCTTCCGTCAAAACTCGAAGCCTTTATGGTACTTTTGCAGAAGCAAAGAGCGCCACTTGTGGAGCACATCACGGTCGTAGCTGCTGCTTCACATGCAGACAGCGCTGCAGTTTACCAGCCGTCTGTGTACCTGAGCCATTTGTTGCTCGCTGCATCTTCTAGGTCTCTCGAGCACCCGAGTGAAGCCATTTCCCTTTTCATTCCAAAATATTTTTGGTCGGAGCTTTGTGTATTCATAATCTATTTTTCACCTACCAACCTTCCTTCCCTCCGTTTGGCTTTTTGTCATCCCATGATGCCTTGCCAATAGTGCTTTGCTCTCTCTCCCTCTCCCTCTCTCTCCCCACCTTCCTCTCTTGCTCCAACTCTCTCCCCTGGAGAGGCAGCTCTTCTCCCTACGCCCAGATGAAAGGCTATGGCGGACAATAAAAATGCTATTTAAATGCAAGGGTGTTTGTGTGCGGGTGAGAGATATTTCCTGCTGAAAGTGAGCTGCTGCATCCTGATAAATAGTAAATATAAGGGAATGTGATTTACATTTATCTTGCAGAGGCAGCCAATATGAATTTCAGTAAATCCTAGAAGATGGGGATTTAAGGAGGAAAATGACTGAGACTGATTCACATGCTGTGTGTCCCACGCAGTTGAAATGCCTATAAGGTGGAGAGTGGTACTGCCTTTATTAAAGTATAGGCACAGACCTCGATCCTATCTAAAATACCTATTACACACACAGGCATACACTGTGTCACAGGCTCATCTGCGGAGATTTCCAGCCTCATGCACACACAATTTGAAGGTGACTTGCACAGAAATAATAATAATAATAATAATATCTACTTGTGATAGCAGGCTGCTGGGCAGGTGAAGTGTCTGCGGGGCATACGCTGATTGACCTATCCCCGCGGGGTCGAGGGTCAGGGTGCACAGGGTTATGGGACGGCCGGGGGAAGACGGAGGGCCTGTTTGCTGTGAACCTGCCCCGCTAGCCGGAGGTTTGGGATGTTGTCTAGCTGCATGTGGTTCCCGTTAGTTCCAGATGCCACTCTGACAGGTGCATGGCTGTGATTAATACTCTCGCTGACTTTTTCTCTCACCCACGTTTTCTCATTCGGTCCCTCCTTCCCCTCTGTGTCTTCTTCCTGCCGTGTCCCTCACGGGTTTATTGACTTTCTCCACCATACTCCTCTCATTCACTGTGGCCTCTCTATATGTTCATGACCCATTAACAAAGTTTATCCAACACTCAGTTTTCTTAACCTTTGTTTAAAAAAAAAAAGAGAAGGTATGAGTATCTCCTGCCAGCGTGCTTCATTTCACGTGCCTCCTCTTTTCTTCCTCCTGACAATAAGATGAGAATATGGGAGGTGGTTGGGTCCTCAGCTGGTTGTCTCATGCAGCAGCTCTCCCCTCTCAGTCTCCAGCTGAGAGCTATTTCACTATTTATTTACATGTAATTATGGCTATGAGGTGCAGATATTAACACTGTCAAGAACAATTTGACCTGACATTTTTCACTAGACCTGGCCCCTGCTGTTTTTAGCAAACAACCCCCACCCCTCTCCTCCTCTTCCTCCTCCTCCTCCACCTCCACCTCCTCCCCCTTTTCTCTCCTTCACTCCCCTGATCCGCCTCGCTTTCCTCCCGGAGCTCGCTCCCTCACACACACGCACACACACACACACACACACACACACACACACACACAGGCCCTGCCTCGCTGAAACCACTCTCCTGGAATCAGAAAATCTGCCGTTTAATTTAGAAGAGGCACTGGTGCAAGGTGCAGAGAGTTGAAGTCTCTGTGTGTGTGTGTGTGTGTGTGTGTGTGTGTGTGTGTGTGTGCCCGCTTTGAAGGGGCCTCTCTTGTTCCCAGTGGCTGAATCCATCCCATAGTTACTCAAGCATATCACTAGCAGAGAATAGAGGATTGCTCCCCACACGTTCTCCAATTGCAGTCCAATAGACGGCATATTAACCTCTGGTTAGCGCGGGGCCAAGTTTATAGCTTATACTGTGGGATGTTTAGGACGGAGACAGGGCGGGGGGGGGCCTTCCTCCAGCTTGAGCAGCTGTGCTTTCTTGGACACTCATGCTAGCATGAGCTAAAGTGGGCTGGAGAGGATTTAGCGTAATGAAAATTTGCAAAGAGACACAGGAGACGTGTGGATAACCCTAAAATAAATATGGATTCTGTTCCCATTTCCGCTTGTTTTAGCTTCCTTTGTATACGCGAGCAGCTTCACAGGGAGAGGAGACGCAGGCGCAGGGCGGCTAACACGCTGTGAGGAGTGACAGCTTGTTCCAGTGCCCGCTAATCATCCTCATCTGTGCCTGACTTGTCAATGCCCAGATTCTGTCAGTGCCAATCAGCCACTTAATTGAACACAATTAGCACCCCACCCCAACCCCCCCATATGCACCACATTCTTCAAAGGCCCATCTCTCTCCCCTGCAGCACCAACCCCCCTCCTTCCTCCCATTCTACCTCTCATTCTGCTCCTGTCTCTTCATCCTATGGGCGCTGGTGGAAGACACTTTTCAGTTTTTATTAATGTGCCGCGGCCAATTAACACAGTGGCATGCAGGCCAGAGCCCGTCATCTGCTGCCTGCCACCGTCCCGGCTGTCTGCTTGCAGCCCCCACGCCACCCCTCGCGCCACCTCCACCGTGACCAAAACGCTTTAATTCAATTTATGCAATCACTGTTATTTTTAAATAGTCATTTTGTCTGCTCAGATGAGGGGCCTTACTGCCCGCTGGGCCGGCCCTCTCATGTGAGGGATGGGGGGAAGGGTGGGACGTTGTGGGAGCAGGAGTCAGGAGTTAAGGCGGGGGTGGGGTGGGGGGGGGACTCCCTGATATTTTCATTTGTTATTTACTTCCTTCATTTTTGTTTTGTTTCAGGTTATTAAGTGTTTGATTCAGATTTTATAAACACAGATTTGAGGCAATGAAAATTTTTATAGTTATCAAAGAAAATATCTGAATTTTCTCTGAATACACTCATATTTTTAAGAGGCTATATTTCGGCTGTTCTCAAAGTCAGACTCTTTCCAGTCACTGGATCTGTGCGACTCCTGGGTCACAGAATTAAACAGTATTCTCTTCCTGTAATCACGCCCTCAGGACTGGCCTTCAAATATTGATCTGAAATTCAGTGTCATCACTGTGGATCTTTAATCATTCTCTGCTGAAGCGAGTATCAGCCGGGCAGATCTGCTAAGGTGCAAGATGCTATTCTGCACCACTCAGATAACTTACAGACATTTGGAGTGCTCATTTTTCCCTGTCTGCCCCGGTGACCTCTGCCTAACTTAAAGGTACATCTTGGGGGCATTTTGATTTGGGCAGAACGGGGAGCTATCGGTGACAGAGGAACTAATCCAGTCTTGCGCAGATTAAGAGTATTTGTGGAGTGGGGTGTGTTGGCGCTGGCGCCGGGAATGGAACAGAAGGGGCTCCTATCAGCTCTCCAGGCAGGCTAGCCCTCAGGCCAGTGCAGTCCTACAGGAGTCTTTGTACTTCCCAAAGCCTCCACTTTTCCTCTCACTCACTCTATATCACTTTCTCTTCTCTCTTCTGCCCCCCCTCGCCCTCTTTCTATAGACTCTCATATTTTCATTGCTGTGTTTCCTCTCTTTACATTCGCAAATTTGTGTTGTTTAACGTGCCCAGTTATTATCATCACCTGCTTGAATGTGGACAAACAGTTGCAACATGGTTTTTGTGAGTCACATTAAGTCTATGCTAGTAAATATAAATGCTGCACATTTCAGCAGTGCACAACATATTAGAGTTAAATTGTTAAAGAGCAATAACACCAACATTTTTAATAAAAAATGGTCTCGCAGAACATTTACATTCCGCTCCTTTCCTGACTTTTTTCTTCTTGTTTTTGTTTTTATTTTTCTCTCGTCTCATTCGCAGTGTTTCTCTCAGCTCTGCCTCTGTCACATTGTTTTATTCTGGAAAGAAATCCAACAAAGAACAACTCGTCAAACATTCACGCAGACAAAAAAAAATGTAATTTGACTGTTGAAGAAATTAGGGAGGTATGAAAGGGCCTCTTTTTGTGTCTCAAGTGCACTATTTATTTATCTGAAAGGATGCACATTGTATCAATTTACACTTCCCCATTCACTTCGCCACAGGCTGGAGGGCTCAGAAGTTGAGAGAATTAATTACTTTTTTATTATTATTTATAAAGTAATCTATCTGTAGAGAGGGAGCGGAAAAAGAGAGAAGGAGAGGGTGAGGGGAGGGGGGAGAGAGGGGTGTGTGTGTGTGTGAGAGAGAGAGAGAGGGAGGCAGGGAACGCCCTGGAGCATTGTCCTTTAAACTAGGTCCTGGCTCACATTATCTCCCAAACCAGCACTCACACAACGTCAAACAACAAACGAACTCTGGGCTGCTGAGGACGCTGTATGCAAGGGAAGAGAGGGGAGGGGGGGAGGGAGGGGGAGACGCAGGGAGGAAGTCTTCTCCATGAGAGTATGTTAGGAAAAATAATGTGGTTAAGATTTCTTCTCTCAGCTCTAAACACTTCTACTAATTCAAACTCCACGAGTTTTATCTCATGTACCTGTGTGTGCACTGAGATGTGAATGTCTATCAAGCTGTGTGTATTTTATATGTTTAAAAGAAGCTTTTTATTCCTCTGTGAGAGTGAATACGCTGGCTGGAGAGTCTGAGAGGGATTTTGAGTCAACGCCACCAGCAGGAATACAACACTTCATGCCAGAATTTAATATCTATAAAGTTTTGTTTTACATAGCGCGTAGCAGCAGAGATATGCGAAGGTATCCAGCTGCAAATGTGTGTTTTTTTTTTACGAGCTTATGCGACCAAGTATCATTTAACACTTGAATGTGAAGTGAAAGAACTTTATGTGCACATCAAAGCAGCAATTAAAACCGACCTGTGGAGAACATGAGAGATGTGGTCGGAAGAACCCGTCAGACAGTTTTGGAGTCGTGGTCGGAGGCTGATGAGTTCATCTCTAGATTTGGTGAAGCAGCATTGATTTTTATTCGGCAGTGTGAGCAAAAAAACACAACTGACACACAGCTAACGAAAACCTTATTACTCCAGGAGAGCTTACCTCTTCCCCTCTAGCAAACTCAAATCATCAAGACAGGATCCTCCTCTTCTTCTTCTCCTTCTTTTTTTTGTAAGAAGGGCGTCTGAAGGATAGCGACACCCTCACAGATGACAACACTTGTCAGACTCTGAAGTGGCCGATTCCTCTTAATTCGCTAAAATGGGAAAACTGCAACAGTGTCAATGATAAGAAGTCATTTTCTTTTGAAGAACTTTTATGAGCATGAATAATAATCGAGCCAATTGTTGGCTATTCTGCTTCATAAGGAAGCGATGTAATCAAGCTTCAATTAACCAATGACTAAAATGGACTCGTGCCCTCCAGCTGTCTCTCAGGACACTTAACAAGCCCCCACCTCCTCCTCCTCCTCCCTCCCTCCCTCTCCATCACAGACCATCAGGACGTGGACTCCTCATCTTCCTCAGAGCGCGCAGCTCGGCTCCATATGGGAGGGAGCATCACATGTGTCCAGCATGAAGAGGGCCATGAATCTCCCTCTTATGGATACATGTCACATGCTCTGTCCGCAGATGTGGAGGGGACGATGGGGGTTTTCCATACTGATAGAATTAACATGTGGAAATGACTAACCAGCCTCTATGTTTCTGATGTGCTTCGAGTCCTTCAAATTTCCTCAGAGGCCTTTTCTAAAGATATGATTAATTTGCAGAATATGGTTAATTTTCCCTCTGTGGGATATTCCTGGCTTGGTGCATCATTTGCGTACTGTTTGGCTCGCCCCTGCATCGCCTTTATGGTCGTGTCCTGAGTGTGTGTGTGTGTGCATGCAAACATATGTCTGCATGTGCATCACCCGTGTGTAACCACCTCCATGATGGGCTAATTGGTTTAGCAGCCAAGGGGCCAAAGGCCAGTGCAGCATAGCGAAACTCAACATGAACCTGATGTTGAAAGGAAGGCTTCCCTGCTATAGGAGGGAAGCATGTGTGGGACAATTCTCTTTTTACCACCCCCTCACACACACACACACACACACACACACACTCACCACTTTCCCTTTTCCACTTAAAGAAACTCGCAGCATAAGAAAACAAAATTCTTCACAGTGTTCTGGGCCGCTGTGCTTCAGACTGGAGGAGCACTAGAGGTAATCTCCTCCATTTCAACATATTTTGAGACCTTCTTCTGACGAATGTCACATGCTATTACATTAATCTAGAATATTGAATTGGAAGCTTTTATGCTCTATGAATAATATACACACTGTAATATTAAGGCGAGCCCCAACCTGCAGTATCAGCGGGCCCCTCAGTGAGGTTTGTGGAGCCTACTTTGTGTGGGGATCTGAGGGGATCATTTACCAGTTCCAACTCCATTACTATTCATGAGATGGGTAGGCTAGGGGCGAGGGATTAGGGACTCCCTTGGTGCTTGTTGTGCTGTAGGCTCGGGCTCAGGCCTCAGGCTCCGGGACAGGGGCTGTCTGGCAGGGATGGTGGGTCTATTATCACCCTGGGACCCTTCTGTCCCACAGCAGAACACTTACTGGCAGCGCCAGCTAATGGAAACAGTCTCTCTTGTTCCCTTTCTCCTTTTTCTAACCTCATCGCCCTCCTTGTATCCTTTCCCCTGCTCTTTAAAAAAAAAAAAAAGATGGGGGAAGTTTTTCCCTTTCCCTATTTCAAAGTTGAAATGGTGTATTTCTATCGGCATCTTTACCGTGAAGTGCTAGGATGGCACTATATTTGCAGGGAAAAAAGTACTTTCCCTCAACTCTGTCAATGCTTTGATCCTCAATTTTCCAAATTTCTAACATCCTCCATTCCCCCTTCACCCCCCAGGTGATGAGTATCCTGAGTAACCCCAGCGCCGTACCCTCCCAGCCCCAGCACGACTTTTCCATTTCCCCCCTGCACAGCAGCCTGGAGAGCTCCAACCCCATCTCAGCCAGCTGCAGCCAGCGCTCTGACACCATCAAGAGCGTGGACAGCCTGGCTTCCTCCCAGTCATACTGCCCCCCCACCTACAGCGCCACCAGCTACAGCGTGGACCCCGTCACCGCGGGCTACCAGTACAGCCAGTACGGCCAGAGTAAGTAAAAAAGAAAAAACCCTGCATTAACATTTACACACTGAGTGCTTTTGTGTTTTTGTGCGTCCAGAGAGAGCAGGTCATTTGTTTCTATCCTCCTTTTAACTACATTCAAAAAGCTCTGTGAAGTGATGCCCAACTCCCAGGCAGGAGAGCCTCCTGACCTTTGCACCCTGGTTGGTGGAGGCAGACACGTGCTCTTGATAAAGACTCCCCTCCTCCCCTCCTCTCACCCCACCACCACCACCACCAATACCACCAGCACTCTCCTCGCAGAGAGCTGCCTTAGTCACACCCCACTCCACTTGGATGGGAAAGAGGAGAGGGCCACTTCAAAGAACGGCACACCCTCAGGGGCCACAGTGTCCTCTTGCCCACCTCTCCCTTTCCCTCTTTCTTTCGTCTCCGTCACACACCACACACACACACACACACACACACACACACACACAGAGCCTCAGGGCAGGAAAGAGTTTGCTTTATTAGATTAGCATAATTGACTGATGCTGTCACAGCCATTCATAAGAGGTAAAATGAAGCACACTTCCCCAACAAGTCAGCCAGCGCCAGCAGGCCGACATTTGTTTGTATTTATATGCAGGTTCTAGAAGTGATCTGCTGTGTTGTTCATCTGCTGGTTTTCTTTCTTTCTTTTTTTTTTTTTTAGCGTGTTTGTGTTGTGGTGTGTGGATGCATGTGAGTGTGTGCCGATCCACCACATTCGGCGTGTGGTGTGTGTGTGTGTGTGTGTGTGTGTGCACCAGTGTTTTGTCAGCAGCACGAAACTGATGGCAGTGCGGATGTGAGCTGATGTGAGGTTAATTAAGATGGTGATTGAGCACAGTGGATGGGTAATGAATGGAGGAGAGAGGAGAGAGCTGCTGTCTGAGGATGAAAATGATCGGCCATGTGGAGTGTGGAGGGCATGAAATCAGAGATGCCAAGTGTAATGAAGACTGGCACATCGAACACACACGGGGACCCGTCTGAGTGACAGCATGGAGACTTTACCAGGATGCACATGCTCCGTGCCAGCGGCGTGCCAACCTCAGACAAGGGACAGGGGAGGGGTTTTTATCTTTCACTCTCTCTCTGTGAATTGTTTTTCATTTGACTCACTGGCTTCTGCCACAACTTATTTCAGCCTTAATCAGAGGAGTGAAATGAGAGTGAATGGGACATATGTCTCAGGAATCTACCACCTGTCTGACGAGTGTTTGTTTTCCTTCTTGTCTTTTTGTCTCCACGCAGCTGCCGTAGACTACCTAGCTAAGAACGTGAGCTTGTCCACCCAGAGGAGGATGAAACTGGGCGACCACTCGGCCGTGCTGGGACTCCTGCAGGTGGAGACGGGACAGGCCTACTAAAAGCCCCCAGGACCTGCCTCTCCTCCACCCTGTGCCACACCTCCTCCATGCATCCATCAGGTCTGGACTCCCAACTCCAGCTCGCCTCTCTCCGCTGCTGCTGCTGCTGCTCCTCGATCCGCAGCCCCCCCCCACCACCACCATCCCGGCCATGACATCAGCGCGCAGACACGCGGCCTCGCCGTGTGTGTGCGCACCAGAGGAAAAGTGACGCTCGCAGGGTGTGTGACACAAGGCTCTTCTGGGAGTGGAACTAAACTTTTCACACCATCGTCAACCACCAGGCGGCTCCGCACCCTCCCTTCTCAACCTGCGGGGGCACCCCACGCCTGCTCCCTGTACTCCTAACCCCCCCAAAAATCCTGTTTCGTTTTGCTCAGAGGGGCCCAGACGGGACCCCAGACGACCCGAGAACGGTCGGCTGCCTTGGGCCGGGTTCCTCTTTGTCATGGCTGCAGCCCAGCACACATCTAGAGCCATCAACAACATGTACTTTGACCTTGCTGTTCATAGTAGTTAACAAAGCCAATATCATTTGAGCGACTCTTATTCTTGTTCCTTTTTGATATTGTTAAGATTATTGTTGCTGTTATATGATTATGGTTAATGTGATTTATGTTGTTCTTTGATTCCATTCGTATCTCTTTTCTCTGTTAGATGTTGGTGTGTAAAACACAAGTGGATGACTGAGACCATTTGGGAGCGAGTGTCTGTTTTTGCGTGTGCATGTTTGCGTGTCGGCGCGGTCACACAAGAGAGGATGATTGTTTTCCAAGCTGCTGTTCCTCTGCCTGTTCCCCGAGCTCTAATGTTCGTGAGCGATTTGACCTTCCCACTTTCATATTCATCTTGACATTCCTAAAGAACTTGGCCACTCGGTGGGAAGTCTGGCTGGATGGATTCTGCAGGGAATTAAAGCAGCGTTTTTGGCGGCCAATAGCTTTCCCCTTCTAACCTCCATCCCATCCTTAGCCGCGGTCCGTGGGGAGGGGGGCATTGTTTGCAAAAACAGGATTGGGGAAATTAATGTATTTTGTTTAGAAATATGGACCTTGCCAAGGAGGGCTAACTCAACCCACCCCCCTCCCTCCTCTGCTCCTCCCAAATCCCCATCTGCCAGGGAATCCTGTGTGACTTAAACAGTGTAAAGCAGATTAAATCACACAAATATAATGTCAAAGCTAATTCACAGTGACCCTTCCCATTACCAGCCAGTCTTTCGGTTTTTATAGCGTAATTAGCACGTTCTGTAAATGCACCTTCAGCCGCTTTCCACTCTCAGACTAAATAAGCATTCCTTTTCGAAACATTCCTCGGGCTCCGTTTACGAACGCGCTCTGAGCATTCCAGCGCTTTTTTTCTGTTATGAGATTAAAAAGCACACAAGCTGCGCCATTCACATGCACTCTGGAAAATCATATAATCCAGTCAGTTGTGAAAGGGCACAGGTAACACCACTGATTGGCCCCCCTCTCTGGTTTGGACTAGAGCGCCCCCCCACACACACACCTCCTCACCTCCCTCCCCACTCTAATCCTCCACTTTGACGTACTCACCGAAATGTACAAAAAGAAGAAAAAAAATGTAAAAGAATAGTGAATATGAGACATTTGTGTAGCGCTCATAGTTGACTTGACTCAATCCAGGACCAGCTGTTCCCTTCACACGTGTGTGATTTCTTTTTTTTTTTCCACTGGCATCAGTGTGATATTGATGATGTACACAGAATTGTTAACTTTATCTGGAGACAGAATTTGGTCCGTAGTCGCCTTTTAAAAACTGAAAACCTGTACAGTAGCTGGAGCAGATTGTGTATTGTTTGTTTATAAAGAGTATGTTTTATACTAAAACAAAACTACGTTGAGTGGTAGGTAAGCAAGGGATCTGTGGAAGTAAATGTTTTGATTTGAGTTTCCTTAACCGGCTTGTTTTCTGTTGGTTTTTCTTTTTAATTGTATTTAATTGGTTTACCTGTTTTGACCAAAAGTTTCGTTCGTTTTGGGCCCAGGTAAAGAATGAATTTGTATAAATTAGTAAATTCCATTAAAAAATGTTACAAGTGAAGCTGTATAATGGAGGATCAAACTGAGCTCAATGGAAAAAGGAAAGCTTGGTGACACAGACAGACTCCCTGGACCACAGGACCACTGTATATTTGAACAGTTGGCTTCACGTGTCCGAGCGTTTCGAGGGTGTTTTTGACCACCTGATCTCACAGACTCGACTGGACCCGTGGACCTGACACACCTGAACTCCTGAGCCCTCGGTGTGGGACTCCTGCCAGCAGGTTCAGCACGATAACGACGATGAAGATGAAGCTGGCGAAGAAGACGGCCTCACTGCTCTGGGAAACCAAGTCTCGTTTTGATTTTGTGGACCAATACGACTTCAGGAGGAAGAAGTCAAAGAAACGTTGACTCCGCACTGAATCGCAGCAGCTCCCGCTGCTCCGCTTAGACGCCTCACTCATGTGTATATTTTAAAAAGGAAGAATTTTAGAATCGTCTTTAGTGTATCAAACCCATTTCTAACACTTGCGTCAATAAACATTTGGATATTTAAAGCATACACCTCCTTCTCCCCCCTCCCCGTCTGTTTGACCCTTAACCTGTTTAGTTGCTTTCTGACATCTGTGCTTTGCTTTACTCCTTTTTCTGTTCCGCATGTGTGTATATTATCATGGTATAATTTATTCTGCTGTATGAAGTATTAGAATAGTGGGAAACTTGTATTGGTATTTACTACCTTCAGCCTGTTGGTGTGTTTACTGTAACACTGGCGTAACTGTTATCAATTAAAGATCCAAAACTGAGCTCTGCCGTTTGTCTCTTTTTTTTTTTACCATGTGTTTCGATTGTTTTGGATGTTTTCAGTGTCTTACTGTTATGCATGTCTGTGTGAAGTAGTGCTGACGGAAAATTAATAAACAGCTACTTTGATACCTGGAGAAACATTTCAGTTATTCCGGCTCCAGCTCCTCAAACTCTAAGAGTTTGTGAATCGGTCACCTCGGGCTCTAGGAAATAGTGATGGGTATTATTTGACAAAATGTGATGATTAAAGTAAGAAAACAGTGAGCAGTTAATTCATAAGGAAAGTAAATGTTAGTGTGAAGTTTATCAGTGCATCTGTGCACATATACATACATACATATAGTCTTTTTGCATGTTTGTGTGTGTCCTCCATGTGTGTTCAAGTACATTGGCGGAGCCAGCCGAGGAGGCCACCGGTGACTGTTCCAGTGCTGGTGATGTGATTAGGGAGTGATGAGAGCTCAGACGTCCCAGACTCAGAGGACACAGAGCAGAGAGTGTGTCTGTGTGTCCATTTTGCAGCTGTAGGAAGTCATTCATTCTGCCCTGCTGACCACCAGCTCCCCAGACACACACACACACACACACACACACACACACACACACTGCTGCTGTCCGGGTGGGGGGGTGGTGGGGGGGTGGTGGGGAATGTAGTCTGCAAATCTCTGTGGTATGGTGTGAATGCAGGGGAACTAACCGGTGTGGTATGGAAGCATCCGCTGTGCTTTATATTACACGTCAGAACACTGCAGCTCATTCACTTTCTTACCATCAGCGCCGCTGGAGGTATGTCAAACACGCCTTAGGTATGTTCATTCAGTCCTGACTGATTTTAAACACATTTCAGAACATGTTGCCACTGCAGCTATAAAAGTGTGTGCACATAATCTTGTGCAATTTAGCAGAGACAGCAAATGATGCCAAGCTGCACTGTGAGAGATGTATTTACATTTTATATACCACAAAATAATAAGCAATACTTTACTGTTCATTTGCAATTAAATGAAACTAATTAAAGGCATCACTAATCACAATTATTAACATCATTAACATCAAATTGTATCAGGAGATAAATTTGATGCTAAATAAAGTAAGTACTGATCTGAATAAACTTCTATTCAGGCTGTGTTATCACGAGGTAACTATCATTCATATTTCATACTTAATATCTGAGAGATGTGAACAGCTCAGTGGGTATAAATAGATGCAGAGTATTTAGTATTCCCTTTAGGTTTACAGATTGAAATCAACTACAAACTGCAGTGTTATCACGACGTTATATCATCAAGGCTCAGTTCAGTTTGATGCAAATGGAAATTCTCTTCGATGTCTAATTACAAAACATTTTTTTGCAGGGTGGGTGGATCAGGCAGGAATATGGTCAGTCACTGACTCGAGTTCACTCTGAGGAGACTGAGGGATTTCACTGGATCCTCTCAGTATATTTAATATGCATTGTTATGTGGCTTTTCGCCTGCCGTGTGTCATCCCTCATATATTCCTCTAAAAGTTTGTGTTCTGGTTGTCCAGATTAGACCTTGGCATGTGCCACGGTTGTCCCCTTTGCTCCAGCTCGTCTCCTGAGGTGCCGGCCTGGGAGTTTTGTCTCCCTCCTGGTCCGCTGTCACTCAGACTGGACAAGGTGGCAGCTCAGGCGCTGCTGTGTGGGAGAGCTTTGTGACACTTCCCTCATCTCCTCCTTTGATCCCCTAATTGATTGACTACAGGAGCAGAGGATAAACAGAGCCCACAAGAGCCGATTCCACTCGCCTCTCTGGAGTGGTTTAGATAAAGTGCAGGGGCCCGAGCTCCGCCGCTCCTCCTCTCCCCTCTCTATATGGACACACGGCCATTGAAGGTGGCTCTGTGCCACGGTAGCTTAGCTGTGGGCTGTGTCCTCAGGCCCGGGGCCTGCGTCCTGCCCCTGTGCATAAATGGCTGACGGTAATGGGTTTGTTTAGATCACAGGGATGGAAATGAAACTCCTGAGCCTCGCTGTAGAGACCAGGAGGCCCTATCGCTCAGGAGGCAGCGATAGAGAAGTCACAACCTCAGCCTTGGTCATACTCACTTTCAGAATGAGCCGTGGAATAGAGGCTCTGATTCAGATCTAATTTAGGACCAGGCTCCTCAACCTGACCATGCTGTGATAAATAACTTGGCTGCTGAGGAGTAAGAAAAGCCATGAAGAAGAAGGGAGAAGGAGGCAGAACACAAACAGCCAGTAAGGGCCTTGAGTGAGGAAAAATAGGCCAACAAATGTTTCCATTTTAAAGAAAACGTGTTTGAAAACATGACTTTAGAATGATTTATCCCAGATATGATAATTATATTCTAATTTTACAAATCTGTCTCCAGAAACTGAGTTCAGAGCCGTGTGCAGGTATGCTAAGAAATGATTAAGAGATGCTCTGGGGGTCTTGGTTTTATTCTTCGAGATTATGTGTCACAGGGAGTAAAAAGCTCCCAGCTGTCGCCATGAAAGCACTTACAGTATAATAATCCCCCAAATCCTGTAATTATGCCAGCATACGCCGTGTACCTGAGCCTCAGCTTTGTGCTCGTCACCTCAAGGATCCCACTGACACAGACGCACAGCTTGGTGTGCATATATCTTCCTCCCAAATGTGTGTTTTGCATAGGGAAAAAATCTTATTTTCAGAACACTTTAGGTATTTGGAATTTCACGGTTACCCCTCTCAAGTATTATAGACAGATAATCTGTCATGTATAAGTAAAAAGTAGGAGCTCAAATGGGGTATTGTCGTAGCTTAAAGTCGCCTGATTCACCAGAGACTCGGTCCCGATTGTAAAATCTTTTACCTATATTGCACTTGATCAATTTATATTTAGTTCATTTTAAGAAAGGACTTGATGTATTTGTCCAGTATTGCAAACGTGCGTGTGCACATCCATGCACACGCACACACACACACACACACACACACATCAGTGCACACCTCCCTTAAAGCAGTTTTAAAATAACAAAAGCAGAAGGAAAAAAAGTCTAAGTAAAGTTGTAAATCTAAGAAATCAGAGTGAGATAAAAATCACTGTGAAGCCAAGCTTGATTTACATTTAAAATCTGAGCTGTGCTCTCAAACTAATTAATATTAATAACAAAAATGGAAATGAGTGCAGTGGCGGCCCTAAGTGAAGAACAAGCTGGGTGCATTCAGTCAGGAGATTCGTATATAAGCCCTTTCTCAGGAGAAGTGGGCTCTAAACTGGCGTGACGGCAGGGCATAGACCGCCATACACAGAGACAATTTTTCTAGATAATAGCCTATCACGCAGGATACAATTTAAATTAAAAAATGCAATTTTCACCTTGAAATGAACAAATGATTACAATTTCTATACAAATTAAGGCATCCAGGCTGTGCCTCAGTACTGTGCCAAGGCCATGAAACCTGACATAATTACCATGAAATACATTTTCAAATATTTGTATTTTGTCCATCGCTTTAAAACATGCCACTCTGCCTTCTGTGGGTTTGTGATCTCACCTTCTGGGGGAAATACATAAAAAAGAGAGAAAATCATCAGAGATGAAAAGCTCTTCAACAGGAGAGATAAAAATGTGGAAAAAAACAACCTCCCATACACACAGTAAATCAGCGCAGCTCAGCACAGCGGCCCCCGAGCTATCTCTAAAAGCCAAATTACTGCTCCTTATCTAAGGAATCATATCTACTAGTTATCTGCTCCTGAGATAGGCTCCTCTCTCTCTCTCTTGTGCCTTGTGCTCATCGCCAGAAATGCTATTTATTTGTGATTACAGACACCCTTTGAATAAAAGATGTTTGTGTTTGAGATCCAAAGTTTTCGGCAGATTCTGAACTCCTCAGATTCTTCAGAGGGGAGAGTACTGAAGGCAGAACACCTTATTTGGGCAGGGCTGCTAGGGGTGGTCTGCTGCAGAGAGAGGGATGAAAGTGTAGCCGATGGGAAATATGAGACAAGACCTCAAACTTCTCTGACGCTTCATATCACACATGCTTTCGGAGGGGATTCATACTGAGATGAGGTGTCGAATTGACTTTAAATGCAGAACCTTATGTTTGAAACACACGGAGACGGGAAGTTCTGGCATGTATTTTGTAGAAAGCTGCCAAAAGCTGCAAAGTTTGGAGGTTTTTTTTTTTTTGTCTGAGTTTCTCTACTCAGAGGTTTAACTGCCCTCAACTGGGAGGAAGAATCTGAAAGTAAAACCTGATGTTTTTAGCAAATAAAAGGAGGTTTAACATATCATGTACTGCAAACTAATCATGTGTTAACATGAGTGGGAGGGTTTTAAGATGAAAACATGGTGAAAACATCCAAATATTGAACATGACCTTGAATAAATGGAAACAAATTTTCATTATAATATTCAAATTCATCTTCTCCTCTCTTCACTTGTGCCCACTTCAGTCAAATAAAGGCTCAGACAGGAATGTTTTTGCCGTGCTTATGAAAAAATGCTAATTTTAGCATCATCTGCTCTCGTGTTCTTCTTAAAATTTTTGATTTCCTTTCGAGGAATTTTTCCAACATTGAAACAAACCAGGACAAAGCAGATCACTCAGTGAAAAGCAGCTCGCCTCTCTGACAGATTCTTTAACTTATTTCAAGCAGAGTAACTCTAAGACTCAGTGCTATGATATATACCTTGTTAAGATCATTCTCTTTCCCATTTCTTACCTTCCCTCTCTTTCCCTCCATCTGTTGAAGTCCCTCAGCCAGAGAGGCGCACATCAGATTTCAATAGTTGACCTCTTAATGCTGAGGTCAGTGCTGCACCGGCAGCGATTTCACACTCAAGATGAAAGGGAAATGAACACTGAGGATGCTGGGGGTGACATGGGGCCCTGACCACACCAGCCATCGCCACTCTAACCGCTTCACTGCACCGGGCTGAGATGTGAGAGGAGCTGAGGAGGAGGAGGAGGAGGAGGAGGAGGAGGTGCTAAGATGGAGGTTTGCCACCTGTACAACAATGGCTAAAGTCACTGACCTAAAACAGATACGTGCTGATTGGTTTTCAGTTAAAGTTAGAGGCTCTATTGATTTCTCATGCAGCACAAGAAAATAGAGAAACTAACAGAGGCAGACATATGTCGAGCAACTCCACCATCATCTGAGCTCCCATGTGTCTGAAACTGAAGCTCTCGGTGTCGCAGCCTCCACGAGCTACTGAACCCTGACAGATTTTTCTCCCCCACCAATGAGCCTGGCCCCGTCTTAAGAGTCTCCTGATGCTTAGCGTCAGGCTCCCGGCCTGCCTGCCCAGTTACAACGGCTCATTACTGCCGCATTTCTCAGAGGCCATTATTGAATGAACACTGAGACAAGGCTAGTGGTGAATGGACAGTTTGGTTACACCGCCGTGAGGCTTGAGCTCCTCAGAGTAATGTACCGCTTAAGTACCTGTCAGCTTTATAAAGGAGGGAGTAGACTGTGTAAATGTGTGTGTAAATAGAGTGTCAGATCAGGACCCCAGGGAGCGGAGGTGGGGAGTGTGTGCATGTGTGTGTGTGTGTGTGTGTGTGCTCTTTTGTCCACTGACACATATGTGTGTGCATGTGAGTGTCACAATAATGATCATTTAACCCTCCTCAGCATTCCCCAGGGCTCCACATTCCCCTTTCGACTTCATATTGCTCCAGGCCCCCCTCCCCTCTCTCCCTCTCTCTCCCTCTCTCTCCCCTCTCTCCCTCTCCCCCTCTCTCCCTCTCTCTCTCTCTGCCTCCTCTGTCTGCTCCTCACGGCTGGGCACAGTTGGGGAGCAGCTCTTTATTCATTCATGAGAGAAGCACCGGATAAATAAAAAGGTTCATTACTGTGCTAAAGTGTTACTAATGACATGTACCTGCCACTGAGCACCTCCGAAAATCTAATGTGACACACTAGAATGGAAAATCTATTCTGCCGCACCAAGGCCTCCAATGGCGCTAGCACATACTCTATGGAAATTTCTCTCCGCTTGCCCTCCAATTGTGTCTCTCTAAAACCAATATTTACAATCCCATAGCCATTATGTCCTACTACGCCCTCTGCGCCTGCTGTTGCGACCTCCATATTAGCTGAAAATTGGACTTTGCAAACTTAGCAGGGGAGGAGAGACTCTTCTCGTAGATGAGAGGGGGCAGCACCAGGGGACTCAGCGTGAGGCCCGCGGTGCCTCTCAGCTCCCCGCCGCCCCCGACCCCGAACTGACAACACCCACCAGACGACAAACACAACCACGGACAAACTCACAGTGCAGGCAACGTCTGTGGCTGTCAGATGCTAATATGCTAATAAAATGCTGATAAAACATTAACTGACCTTTTGTAAAGAACCCTATATAAACACTGGAAATCCACTTTGTGTGTTTGTATTGTTTTACTTGAGATGTGAGTTCTCTTTCACCACTTGATCACGTCCCTGCAGACGCCGGTTTACAGGCATTGAAAATAAGCACTCCAGCAAGAGTGAAGAATGCTTTCACAATTATTTGGTTAAAATAGCAAAGTTTACTGGTTGGGAGAGGAGCTGGGTGAAGAAGCTTCTCCAGCTTCTACAGTAACAGCACTTCATGTCTTTAATGGAACACTTCAGCACCACTGCTGTTTAAAGTAATGCCAACAATGACTCTGAGATCTGGATTTTTTCATGATGTTAAATAATTTCAATCAGATTCATTTATGATTCTCAACAACAACGTTTATTTAATTGTTCAATATTACTCAAAGCAAAATATATATATATATTTTAACTAAATCAGAGTAAAGGCTGCTGAGTTACTGAGAAAGAACAGACACTAAGACGAGTTTCAGTGGCGTCCAACACGTTTCTAAATCCATGTCATTATAAATTTTGTTACTTGTAATTGAAAACATGTTTGAAAAGTAGGAGCAGCTGAGACAGGAAGGGCAACACTGCAAAGCAGTGATGATGTAGTGGCATCTCATGTCACATGTTACATTACTGGAAATGTTGATGTGTTTAAAAGAAGTTAGTGAGTTTCTGATGCAGCACAGAGCTGCAAATGATTTTGCTTTTATTCCAGGGGGAAATGTAACATTTAGTAAGATATAATAAAGTAAAAAAAAGAAGAAGTGAGATGATGAAGTTAACAGGATTTCCCATTAGTCAGGCTGTATACCACCTGAGTTCCCAGCATCACTCGGGAGCTGTGCAGAGGTGTGAGTGTCCTCCCTCCTGAGCTAAAAGACTTGTTGCATCTTTAAAAGCTCAGTATGTAATTGAATCATGGCTTCCATCAGTGTCTCAGCAGAGTCCTAAATGACTGTTTGCTCAACATGTCTGCCCATTTCCACTGATTAATTCATACGAAGCCAAACGAAATGTTCTGCCTTGTTTGTCATGTTATATCCAAGCTCTGCAGTCTTTCCCCTCTCAGGATGAGTGTTTACACACTGGAGGGAAAACACTGGAATATAAAGTAGATCATTCATATAGATAATAATAGAATTCAGATTTATATTCAGAATATATAATTCATACATGAGTCATACATTTCCCTGTATTATTTGGTGTGTGCATAACGTCTAACTAAAAACAGCAAATCAAATCCGTTCAGATGATTTTGATGTTTCCAGATTAGGAACAGTCACTATGATAAAACTCCCTGTAGAAACAGTTTGATTACAACATCAGGTGAAGAAGTTTAACTCTGAATTCAGTGGTTTAAAAAGGTGTAAAGTGACAGAATGTTGAATTTAGCAGAATAGTTTTTCAGCTTCTTTGACAGTGATATTGTGCCTATTAATTTAACCTGATAAATATTCGCTTAATAAAGCACAGCACTGTTCCAGCAGGTTGATTTGTGGTTATAATGTGTGAGGCTCACGCAGGCGCTTCGAGCAGCTCAGAGGTCCTTCGGGACGGAGGCAGGAAGCACGTGCGCTATTTACGCAGCCACGTTACAGTGACGCACCTGTCCTTCTGTAACTCCAG
Organism: Lates calcarifer; assembly: GCF_001640805.2. Lineage (NCBI taxonomy): Eukaryota > Metazoa > Chordata > Actinopteri > Centropomidae > Lates > Lates calcarifer. The sequence continues at coordinate 2,325,554 of NC_066852.1, forward strand.
GTGAGTAAAAGTGATGAAAAAATAAAAGTATAAAAGTAGTGACACAGTATGTGTAACGAAGGCGTAAGACTCTCAGAGATCAGAGTGGGAGGAAACTGATCCAGACACCGCTAAAGTACGGCTGCAGGTTGGAGGGAGTGTCGATGTTTCCAGGTGCAGTTCAGTAGACAGCCACGCTGCACTGATGTGCTCGTCTTTATGTTTTTTCCAGAAAAGAATAAAGGGATTATTTGAAACTTGCACATGCCTGGAAGTCAGTTCTGTCGCTCAGCTACAGGTAACAAGCAGCTGAGGTGTCAGTGCTGGCAGCAGGTGTCCTCTAAAGGTGAAGAGTTATCAGCCTGTAAAACACTGATTTAAATCTGCTGTTAATGGCTGCCGTGTGTGTGTGTGTGTGTGTGTGTGGATGAGGTGTGGTGTCACTTTACTCTCAAAAGCATGTGTCAGTGTCATTGTGATTAGCAGGAGAACAGAAATTCAAAGCTCATTATTTTTGTGATTGATCATTGTGTGGGTTAAACACTCAGTAGTGTTGTTGTATCACAGACCTTGTGACAGCCACTGTAATTATCTGCCCTCCCGATGCCTCCCAAGGGGCCCATAAACCACATTAGCCACTCTAGCCAGGCAGATCATTTAGACTTATTTGAGGGGGCCTCCTTCTCTGAACATCGCTCCACCAATGCACCGAAGCTTCTACATCCAGGATTTGACACAGCTGTAAATATTCAAATATGATGATTTCATTACGACGTGCTCCCGCTGCATGAAATCTGAGCCTATTGGAGTTACTGTTTGTTTTTGCTCTTTCTTTGGTGAATTTAAAACACAAGACAGACTTGTCATTTACGCCTTCATATTGTGCAAATGTAAAATTAAGGCTTGATTGAGCACACATTTGTTGCACTGTGTCTCTTTGAAAAGCCAGCTCAGTTCCTTATTCAGCAACCTGTTCAGTCGGTGATTGACTTTTCCCTCAGCGCCCCTCCAGCAGATGAAGGAGCAGAGCTTAAACCTGTTACTGTCAGCTTCTCACCTGGATCATAAGAACTCCTGCTCAGAGCATGCAAACCAATATCCTCCTATTCTTTGCTCAGCCGCCCAGGATTCACAGCAATAGCTTTTCACAAAGACCGGGGCAGAGCGCGCTCCGTGTTATCTTATTGAGTTACCTGTAGCTAAGCTCTGAGCGAGCACACACAATGGCAGGCAGTTAATGACAGCGCAGGGCCTAACCCCTCGTCCCCGGCCTTTCCCTGCGCCTCATTTCCGCGCGGCGGCTGCCATTTCACAGCTGTTAGCCACAGACTCTCTTTGTCATGATTAAGGACAAATTAATAGATGCCTCCTGGTAATCAGCTTTCATTAGGGCTGTCAACCCGTCAGTGGCGTTCGCTCAGTGCACTGGACACGGGATGATCACCTCCCAGTTGAGAGACACTGCAGCTGGCTGCGCGCGGCTGCGGCGGCGCCTCTCAGCTGCTGTATTTGTGTGCTTGGTGTGGCTAAAGTGTGGGTAACCAGTGCATTAGCACGCTCCTTCGTGGCACAAGTGCTTGTAGTTGGTGCATTAACAGTGCTCCGTGTGGAGCTGCAAGATGGAGGTCATCGTGGGAATGACATAAAGAGTAGTCTTTCTGCTGGGTGTAATTGGCCCCAGCATGCTGAAAATGGACTGTGAAATGTAAGGGGGGGTCAAATAATTGATTTTCCCCCGAATGCAGAATCCAGGGCAGGGCTGTTTAGTGAGTAATTTACAAGAGCAGTTCAGCCCAGGCTGACTGGCATATCTGTTGAAAGTTCCCAGGGGCACGGGAAGAGATAACACACACCTGAGACCCTGGAGCAGATGGACAGCAGTCACTGTGCTACTCAGAGGGCAGAGAGGATCCACATCAAACTTACCTCCACACATCCATGTATGCAGAGGGGATGTGAGTGCACATATACGCATGCACACACACACACACACACACATGCTCAGGGGATGATGGACACAGGCTATTGTATGTAGAAATAGACTCTCTCCTCTCACTCTGTCCATCTCTCTTTCTCCGTCCGTCCGTCTCCCTGCCTCTCTCTCTCTCTGCAGCATTTCTGGAATTGATGAAATAAACTCATCAGACTTCCAGCAAGTTTGGCATTGTGCGAGAGAGCTGAAGTCATTTCAGTATGTAGATTTCAGACTTAAACCCATAACCGTGTTGCGTGGTGCATGACCACCCCCACCTGCTGGAGAGAGAAGGCTGGGGTGTGCATGATGGGATAGGGACGTCTGTAAGACAGGATATAGCCTGGCCCTCTGTATGTTCAGTGATTTTTCTCCACCACAGCCTAAGGGAATTAAGACAATAGCCTTATGTCAGATAGCATAATCTAGTGGCAAAATGGCATTTTATTTGCTGTGCCAAAATTGGGCTCAAATACATGTGTAAGCTAATTGAGAAGAACCAGCTGCTTAGCCATCTGCATGGGTAAAATTGGTTTCATCTTTGATTTGGAGAATTTCTCGTTAAGTAAAAAAGATGAGTGACGATTGTCAAGATCCATGATCTCTATAATTTGAATTTATGGAAAACACAATGACGAGCCATTGTTGTGTTGCACCAGGGAGTCATTGCTGTCAAAAATGTAGATGAGCCACCTAGAGCTTGCATATTGTGCTCATCACAACAAGACATTTGTATGGTGCACAGTCAGTGCTCTTCAATTTTCTTAAGCATCTTGGTAAATTGCACCAAACAATTTTCAAGATCAATTCCAGCATCAAAAACAATGCACACAAATCCCATTTCTTCAACCCATATTGTGTTGGAGAGGGCCCCTGTGTTTGCATGAAGGTAATTACAGTGGGATTTGATGTTGTGGTGTGCCCAGAATTCTCCAGCTTTAGATCAGGCTCAGGGTGCTCCACCCCATTAATACTCCATATGGGGAACCCAGCTGTGATCAGAATTGGAAGAGCGGGAGGGGAAATCGATTTCATTTGCAGGATTATTGATGTAACCGAGATGCCGTTTGTATGAAACATAAAGTCTCATTTCAGAGGTTATGGATAAAACTGGATTGAGGGGCTGTCTGTTTGTTTTATTCAATGAAACATTACAGAAACAGAGAAGGCAATATACACACTGCTGTACAGTCCTCACCCGCATTGCACCACATTAAAGCTTTGGAGCTAGTTTTTTTTTAAAATCTTCTATTCTCTTTATCTACCTGCCTGTACAGACACAAACAACTTACAGAGCACGTGAGAAAATGTGGAGAAATCTAAGGTGAAGAAATAACTGTTTAGAATAATTTTAAAGGGAGAACATGGAGAAGTTAACAAGATAAAAGTGATTTTACTGCATTGCAGGAGCTCAAAGAAAGGGTTCAAAGCAACATATAATGTTGGCAGTGAGAAGTGACCTGGCATTCGGCCTCTTTAACCCTCTGCCAAACTTCGCCCTCCACCTGTTCCCCTACATTTTTTAGGGGAGGCTTTATAAGTCAGGCTGATGGGCTCACCCATACATTAAAAACAATATCAGACTTTCCCAGGGTTCGGATGGTCCCAACAGCTGGATCTTTCAACTGAATCCATCCTTCTCTCCTTCTATTCCTCCTCCTTTTCTTCCTCCTCCGTGCCCAGTGGAGACTCATTGTAGTTCCCACATGTCGTACAGCAGCAGTTGGAGTGATGGCGAGCCAGATAGGAAAGTTTTTTTTGGGGGTTCACAGCATTCCCCTGATGACAACAGCGAGGTCAGAGCAAGGTAAAATCCTCTATAAAACACTCCCCCCATACTTTTGATTGGGTTTTATTGAAAGAGAAAGAAATTCTTCTCCTCATAACACAAAGACTTAATGCATATAAAACTATTGTAACATGTGCTGACCGTACGTTATCATATAAGTTCACATAAAGTTCTTCCATCAAAGGGATTTTTGTTAACAACTGGTCCTGGTCGTCAGATTAAGGGATGGAGGTGTTAGTGGGCAGTTTTCTTCTTCCTCTTCTTCTCCCCTCCACCCCGACTTACTGTCCTTGTTCAGAGCAGATGTTCATGGTGTTCTGGTGTCAGTGATGGGCAGTGTAAAAAGCAGGCTTACACATGTTCATGTCACCATATCGTTACAACTGGAGGAGGAAGTTATGTCATCGGGCCAGCTGGCTCTAATATGAGCTGCTGCATTGTGTGAAAAATATAGAGCTAAGGGGAGGGGGGGTCAAAAACTGAAATTTGGCCTCAGTTGCTGACAATATTTCTTACAACAGGGTTTAACAAGTTTATCATTAATTTTACACTGAATATGAATGTGTGGCCCCCACCACCACCACCACCACCACTGTAAATACTCCCTGCACAGTTTTGTTTTCAGTGACAATAATTACAGGTTTTAACAGTCGCGAATTGGGTTTGTTGCAGATGATAAAGGAAATTGCAGAATTCCATCACAGAGCATTTGTATTTTGACAGGGAGGAAAACTGAGCCAAGTGAAAAAAGACAACATGCCATTTTTGTGCGGCATGTCTGCGAGGGTGGGGGGCGGTGGGGTGTTTTGATATGGGCCCTGCGTGGAGTGAGAGTGGGGGGAAAAGTGGGGCCCTGTCTGGGAGAAAGGGCTGAAGCTCTGTTATGGAGCTTAGGCCTCCATCTATCCTAATAAAAAACACTTAAGCCAAACAGCCCCCTCTTGCTCTCCCTGTGTCTGATCCTGGGAGCTACCTGCAGGCCCTCCACAGAGCACATTTAATAATGGTCTCCACCCCGAGCGATGGGGTAGTCGTATAGACTGCAGGCTGGAGTCTGCGCTTGGAGCAGCGGCAGCACGGCATCCTGGGAAGGCTGAGGCTTTGTCGTAATGGCATGAAGGGTGTGGTGAGGGTCTCTGCCGCGTCTGTAGCCTCCTCTGTAATGATATTTTTGGCCTTTTTCCCAAACTTTGTTGAATTTAACTGCACTTTAACTGACACATTCTCCGTTTATTTTTCCCCCCTCTTCATTCTTTTTCACCCAGGCTTTTCAAGACACTATTCTTTGGTGTTTGTGGAAGCAGTTTGAAGTGGTTTTTCCTTTGCCACCGTAATCCCTGTTTCTGTTCCATAAAGACCCTGATGTGAATGAGCGGGAACGTAATGAAAGACTTGTGCTTTCGACGGTGTTAGACCTGAATAAAAAGTGGCATTTTTTATTTGTTTTGCCTCGTGTTTGATTCTTGGTAATGCAGACAATCAACAGGGTAGAGGAGTTAAGTGCATTATAAATTACTGAGAGGGAGCCACCTCGCTCTTGGAGCTCATCCTGATGCTGCTGCTGCCACTTTGGGTTATGTGAGGAGTAAAGTACTTTAGCAGAGACCGTGGAGCTGCTCCACAGCACTCCTTTGCATATCAAATAAACAGCAATGCATGATGGCGGTGCCAACCCAGACAGCTATGTTATATGTACCCGGTGACACACATGCACCCGTCTGTAAAGGTGCCACTGAAGTCTATTGAATATCTCCTGTGATACAGATCATGGTGACATGGTGTCTGAGGTTGAAGTGGTTTGTATGTGGGGTGTATAGGGGAGATGTTTCAATTGGCGAGCTTTACCTTCAGGATGTGACACTTTTGATTCGAAGCACCTCAGGTGAATATGGTAATTAAAACGAGCCCATTCACAGAGAATATAATTAGGAATTTTACACACGAGAGATTTCATATTAACACAAACACTGTACCTGATCATTCGCAGTGGTTTCGTGTTTATAAATTACATTGTGTGGATAAATAGATGCATTTGAATAGTGCGTGCTTTCATTTACTGTAAAAAAAAAAAGAAAAAAGATCAGGATTTTCATGCTGAAATCCCATGTTTATAGTCCCCTTTTCTGTGTCCTCAATCCATAAGGTGACGATCCATGACTCTTATTTTCATGACAAAACGTTCCAGGGTCCAGCAAACAAACTGTTGTATGGATGTACTATTGATTTCACATTCACACGTCCGGACTTAAAGGGACTATGGGATTGCCCATGAATCCCAAATCTGTGTGCTACTCACAGTCTGTCAAGTTGACATCCACTCTCTTCTGTAAACTGGCAAGATTATTCACTCAACAGGATCTCCCTCCCTTTCATCCTGCGAACTACAGGCCAATCCGGCCGCTGACAGCCAAGTGATAGCATACAGATGGAAATGAAGGCGAGCGGGGGAATGGTGCTGTTTGTCAAACACTGGAGAAAGCTTCTGGGTTCAGGGAGTAGACTGCTGCGCCAAACTGGGTCCTCTGCCTCTGACTTCGCTTACTGTGAGGTTTCAGCACCCGAAATCTTATACTTTACAGATGTTGTCATACATTTTTTGTGTAGGCTGAACTTAAAACTCAATATGATCTGATTACCACAAGATATATATGTTGCACAGCCCTCAGAGTGACAGAAGAAATCCAATTTTTTACCGCAAGCTTGTTGTGAAACAGCACGGTGCCCGTACAGTTCTATTAGACACATACAGATGTGAAGCACTTCAATACAAGCAGTGATAAAGTATAATGTTACAGTGCCAGTGGATTTTTGGCCCACAGGGTCTGCTGATGTTTGCACAAGAATTTATTTTCTCCCTGAAATGTCCTTTTTTTTTTCTTTTTTTTGGAGCAACCTATTCAGAGCGAAGAAGAACACAAGAGCAGGAAAAAACTGACGGTCCGCTGAGGAGATGTCATTCATGTCAGTTATTTGTGGAAGTAAATTACGTACAGCCACTGCAGTGATAACCATCATATAACAACTAAACTGGCCTCAGAAACTGATAGGAGCAATATGTGCTGTGAAATGTACTTCCTCCTCCTTGGGCAGAACAGATAATATGCATTCTTCCCTGTAGTCCACCAAGCAACACAAAGAATGTATTCTGCCTGTTCAATCATAACGTTGGCTTCTGCTTGGAGATGGTCATTGTGCTCTCTGGATCACAATTCACAGTCACTGGAATGAAACCAATTTGAGCTCCTTTCAAGATAATGCAAATAAATATCAGCCCTGATTTGCCAGTTTTTTTTCTTCTCATAGCTTCTCCTCTCTTCACTCCCTTATCAGCACACAGAGCACTTCTCTCTTTCTTAAGGGTCGAATGAAAGGTCTCTCTTTTCTTGAGAATCAAGGCAGAGGAGAAGCCTGGTCCAGGACTGATTCATGTCGCACACACTGGTGGGATGTTATGCATGGATAATTGATTGTCGGAGCAGCATGGCCACCGTTGGATCTTGATGGTGCTGCCGAAATGTCACCTTACTGATGTTACAGCGGCGCCGATATTAAAAAGGCCGGTCTCAAAGGCTTCCATCCGAGCACACTCCTCTCCCACTGTGCCTGGGAGAGACAGCACTGTTTGTCAGGCTTCTATTTCAGAGAGACAGATCTTGCATTCGCAACCTTATCTGCACAGGACAGTGCACCCTCTTCCAGAAGTGCATTCAACATTTCCAATCATAGGAATACATCACTCTGCCTTTAAAGTGGAAATCAAAAGTGTGGGAATAGTGAGTGGGGAGGAAAAAAACAGACATAATTGAGATTGCATAGGATTTATTTATAGGTAGTTTGTCTCCCCAAAAACCCGGAAAAATTACACTCCCAGCTGCAAATATCCCCTCCGACAACAATAAAGAAACCATCATTTTCGTGGGAATGTTTTCATTCCAATTCGAAGAAGTTTTAAAGGAAAATTGTTTGGAAACGTCTCAGACATTAAGTCAGATAATGCGGTATGCATTTGTGTAAAAAGTAAGGGATTAAGTGAGTGGAATCCGGTTAATTTCAGAGTTAGGATAGTGAACCAAGAGCTGAGCAGGGACTGGTAAACTGTGTTAATCTATAAAGGCTTATACAGGTAAAAATAGACTACACCTGCATGCCTTTTTGCCTCCATAATGCTTTGCAGAGGGAGACTATTGAGCATCCATTTCCATTACCAAGGAACGGAAAAAGGATATTTTACCATCAGTTTTCAGTGTGGCTTTGGTACTTTGTTCAAAGAATGAGGCGTACAGCTGCCATCGTTTCAGAGGCCTGAGCGAGAAAAACCTGAACAGAATTAGAATTTTTTGCTGCATTTGTTGCACCATGAATTATGCTGAGTTGCAAACACATGAAGGAGCAACACATGGGAATAAAGCTGCTCTAATCAACACGTGATATGTTCATGAAACAGAAGTTCATTTTTTAAAATCACCTAAACCATGTTATTGTCTTCTGCTCTTTTGTACCAGAAATATAAGTTCCAACAATGGTAGCTTAAATTTTCTAAATAATATTGCAACATTTTTTTTGTTTCAATACTGTATCCTCTTTGTGTATCTACTGTTAAAGGGGGAGCCTTTTTCCCTTCTCTGCCTCTCTGCCATACTGAACCCATTCAGAACACAGGGCTTCCCCCATAATCAAGTGTGAATGAACATGTAAACTTAGCCAAGTATTAACAGAACTTGGCCTTTCTTCCAGACACAGCGGTTCATGCTGCTGTGTGAATCCTGGTTGGCGTGACAGAGGTAAAAGGCAAACAGCTTGAGGAGTGAAGAGGACCCAAAACAGACAGGCGGGAACAGACCATACCGTTGGGCAGAGGGCTGCAAGCTGAAAGAGGGAGAAGGGAGCATTAATAGCCACCATATGTCTGCATATTCTGGGGGTCTCCGGCATAAATTTCATTACCCAACGCACAAAATGGAGCATCTAAAAGACGTGTGTAACGTGGCCTGAGACAGCTACCGTGTGAAAAGCGGGGCCGTTCTGTGTGAGAGCCATGGCCCGATCTGTCACGCTGGGGGTTTTTAAGGAAAAACGGGGGTAGCAGCTGTTTGGTTCACCTGTCCTGTCCTGTACACGGCTCTCCATCAAAACCAGAGGCTACTGTCCTCGCAGGCCTGCACCCGCAGACGTGTTCCTCCACAGTAATCTCAGATGAAACACTCCTATCTAACATGACAACACTTACAAGACCACAGCCCCTCTGTTTATCAGACTTGTACAATTATATGGTGTTCCATTTGTATAAGCACACTGGTTAAGGTGAGAGAGATATCCATAAACATGGTGTACGGCCTTTAGCCTGCCTGTGCTCTGCATCAAACCACGTTTTTCCACTGGACGGTGAGTGGGAGAAACCAACACAGAAAGATACTGTACCCGCCTTGTTGTGGACCATCAGGTTGCTGTGTAGGCTACGCCACATGATCATGGGTTTATTGAAGGTAATTTTCAAGCGCCTACTCGTCAAGAGTTGGAAATTTCTCCTGAGTTCACTGTGGGAAAGTCTTTAGTGAAAAAAACGCACAGCGCGAGTATGTGATTGAATTAAATTTAACTGTTTGCACATATGTTCCCTTGTTTAAGGGGGGAAAGTTACTACAGCACTGCTTAAGCCATGGATTATCTGTCTGCGTCCTCTGCCTCTTTAGCATCAACATGAATTCACCCACTCAGAGTCTATCACACATCCACAGAGCTCCCTGAGAGAGAGCGGACCTTAGGGAAGCCCAGGCAGGGGTGGGGGGGACCTCGACAGAGCTGAGCGGAGCTGAGCGGAGTTGTGGTTGAGCCCATGGGCATGGCCCTCTCACTCTCTGGCAACCACTTTGTTAGGCACACAACACTAATCCTCCTTGTGTCTTTATTGCCCTCTGTGTTAGAGGAGCAGGCTGGGGCTGTGGGGTGGGGTGGGGTGGGGGTGGTGGTGGGTGTTGTTGGGGGGGGGGCACCGCTGCAGGGCCAGTATCATCAGCATTCCTGTTTGAAGATAGGCCATGCTGTACAGCATTAAGGCATCTAATAGACGCAAGCTGAGAGCAAAACAAACTGATACTCGCTGAGACAGAGAGGGAGAATAAAGGAAAAAGGAGAGTCACTTTTGCCCCCTCCCACCCCCCACCCCTTCTGTAAAATAATATGGGTGGGGGCATAATTTGAGGATAGGCAGATTATTGCAACCAGAAATGACTGTGAGGCAATTCTGGTTCATGTTGTTACACATACTCAATAATCTAAACAACACATTAATGTGCTGCCTTAATTTGTAATTCTGCCTCTGTGGTTGAAAACAATTTGTCATGCATTGGATTTGTAGGAATCTCATTTTGGATAAAGCATTTAACACAAATTGTTAAATGAATGCTCAGACATACATCCAAACATATCTTTGTTCAGTTTATCTGTCAGCGGTACATCCTATACATCTGAGAACTTTTGATGATTTGACAAAGAAGACAACAGACTGCCGTTGCTGCGGCCTCACAAAGTCAACTTTTGTGTTATTTTTCTTTTTATTATTTGCAGTGATCATTGTTGAAAATGTCCTCACACAGTTGGCCTCGCTTTTGAACTGTCCCCCCTACAAAATTGAACTCACTCAGCTGGCGCCATCTTGTGTCCGAGCGGGGGCCGCCGCCTGCCGACACAGGTGCATAAAAATTCAATGTCACCTTTTCTCCCTGGACCTCCTCACTGTCACCACCCCCCCCCCCCCCCAGCTGTCACCTGAGCGCTTGGCAGCATAAGGTAATAGCGTCAAGATGCAATCAAGATTATATGCTTGTCACTCACTCCATGCACTCAGTGGCTTACAATGTGTGAAACAGACACAAGATAAAGCCTGTGCACAGATGGGAAGATAAACTGCTCCCTAAATATTCATCAGTTCTCTGACTGCAGCCATGCAAGCCCCCCAATGTTGCCATTAGATCATTGGGAAGAGCAAAGGGTTGGACAGAATGAGTCAGAATGTGGAAATGCAAAGAATAAATAGAAAGAAAAACATCTGAAAATTTTAATCTCTCCCTGTAGAAGCAAATTTTCTGTAACCACTTTGAATTTTGTGGCACTCTTCCTTACTGGGGATCTGAAACAGGGTTTGCAGCTGTATATCTCAACTGAACAGAGCCCCTGCTTGTAAGCAACATCCATATTGGCAGTTTATTTCCATGTTTACACCGTTTCATATTCTTTGCAATAGTAACAGGATTACTTTGTGACAAACGGTAATTTGTGGAATTCCCTCATTTCAGTTTGAGGATTTTCTTTTTCCTCTGTCCCCGTCTTATAAAAAAAAAAAAAAAAAATGTTTCTGTATTCTTGTCTCCCTGGAGGTTTGATTCCAGAAACCCTTCAGGTTTTCGAGCAGACCTCTGTGAATGGCCAGATAAAGCAGAGCAAGGCTTGGTGATGCAGGCGAGAGGGGGCACGAGAGAAATAATAATACGCAAAGGAATCCACTGATGAGCACCCGTTTTCTCCACAGGACAAGCTCACATACGCCAAGCAGTAGAACATGCACTTACTGTGAACACACATAATGATCATTTGTTGCCATGCTGCACTTATGGATAATACCAGTTTGTATATTTCTGCAAATTTCCTAAAAAGATAAAGCATAAAGCCAATGCTGAGGTGTTTCAGACTTTAATTCTAGATGTTTTTATTGTCAACAAATCCAAATGTGTTTTTTAGCTTCTCACTTCTTTCCAGCCTCTCCATCCTGTCTGTGGTTCACACACATATATGTATACAGTAAGTAAATGGTGCCTGTGTTAGGGACTATTTTCAGCCGTGGATTGATACACACCAGTGAGCGTTCACGGCAGCAGGACAGTGTATGTGGGACTACCTCAAAATAAACTACAGTGCCCGTGTTCGTCATAATAAAGGGACATTTCACCCTGTGCAGCAGTGAGGCTTCTAATGTGTTTTTAATCGTGTTTTAAAAACAGTGGAGGTCTGAGAAGAAAAACCTTCCTCCTTTCATGTGTTTTTATTGTAAAGACCTGAACCTTGTTTGAGATGAAAAACCTGCAAATTTTATACATCAGTTGTTAGTTCGACTCTTTGTTTTCAGCGTCTCAGACATGGATTGTCGTCCTTACAACTGTGTCAAAAGTCTCTTTGAAACATTTCCTCAGTGTGATCGTGCACTTTATGATTACATACTGAAAGGAATTAGTAAATGTACATGAGTGAATTAATGTATGGAAATTAGCCGGAGTGCCACCGCGGGTCTGGTTCAGTTGATCCCCAGCTGCATATGTTGGTAATCACCGCTGCCTCTTGGATTCACTCACAGGCACGCAATAAACAACCTGCTGCCAGCACCCCCTACGCTTTCGTCTAATCTGCCGTTTCACTGGGCTCTAGTTTGACGCACAAATATGAAAGTGAATCTCAGCAGCAGAATGCACAGAGGCACATTAACTAGGATAGGTGCCTGCACACTAAAGCCCCAGACATTAAGTCTAGGATTTACACTGGGATCTGACTCCGTAACTGTCTTAAGAGTTTGCTGCAGAAGTTCTCAGACAGATCCTGAGGAACTTGGTGACCTGGGTGACCTGCTGCCTGGTGTTGTTTTTAAAAACCACATTCATTACATGACTGAATTAACCTTGAATCACTCAGATGGTAAGACTGTGACTAAGTAACAGGGTTCATGGATTTGTTAAAAACAAATACCCGTTCAGTATTGTCTCCAGAATGTCAAAGTTACATTTCTCCTTTGGATTCAAGGCTGTGGTGAACACAGCGTTCAGTGTAGACTTCGTTTTCAAGCTTGGGTCAATGCTACCACCTACTGGAGTAAATAATGCACTGCCTTTTACTGAGGACCATGATAAAGACAGTGTATTCATTTCTGAACTGTCACTGACTGTAAACTAATTTCTGGAGCTTACCACACTGTAATGGTAATTCCATTACCATCTATGTGGGTGTTTAAAAGCACCAGAAGCAGCATACTACTCTTGTACTTCTTTTTCTCATTGTACACATGCACTATTCTGGCTGCATAAGATACATCATCTGCTACTAATGTCCCCTTCTTAGGGCTTAAAAATGAACATTGTAAATGGTGTTAAGTAAAAGCACGTTTTTGTGGAAAACATCAGTTTAACACATTTACTCTGTTCTGAATTTGCAGGTGTTGCTTGGCTGAGTGCAGTATCTCTGAGGACAGAGCACCTGCCTCCCATTTCTCACACACCACACAGATCAGGATTCTTATTATGAGCTTTTGCACAGTTTTAAAAAACAAGAAATTAATCATGTTGGGTAATAAACACGCAGTGGAAAGTTCAGCCTCCAGTTTTGTTTCTCTGCAGACACATTTCATCTGCTCTTCATGCTCAGTCAGTGTACGTATGATTTGTCTGTGTTTGTTTTTCCCTCTGTGTCTCTTAAACTCACAACTAAACCATGGATTAGTTTTGCCTCCACACTCTCTTCAACAAGAGATCATACCTGAGGTGTGTTGGTTTACAGCAGGATGGAGCTCCCTCTTTGAAAGGGGGATAGAGGAGCTAATCTGGCAACCCTGCTCCTGTCAAAATCTCGTTGCAGAGCATGTCAGTTCCTGCTGGAAGTTGCTCTCCGAAGTTAGCGTCTTTGCACCTGGTGGTGGCATAACTGCAAGCTAACCATGGCAGGAAAGAGGGCATTAGTTATCCTGTCCAAAGGTGCAGAGGAGATGGAAACTGTAATTCCGGTGGACATCATGCGCAGAGCCGGGGTTTGTAACTCTGCTTTATGTGACATGCTGTGTGTTGTTAGCAGTTAGCTAGCTAACGAAAGCTCGGACCACATCATAACGCAGCCAGCTAGCTTTAGTTAAAATTAGCCAGCCTTTCAGTCAGGTCACAACATTATCACGACTGTCCTGTTTTATTGGTGTTAGCAGCTTTGTGGAGACATTTATACTGTCACTGTGATAGTAATAAGGCGCATTTATAGCCTGCTAACTGCTGAACTAACAGGAGCAGCAGTCACTGCTTTACTCTGTACATTTTTGATTTGTGCTAGAGTTTAATAAGCTTTTCATTTTTCTGTTGCCCCTCACTCAGCCTTTACAGCGAGAGGCCAAGTTAAATGTCAAAGTCCAACGTCATTGCACCTCTCCGCCATTTGATAGCTTTCAAAATAAAAGCCTCAGTCAGACATATGCAGCCAGGATGCCATGTCATGCGCTTAATGCTAACACTGTGTTTTTTTTTCTTTTTTTTTAATTACCCACCCTAACCTGTAGATTGCAGTGACGGTTGCAGGACTGACGGGCAAAGAGCCAGTCCAGTGCAGCAGAAACGTCGTCATCTGTCCTGATGCCAGTCTGGAGGAGGCCAGCAAACAGGTCAGGCACAGTATCTACAGCTGTGTGCAAAAGACTGTGCAAAACCGTAAAAATGAGCCTTTCCTCAAACTTTACTTTTTTTTATTTCATGGACTTTAAAAAAAAAAAAAAAAAGAAGAAGCAAAAAATGTGGCATGTGCACAAGTTCGGGTGCCATCCTACGTCAATATTTCGTAACCCCTCTTTGCCAACTGTTAAACATGGGAGGTGGAATTATTCTGCTTTGGGACTGTGTGTCAACCAGTGGCAAAGTAAGCATAACTCAGATAGGGAGAAGAATAGATTCCACTGAATATCAGAAAAATCTGGATGCAATGTTCTGCATTCAGTCAGGAAAATGAAAACCAGAAGCGGCTGGCACAGCGATCCAAAACACACCTCAGTGTCCACAATGAACTGCTGCAGGAGACACAAACTGAAGCTTGTGGCGCATCCCTCACAGTCCCCTGACTGGAGCATCATTCGAAAAGCTGTGGGTAGAAACACGCTGCATGTGCAAGACAGACTAAAAATATCCCAGAAGTTGAAGTGATCTGCAGAAAGAGTGGGTGAAAATTCATAAATCAGGAATAGAAAGACACTCAGCTGGATACACTGAGCATTTGCAAGCTGTGATATCTGCCAGAAGGGGGAATATTAGGTACTGACTTAGCAGGGAGCCTAAGATTGTGCACATGCCACAGTTATTGTTTATTTTTTAAGCTCATTTCAAGCCAACATGTATTTAAGTTTGATATAGTGGTGGCTGGCTGGCATTATGCAATGTTAAACCAATGTCATTCTCCATCTCTTCTGCTCTGTCTCTCAGGGCCCTTATGATGTGGTGCTTCTGCCAGGAGGAATGCCAGGGGCTCAGAATCTGGCCGAGGTGAGAAATACTCTGACAGCCTGCATCTAAATGGATCAGGCTCATCAGGGTTTGATCTGATCACACACACTCGACCCATGATTCTCAAACTGTCTCTGTCACAGTGCCCCCTTTTGGAGGCAGAAAAGAAACCCCATGTCAAATAATATAGACAAACAGTTGTGAAAATGATTAGACTTAGTCTATTCCAGCATGCACCCGGAAAGAGACTGTAATTCGTACTTTTTTTACTCGGCCAAGAGTCAAAAAATAAAAATTAAACTATTAAATTTAGACCTAAAAAAAGCAGGCCAGAACCATATTTCACATTTTTGCATTAAAAGTGAGTGAAACGATTAATTGGTCATCAAAATAATCACCATGATTAATTGTTGCAACTCTTTAATACATATACATGATATAATACATATCCTCCTATGTCATCTGATAGATGAGATTTGGCAAAGACCATGTTTAGTTTAGATCCTCTATCATAGTGACTGTTGTTGTGTAATAAATCTGTGGTTGTACTGAAACAGCGATGGGTTATTTCTGATGTGTTTAGTTTGTTTTCATGATTATAACATACTCAGCATATACACTGTGCTGTCACATGGTCGGCTAATGACTCACGGTGCATCTGGTTTGTGTGCTCTCTCGCAGTCTCCTGCTGTGAAGGAGGTGCTGAAGGATCAAGATGGCAGAAAAGGCCTGATTGCAGCCATCTGTGCAGGTACAGCTCGAGAAAACAAACCAAAGTCACGATCACACACGACCATCCTCTGACAGTGACGCCGCTCTGTGGGTTAAAGTTTAAATGTGACATGACCTCAGATCAGACCATTGTGTTTTAATCAGATAAATGTAAATTACCCAAACCTACACAGTGCAGCTTATTCTGGTGTTCGCTGTGTAAAACACTGTGGTTGTAAGTAACAGAGGAATAAATACTGGCTCATGTTTTCCATATCAAATCAAACCAGTTTGACAAATTAGTGATATAAATTAATAAGCTATGTACTTTGCTAGCATGTGACCTGTAAACATTTTTAACTAGAAACAACACTAAAGGTATGATATTCTGGTTTTAAACATTGTGCCAGTAAATGGGATTTGGATTTGCTCGCAACTGGAATTAAAAATCTTGGACAGAAAAAAGGTGCAGTTTTTTAAACGCACATGGCTCTGAATTGAGAGGATTTTCTGGTATTTTAGTAACTGCATGTGCCCTTAAGAGACTTTCCCACACACCTTAACCACATTTTGAAAAACATACACTGTTAACAAACAACATGCTTCATTAATTTATGGTCATTTGTGACCCCACTCTGACATTTGAAATGAAAGTGCGAGGGTTTAATTTAATAACTGTCCTTGAGTGAACCCATGAGCGGTGACATTTTATTTGACGGCTTCTATATGCAGAGAAAGGACATTGGAAGGGCATTTTGAATAGGACAGGGGTACCAATGCGGCAAAGTGGATTGAAGGGTGTCCTAGAAAATGACTGAAATCCTCACAGGAATATACAGTTTAATGAACCTGCCAGCAAGAGGGCCAGTCGCAAGACTTATTATTCTGCCCTAACGTGGAAACCATTATCTTGACATGTGAAAAAAATCGGTTCAGAGAGGACTTAATTGAAAACCAGATTAGTAGGGTGTAAAAAATATAGCAGGATAAGTTAATTCCGGTATGTCTCTCCTGAGGTTATTTGTTACACGGTAAAACACAGATACTTTGTTTTTAGGATTCATCAGATGATAGAGAGATGGTCATCATCACCCTTCCCTCCACGTCTGCCTCGCTGTCTGACTCTGGTTCTCAAAAGGTCTCTGTCTCTGCCAGACTGGCGTCCTTTGGGTGGGGACTAGCTGTAACAGGAGTAGCTTGGCTTTAACTGGCAGTCTGCTGCTCTGCCAGGGGAAAAGTGTAATCTTTAGACTGCATGGGAAGACAGCCAAGGAGCATAATCAATATCTTTCTATTTATTAACAGTTTTTGGATGAGCTCACTGCAGTGCTAGGACACTGCCAAAGTTAATGCAGCAGCAGTCAATGTCTTCAGCCTCTCCTTTTTTCTCTCTCTTTTCCATGTGGCGCAGAGTCTTTGGAGAGAGGCTGAAACTGTATACTGCATGTGTGTATTCTTAGAAACAATGGTACAGTTGAGGACACCTTTAGGACATAGCGTTGTCATCAAATATTTTGTACTTATGTCATCCATTTATAATGCTAACTGCAATCTCTGAAGTCAAACGCACCATTTTCTGTATTCTGATTTTCTTTTGCTGTACGGTTTTTAGATTTCGTGTTCAGCTTGAAGTGATTTGAGGACACAGTATTTTTTTTTTTTTTACCCTTGACTCCTGTAACCCTTTTTAAACTACATAAAGATGAAAACCTGGACTGACACGAGCAACAGAACATGTTCTGAAGTGTCACTTTATAAGAGGAGGCTGTTAAATGAACCTTAAACAGCTTTGCCCTTCTGCAGGTCCCACCGCTCTTCTGGCGCATGGCATCGGCTTCGGCAGCACAGTCACTACACATCCTGCCATGAAGGAGAAGATGATGGCTGGAGGTAAAAAAAATGAACAAAGAAAACAACTTCATGCAAACAAAGGGGTGGAAAATGTGTTGAAATGTACAACCAGTGGGTTTACACTTGTGCTGCTGTAACTCAGGACAGAGGGAGTTGTAATTATCTGTAAAGGGCAGCAGATGGTGCTGCACTAGCTCTTTCTTGCCTATAGAAAATCATGTCACTATGCAGTAGAGGAGAGCGCACCACTCAGAGGTGAAAGCGGATGCAGGAATTTGACAGAACATACTAGAACTGGGTCAACAGAAATAGTGATAGATTATCTGTGTGTAAGTGCTTGTGACACAGTGTGGTCTCTAACGTGTGACTTTCAGCTTACGGCTTGAAGCTCTCATATTGTGATTATCCTCATGGTATTGCTCTCTGTATTTCCTTTTTTTTTTTTTTTTAGACCACTATAAATATTCAGAAGCTCGAGTACAGAAGGATGGACATTACATCACCAGCCGTGGGCCAGGAACCAGTTTCGAGTTCGCCCTGACAATCGTAGAGGAACTTATGGGGGCTGAGGTTGCAGCTCAAGTCAAGGCTCCTCTCATTATGAAAGACTGAATGTAGCTGTGCTCACTTACATCCTGCAAGCAGCACCGCCCGCTATACAAGCCTGGTACTACCGAGACAGCCTATCTAATGGAGCTGGCACAAAGAGTCAAAGTCACTAGTGACAAATCATTCTCCCCAGGGGATATAAGGATGTTTCTGTTCTGACAGGTTATCATCCTCCTTTGTCTTCCCTAGTTAGCAATGAAAGGCACCCTGTGTTATTTAACACTGAAGTACAATAACGATAATCACTGGCTTTCCAAATGAGATGAAATTGATTTTGTTTCATTGTAGTTTTTCCACAGATTGCTTGCCCATTGTCTGACTGCTTCTATTGTTTCACTTACCATTAAAAACCTTAATGTGACAAATCTCTGTGTGTCTTACTCTACTGTATATTAATACTGGAGGTCACTGTGACTTGTTTTCACGTGCCTGCAGTGGTTGTTGACGCCTAAATATAGGCAGCATAATGTAATGTATTGTGGGCGCTGCTTAGAACGCGGGAAGCAGAATCCGAATAGATTGGCGGTCGGCCTGGCCAATGAGAAGCCTCGCCCTGGCTGCAGTTGTATTCCAACTGACCAATGGCGGCGCGCCCGCAGCCAGGAGGGCGGGGCTCTGGTGCAGCGCGTGGTAGTTGTGTCAGAGCAACAAAATCCAGAGGGTCTTCAACACAGTCAAAAAGGAAGAGGCGGATTTCGACAAAGGTAAGAGGCTTGAAGAGTTGTGTGGCTTATTTACACTTTTATCAACGATAATATTCCTCCGAAATGGGGTTAATGGCGTGTATATATCCTCATATGTGCTATTTGATGCAGTTTACGCAACGTTAATCACGGTAACAAGCTACTGATGGTATCGAAATTGACCTGACACTGTAACGTTACCGTCAGTTGAAATGCAACGCAGACAAGTGTTAGTTGCATCGTTAAAAGAGTGGGTGTTTGAAACAGCAGTCTGTTTTTGTTAAGCCGTGATTAGCCTGCTAAGTGTGCTGAGTGGTGTGAGCCTCAAGTTCGCTGCAATTCATGGCAATAATGGATTGACATCGGCGTCTTCAGATTGACCGGGCAGAGTTACAACGTTAGCCCGAGGCAGCGCTCACTTAGACGGTCACAATTCTGAGACAAACAGCGGTGAAATCGTGGGGAAAACCCGGTGTCTTATCACTGAGAGATCGTTCTGCAGATGTGACCCGACATGGAGACGTCAATACCAGAAGCTTTTCATCCTCAGCAGCAGCAGCAGCAGCCGCAGTCAGATTGTGCTGCATATACTGACTGTAGCTAATACAGTGCGGCAGAGGCCAGGTTAATTCCTCCATCAGCCCGAGACATCACCGTGACAGAGAGAAAAGACGATGTAAAACACATGCAACTAATAATATCCATACATAAAACAAATCTTTTTAGCATGACTTGTGATTCAGCAAAACATGATCACTGGGAATGTCATTATATTAGGTTAAGGTCACGTTGATATCGTTAATATCTGCAATTAGTATGACCTATCCTCATAAAGACATGCACAGTCCTATGTCTTATGTATTTAAGAAGGTACCTGAACGCAGCCTGCGTGCCTGGGAGCAGCATTTTGCAACATGAGTTGGCTTCATCCTCATTGACACGAGGCCCTGACAAGAAAATGTTCATCATTTTTGCGCTTGAGCACTTTTTAACAGGAAGAACCGAGAGGTGTTATCGTCGCCTCTTTCACTTTACATAGACAGGAAATACATTGCAAGTTCTTTTCTGGTAGGCTGCTTTTATTCTCAATTGCGGGGAAACCGCCTCTTAGTCATTCTCAGCTAAGCATGCAGAACCACAGCAAGTCAGGGGTCATCAAAAATCCTGTAGGAGGGCAACTCAAGTGGGCCTTTTTTCATCCACCATTGTACAACCAAACAAAAGTGAGCCAAAAAAAGAGACTCTGTTCCCATTACAGTGCATCAAAAGAGCGTTGTTTACTGTTAAAGTCACATCACATCAAAATCCAAATCATCAAAATCATGAGTGTGCACCTGTGTATGACTGTTACCTCTGGGTGCACTAAAGGTTCAGGCTAGTTGTTTGCCCTATGACAGTCTTCAAGCTTTTTAGATGGGGACTATGCCTGTCATGTTGAGACAACATCACTGCATTATGTGCCTGTGCTAATATGTTTTATTTCTCTGTTTCAAAATAAAGAGCTAATCTTTGCCACTCCCTGGAAAACAAACATCAGCAGCTTGAGCAGCGTCTTGATGACAGTTGTATAGCACAGACTCATTAATGCTATGTTTCTCAGTCGGATATTTCTGGAACGTTAACATTTTGCGCTGTTGCACATAACATGTTAGAATTATTCTGCTTGAGCAGCTGTACAGTAAAGAGCTTGAGGCCTGACTCCCTATTTCTGGATGGGGCAGGAGAGAGGGAAGGGTGGGGGGAGGGTGAGGCTGAAGTCACTGTGACTGAGTCATTGGTTTAGCTAATGATGCAATTAGAGTGCTGCACTTTGCATCTCCTGATTAGATCCCCCTACTTGCATTGGCCTGCAGACAATGTAGACTGAATTTTCTTTGCCCGAGTTGCTTCGGCAGATAAATTTCGGAAGGTAATGGACAGTTTGCGAGCCACTGGGACTACATCAAACATCAACATTTTTTTTGTGTGTGTATCATCAGCAATGAATGAATAGATTTTTCGATCTCTGGCACTTCACCCAATGTGGAATTTAATTTATAGCTCTTGGTGATTGTACAGTTTGGAAGCACCGTAGGTCAGCGATTCCTGGTCTTGACTTTTGAATAGAATAGGCATTTTGCATCAAATTGGGCTGTAAAGTTTCCAAGATTAACTCTCAACATATTCATTTGTACCATGGGTACATTAGCATAACGCAGTGTTTGTTTTTAGCAACCATTTTACCCCAGTTAATTCCTCTGGGGGACTTTGTTTGCCAGAAACATGGTTTGGAAAAATTGCTCTGATGGGCATCTACATATGTATTAAGTACAGACTTAATTTGTGTTCGTTTATTTTTAGAAGAGAACATGGCTAGGTAATTGCATAGATACTTTAGACTTTTATCTAGAACATTTTCAGATGTAGAGGTTAATGAGAAACGCTGAACCCGGCTGTCCAGAGTTACACTTATCACTCTGTTATTAGGTTGTCTGCACTGCTCTTGTAATTAGTATTTCCATAAACAAAATAGGGCCTCAGGGCTGTGTGAGGACAAGCATACAAGCTATAATCTTAATAGATCTCTGTTTCTATGTATTGGTATGTAGTAGCTGTACACTGGAATTGTGTTTGCACTGACTTCATTACAGTAATGGAGTATTCCAGATGTGATTGGTACATCAAATACTGGCTGCTCTCTGCATTGTGTTCTGCTTAGGTCAAGAACAATTAGCAGAACTTAGCAGGTCTGACCCGAGGTACAAAAGAGGATTCCTAAAGCAAAACAGGAAGTATATTACCTTATTCCACTTCATTGTTTCATGGAAGAACTGAATTTATTTGTCTCCTGTTTTTTTAGTAAAGGTGAGCAAATACACAGAGAAGTGCAAATGCTGTGTGGTCCCATGGTGACCTGCTAGATGTGCTGCATCAACTGTTTACTGTAGCTGAAGTTCCTTCAGTCCTGGAGTAATTGATAGTCACATCACTCATGAAAACTGTGTTCACACACCCCTGGCTCTGATCCACTGAGGATCCACATACATGTTTTTAAAGCTAAAGCCAATATTTGCTACTTTCACTCGTATATGTTTTATATCTGTTGTCTGGTGGGAATTGTGCAGGGGCGGCTTTACATAGCACTGGGTTAAAATCAAGTGATATTGAGAGAGTTTGCAGTATAATATCTAGATCATATTTCTTTGGCACAATCACTGACTGCTATAAACCTAAGATTTGAGATCTGAGACTAGCTCAAGGCTTTTCCCGTCCACATCTTTAGATTATCTGATTATGTATGAAGCTTGGAGTCCAAACCAATAACGAGTGCAATCGCATCATTGCCCTCGTCTGTCAATACTTCCACTCTCACCCACCAGGTCAGGAGCTGACAGAGGATTGTGCGGCTTTCCATGTTGTACAAGAAGTTACAGACTAATTCCTCAGAGCCTGTAATTTTGTTTACTTAATGCCTGTCACTTGCTCTGTTCTCTGTGCTAATCCCAGTGAGACCACGCAGAGACTGTAGTACTAAAAGCCTAATGGCCTTCCCCTCAGCAATACCCACAGGACCTCAGAGTCAACTCAGTATGGGGCTGGAGGAATAACCAAATGCATGCAAACTGTAGTGTACTCCTGCTTTAAAATGAGTACAGCCAGTCCAGTGTAGATAATGAACTTTCTGACAGCAGATAGCTTTGGATTAAGAAAATACAGCCTGCCTCACAACTTACCTGTAATAGTTTACTAGGTTGTTTCAAGACCTTTAGTGTTCCCATAAATTTTGCATATCTGCCAACGAAGGAGTGTCTCTGATGAACTACTGTGGTAGAACAGCTTCTCTTTATCTCCTACATGAACAAAATACAGTTTAAATGCATTTCAGTCTTCACTGTACTTTTAAAGGCATGGTCCACCTGTGAAGTGAAACAGAGGCAAAGAAAGCTTCATTGGAGAAGGTTCAGTCTGCTTGCTGGGGTGCTCTGATGCTTGCAGTGAGTGTGGGTATCATTAATTGAACTGCTGGCTTCTGTTAATACAGCAGGTGTACCTGGAGCACAGTGGGTTACAATTAACAAAATATCTGTAATGGATCAGGCTTTATGTGGCTGGCAGCAGTCCATTAAAAATCTGCCCAAATAACTGTCCTGCAGATTGGTTTGGGCTGTTTTAATTAGCGTTGATTGTCTTTTCTACACCCAGTGACCTTGGATAGGCACAGTAAAGTGTAGAGAAAGGAGGGACGGTTGTTGTGAAATGATTTTGGTGTGTTCGCAGACAGTTTTTGGGGCCTCAACCAATAACTCGCTATTGCAGCAGGAAGATGTGTGTTAACATTAATGGACTGATTGTTTTTTAAACTGCCCAGCTGGTATTGAGGAGGGCAAACACTCAAGCACCTGGCATGATCACAGGAGCATCACCCCTCCCTTATGCAGCTGTCTGGCAAACCTCCAGGGTGTCACATACAGACTACAGGCTTGCCGCACCAGGCATACACAGCACAGCACAGAGCCAACCCTCACACCATTCGATATGGGCGTGGAGTTGGTGCAGGGAAATTTTGGAAGGTTGTGTTTGGGAGTGTGTTTATGGGTTGACAGTGGGTGTTGTAGCAGAGTTCATGGTCATGTTTTTTTCTTTTATATGTCGGCTTCCACTTGCAGCATCAATTTTATCCATTTTGTAAAAGGCGACATTAAATGTTTTAGCTGTATTACTGTTTTAGAGGGCTGGATGGAGTTAGTATGGCTGTGCCATCAACTCTAAAAAACTCTTAGGATGTTGTTGCAGTTACTGTTTGGGTGTAGGTGAAGATCTCTTGCTGTGGCCCCCATCAGACTGTGTCTGGCAGACAATGCGCCATTGCTTGGTGTCATAATTAGAGCGAGCTGTGGAGCCGTGGTCTGGCTGGGAGCAGAAGTTGTAGATGCCATGACTGTGCCTGAGCTCAGAAAGAAAGGCCAGGGACAGTGGTGCGCAACAGTGAAGCTGTAGCTGTCCCCTCAGGCTCTGAACAACACACACACACATACACACACACACACACACACAGAGTGAGGCAGATCCATTAACACAAATCCAAAGGAAACTGATCTGAACACCACACTGACAGCAAACATCAATTACAGAGGTAGAGCACATCTGAGAATGTTATGTCTTGGAAGTGGAAGTGCTTCGAAATCAGAAACAAGATGGAGAATGCAAAAACTGCATTCTTCATTGTCATAATTTATGTATTTCTCTCAGTTTTGCTGAACTTGTTTGTAAACAACCAGGCTCATCTCATTTTCAGTACTGCATACTCCATCACCTGATTTGTGATAAATTACTGTTTTCTTGCCTGACTCTAATTAAATAAGTTCAGACTGGCTCTTAATATCTTGAAAATAAAAACTGTGCTACACCTTTTACTTCTCTTGTTGCTGTGCTAGCATCATCTATACACTGACACCGTACTGTTAAATATTTCATTGGCCGAAGCCAGTCAGAAACACATGATGGGACTTGGGCTGTGTTCCACTCAAAAGGCGTCATCTCTGAGCCCAACTACCTGCTCAGCCATCTGCTCTGTTACCTGACGCCCAGAGCGAATCTGTACTGAAAAACCAGTTTGAACAAATCTGGAATTCGCAGCAACCAAAGTTGCCCCTAATGTTTCTACCAACACAAGTCAGCTTTGGTTGCTAGTGACCACAATGAGATTGATCTCAGCTCTCCTTCTGCCCCACTCACTCTGTCTGTCTCTTGCTCTCAACTCTTTATCTGATTTTCAAAGAGTAGCCAGGTAGTCGGTTTCATAAATGTTGTTTAAACATCAATAACATTAAGTGAAATTTCCATCCTTGCTCTTCGAGAGCCGTGGTTTTATAGCGCATCGATTTGTGCTAGCATTACTTGCAAATACTAACAGCAGGATGGGGTCAGTTTCACAGAGACGGCAGCGCTTTTTTTGAATTGATGAATGTTGGACTTGGTTAGCGGACAGTATGATTGATATATATGATCTTAAATCTTGCACTTTCCCATTAAAACTCTATTTTCAGGAGAGTAAAATTGGTAGGTTATGCATACAAGGGAGCTCTGGATTTGATGTACAGTAGTGCATATTATGTAACAAGTTATTGATTCTCATAGGGAGGTAATCCTCTCACTTGACCGGCCTCTGCATGAAGGTGAGAGTGCACATCTGTGAACAGACCTGAACCTGAGAGGAATTTTAGGGCTCGCCCGAAGACACTGCTGCATTGTGAGCGCTACTCACTAGATGATCTTTTTGCATGGTAGATGCCATACTGTGGCATTTATGGGTGTTTTTCTTCGGTGTTTGCATAGAGCTTGGTAACGCCATGTCTCTTAGCTATAGACAGCTTTCTAAGCCAGGTTCACTTGCTACGCAGCCATCAACTTTGAGCCACTTTCAATGGAAACCACAGATCTCTTAGTACATGTCATTGATTTTTAAAATGTACACACATGCCTCTTCCTTGCTTTCCTCTGGCCCACCCTTCTTCTCTTTCACCATTTACAGCTCACTCTGATTCACTGAATGCATGCTTACTCGATTGCTGACAGTGCAAAGGGATGTGTGTGTGTGTGTACGTACGTGTGTGTGTGTGTGTGTCTAGAGGAAAGAGGGAGGGGCATTTCCTTTAATGCATCTGCTCTGCTCAGTGACTCTCCAAGCTCACACATTTATTCTGTCTCTTCTCTCCGTCTCTTTCTGTCTTACCCAGTGTTCCCATCCCTGTTCTGTCTGTCTTGTGTCACTTTCTTTTCTGTCTCTCTCTATTTTTTTTTGTCTGTCTCATGTCAGACGTACATGCTCATCTCACTCAGGCACATTATCTTGGTCTCACAGGATCTCACGTTCACCAGTCTTCTCGTGCCATTCCACATCTCTCTCCTCTCTCTGTTTTTCCTGCTCAGCCACTTGGATTTTTGGCTGCTGCTCCTCCATCACAGCCACTGTATTCTGCATTTGCTCCCTGGTTCTGCTCACTGCGTCAGGAATCAGCAGCAGACTGAGGTGGGTGTTTTAAGAGCATCATCGCTAGGTCTGAGGCTGCATCTCTCTCTCTCCCTCTCTCTCTCTCACCCTTCTCTCTTCCTGCCTCTCTCCTCACTTCTCTCTGTCAGTGAGAGTCGGGATGATCGTGCTCGCCTGTATATGCAGCAGCATTTAACATTGTCACACAGTGCTAGCGAGGTAGCATATCTACCTCTCCAGATCTTCCTGACTGTCTCAGAGATGTCACTACGGTTGATAGTGCTGCTGCTGCTGCTGCTGCTGCTGCATTGAAAACCGTCTTTGCATACCTTATTATACTGGCATGTATTTTGTTCTCACTCTCTCTCCTCTGTCTCTTCTCCATTACTCTCCTCTGTCTGAATGTCTGTCATGTTTTATGCATGCCCTGTCCTTTTGAATTCTTGCCAGAGACTTGGACATGTTGTAGGATTTATAAAGAACCGCCCTAAAATAGCCAGGGTGAAAGACATGGGTGCAGACTCGCGCAGAAATACACATGCACACACAAATGCGCATTCACACAAGAGGTTCGATTCCTTTTCACCTTACCTGCCCCGCTGCTGCTGCTGCAGTTCCATCTGTTGCAGTTGCCACAGCCAGCAACACCCCAGAGCGAGGCTTTAACTGTCCTCCTAGTGTGTCGCTTAGAGGTTGTGACAGTCATCTGTACCCGGCCGAACGTGTTACCGTGTCATTTAAATCTGTGTTTGTGTGTGGGCGTTTATGCCGAGGCTGATTGTTGTGGGCCAGTATCTCTGCGTGCCTGTGTGTGTGAGTGTGTGCTTGCACATGTGTCTATGTGAGTGTGTGTTGATGTGCATGCGTGTGCACGCTCTCTTGTATACAGTATGTGCTTGCCTACCCATGGGCTCTGGTCCAAGAAGAAAGCACAGGAGAGGCAGGCTGCAGGGGTTCAGTTTGGTGCAGTAAGCTGTTGAATGATCTGTAAGGAGCAGAAAAAGGCAGATTCATGTGCTGGTGTGTCCTTTCACTGGGCTGGTACGTCTGTTTTACAGAGAAGCATGGCTTTTTCTGAAATGTCTGCAGTAAATTTGTCCTTGAGTAGCCTAACTCTTAACAGAGTGAGCTTGCAGTTGTTAATACTAACCTATAATTTGTTTTTTCAATAGATAGGCTCATGATGAGACAGACATTACTGTGACAGTGCTAGAACAGTAATAAGGTTTCTCATTATCTTGTATTTGCACTCAAGGCGAAGGCACTGATGAGGCCCAGCAAACAATACTACCAGCAATACTTCAAACAAAATCCCCTTAAAGAAATGCAACAGTCTGTGACATCCAGTGACAACAGGAGAGGCTGATTAATCTGGAATTTGCAGAAGTGCTTTGGTTAGATGTCATTCCTCATACTTGTTATGCTAGAAACAAAGGAGGTGCTACTTTTTTGATGATGTTGCAATTATGCTTGACCTGCTGATTTTAAAGTGAAGTGTAGACACTTTTTTGAACAGTTACTGTGCAGTATTAACAAAAACAAAAACAAAAAAGAAATAGGATGGGACTCAGATCAGTTAATTCCTGTGAGGTTTGAATGTTTCAGGCAAACACCCGTACTTAGCGTATAACAAAATAAATAAAACTGTAAATGAACATAAGCATGAAAACAGATCAGTATGCAGCATTCTGGGTGATATCTTGATAAAATATTGATGATTGATATGAAACATGGTACTTTGTCTGAGTTTGTAATCATCATATCATGATATTGTGCTTTTCTGGCCCAGTTGTCTACACAATGGTAATGGTCTTTTCTTTCTAGATGTTAAATACAGACGATGAATTCAGATTAAAATGAACTGATTATCAAAATTGTTGCCAATTAATTAACTGAGTACTTGATTAGCTGACTTATTGCTTAGCATTTGACATAGATTACGTATGTTAGAGGAAAAATGGACTTAAAAGCTTCTTTGGGTGATTTGCACACCTAACACATAGTGAGCTGTAAGTCATTATGCAGACACAATAGACAGATATAATACAGAGGCAGCATTTCCCATACACAGGCTTTACTTAGGTGGCCAGCACAGGCTGATAAAATCACTTGATTTCAGCTTAAGAAATCTTACTTTAGAACGCCTTCACTCTTTTCAAGCAAACACACCTGTCTGAGTTGCATGTGCAGCAGTAACTGAATGAGGACCAGAGGCTTCTCTGTGCGCAACTACCTAGCTAGCATCTACAGATAGCGTGCTTGTGAGGCATTTAGGGGACATTTGTAAATTGTGGCTACAGAAAATAACCTGGGTTACGCTCTCCCGCTCTAAACTGCGTGAGTCTCTGCATGCATCGGTCACACGCCACGCCACCAACCACCACAAGTAAATTCTCAACCTGTGGGAAACGCTGCTGCGAAGTGACTGAAATGTGTTTGACATTTCAGTCAGCCTGATCACTAATGTAGGTCCTGACTCTTTGCAGTTTTTACAGCTTGGTCTGCTGGATGCTCCAGTGGGGGTGTTCCCTAAACCGAGCTCAGTAATCATTCTGCAGTTGAGATTTAGTGGCCTGTCTGGCTTCATTAGCCCTGTTTTGGAGCTCCCAAGGGGCATCACACTCACACATACTCACACAGACACACACAGACACACACAGACACACACAGGACCTCAGTGAATTTATCACACATTTGTTTAGCAGGTGTATTTTCTTCCACCTTTGCTCCAATATTTTTTATCTATTTTTGCTCAAGAAAAGGTGAGATAGAGGATTCGGGTCGTATTAGTCTCGATAAGAACGGAGCTTAAAGTTCAATGAAATCAAGATTTGAAATAATGCAGTTTTCTAATTGTAGGAGCTGTGATTCAGTTCTAATCTGTAATATTAAATACCCAGAAAACCTATGTTTTCTCAATTAGCATCCTATGTGCTAAAGTGTCTGAGATGAGCATAAAGGTTTCTGGCAGTTTTGGTTATTTCACATGAGCGTTTGGTCTGTGCTGTGATGTGGTAGATCTGGGTTGGAAAAAGATAATATTTAGAGTAAATAAACAAGCATAATATTTAATGTTATGGATAAAAACTGAAGATTAGAAATCAAGTTTTCAGTCTCAGATGGAAAATGTTTACAGACCTGTAGGTGGCAACCATGAACTTTTCTGTCTTTGAAGACAACTTTTGTTAGAAAATGTGGCTGTTGCTAATTTTAGCTGTGGTCACACTTGTGGCTGTTGGGTGGTTAATATGCTCCCTGTATATTGGTGTCCTTATGAGTTATGTTAGGCCTGATGATGATTTCATTGAGTAAAAACACCACTTTGCATCATTTTGCCCTATCATGCCCTTGCTCTGTGGCAGGTATTGTGTGTCTATTGTGTGTCCTTGGAACTTAATAAATCACTCTAATGGAGACAATTATCCCAGAAATATTCCCACACAATGATGGATAATGTGTTTAATTTACAGCATTAAGTCTGATTAAAATAGCTCTTTGCTTTGATGAGTGTTCTCAGTGCAAGCACACAAATGGTCCCATATAATGGAAAAATGTACTCGGAGATGAACATTTGTCACGTGTGGTTTGAACCAATCCTGAGGAGGGCTGGTAATAATTCAGTCATGTGATAACAGTGTTATCCTTAACATTTCAGATTATTTAGACTTTAATTAAATAATCTTCATGTTTATTATTTTATGTTCTAGTAAATTACTGAAAATCTCCTCTGAGGGTTTTATTTCATAAAGGTGTTTTGGTATAGTCTGATTTTGGCGCAGGCCCACCTCCGCTCTAAACAGCTGCAAGATTTTCTTTCACTTGTGAGTAAGAAAACGTGACCCACTGTCTGCATGTTGCCTTCTTCTAAGAACTGACCACTGACATCACAGGCCGAATAGCTCGCCACACATTTTCACACGTACTAGCTACTTTTAGATCATGCAGGTCAGTGCTGACATACAGTGGGGCTGTTTCCCCACAAGACGTTCCTCTGATGATCCCTGATCTAACACAGATTCAGTGCGATCATCATGATTTATGTTGCCATGTTCGTTTTTTGTTGAAGTAAATGTGTGTGTATGTCACACATGATTTGTGAGTGTAGATAAGATTGACAAAGCCCAAACCACATTAATCATGATATACTGCAACACTTCATGAACAGTCCATGTGAATTACAGCAACAATACTGCATGTGTGAATAAAGATTTAGTGCAGACCGTTGTGGTTGACGGGTGTATGTGACTTATGAGACATCGTGCTGTTGGTGATGGTGAGTTATTGGGGTCATGTCTGTATTTGCTGCAAATACTTGAGATTGATTAGAAAGCCTCACTGTAAAGCCTGAGTGCTGTGTGGGATTTTTTTCCTGATTCTCGACTGCTACATTAGTAACACTGCACTGCCTGCTTAGCATACTAATCACTGACTTGTACCCATAATATACCAGCTGTTTATTTTAGGCAAACATGATGCAACTTTGGTGAACTCACTTTGGTTTAGATTTTCAAAGCTGGAAACTTTCCATGGGAATTGACGGGAATATATGGGAATTAATGGGAATAAACTGAAAATTTGCAAATGTAGTTGAAAAAAAATCCTGCAGCATAATCTTGGTTTAAACAACCATATATTAATTTAATGTAAATTCTGTTTCTCCCCTGCACTGTGCTTTCCTCCATCACATGCACAGATAATTTCTAGGATCCTGCTCACTACAGCCACACTACTACATCTGAGCCCACAGACCACATCCAGTCAAGTAAGTCTGGATCAGATTACTGGGGTAAATATATTTGATCTATGGTATTAAAGCTAAACTAGCAAAAAATACATTGAAATGTGTTTATACAGTAGCTAGCTAGTCGGTTGATCAGAGATGCTAAATGTAAGCTAGCGAACACCATCTCTGAGGCTAGCTCTTGTGGTGCTAGCTAGCTCAACTGTGATACTGTTTATCCTTCAGTTATCTGTTCACAAAACTGCAGGTTATAGTTTGATTTAACAACTGATTGAGGTGTGTTCATCTAGTCATCTAGCCTGTTTCTATTTTGTTCATCCAGCATCGGTTTTAAAATATTTAAAAGTTTCATCTTGGAATATTTCCAAAGTTCCCCAGCTAAACTTCCCATGGAAATTTCCCAGAAATTTCCCTCTCCTTTGCAACCGTAGTGTGCAGGGAGATGCCTTGAATGTTGTCAGTGCCCAGGGTTTCCAACAGCGTACTAGAAGACCCACCAGGCATACGTTGACCCCTTCATATAGTGACGTTAAACACCTTCCAACTGTCACAAGCTAGTGTTACCTAGCGACCATAGCTAGCTAGCCAAACAGTCAGTAGCATATGTATTTCCCTTGTGACATTTAGGGATCATGTCAAGGAGGAAAGGTAAAAGCCCAAAAAAATTTTTTCCAGAGGGCCAAATACCGGAGGTGATGGCAGCGAGGAAGAGTCCGCTAACATTCGCGGCTCTACAGATTTAACAACGTTGGCTCAGCCTCAGGTCAACGATGTGCAATCGGCGAGCTCCACATTCCTGGTAAAGCTGTTAGAACAAGAATAGCTGCTGGGCCTAACAACTTTTCTGGCAGAAACCCTGCTGCCTGTTCATTTTTCTGTATGTATATCACTCGCCCAGGCCCCGACTATGTCTGCTCTGCTCCAGAGTCCTACAGTTGTCCACAGCTCATGTGGACTGGGCCAGTTACTGACTAAAAAAGGCCATGGCCCATCTCCATCAGGAAGCCCCAAAAGAGTAAATAGTTCAGGAAAATGGGTTGAGAGGAATCTAAGGCTGTTAATTCTCACACATGACAAGGATGAAACGAGTGGGTGCAAATCTTAAGTAATAAGATCAAGCACACGTTTGCAAAGTTGCGTTATATAAACAAATCTTGAGCGCAGCTAAATGAAATCACATCCCTCTGCTGGAGGTTTGTCAGTCCTAATGTTTGTCTGTGCTGCAGTGAGAGCAGAGGGCTGGCTGACCTGGCACATAGCTCTCAGACAAAGAAGTGGGAGAGGGTGAATATAGATTGATGGAAAGAGAAACGCAGAGAAAAAGAGCAGTCGGAGAGGAGACAAACCTGCTAACAGACATATTTACTCATTTGTTAGTGCTGGTCGAATGTACCCATTAAAAGATAGCCACCAAGATCAGGGTGGATTATGCACTTGATTTTCATTCAGATATCTTTTTCTGCAGATAACAGGTGGATCTGGGTGATAATGTAATGTGTTATTAATAGTCATGCCTGTGACAAAATGGTATCATTCTTATTTCCTACTGTCAAAGGTCTTATAAACTTTGATAACAGTAAATAAGAAAAAACTGTAAATGCAATGAAAACTCTGTGGTGAGCTACTTTATGTCCAAACCTGACTGTGGATTTCTTCACAAACGGTCTCACCTACCTATCTGAATGACTGTTGGTGAGGACAGTGGGTTTGACATCTGAGCTCCTACATTACCCCTGTGGCTTTAAGTTTTTAGATCACGGGCTGACCTCATTTTGAGACATGATGCGTGTGATCTAAAAAGTGTTCCCCTCAAAATGTTCTCTATTCTAAATGAAGGGTAAGTGTTAACTTTAACAGTTTGATATGAGGCGTTTTGTATCTCAGATTCTGCCACAGTGTCAGAGTCATTAAAACCCCAATAATATCATTTAAAATTAGGCAGATAGCAGTTGCATAGGTCACCTTTGTGATAGATAAGTTAGCAGGGATATCAGTGGCTGTACGCTAGCTCTCTGGGGCTAGTGCTGCAGGATTTCCACTTTCAAATGGAAATGCTCCTAAAACTTTGTTCGGCAGCTCTTGGTGTTGTGGTCATTTTTTTTTCTGCTGTGTAGCAGTTTCACAATGACACAGAGCGATGAGGCAGAGGATTTGAATCAGGGATTTTCACTTTCACTTCCTTTCAGCCTTAATATAATTACCGTAGTTTATCTTTTATTCAGCTCACGTGGCTTGTAATGCAGAGTGGGTTCAAAGCTCATTTGATACCAAGGGGCCTAATGCTCGCCAAGAATATTATTCACAACCCCCCCATACCAGCATGGGCTGGTGACACCAGGCTGAGTAGATACATGCTGTCAATGCCAAAGTGTGTTCACAGAGATGAACGTGTCACACCGCGACCTGGGAACTGTTGGACTGGTTGAAGTTTTTCCTCCTTCTCTTGGGTCATCCAGACTTTGGTGCTGGTGTGTGCACTCTGTAGCACTGTCTTCTTCTCGTTAGCTGACAGGAGTGGGATCTAGCATGGTCACCCACAGCTGAACCCATCCTTATCAGGGTTTGAAGAGATGTATCTGCTGGAATATATTTTGCGTATCACTGTTCTACCTTTAAGATTTTTGTTATTCTCAACATCAACAGACCATTTTCTCCTTGAGCATCTATCCGATGACATCTTGGAAACAACCTTAGCAGGAAGCAACATATTTTTCATTGAGATGAATGTTGTGGAGACTGTTGCTAGTGTCAAGTGTAACAGTCTTTGTTTTCTCAGTTGTTTTGTTGCCATAATAATTGCAAAACAATGTTGTACAACAGATTTAAACCTTGACAGAGCATCTTTAGTTTAATTCTTGCAGTTCAGACCTGTCATCCTCTGTGTAAGTTAAACTGGGTTCAACACAGAACCAAAGCTGTCTTTTTAAAAAATGCAAGAGAGCCATTATTCAGACTGTTTTTTTTGGACATTAAGAGCGAGAGCATATCCATAAATTATTAAATCATAAGAATGTTTTGCACGAACTAGCAGAGTTTTGTTCCACTTATCACAGTTATTTATATCTAACAATTGTGTGTTTGAACAATGCTGTGTGTGTAAATAGTAACATGTCTTGTGTAATGACGTGACAAAGTGTGGATTTACATACTGCATATAATTAACTTACAAGAACAGTAGAATATACTTAATTTTCTAGGTCACAAGCTTACATATTTTGTGTAACAGAGAAGTGCTTAAAAAGAAGATTTGAATGTTCACTAATGCAAGTGATATCAAATGAGTAATTCAACAAATGTAAAAAAAAAAAACAATAATAATAATAGAAGGTGCTGTGGCAGAGTCATATGTACAGGGAAGATTTAAAACAGGCTGAAGCACAGATGGACTGCACTGTAGGAGGCAGAGAGACCGTCTACCAGAGACACACAAACAGACAGAATAATGGTATTAAGATATTGAGATAGGTAAAGATAGACAGGACGTCTGTTACCTCTTTCAGTCCCATAACAAGTTCCCAGAGTTTAAAGCCACTTCTCCAAACTACTTTTCCAGCCTCTTCAAGTCCAATAACCCTGAAAGTAGTGATTTTTGGATGAAAAACAAAGCTTTACTCAGATTTCTAATGACTTTATTGTCTGTGTGTGTGTGTGTATGGTAGAGCATACAGTGTTTCACACAGTAACAATAATAATCAGTGAAATCTCTTTATTAAAATTGTCACACATTGGATTCCTGAGAATAACATGAACAGAATAGTAACAACTGACCCCAAAC
The DNA here is from genome assembly GCF_001640805.2 of Lates calcarifer. Classification (NCBI taxonomy): domain Eukaryota; kingdom Metazoa; phylum Chordata; class Actinopteri; family Centropomidae; genus Lates; species Lates calcarifer. Next base: position 2,359,859 of record NC_066852.1, read on the forward strand.
AAACGCACACATTCAGTGTTACAGCTCTGCTGCTAGCAGTATTTCACATCTTCACAGTCCTACACGTTGCCTGCTGTTAGCCTCACTGTTTCCCAAGGTTAATGTAACAGTACAGATGGCACATTGATTCACTGTAACACCTGGACACATTGCACTGACACACAAGATCAAAACAAGTGCTATTACCTTAACACACACAGAAGCCCCCTCTTCTTCGAGCGTAGCTGCCGTTGCCTCAGGGACACAGAAATCACTCGGTAAACAAACACTTGAACTTCTACAGTGATTGTCTGTGACACAGACTATGGGCAGGCCAGCGGCATATATGCGGACATGAATAAACAGCATGATGTTAACCCCTTATGCCTCAGGAAACCTGGTGCTATTCTCATGCTCGACCACGCAAATACTAAGGGTTTGAGTAGGTAGTCTGATGTAATCCAAGTGTGTGTTTGTGTTTGTACAGAAAAAGAAAGCGGGAGATGGACAATTGGCATCAATCTTCCTTGTCCTCCTATAGAGACTCAAATAGCCACTGTGTTAAAGCATGCTTAGATGGATCCATACACTACCATACAGTCATTGTGTGGGCACTTGCATGTAGCCATTAAGTTTGTCCTACTTTCGACAGAAGGCTCAGTGCATTTTATATGCTCGCTGCACTGCAGCTCCTGCGTCGGTACACAGATTCTGTTTGAAGGCAATTCTCTGCTTCCATAGCACACAGCAAAACAAGCTGGTAACCAGCTGTTTGAGATGCAGGAGATCTGTGTGTTACAATAGGCCTTTTCAGTCATACTACATGTAAAGTAACTTCATCAAGCAATTAGTTGGAGTGCCCTCTGGAGTCAGATAGATAAGTGAATGATGTTACCATTCTGTAGCCTCTATAAGAAGCAGTGTTTTGTTATAAAAGAGCAGCTGTACTCGTGTCCTGAGGTGGTGTGTGTGTGTGGAAAGTGATTCTGTCAAGTCATCCATGAGTGAGTCAGATCAGATCACATATATGTGATCAGAAGGATGGAAGCCATTGCACTTGATGCTTACATACAGGAGGATTTTATGTGATCTTGGAGTTACGGTGACGGTTAAACACGGACGTAACGCTGCAGGCCGTCACTGTCTCACAGCTGATAACCACAGTTAAGGCTACAACCTCCCTCAGCTGGCATTTAAAATGTGTGTGAATCACACATACTATGTCAGACAGGCAGATTGTCTGTGCTCCACAAATCTTCAGGGTTTTATTGCCATTTCAGAGGCACAGTATGGAGCCCAGCTGGACTTGAATAGTCTTAATTGTCTGTGTCTGCCAAAAGAAGTGATGACATTCTTCTGTTTGCTTGTCATCAGGGATGTCCCAAGCACTAGTCCTCATCCTTTAACACTGAGTAGTGACTGTGTCTGCGTAGATTTTATAGGTAATAGGACATCACAACTCAGTGGTTATGCTGTTAACCACCCTTTCCCCTCCAAAACCTATATTTACTGTGACGTCATTTAGGAAGAATGAGTATAACTCTTTGTGTTAATTGTACATTAGCTGCCTCCCCCTGACATGGCATTAGCTAGCTTCATAGCTAAGTAGTTTAGCAGCTCTAACCTGTAACCTTATAGCACCATACTAATGAGAGCCATGCAAATAATTGTAAAATCAAGTTTGTAAAACCAGCAAAACCGGACAGGCTTATTTAGGTAATGCAAAAGGAGGAAAGAGGGGGAATAGTTAATTATCATTCAAGTGATGTAGTAGAAGTATGTCAAAATGAGCACCTAAAATGCCACCCATCTGTTGTTTCTAGTTTTGTTGGTAACATACAGTTAATAAAATTGATAAAGCAGTGATGTCTCCTATTTCATCTGTGATAACTGCACTGACAAGAAATGCTGTAGCAGCAGTTAGTGCATGGAAGACATAAATCCAAGACAAGACTACTTTAGCACCTGCACACAATGCTAATCAATGTAATCAATATACAAGAAACTGTACTTGTTGTTATGGACGTGCATGCACTTTGTCACATGTACAGTATGTTCTTTGTGTGACTGAGTGTACTGGTCATCCTTGTCAACGTTACCACACTGAGTGGGCAAAGTAGCATGGACTGTGTGAGTGAAGAGTGTGGGTGAGTGGGTGGTTATACTGTATGTGTAATTTGCCAGTTTGTCACAACGCTTCACTTTAATCCTGTGATACACTGACAGCCAATGTACGGGATACTGTAGTACAGTGGACAGAGGAAGGACTCAGGGATTTTTTTTACATTTTGAATTTATTTGAACTCATTATAATAAAAAGATTGTGAGGTTGTTTTGTTGACTAATACAGAAACTTTCCATTGCTAATTGAGGACTGCCTGTGCAGATATTCAGATAACCTTCAGCTTTTCCCTTGATAAGAAATTTCAATTAAATCAAATTGAATTATTTTACTGACAAAATGAAGACTGTCCAGTCTGTTTTGTTCCTGTATGTTGTTCCTTTATCCTGTACAGAGTATTAATGGTTTGACATTTTCTTAAATGTCATCTCTAAATGTAGAGACATACATTAAAATGTATTTTTGGTGAATATATAAATGCCACACTAATAACATATTCTAAATTTGATGACATGCAAAAAAGATTTCAGGTCAGGGGGATGTTGTGATCACTTAGTCAGCTTTTTTAACCCCCAGGACACAAGGACACCTCAAAACCAAATAATTAAACTTGAAGCTCTGTACTTGATGATACTGAGCAGAAGCTAGCCTGTATCACAGTTGCAGGGAGGGGGTGCTTTCCTTCCTGTGCAGTGCTCAACCATACTTACACCATGGCAGGACTTGAAATGAAAATGTGTGAAGACACATTTGCAGCAGTATGAAATGTAAAAGTAAGTGGAGGATAATAACACGGAAACATCACCTCCCCCTTACACTCTCTCTGTTAGTTCTTCGGTGACCTTGCACTAGTTAGAATGACACACAGAGGAATAGGAAAAGCATGTTGTTCCAGTGAAGTGGCGGCTGGATGCTGCACTGAGACCATCACATTACTTAAAGGTCACAGGTTTGATCTCTAATAGAGTTTTCCTACAGCAAAACGCAGACCAAACCCCTGTTTATCAACTCTTTGTCAGTTGCCTTGGGAAACACTGTCAAATAAAAGCATAAAACATTTTTATACATATCTGTAGGTGACCCCAGCAGCCTTGTCTCTACTTGTTCTTGTAGTGAAATTGGCCCTTGTCTAAACACAGAACCACTGAAAAGAGCGCAGAGAGCAGCTTGTGTAGTATTTTATGTTTGGAGTGGTCTCACATACTCGACCGTTAGCGGCAAGCTCTTTTGTTAGTGCATCTAGTCACAGGCTTATTTTGTCCAAAACATACACAGTGCACATTTAAATTTGTTTGCTGTGTAATTAAATACAAAGTGTTGTTATTGTAACAGTAAACGTCCATGTTATTAAGTGTTCAGTATTCAAGTTAAAATGTGAATTGTAAGGGTGCTTGCCACCAAGTGTCGAGCGTTACCACAGGGCTTGAGAGGAGAGAAGTGAGGGTCTGAGATGGAGCGAGAGCACAGTGGGTGAAGTGATGCATAGCGCTGCTGTTTTGCAGCACAGGGCCTCCCCGGACCAGCCTGCTCTCGAGTGCCTACTCAGCTTTTTTCCCCACAATGTCTACTGCAGTTTTCTCTTTTACTCTCTCCTCTTCCTCCTCCTCCTTTTCCCATTTCATATTTTCAGGCAGTGTTTTTTTCCCCCTCTGGTTTCTCTCCTGCTCCTCAGAGGGTGTGTGTTGGTTGCTAGTCGCTGCAGGCTGCTTCTCCCGGGGCCACTCAGACTCTGTTCAAAGAGCCGCCAGCCACTTGCTGCATTTGCGCCAAATTTCATTAGGAACTCTGGACCATACTCTCAGTGTTTTCCCTGTCTGTTAGAAACAGCGTCTGTCAGAGTAGCATGGTAGCACCCTGAGGGAGAAGATCGAATCCTGTGTGGCTGGCAAAATAAAATGCTAGAGGTATCAAGGGCTTGTATTTGAAGACATTAGGGCGGCGCATAAAAAACCTTGTGAATTATTGAACAGTCAATTTAAATGATCAGTCTAATTGTATAAATAGAAAACCGGCAGCAGAGGCTGAGTATTGAATGTCTCTTATCTCATCCTGCAGTGGCTCTCTGCCATCTGCACAGACTCCAAGGAATCCGTATCTGACTACACAAAAGCTAAATCCAGCAGATAACTTAAATACCACCACCGGCTATAATGTCTGTGTTTATGGTTGTTGTTGAATCAACCCTGTAACATCCCTAACAAACAGAGTCCCTTCCCCTCAGATGGGGAACTGGGTAGATTCACTCCTCTGCCTGGTTTCGTATTTGATCAGTTAGAGATACATTATAACCTCAACTCTTTTTTTTAAGTATTAAGTAGAAATATTATTGATACTTAGCTTGGCTGCAGCAGCAAAAAGCCAAGCCTTTAAGTGCCTGATGTGCACAGGAATACTGTAGTTGCCTGCGCATGCATTGCACAGAGTTACTGTATGTGTTGTGAAGGATTAAACCACTTGTATTAATATAGTTTTTACTGATCTGCTGCTGTCCTCTTGATACTCCCTAATGACCGACCAGATTTAGATGTATTGATCGCCTCTGCCCCTCTGCATCTCCTCTGCCCGGCTCTGTTTTTGTATCAACTTCATGCTTTCTGCTCACCTATGCAGAACTAAAAATTGAGCTCTTCAGTACAGCCTGCCCATGCCCATGTGTCATTACATGTGCAGTGATGCGGATAGCACTGATATGGAGTACAGGGATATAAAAAAAACAAACAGGGCAGACTGTGCATAGTGAAAAGATTTTAGTAGCCTAATGGACTCCTGAAATGTAAAGTGTAAAGAGTGTAGTATGTGGAGTGGAGTGCTTTGACAGCCATGCCAAAAAAAGTGAGATGTATTACTAATCTTCTGACTGGCTGCTCACAGCTGTGATTTAAACAGGCATTTGAACTTGCTAAAAAGGAAAGCACACACAGTTCATTTGGACATATTGGTGCTTTAAAGTGCATGTGGGGCGTAGTCTGAAAGCTTTAGCATATGGTAAAAAGGTCAGTCGAACACTATGATTCCAACCTAAAGCTCCTCGGTTTATGTCCAGGCTTTATGGACACCTGGGAGTTTAAATACCTTGTGCCAAGTGTAGGAGTGTGGCACGAGAAAGAAACATCACACTACCTAACTTTCATTATCTTTATATGTCTGTGGTGTGCAGAGGGAGAACAGGGATGGAACCAGAAGAAAAAGAAAGATGGTTTCATATTTCTACTGCAGTGTGCCGCTCAGCTCCTGGTTCACTGCAGCATGTTCTCTCCCTGCAGTGCTCACGGAGGCTTCATTTCAGCTTCACAGGCCCAAGTTAGCTTGTACGGCCCCTTTTGCCAACTAGCTTGTAATATTCAACTCACTCTTTTTCTGTTTCCAGATGGCCTGTAAAACCTGACTTGTGTTTGTAGTGGATGGTGTTTCTGGAGCAGCTTCTGTAGCACTATGTTTTAATGTTAGGGATTGACTGTAAGTCAGCACAAGAGCATAAAGGAAATGTTGAGCAAGGATGTGTAGAGTGCTGATTCATCTTCATGCTGCCAGTGGTACAGGCAACCTGGGACCATACATCTTATACTGTAAACTAACCAGGTAGTGGGAGATATGTACAAGACTTAATGGGGCTACTTCATGTGTTGTTTATACACAAAGGCTCTTATCAAGAAAAAAAAAGGCTTGGCTATGTTTTTGCCTTATTTCTTGAGATAGGTCTGGAATTTCTGGATAGTTTTTAAATTCATTAAGATGGCACTATCTGACAAAAAGTTCTTGAAATATCTAGAAAGAAGAAAATCTTTTAAAGGGAAACTAGACAGTAACCACAATATACCTACCACCCTGCAAATACACTGAAAAATACAAGTGTTTGATATAATTAAAATATAAAGCAAAAACCAGTGAGTAATGCTAATATTTGACCTTTGCAGCTGGACTCTCATCTGTGTGTAGGCCCAGTCACAGCAGTTGATGATGGGCATGGCTTAAAGTTTGATTATAATATGTGGCAAACCTCTGTGTGTACAACAGCTGCAGCTGTCCCAGAATTTAATGATTTCTGACAGCAGAGCTCTCAGTTGCGCTTTTAACTTCTTTTAACTTGGGGGGAGGAGGATTTGTATCAGAAGTTTGCTGTATAAATAGGCTATTTATGCAAATTGCTGTTAGCTTTTTTTTTTCTCTGCTGGCAGCTAGTGACCTGCGCTGCTTCTGTAATCAAGGGCCCTCCACTGCTTAACAGAAAGACCATTTATAAAACCACAAACTGTCTGTCTGATGATGAGAGAGTAAAGACGACGCACTGACATGGATTCACATCTTTACATGGTTTTTGCTTTCATCCTTTGATGAATGCAACTGAAGAAGAAGAAGAAGAGGAGATTCCGTCTGAATCCTCTTTTTGTAGCCCGACGGAGAACACGCTTAGCTTTTCTCTCTCTCTCTCTCTCTCTGCCTGACTGAACTCCCATGTAGGATATCCCCGGCAGTTCTCGTCTGTTAGCCTGTCTCCCTCTTCCGCAGCCATCTGCTCGGGTCCGTGTGTGTTTTCTGCAGCTGCCAACATACTACACAACACCGTGCTGTGCTTTCCAGGCCAGCACTGCCTGCCTGCTTGCCTTGCTCACGTAAGCCCTGTCTCAAGAGGGAATTCACTCAGGCTGGGTGTAGGTGGATTTATGGATAGAGAGCATGAAGAACAGCCTTTTGTGACTCAATTTTGCATTTTGTTTAGAGGAGACTGAGGTGTACGAGACGAGCTTGAACAGAGGCTATGGAGATGCACATTTCTCATGACTTCAGCTTGTCTGGTGCGACATGACACCACCTTTTCCATTTCATCCAGTCTTTCCTCTCTGACTATTTCCTCTGTCCAGCTTTAATCTCTATAGTTTACTGAAATTTGCATTAAATTCACTCAAGTTAGCAACTAATTGTCAAAAATCGTATGTTACCATATTGTGACACATATCCAATCAGGATATATTTCACTTAAGTACTATTTTATATTGTCAGTTTCCCTGGAAGTTAGTGTACAGTGTTCTTCTGTTACATTTTAAGAAAAGTTAAAAAGAAAAAAACAAAAGACAAGGTCAATACAACTTTCAAGTTTCAAGACTTCTTCCAAGTCTAAACACGCAAATGTTTTAAAAGTCAAATTGTGATCAAGTCATTATTCTGAGAAACACCTACAAACCAGACAGATAGGGTGTTACTGCAAAGACAAGCCTCTTTAAGTTGAATACAAAATGTGCCATGGAAATGGCTGACTAATGATGATGTAATCGTGATCAGTGTCACCTGCCAAGTAAAATAATCCTTATTCTTTTAGCTAATTGAGCTCCTGTGAAATATAAATATGTGCATCATAGGCAGAGATTAGGGGACAAAGTGCAGATGTTCTCTTTCTCTTCTCTCTCTCTCTCCTCGTGCACATTCCTGTGTGGTATATTGCAGTGAAAGAATTTGAAATGACATGTAAACATAGACTTTGAAAATAATAACTCTTGATGCTTGAGGCTGCGTTCAGATCAACAAAAACAATGCATCAACAACGCAAGAGGCTGCATTGGTGTGGGTGTGTTGCTACTTGCTACAGGGCACCAGTGAGAAGATAAAATACAAACCAGGAAGTCCATTTTGAATTCTCATCAGGCACCTGGACACCGATTGATTCCTCCTCCTGACATTAAAAAAAAACATTGTACTTCTCTTAAAATGAAGAAATTTTAACAGGAGCAGATGACAAAGGACTTTTCTTAACAGCAACCCCAGTAAATACTTTATAGGCTTTATGAATGTTTCCTCCTCTATTCTCACGAAACAGGACGTCTGTACTCAAATATCAGCTACTTTCTCTGCCCACTTTTCCTTGTACTTCCTCTCTCTCCCTCCCTCTGTCTGCAGTTTTAATCTGCAAAGTGCACCTTGGCCCATTAGTGCAGTAAATCTGAGCCCTCTAACTTGAGCCAGGATGAGTCTGTAGTGTACCGCATTGCTGCAGTCAGCAGCAGCATCCTCTCAAACTGCAGCTCACTACAGGCATCTCTGCGAGACTGGTGCATTGCTCTATGATATGCTACAGTCAGTGATCAGGTGTAAACACAAAATGTTCTTGTACAGTGTCTAAATGGGTTAAAACAGCTGATAACCCACTACATTAAAATGCAGTTAAGGCAAAGTAGCCACTGGAGCTTAGAGGCCCCATGTGGTAGTTTCCGAATTTATGCAACCATGCGCTAATTGGACAGGTCAGGTTCCACTCCACTGTTCAAATGTGCTTCACTGTAGGATTTTAGTGTTGTGATGTAATAGAGCTGGTAGCTGCCATATGTTAAATCAGTAATGTTGACCTAATCTGTATTTTGATGTGGTTATTTTTCGTGTAATCACAGTAACTGCAGTACAGACTGACGTTTGCATTTGAGTTGTATGTTACTGTGTGTTGTATTTGGATCTGTATCATGTCATCACTGTGTAAAACTTGACTGCTTGGGTAGTTTCCCAGCACTGCTTTTTAAATATTGTTAGTGGTGCTGCCAGGAATGGTGATAAAGAAGCATCTGTTAGTTGTGTAGTTAAATTGTATGGGCCAAGCGTATAGCCTCACTTACTGCTCAGTTACTGTTGTAAATTTTCTTTCTGTACAATTTGCAGGAAAATGATGTCTTGTTTGTTATATTTCACCAAAGACTCAAGCTGCTTCCAGTTCAAATATGGCTGCTCTCACTCATCTTCATCCTGAACATTTGCTTACCTGTGATTGTTCTTGATATCAGGGGACAGAACGAGTGTAATGATTCAGAAACCGAGCCCGAAATCTTGAAATCTTTGATACCAGAAGACAGAACCGCTACACCCAACTGCATGTGTCTTGTGACTCTTTTGGTCCAGTCATGATCGAGTGAACACGCCTGTGGCAGTACTTAGACCAGTTTAATTAGCTGAATAATAACTGCAGACCCCCTGGGCCCATTCAGATCAATTCTATTTATTTAGTGTCAAATCATAACATACATTATCTCAAGGCACTTCACAGAGTAAGGCCAAGACCTTGCAGTGTTAACAGATTATTTGTTTTGTCCAACCAACATTCATTTATTACCACATGATGAAGAAAAGTTGGCAGGTAGAATGATATTTTAGATCCCAGCCATTGCCAGTAGTTCACTTGTATAAACACATAAGACACAGATGATGTTGAATATTTGGCAATTTCTGTCATTCTGTGTCGGTATCAGCCTATATAACCTAAATCCTGCTAAGAACAAATGACCTTTTTCTGCGAGAAAAGTATGCTTTCATAGCCCCCCAGCCAACCCACCGTGTCCTCTAATCCACATCCGTGACGGATGATCCAGGAGGGCTTTGCTGTGCTGTGTAGTAGATCTACTGCCGTGCCTTTTACCCATCATCACCTGATAGCAGGGATGACCTGTGTCCCATCATGGCATGATTGAAATGAATGGGCAGGGAGCGTTAAATGAGTCCTTGGGAACATGGGACTCCTTATTCGCTGCTGCTGGGAAAATTGATGTGAGGAGAAAGTCACCTTCATGTTATCGTTACGACTTCGGTTACGAGCCATGACTCACGTGAGTGCAGCCACTGGTGAGGCAGGGCAGCACGGGCCGCTCAGCTCAGAGCTTTGTCAGGGTGACACAGATGCCACTCTCTCCGCTGCTCTCTCCTCATTTTATTTCATCCACTACAGTAAACTGGGCTAAAACATCAGCATCCCCTCCCTCTCAGGCTGCGGTGCTGGCTTGAAATGTTCTGATGAGGTATTTTAATGGCATCCATGTATACCTAACCACCCACCCAACCCATGCTGATGCCCAGCTCTCTTGCTGTGGCCCTCTCTACAGCAGTGGCCTGTTTCTTGGGCAGACACTTTGAATTATTCATAGAATCGAGTCGCTCTAAGCGGTGGATCGGCCACAGTTCGCCATCACGAACACACACATTTACAGTAGGATGATGAAGTAGTATCAGGATCTTTACATGCAGTAGTGTGTGCTGCTTGTTGTCTCTGCATGGCTTTTATCACATTCATCATAGTGTTTATCTGTGTTGTGATCTGGTGATCCTTCTGTCTGAATAGGTCGTCATTCACATTATTACAGACTGCTATCCTTTACTGTGGAGATGTTGAAATCTCTTAACTCACAGCTATGGGAAACTACAGAGGTTGCATTGGTCTGATAGTTTATTCATTCAGCTCATGTCTGCAGAGTGAGGACATGACTCCATCTAGTGGTAGAGGCATGTCGCACTCCTATGAAAAAGGAGATAATGTGTCAAATGAAGTCCCTTACCACCTTTTTCTTTCTGCTGTTTTCAAGCTTTTGTTTATATGTATATTATTTGTATGTTTATATTTGTTATATATAAGTGCAGCCTCATATTACTCAGTGAAAGAACTGGCACATTAATGGGGATTTTTAATTTCTTAGTATTGGATCTTTGGTCTTTGCTGCAGTTTACCACCACCACCTTCTCTGTGCAACACTTGCACTACCCGTTTGGACGAGTCTTGAGATTCACCTTACTATAGACAAGTGGCCACTGATCAGCGGGCCTGCAGGCAGAGTCATTACAGAGCCCTCGCTCCCGGTTGCTGTGGGAGGGTTGGCGCTCTGTTGTTTAATTACCCTCTCATGCTCCTGACCTTGTCTGGGACGTGCTGATCATTATCAAATATGCTTGATATTTTTGTGGGCAGTGGTTCAAACAAGCCTAACTGGTTACTGTAGCCAGCAGTGAGGTGGGTTTGTGGTCAGTCCTCTGGCACAACAATGTGTTGTGGCCTGTGTATCTTATCCAGTTTACACAGTGAGAGAACTGATGGGTTGAAAACGATATCTTTGATCACTGACAATTCTCGCCAGTGACTGTCACAGACCCACTCAGCAGTACAGCTAGCAACACAGTCAGTATTTTCTGATGGGGAAAAACTTGATACAGGCTCTGGATTGCTGCATTCACATTGGCAGTCACAGTGTTTGGACAGTTCAGCAGCTGTGTCTGACATCTCATTTTATTTGTGTTGAATAACATGGCTTTAGCTGTGTGATGTAATCCTTTTTCTTTCTATGAAAAACATCTGAAGATGATGTTTAACTGTTTGGGCGTTAGTATTAATCCTTATCTTAATTGAGGTGTAGTGTTACCCAGCATTGGTGTGAATCGAGCTTTAAAGATCTGTGTAGTAAAGCGTAAATGATTAGTAATAGTGTTTTTAAAGCAAAGACAAACAAACACACAGAATGAAAAATACAGCACTTGGCTGGGCCAAATGTAATTAGAGGGATGCCTAACTGTAGCCTGAGTGTAGAGAAACACTGACGTTATATTGTTGTGGAAATAAACAATAACTGACCGACATGCATGTCTCTCTCTCTGTCTTTTCCAGAGGCTTTCCAGTCAGTGACTGTACCCTGTGGTCCCGTTCAAAGAACACCATCCCCGGCAGGCTGGCCACACCCCCCCCCTTCCTGCCTCCATGTATCCCGAATCTACCACAGACTCTCCCGCCCGCCTCTCTCTCCGACAGACTGGCTCACCTGGCATGATCTACAGGTGAGTCGATGGACATGTGCTGTGTGCACAGACACGACACGTTCCTGAATGTTTGTGTCTTGTTTAATTCAAAGTATCTGCAATAAATAATTTGCAGGAGTTAATTTAGTTATCAGGCTGTCACATTATCATGCTAATGCTGCTGCACTTTGCCAAGCTGCCTGCTTTGAAAACGTTCCCTGTAACCTGTGTTGTTGTGAGTGGTGTACTGAACACAGTTTGGAGAAAAAAGAAGCCGGAGCTGTTTATATTCTGCAATGAAATAGGACTTAAGTGTGGTCAATTAATGTTCATTCCATGGAGGTTTACCTGCCTCCCTCATAACTTTTATCTAACCTTAACCTCTAGTAACGACACAGATCATTCTGGCTTATGCTGAATGCATTTTACAGTGTAAACAAATGAGTGGCACCAAATATACTTGCTATACCTTCCTGGTAAAGTCTGAAAATTATCCCCTGAAAGTATGACACAGGCAGATACACTCGCCCTGTTGCGTGTTGTGTTTATTTACTGGGAACAGCCACCGCTAATTTGTCCAGATTGTCTTGCACTCTGATGTTTCACCAGCAAGTGGCGCCAGAGACTCATCAGCTTGTATCATTAAAAAGCATCTGTTCCACTCCTCTTCTCAAGCAGCTTTATGGCTGTGTTACACATTGCCTGCATTATGGCCAGATGGGGCGCCGTAGCTGTCAGCTGTAGATTTGTGATACTTAACTAAAAATACTGGACACTTGTCTTTTATAGGCTTGAGTTATATAACAGTAAAAGTGGATTTTGATTTGCTTTCACTGAGAAATCTGTGACATTCTTAAGAGTACATCAGTGCCCAGCAGAATTTCTCTTATACTAGCTCACATCCACTACTGTTATTAACTAAAAGGTTAATATGGACTAGCACCTTCTTCAAGTGCATCATCAAACATCACATGGTGATGGCAGAACTCTGGTAGTTAAACACATCTGAATAAACACTTTGTTTAACGCATTAGCTTTTATTAAAATGGTTAAAATATAAATGTTATAAAGCTTATTGGTCACATTTTATTCCACTGCTACAGCATAAAGAACAGAGGAGTCTTCTGTTATGAGGTATATTCTGTTAATCTGCTGCACAGCTCATATATATGTGTCTTTCCATAAAACTTTTTAAGTCATTTAAGAGAAGCACTCTATATGAAATATAGAGCACAGCAAGGAGCTCTAATTGAATCTTTTCCATTATAACTAGGAACTGTCCAATGTGTTTGATTAGATTAAATAACAATGATCTCAAACATAATTCTTCTTGTGCTTAATGAGCTCAGTGATCATAACTTGTGTTTTATGATCAACATAACAACACAAGTTGAACGCTTTATTTCAAGAGTTCGATAGAAAATACAGACTCCTGTAATGCATATCTGAATAGTAACAATATCTAAAAATATTCAGAAATTATTTTTAACCATGTTAAGTTTGATCTGGAAATCTTGTTATGAGGATAAAACTCGTATCCTGAGTAGACACTGTGAGATCAGGTAGCTGGATGTAATTTAGACGCAGGTTTGTACATTGGATTGGGAAGTCAGAATGTATGGTAAGAGACTTTTTATTGTATTGTCCTCAGATATGCACAAATAACTGCACTTTTCACTTCTTCTAATGCAGTATTTCTATATTCTCCCACTTTACTCCCCCACATTTTGTTGTCTGTGTTTAACAGTCAACATCCCTTGTCACCTCAGCGTCTGCATCTACATTTTCGCCACGACTAACTTCTTCCCTTTCCTGCTTTTGTTAACCAAAGCTTTCCTTTTTCCTCCTTTCCCCCTGATGTCTTCAGCGCTCGTTATGGGAGCCCCAAACGACAGCTGCAGTTCTACAGGTACCTGTCTGTCTCTGTATCTGCCAGTTTGTTTGTTGTCGCAGAGCAGGGTTATTAAAATTGAGGTTTTTTATTTGCATTGAATGTTTGTTTGTATTTTCGTAAAGTGTGTGTGTGTTTTTTTTTAATCTGTGCTTTGTATTTTGTTTTATTTCACTGTAATAACCTTGCTGTAGAGACCTGCTATTCTGTCATTTAAAACCATACATCCATTAGTGAACCTCTGCAGCACAGATAACACTTATCATCTACTATTTAGCTGGCAATGCACTATCCAGCTTAAACCTGATAGGGGTGATGGTGGATTTTGTTGCAAGGTTGCTCATAAAACCTTTGAATCAACAATAACTGTCTGAGTTTGAATTTTCTTTTTTTTTTTTTCAGTTTTTCTCAGCAGTGACACTCGAGACACCCACTGTTGTTCTTGTCAAATCTCAACATGTGACTAAGAAGCTTTCTGCTGATCTGATTTCTAGACACTTTTTTTCCTTGACTTTAGTCATGATTAAGCAGATAGTCATTTCCTTTACTCATCATTTCTTCATTAAAGTGCATCTTTTTTGACCTCCTGGGAGTTCACCATGATCTGTCTTGTTTTGATATTTTGATCAGTGTTGGGGATGAGATGATGTTCTCTCTCCGTCACTTGTGCTCACTCCTCTTGTAGTATGCTTTTAGGTGGTCGGTCTTTCTGCTGCTTTAGAGTAGGATCATGTTTTATGGTCTTATATCAGGCCTTATTCTGCTGATCCAGTTATAAAAACCCCTGACTACGTGAATGTGTTTGTAACGAGCTCGCTATCGGATTTTTATCTTGGCGCCTTGCACATTTCTGTCCTTTTAAAGTGCAAACCGTCCCAGTAGCTGCTCCCCCTGGTCTGCGCACAGGTGGATCGATTGAGCCCCTCATCTCTGTCTGTCCATCACTTTTGACAGCCTCGCAGACTGATGCTGGGAAGAGAAGTTTTATTCTTTTCACTCATCTGAACATTGTAACACACACAGACCTTAATGCTGCAGCCATGATGGCGGACACGCCCAAAGGTTTTATCCCAGTACGATGGAACTCAAGAACAGCTTTGTCTCATCTGTTTTGCCTTCACAGTTATCATTATACTGTGTTTTTTTTAAATGTTGCATTATTCTCCAGCATGAGATGTAGATCCATACTATTTTCTAACCATGACTCGGACGGTCCAGAGTCATTTTATCTTTGCCTTTATGATTGTGTACTAAGAGTGCTTTTAGTTAATGTATTTCCGGCTCAGGCTATCGTTAACCATTTTACAGTTTTAAGGGGACTGAGTGCTTTCCTGATGGTGAGGGTCCTTGACCACAGTATGTCTCTTCTGTATAGATGAAGGGAAAATAGATCATGTAAAACTAATTCTTGTAGCAAGTGCGCCATGTAAGGATTTAAAGAAGTATCACAGATTTTGCAGGTAACTGTACGGTTTAGCATTTTTATATTTCAACCCCTTGGCAGCACTGTTTCTGTCAAACATAATATTTGTAGAGTTGTTAAATACAATAGCAGACATGCACTTGAGATTTTCTTTGAATTTTATACAAGCTAAAGGTCTACTTTTGCAAACCTGAGCCAGGTGGTGCCAGCTTGGTGAAGTTTATGTATGAAGTCCATTTTCAGATTCTTACAGTCCATTGATTTAGTTCATACACTCACTGTTAAGACAGACTCTGTTACAGGGAAACACATGTAGTGTCCAGGCAGAGCTAGACATTAAATTCTAAGCTCTCTTTTAATGACCAACATTGTCTTTGATATACATGTACTGTGTTATGTGCACAAGGGTTGAGTAGAGGGAAATGTATACAGTACAGGAGGCTGTTGTGATTAATCATTGTTATCTGGGTTCCTGTCTCTTTAACAGCTGTGCCAAAATAGTTCACAGATAAAGAAGAGGGTGTAGATCTGCTTCTCCATGTAGGAGAGTTTTACTGTCGGGTGGTGCAGAGGGCAGGGTATCTACAGGTCTTGAGAAATGTTAAAAAGCTTTGAATTTAGTTTCTTGCATTTGCATTTGAAAGTATAAAAAGTTCTCACTCTGCTGCTGTTGGCAGTAATTTTAGTTAGAAATATTCTTGTATCCAACTGCAGTGTTTTATTTACTGTTAGAGATGATGGTGAAATGAATTTGGACTTTCATGCTTTCTTCTCTAAGTATATATACACCAGTATATACTTAACTGTCCTTCAGGTGTTTGACAGTTCTGTGTTTAGAGTCATTATTATGTGACACACTCTGATTCTGACCTTGAACTGAACACTGAGCTACTGAGATGCTGCGAGCGTTCTTAACCAGTGTGGTTTTCATAATGCCTTGGTCACAGAGTACTTGAACGTGCTTGGTGGTTTGTCTTTTTCTGTTCATGTGTGTGTGTACAGTGTACAGTATGTTTGCTTGACACTGTGTGTGTTTGTGTGTGTTTCATGTGCACACAACACTCAGGCCCTCATTATTGTCCAGCTCTTAGTATTCTTTCCTGTGGAACAACAATCAGAGGCTTTTAGCGCAAAAGCTTTGGTGAATAATTCAGGGCTGATATTATTTGCTGCGGTTGGCAGAAACAAGACAGGCGGCTAAATGACATAAATGGATTTCTTCCATGAGATCTCACAGGGAGGGGAGGAGGAGAGGTGTTGGTTGTGGTGATAGAGTATGGTCCAAGTGGTGAGGGGAGGGAAGGGATGCACTCTCTTATTCACTAATTGGTTTAGACGTTTCCTAGTAAGACACTCCCAGTTTGGGTGGACCCGCTTCATCACTGTCTGCAGTGTGTGTTTATAAGAGGAGACTGGCACCCCACAACCTCGCTCATGAGCCGACCCCCAAGAAATCGGGTGAGTTTGAGGAAAGATTTTCAGTCATGACCACATCAGGAGTGTGTGTGTGTATGTTTTGTGTGTGAGGGGTTGGCAGAGTGAGGAGTATGTGTATGTGTGCTTGTGTGTCTTGGTGTGGGTGTGGATGCATGCTGCCTAGCTTGAAGTCTCCTCCTTTATTTACATCTTCTGTCTCTATGCGGGGAAACGAGCTGTTTGGGACTTTGATGATATTTGAAATTAATAAGGAATTTGTGGGAGAGACCGGAGTCATGTCATGTCATGATGGCATCAATGGTTTGGAGTAATTTTTAAATCCATATTAGGATTTTGAACAGATACTCTTGGTGTTATTTACAGTCTGTATACAGTAATAAGTACAAGATGTGTTAGATATAATGGTATTTTAACTGCACTTGAAAATCTTAGTTTTAGATGAGTTTGATGTCAGTGTTGTTGTGTCTCTGTGAACTGTTGTGTACAGAGACAAAAGAAGTGCTGTTGAAGTGATGTATTTGTCGATAGACTTTTAAAGGATCAATATAGCCCAGACCTTATAGGATATTTCAAACTAGCAGTAAAATACAAAGAAGGGATTGTCGATTGACCCAAACTGAGAGTAATTCTTGTCGAGAATACAGATTAAACAGCCTTTATTGAAATATTTGTATAAACGTCACCTTTAGTAACTTCAGAGCGATCTGCTCTGTCAGGCCAGAAACTCCAGATGAATAATTTGGTTATAAATGGACATCTTAAAATCATGCACATGGATATGGAGTTCTGCCACAATGAGATGTAACTAAGAAAGAGATTACCCTGGACTGTAGTCTCATGTGTTTCAATGGTTTTTCATCTGTTTTTGTTGATAGAGAAAATCGTTAATTTTCTTTTCTTATTTTCTTTTATGTAAAAGAATCATAAAGCTTTTCTTATTTAGAGAGTACGTGTGTTTAAATAACATTGTTCTGTAGGTCTGAGTATTATGCATTATTAATGCACTAATATAAAATTGCAGTTTCTATTAGACATTGCCCTTACAGAGAGAGAGAGGCTTTGTGGTCAGTGCTCAGTAGTGCATTTGGCATTAAGTTTCACTCTTGTGGTGATGATGGAGCTGACACAGTGCTGCCCTCTACTGATGAAATAGGGAACAATGCTGAAGTTTAGAGGAATCAAATAATTTAAACAAAAATAAGTACATTTAGGAATTAATGATTAAAACATCACATTTTTTGATAGAAAAATAGTTCTAAAGCTCTTACATAAAAAGTCCTTGACAAGTGTGTATTATGAGGTTGTTTCAGGATTCTTTTAGATATTCTTTTTTGTGGGATACACTCAAATTATATTGTGGACTGAAGTTTGTCTCTTTGCTCTCCTTTTTAGTCCAATCAGAATTAGTGAGACCAGGAACGAGGTCCCCTCCTGTTGCTTGGTGCATGTTTGAATGCTTTCCCTTTGCAGATAGCATGTGCTCTCTCTGGTCCTGCTCCTTAATCACCAGCAAGTCACCTGAATGCTCCCTATCAGTGTAACCCTGCCATTGTGTACCTGTCAGGGGAGGGTGGTGCTGGGCTATGTTGTGCGACTCTGATTACAGGATGCATGGCCGTGTGCTGCCCCAAGCAGGAGAGCTGTTTTTTTTATGGGAGCAGGTGCTATTTAAGGAGGTGGCTGTGCCCCGTCGGCTCCTCGCTCCGTCCGTGTCCCTACTTTCTTCTTCACTGCACGGGTCGTCTCAGCATCACAAGGAGGAGGAGAGGGTGGGTGGGGGGGCATGTTTGCGGGAGGGTACGCTGGTGGCCCCCCGGGGATTCCCGGCAGGCGCAAGTCCAGTTACTGTCCTCCTGAAAACCTGCAGATCCCCAAACCAGCAGCGCCAGGCAGCGGTGTTCGGAAGAGCAGCAGCAGTGGCAGCGGCAAAATGCTGTCTATGTCATACAGCGAGAGCATCCGGAGCGGGATCAACCGCTACCACTCAGACCAGGGGCTGAATCAGCCACCGGCCAGGCCCACCGACCAGGCTGAGCTACAGAGACTCCGGGAACAGAGAGTGGCCGCTCAGATTAAGAACATGGAGGACTTCCTGAAGATGAATGGCCTGGCCCTGGAGGAGTGTGTGTCCTATCAGACAGGCATGAAGTACAGGTAAGAGAGGGGCAAAGCGTGACAGGGACTCAGATACTCCGGAGACCCGGACAGTGGTGGGTGCTAAAAACCAGCAGCTGAGAGCGGCTTTGTGGTCAAGGGTGGTCAGACACTCGAGGCTCCACTGAACAGGTGTGAGCGATCGGAGTTGTTTTTGTCAGCGTTTTTTGGTTGGCCTCAAAAATCACTATTTTGTACCTTTGCTGTTGATTTTTATTTAGATAAATGCCGTCATCAGGCACAGATGAGCGGTTAGGAACATGTTTATCTACCTCTTTGTTAATATCATTATAATCTTGCTCTGTCCTCTGGTCACACTGCATTCATGCAAAGGTACTGGGGCTCAGGTTTTATTTTAATCATCTAGGTCGATGGCATATTTGCCCAACTACATGGGAAGGACAGACTGCTCCGTAAGGAGTTACCTGGCCCCTTAAAATCTCACTCAGACTTTTATTCCCTTTTCCCCTTGTTCATGTAGATAGTCTGCCTTTTTCTGCGGCTATGCTTTCCTATTTACTGTGCACAGAATTATGCTCCATAAAGACAAACCTTTGTAATAACTTGTGTGATCAAAGCAAAACTGGGAGATTCTGATAATATACATATAATTAGATTAGATATTGTGTGTATGATTCTGACCGTCATGATATTGTAATATAGGTTTAAATATTGACATCGACCAGAGTCAGTGTTTTCTGAGTTTATTTTAATCTGAATAAATAAAGAATTAAAATATTGTGATATCTGAATTTGCCAAGCTTTCATTAAAAGTTAAAGGCTAAGGCTTAAGTTTATATGTTTATGTCTATCATTTATATCTCCAGAGATTATTTATAGGTGCAATGCTCATAAATATGAAATGCACCACTGAGGCAGAACAAGGGATCAAATTTGAAACATTTGTTAATTTTGTCTGTGCCATCGGCGCAGTGACAGCAAACCAAACAGTCTATTTTATGGACTGATTGCTGTTCAAAGAATTGAGCCAGTGCAGCAGGTTTAGCAGCTGTTGTGTTGGCTAATAAGGCCTGTTAAGCTGATGTTGTTATTGTCGTGGACATGGATAGCTTTCATCACACACAGGCATGGCTGCTGTTGTTTGTGACCGAGACCAGTGACTAGAGCGCAGATATGGCTGGCTGCTGTTACCGTGCCTGGGGTGACCAAGTTTTACTGTCGTCTGCAGGCAGTGTTGTATGTCACCACCGCTGGCATGTTACCGTGCCTGTAGTAACCTCCAAGGTGCGTAAAGCTCAGTCACCGGCCCGTGACGGGACGGGCTTGGCTACAGCTTTGTGAACGTGCATGTAGAAAGGGAGTTTAATATTGCAAATAGCAAGTGTGGTTCTTTACTTAGAAACCTGAGAGAGCCTACTACTGTAACTCTCTATACTTGATACACACCATTAACACTACCGCTGTGTATCTTTGATCAGAATCATTTTGTTGCTTTTGTTCAGTCTAGCCGATCTGTTAACAAATCTTAGTGTGATTTATCATATTTCTTTGCGGTGTTGTATTTAACCGTCAGTATTGGTTTACCACCGGCTCCTCCAGCAGAGGAAATCCTGCCAGGATCTGCCGTTTCTTGTATCGCGATCGCCCGCAATTCTGTAATTAGTGCTGCAATTGGGTCAGCAAGAACATGCAACCTCTGACTCAAACTCATCATTATTTCAGGTGTGTGGTCAGGAGCGCCGGCCAGTGCTGCTACAAAGCTGCATTTAACCATTCTGTGCAGTCCCATCACCTTTTCCCAACAAACTTGGCCAAAAAGGTTTATTGTAGTCTCCCTCTTGTTTTTTAAAACTCTCCTGCTTGCTCACCCTCTCACACCCTCTGAAATACTAAGTGAGCTATTGTTTTGCACCACTAGAGGAGCAGGGGACTAATTTGCCCCACTTTAAATTAACATAATTGACAGTACTTCAGTTAGACGTGATGAATGGTCATTTTACAAATGCTCAAATTCTGCTTATTGAGTGAATCCTAGCAGGTACTGAGCCATTCTTCATCTTAGAAATATCCCTATTTTTGACTGTGATGGTTTTAAGGTTGTAAATATTGTGCAACTCAAATTAAACTGAAAGAGATTACTCTATTTCCATTATGTTGCCATTGAAACAAAATACCACTACTCAGCAGGCCCATTTGGACACCGGAAAACTTTCCCTAGTGTCCATGTCCTCCGACTGAACAAGCAAGGCAGCGAGGTAAAGGAGCCAGCTTGAGTTCAGTCAGACGAAACAGGAAGCCTCGCGTCTCCTGTTAGGGCTATATGGAGGATAACTGAAGGAGTATAGATTTCTAGAACGACTTAATGCTAATGGCCATGGTAATGACCTGTACTTAGGCTTTCATGCGTGCAAAGCCATGTTTGGCCATAACTTTTCTTTTATGTCTCTTTTCTTAACCTTTCCTGCTCACTGTGGAGAGCTGTGATGTGCAGGTGGATTATATCTCAGATCCTTTTGAATTGAAAAAAGAAATGTTTTTCACCTGTCTGTAATGAAATATTCAGAAAGTTTGCGTAAGGTTTTTAATACTGCTGGTTCAACAGCTTAGTGTTATATTTTTAGTTTAGATGCATCACTTAAGTTTTGGCCACTAGGGGGCAGGAAAACATCAAAACAAACCACTACACGCACAGTCAATACAACATCATAGGTTTACTAATAGGCAGTTTATATATGCAGCAGACACAAAGGATCATTTGCATTTTTTCATGTATTTTATGGACATCTGGTGAATGCAAGACCAATATTCACTCTCTCTTAACTGCTTAAAAAAGGTGTTTTTAGCTGCTAGATGTTCAAACCCTGTCATTGGAGAAGCTGCAACTTAAAAACAGAAAATTAGGACATGAGTTATCAAGATAGCTGCAGATCACTTTTTGTCATTAGCTAGCGAACTGATTAATAGACTAATTGTAGAAGTTTAAGGAAGTATGGACAGAAATTGTAAAAGATTTTACACTGGTTGAGGTTGGAACAGCTGTTAAAGAAGCTGTAGAATGCTGTGAAGCTCTACAATGTTTAATACAGTATGTTACATGTTTTGCAGAGTGTGATCTTTGGAACACCTTGAGTATCTCTCTGTCAGTAACAGCTGTTCTCCACTAGATGGTGCAGGTGTTCCACTAGTTCCACTAGGTGGTGCTGTGAAGTTGATACCAAGTATCACACATCCCAAATGCCTCCCACTGCACTCACTGCCATCATGTTTTCACTGAATACAGTGAGTGCATCAATCTCAGCACTCCTACACTGTTGAACATCCTGTTCAACAAATTTTAATATTCATCAGTGTCTTTTTAGCATAAACTGGTACTGAAACATGAGCAAGAGATGACTAAAACTATTTAAGCAGCCTGTCACAAGGTGGCAGCATGGAGGAGTGTTTCCTGTCTTTTAAGTTCATTGCTTCTGCTTCAAAGCCTCATTCAAACATGTATTCTTAATGTCCTCACGTGTCTCTTAACTTAAGCGCACAAAAACACTTTACCTTTGGTGAGGACAGAAGTCTGCTCTAAGCCACTCTAAACCGCTATAATATTTTTTCTCTAAATCTCAGCAGGGCTGCAGCATGTGTATCAGCCTGGGCAACTGTGACGTTTTTCTCGAGGCTATCCCCTACTCATGAGCTAAATTTAACCACAGGCTCGTGTCCACAGCTGCAGCTGGATACAGCTGAACGGGCTGCAGCCTAACCTGTTCATCCGCTATTTTATCACGAGCCCACTGCCTCACAATCCCACTACTTTTATGAGAGATGCAGCAATGGCTGCACTTTATCGTTGTCACCAGAGTGGGAGATGATGTTTAGGCTTTTGGAGTGATATAGATTTGGTTTCCAGTGGTGACCTCTCCCGTTCCTCTTTGAGCTATCTCTGGCTGGCCTAGTCTGACAGCCTGTCAAAATGTTCTAGTCAGAAATGGAGTGTGGGCACAAGAGGTGGGAATGCCAATGATTACACAATTCTGTTTTGTTTTGGTTGTTGTTGTATTACAGTCTCTTTATTTATGGCAGCTCAATGAGACGTCTTCATGATCGCAATTCATGGCTTAGCAGTGTGTGAATTTGGCACAAGATTATTCTGACATGAATCCATGTCAGTGGTCATTATCATCATACTGATTTACAATGTGGCACCTTTCTTATTTGTAAGCCTGGATTTTACTTTGATGTCTGATTTATGTCAAGAGGAGAAGCCCGGGGCCTAACCTTGTCACACATGTAGTTACTGTCACTTATTTGACAAGATGCCACTAAATTCTTACGAACTGGAAGGTCTTTGAAGTGTAGCTCCCTCCAATGATACAGTTTCTGTGGTTATAATCAATCTGATCACCATTTGTTGTATGGTGACTGGCCCTGTCATTGTTAAGAGAGCATCTGTTTTCTGTTTCTCAGTATTACTATTTGCTAAATGCCAGCTGGAAGCACTGTATAGGAACCTATTGTTTTTAATTAGGCTTGACTGATCATGCTTTACGCCTTTGTAAACTTTCATGCCTTTCTGCAATAAACCTGTGTTTTCTTTATGTCTTAAAGTCTGTATGTGTGTGTGTCACCGGTGGCTGCAGGGGGATTGTTCTGTACTGGGTATGAATACCCAGTAGTGACAGGAGGTGGGAGGCCCTCTGCACTGTCCTCAGCCTCACTAGACACTCAGGCTTTAGAGCTGTGCTGTTGTCGCTTTGCATCCCATAGGAGTTGTTACTTAACAACAATTCAGCACATATTTCCTAAACTGTCAGGTTCCATCTCTGAATAACAAGTGAAGTTTTGTTTGTTTAAAAGTTCTCCCAGGGCCATGCCTATTGCTTTTCCTCTCTCTTGAACTTCTCATTAAACATCAGAATGTGCTGCATCAGTGTTTAATCCTGCTGTGATTTATTCTTCTTTGTCTCTTATGGTGTCTTCATAATAAATTACAGTAGGTGAAATATGATGGATGTAAGCGTCAACATTGCAGTAAAGTGTTAGAGTTGCATTTGTTAGTTATTGTGTAGGATGTGGTCAGGGAATACTCGCCCATTCACATGTTTTAAGTGATCCTGGTGAAGAAGCTTTTAGTACGTGTCTGTGGTTCTGTGGCTTCTCTTACAAATTTAATGTAGAGGGAAATTTTCTGTTTCACACTTCACTGATCTTTCAGAGGTGAAGCAAAACCTGGTCCTGACTTTTAGTGCAGGTATTGTTGTTCTGCAAAGTACAGAAAATATTTAATAATGTTTTGTTTTTCTCCCTCAACTTAATTTCCCTTTAATTAAACTTCACTTAAATTAAGAATTTGATTGGAAACTCATTGCACCATTGGTTTTATCATTAAGAATACACAATGTCCACTGAGGCTGGATCGACCTCTCTACAGCTTTGACCCAGTTTCTTCTTTTGTTTTCCCCTTCTTGGTTTCTGTTGGTAAGATGCAGCATTTGTTTGTATCATGACCTACAGAATTGTGTCTGCTGTTCCCTCTCAGATTGTTCCTTTGTTATTTTAAGGTGTCGGGTCATAGCGGTAATGTAGAGTGTGACCTCAGGCAGGACCATCAGGCAAAAGGTTGGAACTGGCTCGATCTCTCAGAATGGTGAGGTCAGGGATTTAATAACAGCAGTCGTACCACATTATAGAGCTGCTGTGTTTCTATATTTTGTAAGGAAGAGGCCATTCAGGGTCACAGAAACAGCATCTGAGAATAAAATGAGAACAATCTGTTCCATAAGCTCGGTTTAACCCCTGTTATTAAGTTCCTCTATGTCGGGACCATCAAAAGCTTAAGCTCAAAAGGCATTTACTGCAAAGGGCTGGATTGTTCGCTGTCATTGTTCGTCGCCAGAGCTATGGATTGTCAAGAACATCACAATATGAGTAGATTTTTAAAGAATAGGTCTTTATACATTTCCAACTGACTGCTCACTTGCAATGTGCTCCATATGTATACTATATGTCAGTAGATATTGAGATATAATCAGAGTACAATGTACTAGTTTTGGGGGTTTTCTCACAGATAACAGAATACAGTGGTACATTAAAGAAAAATATGAATAAATATACAAAGTCCCATGAACAACAAAGGAATACCTTGCATCATTCCTGGCTAACCGGAGATTTTAAACTATGGTTACAAAAAGCACAACAGGCAAAGTGTGAAAACTGATTTTCTGTCAGGGTTTGCACTCAACTTTTACAGTATCTAGCCAGTTGCTAAGGAGCTACCTGCATGAAAATAACACAACACAACCAGCTGCATTGTTTTCCTGAAAAAGAATCACCAGTAAGTTGTGCTTTTTCAACCAAAAAAAGACACAGTTCACCAGCTTTTTATATTATGTAAACAATACTTCTTCTATGAAACTATTTTTAGCCAACTTGGGTAAGAAACAAAAATGTTACTTAGCAAAAACATTTTTAGACCAAAAACATTTAAAGAGATGTTGTATTACCAAATGATACTTTGTTAACGTAGTCATGACGAAACAGGTCAGAGAATTGATCCCTTTTGATCCACTTTTTATTTCAGGGGTCGATGAAACTGCCCTCAGTTTTGTCCCAGTGGTAACAGACTTCTTTGTTACCACTGGGATAAAACTGAGGGCAGACTGGAAGAGAGGCAGATCCAGGCAGAAACACCAGCCCACTGTGATCGATCCTGTCGAAGATACATTTAAGATCAATAGTAGAACAAAACGTAGCCTAAGTAGGATATTTCTGACCCCAAAATCATTTTCAGTGCTCTTCAGCTTAGTTAAATCAGACTCTAGACTCTGAGGTTTTGAAATCATGGATTGTTTGGCCTGTTGTTCTAGACCAAGTCTCGTCAACAGCATTTGAACTCAAGTTTCTTAAAACAGTCTGGACACAGGATGCCAAGTCACTGAGTGTAAGCAGCAGCATCTTTCCTCTAACATCCGTGCAGTAGAAAGCATTTCTGCCTAGCTTCTCTGTGTGAACATTCCTTTAGGTGTGACAAACGCACAGAGGCAGGCGGGAGGATCTTCAGTTGAACAGGACAGATTATTCCGCTCTCTCCACTCACTCTCTCTTTCACACACTGTATCAGAAGCACCTTTTTACTTCAGTATTTATCTGGCAGTACAGTCATCCGTTTTCCATATTTAAACACAACATTTCATTTTTTTTAGCTAAAGCCAAAAGACATCATTGTGACTTTTAGATTACATAAGAACAGGGATTCCCTGTTCTCTATTTTTTGAGTGTCTCAGCTCTCCTGCTCTGTTAGATGTGTCAGCGGGGACAGCTGAAACGACAACTCCTCCTGAGCCCTGCTGTCTGCGGGGAATCTGTCATGTTCACTGGAGAGTTACGAATTGCAGCACTCGCTGTTCACAGATGTGACCTGTGTTGCTCTTCACTCCTCTGTTTCCTCAGGAATTCCCAGAATCACTGAAATAGTATTTAACGTCAGCCTAACCTTCTTTTCTACGATGCTGTGTACACACAACAGCTGTTTTAAAACCTCCAATGCCTGAGGTGTGACCATTCACCTATAAATAGAGTTCTTCACTGACTAAAGTACACACATCTTGGTGAGAAAATAACCGATAAACAAGAGTATTCTAAGATATTTTTTGCTTCAGTTAATTACATCCTCATTATAGTGATAAAACAGTCAGCCATTCAAAATGCTTAGACACAGCCTAAGGTTGCATTAAGCTGCTAGAAAAGCATTACCACATCTGTCGATCAACACTGTCAATCTGTCTGACCTCACATCGCTTTCCATTAACTCTCTTTAAGCCTGTTCACCCACTCACTCACTCACTCACACACACAGAGACACACACATGCGTGAGCTCCTTTGCCTTCCCAACCCCCATCTCAGGGATGCTATCCTTTTCACTCTGTTATTCAAATCCTCAGTAATGCTGTTCAATTAAACCCTCAGTAAGTGGAACTTAAACCTCCATTGGACAGCTGGCTGACAATTACACATGATACAACTGTGGTCATTCTGTCTGCACGGGTATAAGACTACGCTAACAATCACTGCCTGCCAATGACCTCGTCCTGGCCGGATGCCCTGGGATAGGTTTTCTTAAGTTAACGGTGAAAGAAGTACTGACAGGAAGGCTGAGTTAGAGTGGAATTAAGTAGCTGAACTGACTTAATATTCATTAGTATAGGTTATTCTGTTTATCCAGTCTTTGCTTTAAGATGTAATACCTCTGTTTTATTGCACATTTCAAAGGAACATTCCTCACAGTGGTCCCCACAGAGGGCTGCAGAAAGCCGGGGCTTTGCTAAACTAGCTTGGACAGATCAGGCCCAGCACCCTGCAGCAACCCTGGATGCCAGTTCGTGTGCCAGTCCCGGTACCCAGACTGTCCCCGAGAACAAATTAGCCAGAGACCGCAAGAGAGAGACAATGTCAAATTTTTGGAGCCCCTTTCTCCTTCTAGTGGCTAGGGGCGTCCTTTGTGTTTTGTCTAGGCTCACTGTGTAGAATAGATTCAGAGAGCCAGTGTCTATTTTTAGAGCAAATGCTGGCGTAGTGGCGAAGGATCACTGCTCATCACTGTACCCCACAGTACCTCAGTGGTCAGAGCAGTTTCTAACACTCTGTCAAAGTTCATCCTGCTCCCTAGCTGCAGAACGTGGGCTGTAGTTTGGGAGTTGTCTGAGCAGAAACTCCTGTACAACCAGGACAGGCTCTGGAGGCTTCATTATGGTATGGCATCATTGATTGTCCAAGCATCTTCCCAGTCAGGGCTGCAAGGATGAATAGAACAAAACCAATAATTTGAATTATGTGTGTGTATGTGTGTGTGTGTGTGTTTAAATTCTGGAGTTTTCTTCTCTGGTGTTTGTAATAAGAGATCTGGGATGATCAATAAGTGAGATACAGCTTATTTTTAACCCTGTTTGCTTGTGTTTGCTGTACAGCTGCTGGGTTACATGAATCTAAATATTGTCCTCAGGTCTTTTGTTTTCCTTCTCCATCTGCACACTCCTGGGAAAAAAAAATATAGTGCTGGTGTTGTTGTTGTTGGTACTGGTGAATTTTACTCCACTGCAGTCGTGATCAGTGAAACACACATGTTGGGCTATATATCCGCAGCCTTCCTCTCCTCTTCCTCCCCCGCATGCTGAATGAAGCGCAGGGCCCTATCGGTGCTCTGCATTCACTCACGGTGATTGAGTGTCTGAGAGGTATTTTAGCAGCTCAGTAGATTTTTGGATAACCACAAATCAGGCGCTTAATCAAAGCAAGGAGGGAAAGGCCACGACACAAGGGAGGACATGGTGATAATACGTGGTGTGGGAGGAGATGGATTTCTTTTCTTTACACTGAGATTTGTTCAGCACCTCTGTCTAACAACCAGCTACTGAGTCCTGTACTAACAATGCTGAACTGATAGGATTTAGTTCTCATGTATTGTTCAATTGTTTCCCTTTGCATTGATGTGAAAAGTATTTTTTATCATAACAGAACAGTTCCGTGTGCACCCTAAACACAATGTCACTAATTAGCAATTTAATAGCGGCACACTAAGGCATTATGTAAAGATCAGAGTTTCTTATTTTTAGTTCAACACCCTTTAAAACTGATTTATCTTGTGACTAACACTGAATAGAGGTTCATTCCAAATTTACTTCAGCAGACTCTGATGAATGAACGCAAAGCAACTCACAGTCCAGGCCTCCATTCACTGGATAATAGTGTTGAGAAGAGAAACCCTGATAAGAGTGTGCGAGCCCTGTGTTCAGACTGACTTTGACTCTGGGTTCACTAGCGGGCCACGAGCCAGTGTGTCCTCTGCAGCGCAGTTTGATGTGTCATGCAAGTGAAAAAGTTCAGTAATGACATTAACACAGAGGTAGTTAATGGAGCGTGAGTGGCATGCAGATGAAACACCACCCCATCAGCAATGACACGACTTCACTGCAGGAGTGAAGTGGGCACATGAAGAACAAGGTCGCAGGTCTCTGACAAAATCAGGTGGAAAAGGTTTCACTAATCAGCTTTTCCGTTGACAGCAGCAGGTGTAGACCCTTAAAACGTCTGTCAGGCATGTTCACAGCAACGCCGGCTAACATTGTGATTTCCTCAAGTCAGGCATACATGTCGTCATGCGAGCGGTAAGGTATCTGTCATCTTTAATGATCGTCTCTTCTGTTTATCTGGTCTTTTGGTCCCTTTTTTTGTTTCCCAGATATAGTCAAAGGGAATGAAACACATGGTGTCAATCTGAAGAAAGTTGGCAGATGTTCCTGTTGTGAATTGTTAAATCATTATAAGTGTGACAAGCATGGGTTATTGGATTGAGCATATTTGTTGCTCACTCTGTTGGCATATTTTTGTAGCAGTTTATAGCTCCTAGTGTATTTATTAATTGCAAGGCATCGGTGCATGTGTTGTTGTGTGTAATCTTTATTTTAGTCATTTTCACAGGACTGTTGAAGTGAATAGACATTATGCTGCTGCAGTGAGGTTTGCATCTGGTGGTGGGAGTCGGTTCACTGGACAAAATGCCAGAAGGGCCAATGCATGAAAAATGGTTGTTTTATTGATTCATTTAGGTGATGGATCACTAGTCTGTCGGATGATGCATGCCTATATTGATTACTGTACCTTGCATTGCGCACCAGTCAATAAATGTGAGGATTTTCAGACGTGGATAAATCAAGGGTCAACAAAGGAGTTATATGGTTGTAATGGCAAGATATCTGTCATCACATGGCGTCAGTAGCCATGAAAAGCCATGGCAGGGCAGTAAAAGCCCCAAAGATATGCTGGGTATGTTTTAATAATGCCAATACTTGAATATTATTAGGCATGCCTTAGGCTGGATGTTGCTGGCATGTTTCCATATCTAGCCGGGGCTGCTTTTTGACAAGCTTGTTATGTGGGCTTAGCATGGATCACAAGACTGACACTGTATCTGTGCAGCCTGAGCTCCTCTCCCTGGCCTCTCCCACTTCTCAGTACCTTCCCCCTGTCACGACTCCTGGGGGCCCTTGAGCTTAGGGGAGTGAATTGTGGCATCACGTTTCCACGGTGGCGGCGGTGGAGAGCGCACGGACTGTACCCTGTCGTAAAGAGACTCTGTCAAGACGAGAGGGAACGACATCAGCCCCAAATCTGCTCCCTGTCACCCTGCAATTGATTTTGCCTATATCTGTCCTCCGTCCTCAATGTTGACATTGATGCAAACATACATTCAGTGCAATATTGGTACAAGGGCATGCCTCCTAAACTCCTCACTCAGCCTTTGTTAAAAGAAGGAACATTTGAAATGCCCTCTTGTGCTCAGCTTGTCTGCTCTCTGCACACTGTGTGAAATTTAAATCAGATTTCAGTTGAATTAAACCACCTTTCCCCTCAGGGTTCTATTTAAGTCCACGAGACCAAAAGGTCATAGCGCCAAGAATAGGGCTGTCAGTTAGCAACAGCCTGTTTGCTGGATTCCTTTGATGGAGGTTGCTTCTTCGACTGCTTTACTGTATACATGTGCTCTCCTCATGGCATCTCTTTTAATTATCTCCTTGGCACACTAGCTGGTCCACTCAGATAAGCTTCAGTATTATATTACTGGGAGCGGGTGTCTCATCTACTGTCTCTTCAATCTGCAGCCACTGTTGCGTTCAGTCCAATTACCGTGGTGTTTACTTTCCACCTCCAACCATTATCATATTTTTACCATTCACTCATACATTCATTCACCTACTCGGCTCAACTAAGAATGTTATTACTGTTGATCCAATCAATTTTTATTAGCCTGTAATAACAGATGTTATTCTGTAGTTATCCCTCCACCTTTATCATTTCTTTATAGATCACACAGACTTTATTTGGTTGAAGAATATGTAAGATTAAACCATTTCTTTTAATCGCTTACAACAATTTAGTTTGAGAACAGTGATCTATAAACAAAGACGCACCATCTCAGATATGTGTGACACTCCTGCCTTTGACATATATTGTCACAGATAAAGTTACATAATGAATATTTCATGGGCAGTTGAACAGACCCACGTGAGAGTTCCCTTTTCTGGGGCCATAGGCTATTGCAAAGTCCTGACCAGTGAGCACACAGCTTCCTCCCTTTCTCTCCTGACAGAATAAACTATATTAAACCACACTGCAGGGTAACAGAGGGACAAAGAGGAACACACAAAAAAAATGCACTACCCTTTTCTTAAGCGAGCCGCTGTAAACACAACAGATTTCAATGCCTTGCTCTCTCACGCTGCTGTGGTTCTCTGAATATTCCTCCTCGTAGCTTCCCTTCATATCCCTCCCACCACATTCCCTCCCTCTCCCTCTCTCCCTCACTCTCTCTCTCTCTCCTCCCATCTCTTGCCTGTGTGCACCGTGCTGCTTTATGCTGAGCACAAGGCATGCAGATGTAAGTTTAATCCAGACAACGGTCAGAGCCGGGAAGTGAATAAGAGGCTGCCCTTTTGCTAACATGCAGTAGTGTTCAGTAGAATATTTAGCCGCTGGAGCAACTGTCAAGGTGGGCTCAGAGGGGGAGATGAGAACCTCCTGGAACTGTCTGTCGTGTGTTATTCTCTCCATCTCTTTGTGTGGATTTCTGCATTTCCACTCTTAAAGCTTGGTTGCAGGAGGTGTTATCTCCAGCACTGAGCTCAGCTTTAAAAGGAAATTGCAAGACTCTGCCTGTCAGCCTCTGATGAGCCTCTGATTAATAGATAAAGCGAGTGGAGGACAAGCGGATGAATCAAGGAAAAACTTGCAGAGGGAAATTTCAAGCCCTGTTTTTTTTTTTTTTTTTTTTTGGGGGGGGGGACTGTAGAAGATTCAGATTTTTCTTTCATTCACGACATTGCACTGGAACTGCGTTTTATGTCTGAAGTCTGCAGTGATTGCAAATTTGTTTCTCACTCCAGCTGAGGCAGAGATGCTGTAATGTTGTGCTTGGACTTGGACTTCCTTTGAGAGGATTTTTCTTTCACTTGATCAGCGGTCCTTCAGTGTTTGCTCTGCAGCTGCTCTTTTTTTTTTACTGAACATAGTTAGTTGGTCGGTCAGTTGAGTGACTGGCAGTGATTTCTATCAGAGACACAGTTTTTGAGTCTGGATTCAGGGTAACTGCATCCAACAGTTGCTCTCTTGGTGGATCCTCAGACTTTCTGCCTCTGGGAGTATCTGCCATCGGGGCAGACGGTCAAAATCCAAGATGCAGGTGTCACTAGTGTGCACGGACCATCGTGGCGGGGTGAGCCGCAACACGGAGGACCGGCTAAACCGACAGAACGCTAACAGCCCCAACACAGGCACTCGCAGCAAGTTCAGAGCAGTGGCGATGGTGGCGCGCAGTCTGGGACAACTCTCTGTTCAGAGTGTGCCTTCCTCCAGCGAGCAGAGCATGAAGACTGGCATGAAGTATAGGTAGGGCATGTAAAAACTGTTAACTGGCCCCAACACGTTCAACCTTACATGAAATATTTAAGGGAATTTAAAACCGGAGGATTTGACACCTCCTGTTAAAATATATTTAAACTGATGACCATCACATACATTGGCTCCTGGTGCAATATATCACAGAGACAACGGGCTGTTTTTCCACTTTGGCATATACTAACCATGCCAGTTTGTCTTCCTTACCCCGTCCTGTCAAAAGCGCGAAACCCTGCCTGTTCAAGATTGATCACAGTTAACAGAAGTGCTTCGTCATGACAGTAACTAATTAACACACCTCCCCAAATGTTTATTTACCCACCCAGTGCTGTTCAGATCAGCTGTATTTCCAGTCATTAAATCAAAAGCTACATCAGTCAGTAGTCACTATCAGAGTGATTTTTTTGTCATATGAAAAAGCCTCTGTAAATGGAACGACAGCAAACACTGACGTTTTGCATAATGATAGCTTTTACCCACAACATTGTATGTTGACATGATGCTGCATTGAATTTTTATCCCACCCCTTCAATCAGTTGATTACTGCTCGATTGTAGTATTTACAAACTCTGCAGCTTTCGTTCTGCCAGGGCAGATAAAAGGTTTAGTATTTTATTCAGGTGTTTTATCTACATACCCCATATTTAACATTTAAGCAGACGTTTACGTGCAGAAGAGCATTTGTAACAAAATGCAAATGTCTTATGTTCGTTCGGTGAATTATTCAAATTATTCAGGCTTTTTACACAAGGGCTGTAAAAGGAGCAGACGAGCAATTATGAAGTGGAATATCTTAAAAGCATATTGAGGCGCTGACGGCAGCGGAGTGAATGGGAAATTGAACGGTCGTGGATGACAACAAATCTTCAGGCAGTATCAGTGAGAAAATGAGTTCACTTCATTTTCCAGCGTCGTAACGTAGTAACGTTATGATCTGCAGCAAACTGGCCATTAATGCAATGTATCTGCTTTGCATCGCAGACCTCATTCAGCCCGTCAGTGTTAGGTTATCTTCCAGTAATAACCTGCAGTCTGTATATTTTCCCACCTGTCAACTCAGCGTCTCACTAAAGACAATTGTTTGGTATGGAAATATTAATTAAAAAGGACAAGCTGTCACCAAAAACCTGCATCCATCAAGTACATTCTCACACAGCTGCAGCCATCTCAGCGTAAATATTTCACGTTTTCATTCATACTCTTCATTCTGCCAGCGATGTTTCATGTGTATTACATGAAAATATCCATTCGTCCGTGTTTCTAGCCGTGGTTTGAGTAGCAGTGTTACCAAAGTCTAATTCTTAAAGCAGAAAATGAACATGATTCATTTCTTGGAGAGGTATATACAGATATTTGTTTATGCAGTTGTATTAAAACTGCAGCAGAAACATCACGGTATAGAGGCTAATGAAGAGCCTTATTCTATATTCTACACTTTTACCAAACATTGTAATCAGAAGGACAAAATGCTTCTTTGGGTATTTATTCTATGACCTTCATGGGATTGTCGAGAAAACTTTTAATTCTGAAATCAACAGTTTATCTTTTTAAGCTTCAGACCTCAACATGTTGATGTGCCTTTGAAGCAGAGTACATGTATTTTTTCCTTTTCCACTGTAAAAATCAAGGCTATGTCGACTGTTGAGTGAGAAGTTAATGCAGGGGTTGATTTGAGGAAACACATCATCCATCCTTCAGTGCTGCTGTCTGAAGTCACATCACAATCCTTTGCATCTGATTTGCTAGCGGGCAGCTCGCCATGTTGGCGCACTGTCATTATTGAAGCTAATGATATTGAATGAGTAAAATCATTTTCAGCTTCGGGGGCCGGCGGCTGTTTGTGTTCTCCGCCTCTGCCGCGAAGTCCAAAGTACATAACGGGCTCTGTGTTTGTGAACCAGGCTTGTATCTGATGTAAACTGAAGGTAATGCAGCTCTAAATGCAGCAGGAGGCTCAGGGATTCATGCACTGAGGGTACAGAGCAGTGTTTGTGGTTTTTGAGAATAGGAATGAAAGGGGAAGCAAGGAGAGAGTGGAGGAGAGAAAGAGAGAGTGCTAAGGTTAATGCTGGTGAAGGCACTATGCCCAAGAGGAAGTACAGTAGGCTGGCGTGAGCTGTGCTCATGTCAGTGTGTTTCAAATGTGCCTCTCGGAGTTGAATCTTCCGAGCCCTTTAACACAGCCATCTACTTCTCCTCTTATCCCTGAGCACAAGAGTTTTTTTTCTCTGTGTGAAATTCAGTTTGAATTTTTCATTTTGCCCCTTTGACAGCTGAAGAGGTTGGTGGTTTTATAACTGTGCCCCAAATGAACACAGCTGCCTTATCCACCCAACAAAACTTTCCCCGATTATCCACACTGCAGAGTGGCAGTGTGAAATTCAGATCAGCCTCATTTGTATAAAGCTCTCTGTGTTTCCTTGAACAGGCAGCCTTGAGATTGAATCAAGACTGTCAGTCGACATCTGTGGGCAGGATTGCATTTTAGGTTGGAAGTGACCTCACCCACGAGGCCAAGGGAAACCATCAAAGCAAAAAGCGCATTTCAAGGTGCGGAGGGATTGCGGCGGCTGCAGCAGACCGCCTCGTCCGCAGACTGAGCCGCTCTGTAATGTGACACCAGGTCCGCATGGCATGACTGGTTAAAATCATCAGGCTCGGCTGCGAGAGGCCGCACCTCCTCCAAGGAATGATTAAATGGCTTCAGTCAGGACTGAATTAATGATGCACACAAAATGGCTTATGATTATGTAAAGCAGTCTTGCTCAGGGAATGGAAGAATATCTGTGAGATTGGAGAGGCACTGCAGGTGGGGGAGTCAATCCCGCAAGACCCCCTTCGCTTTTCACAGTCCGGTATCAGCTCTTCTCTCAGTCAACCAAACCCGGGGAGGGTCTTCAGGGAACGCTTCACATTTGCTTTGCTTAGGCGTAGCAAATAAACCAGCCACACAGTAATGAATATGTTTGAATACATATCACTTTTCAGCTGGACAGCCGTTTTGTGCTTCGTGCAGACAAAATGTAAGAGCTCACCATAAACTGCTGTGGATAACATTTGTGTTTCAGATGTTGTTTTTTTTCCTTCTCTCATTAAAGCACGGTATTGTTCTTTGCCACACTTCGTATCAGCTACAAAAAAAATCTGCTGTGTTGCACTCAGTATCATTTACTGCAGTGGCCATGTAAATCAGAGCTGACTCACCTCCTCCCCTTGTGTAAATCTACAAGTAAACTCGCCTTAGCTCAGACTGTCAGTAGGATTCCTCGCATCTCTGGAGGTCCACTTTTGGTTGTAAAGTTGACAGTGAATCACAGCCCCAGTAAATAGCTGCTGGCAGTGTTGTTGTGTAAGCGGATGGCATTTAAATCCCACCACAGTGTTGTGTGAGGTTGTGATGTATCGTTAT
Source organism: Lates calcarifer (assembly GCF_001640805.2). NCBI lineage: Eukaryota > Metazoa > Chordata > Actinopteri > Centropomidae > Lates > Lates calcarifer. The sequence continues at coordinate 2,395,195 of NC_066852.1, forward strand.
CAGTGACTGAGACACTGCTTTAAAAAGCACATCCCCCTGAGTTGTCTCTGTTTAGTGCTCCTTGAAGTCAGTTGATGTAACAGATGGCAGAAATAACAGAGAGAGGAATGTGAGGAGAGTGTCAGAGATTTACAAATGAACATCAGTCAGGACAATTATCAGTGCACGTACAGTTCAGTGTTTCCCTGTTGTGTTATTAGCTGTGACTGCAGAGTGAAAACTGAATTGGTGGCTCTCAACTATAGGAATATGTTCTTCCTTGTTTTTTTTTTTTTTTTTGAGAAAAATTAAACTGAGCATCAATTTTTTCCTGACGTTCTGTTACACAAATGCAAAAGCATGCATCGCTCAGGCTCGGGTGACAAAAGCTGTGGGTGTGAGATTTGGGGCGTCGTGAGTGTGGGTGCATGCTGGGACATTCTCCTGCATTCTGAGGGCTCTCTTCATCAGGGAGCCAGCTTTCCACAGCCTGCACTCCCCCTTAAAATATGAATCATAAATAGAACATGGTAGTTGAAGAGAACACACACACACACACACACACAGTGGTACACTTTGGCCACTCTGATGTAAATACTAAGACTCATCCACAGCACAGATTTCAGGCCACTGTAGCCACTTAGGTACCATCTTAAATGTGCACAGAACGTTGGCCATCTGTTTGCTCTGGGCATGTGAAGGGAAATTGCCAAACGGTGGGATGGTTCATTTATTGATGTAGGCTTGTGTTTCACTGTATGCGCTGAGGTTTTGTCTGTGTTGGTGTGTAAGAGATGGAGAGGGGGGGTGGATGGGTTGTTGTGGAGTATTTTGCCTATGTGTCTATAAGTGTGTCTGCATGTGAGAGACACACTAGTGTTCTGTTGAAGGAGAAAATGAAGACAGCTGTTCTTTCTTTGCCTCACTGATAGAGTTTAATTAGAGCCTCTGTGTGTGTGTCTTAGCACCACTCACTTCTCTCTGCATGTTATTTTCTTGAATACTCTAGAAATAGCCTGGATTTATTAATTCTGTTGTACACTGCCAAGAAGAGGCAGGTCCTTAATTCACTCAGAATCAGTGTTGTATTATTTCATACTGTATGTGTGCAGGAATTTCATTTGACTGCACTGCATTATATTTTCCTTAAGGGTTGCACATGATGGGTTTAATATAGAAGTGTTAAAATACATATTTACTCCAAAGTTTGTCATATAAGTGCTCAAATACTTACAAGGTTATTGAAAACTGCAGCATTAGATTATTATTCTGCAGTCAGTCAGGAGAGGGGTTTAGATTTCTAAAGGAGCGCTGAATCAACAGACTTGTTTTGACAATGAAATTTGTATTCAGCTTTTCTTTCTGCATGAGAAGCTTTTGAACTGAAAGTTATGTAATGTCTAAGTCAGTGATGTAAAAAAAAAACGTAGCTCAAATGGAAGTGAGGCTTTAGCTTACTTCAGGAAGTACTGGAGCACAGGCCAGCAGGGAAAAATCCCATCTACCCCTCATCATGCTTAGTCATGTGTATTATGAATGTTTAACCTCTACTTTTTTTTTTTTTAATTGGGCAGATGGACCAGTTTTCTCTGAACAGATACTTGTTTTTATCAGCAGGATGTTCTGTTAGAGGCTCGTTAGTACAGTTTATTTGTTATCAGGGCTACAACAAATAACTATTTTCATTATTGATTAATCTGGTGATTATTTTCTCAACCAGTTTGTTTGGCCAGAAAATATCCATCAGAACTCCTCAAAGGCCAAAGGTGGCGCCTACAAATGACTTGTTTTATCTGAAGAACAGTTCATAACCCAGAGATTCAGTTCACCCTCATAGAAGATGAATGAAAGCAGAAGGAGCGTGATTTGGGCATCAACCGATTCAAAACAATTATTTTATTTTCTGAATGGTTGCAGATTAATTTTCTCAATCGATTAACTGACTAATTGTTCCTGTTCTGTTTGTGATTTTGTTTGCAACCTTCTTCCAGTGCATTAATTTTGGATTGTTTGTTACCTTTAAAGACATTTACTCAATTTTACATTTTAGGAATTTAGGAGAATATATTCAGTGAATGTGGAAACACTCTGTCAGTCTCCCCCTCTCTGTGATGCTCAGTTTAAAATCACGTCAGGATGTTAGAGCTCAGAGATACAGTATAAGAAGAACCACTGCAAAGACTTGGAATCCCCCACAAGTTCTAGTACGTCTCCCCCTCACTCCTCTCCAACATAATGGCAGAAGATTTCCCATCCCTGTGGGCACTGGCAGATTTATCCCCAGACAAGAGCGTCTGAAAACGCCCGAGTTAGAAGAAAAACAAATTCCGCCTCAGGAAAACCCTCTGAGCCGACAATCTGTTTAGAAGTTTAAAAAAAAAAAAAAAAACTGCCACTGACAACTAAAGAGCTTCAGCGCCAGTGGCTGTGTGTTTCTGGCTGCTGTGTATGTATGAAGTTGTTTCCATACTCCAAATGAAATCACATTTGACATTGTGTTCTCCGGCTGTTGTCACATACGATGCTGCAAGCAAACACCAGTACACAGTGTATAACTCAGAGTGTGTTCGTTTAATGGCTTCCATGAGAGAAATTGGATTTTGGTGCAGAAAAATAGAAAATGAAAAGCCTCAAAATGAGAATCAAACACTAGAACTAGTATAACTGTGGGGCTTTTAGAAAATATGTAGCTTGAAAGTTATCATGTGGCATTTTTGAGCAGTTGAAGACAACTTCAAACTCTGTTTATGCCTTTTAGCTTTTGGTCATAAAAGTTTTGACTGGAGAATCTAAACACTTTCTATTTCATATTTCAGCTTGTGTATGGATTAGATGAACAGAATATTATTGAGCCTTAGAGGTGCTGGTCGATGTTTTTCATATATATCTTGGACACAGCCAAGTTTACTGCTTTCTCTTTGCTATCAGTCGTTATGCTGAGCTAAGCTAATCGTTTCCTGGCTCTAGCTTCATACTTCTTTGTCGATCTTCCGTCTGACTCCCTGCAAGAAAGTAAATTAGTGTATTTACCAATACGTAAAACTAATCCTTTTAAAACAGCTCCCAATCAACTCCCAAAAAAAATTCATCCGTTCACCTCCAGTCACAGCTCACCACCGCAATTCCATCTTGGCTTTTATTAGACACCAGAATTGAATCTTTTTGTTTTGAGTAACTGAAAAAGGTCATCCTGGTGTCCAAGTGTTGTACACGTCCTCCAGCGGTTCATGGTGGAACGCTGGAGGACGGACACAGCCATTTGTGTTTCAACTGAAGGATCGCTTGTTGTTTGTTATAAGTTTCAAATGACACAGAGAAGCAGATAATGATGGGATTAAAATTTTGGGTGAACTGCTCCTTTAATCGCTGTTAATGTGTATAAGCAGCTTTTCAGGGCAAAGTGGTTCACCCTGTTCCTCTTTTCTTGCTGCCTAGTCAGGACAATTTTAATCCAGTTTCTTAAGTTCTCCTCTGTCGCTCCATCCCTCCCTCCATTCCTGGATGTTACATAAACCTGAATGGAGGAGGAAACCACCTGCGGCCGACACGAGCTGATGGAATTCGGTCTGTGTGTTTTTCCCAAGTAGAGCCACGGGTGAAGTGGTATTAATAGTTCAGCTCAGTGAGCATATCTCTCAACACGTTTCTCTTTACAGCTCTGTGACCTTGTTTCCCCATTCATCACCCTGTCCTGTCCGCCGACTTCTCCCTGACTTAGAGCCCTCTCTCCCACTCGGTTCTCCTACTCCATGCAAAGACCGACCCCTCTAAATCTTCTCAGTCACAGTTTTAAAACACGCAATTACAGCAGGGTTGACACGACCAGCATTGGGCTGATGACCTCTGTTCAAGGTGCGATCTTTGACTGTAGCAAGCAAAGACTGTACCTGATTTGAATTTCACCTTCTGCAGCAAAACACTGCTCCTGTTGCTTCGAACGCTACCTGGAAGTCCTGTTGTGTAAACGGTCACCATCTGTGATGTGCACTCAGTTTCCTCCACTGCATCAAAACAAGCAAAACACTTCAGCTTGAAGTTGCAGAGTAATGCATTTTTAAAGTTGTATTGATCAGTCTGAAAGGGTCGCTCTCTGCATTGTTTGTTTAGAGGTAATTGATTGTCCCAACGCGGGAGGGGAGGGAATCGTTCAGGGGAAATTACGCATTGAACTCCCTGATAGATAGAAGATATCTGGCTTCATCTGCAGCTACATTTATTATTCTTTATTACTTATTGGGAAGTTACAAGGGCTTGGGTGCTCTGACAGAACACTTTTAAGCAGCTCTCGCCTTCATCTCAAAGCTCTGTTCATATATCAGGGTGTTTACAGGAACAAAACACACAGTTATTTTTAATATTTGTCAACTACAGGAGTCACCAGATGTCAGACGCATCCATTAATGCTTGCTATCTTGTCCTTTCTGTTTGTTTTTGTGTGATATGTAAGTTATATTTCAGTGTTCAGAATATTATTTCCTGCCCAAAGGTTTGGGCTATTATGCAAATGATATTTGGATGCCATACTAACAAGATGATTCATGCAGTTAGTGCTTAAATTTCATTGACAGAAAGAATAGCAGAGCAGTAGCTGGACACTGTTAAACACTGTCATGTACAGTAATGTTCACCTTTTCATTTTTATCTCTGTATATTTTCTGTGGTTGTATTGATGCCCCTCATTACACACAGTACATTTCTCTATTTCAATATTTCAATAATCCAATAATCAGTTATCCAATGATCAATGATGAAACACTCTTAGGTTACCGTCACTATTCCCTTTGTTATGTTGACCTTGAGGGAAAGAAAACATATTGCAGCTCCACTGCAGTATGTTGCTCTTCCTCCAGCAGTGGCTGCCACAGTCAGCAGCAGAGCTGAATGATGGGCTTAGACATGCAGAATTCATTGTGTCAAGTTAAAGTGTAATGCAGCTTGTGTGTCAACAAACCCCAAATAGATGTCCATGCCACCCTTAATCAGATAAACCAACATACCAAAATGAAAACCCTCGCCTGGTTCCCCCGGGCTTTGTGCTGATTGAATCAGAGTGGTGATGTTAACAGAAACCTCAGTGAAAGCTTGCCTAGTATTTCAAAGTAAACAGGCATACTGGACACTACGTGTTCTGCCTTTTCCCTGCGGCTGCCGTGGTGTTGCTGTCCTGTACTGTACCTGTCTCCTCCATTATTGAGGAGGGTGTGAGAGAGATGGCTTTACTCTTGTGGTTCGTGTCTGCTGAGGCTAAGCAGGAACCTGACCCCTGCCTGCTTACAGGACCTGGCACAGGGTCATTGCAGCAGCACACAATGCAGTATCCAAGGCCGGTCTAGTAAAATATTGAACACAACAATGTGCTGACAAAGGGACGTCCTTACAATGAGAACAGTGGCAAGGGCAGAGCTGTGTATTCTGATATTTTTGTTACTTATTTTTAGGTTTGGGGAAGTGCTTAAATACACTGGTACTGCATGTGCAGTATTGACGGTTAAAACACGCTTATGCAACACTTACACACTAAGCTTCACTTTGTGATAAGCCCTGAGACACGCTGATGAAAATGGTGCAACTCTAGAAGCATGTTTTGACAGTTGCAGCTAGTTTATCTAATTAGTCAGGTTTATTATGTTTTTCATTGGTGCACAACATGCATGTATTAACTCATTAAGCAACATGAATTTGTTTAATCACATTAGGTGTTTAAATCTGGAGCAGTGAAAGACTTGAAAACACTCAATGCTTCATGTACAGTAACACAACTGTGTTTTAGACACAAACTACAGTGTTTACAGACCATTTACAGGATGATGCAGTCAAGCAGCATTTTTAGCGAAGAGGATATTTTTTGCGTCAAATGTCTCAGTCCATCATTAAAAATATTCCCACAAACACGCTAACAATTTCAGTCAGTAAGCAGCTTTTGGTTCCAGTTATCTCTATTTGTGAAGCCGAGCAGCAGCCCCCCCCTCCGCGCCCCGAGGGGGTATTTTACTCATGCAATTAAGAGGCAGTTAATTGTAGATCAGCTCCAGTGGTTTGCCAGAGGGGACTTGTGTTAACCTTGTTACGGCGGTGCAACGTAAGGGCACGTTGTCCCTTTAGATTCTCTTATCACTCTCTCTTTTCCCTCACGACTGACTGTGTTCGCTTATAAGTCAGTGGGGTCCTATACATGACGTCATCGGCCTCTTGGATTCAAACTGTAACACGATTACAGACCTCACTGACCATATCAGATCTTTTTAATGAGGCTCTTTGTGGAGAAAAAAAAAAAGTTGGTCGCAAAAGCTTTATTTGCAAAATATGACTTCATTATTTTTCAATATCAGTCGATCTCACTGAAACTTCAGATGCCTGAGAAAATGGTTGGTTTTTGCTGCTGTGAGTTTGAACACAAAGATTATAAATGAATGGAGAGTCTCTCTGAGCATCCATGGTGGTTCAGCGGAGTAAGAGTGGAACCAATGAGGTTTGATGATGAAGTGAGGATTTAATTGGATTAACTCTACAATAGAGAGTGTATGGACATACATGGAAAAGAAACTTAAAGCATTTGAAGAGTTTGTTTTTTTCCCCCTCTCGCTACAACACAAACGTAGCCCACTTAGCCTACTTAGAGGAGATAAGGTGGAGACTGCCATATTTATTTTAAACAGTTTAGTCAGTGTTTTTGGACTTGGTGTTCAGACCACGTCGAAACAAGTGTTTTGTTAGTCACTGCAGCAATTCAGCAGTCTTATCATGGCTTCACAAAACACCCACACACACACAGAGTCCCACTCACACATGCAGTCACAAGCACAGTCATGTAACACACACACATCTGCACACACACAACACACCTATCCTCTGTCTCCCTCTCCTTTTCATTTCAACTGTATTTCTATAGAGGCAGTCTTATAAAAATATATTAGATATCCTCCCACACGCTCACTTTGACTCCTGCTCATGTTACATCATCTCTGATGCCACATTTCTTTTATCTTTTTACACTGCCACAGCTTATCTCTTGAAGGGGGTTGACCAGAAGAAGCACACTTCATTTTGTGTGTTTTGATCACATCTTAAATCAGAAATATTTGAAGAAATGGGACTATTAAGGTCTCAGGCTTTTCATTGATCTGAAGAGACACAGAAAACAGATTAGTTATTCCAGTGATTATAACAAATCTGTTATGATGTTGCCTTTTTACCAGGAAACTTTAAAAGATTTTACAAAAGAATCAAAGACCTAACCAAAGCTGTGATTGTCAGCAGAGAGGGTCTGTCTGGACTGTGATAGGCTCAGAGACGCCAGCTTTAGGAGCAAGTTGTTGTGAGTAGTCAAGCTTCCGCGTTGCTGCAGGGGATTTCAGTCAGATGGCGGCTGAGGAATCCTGGTGCGCTGGGAGAAATTTCAGTGGATGTCATGGTGGGCCTGCTTAAGTCCCACTTCCTCTCTCCTGCTCTCCCCTGACATTTCCCTGCGCACACGCATCGGCACACGTGTTACCGTCCTTCCTTACCCATCCACTCGACATGTGTCAGTGCTGCGGTAGGCACAGACTGGCTTCAAATCCACACACAAAGCCCTGTTCCTCTCATCTTCCATGACTGTAAGCTTTCACTTCAGTAAGAACCCTCTGAACAGACTTTTCTTACTTCACAAAAGTGTGATAGGGTCGTTTATTTCATATGTTTCAATCAATCAAAGTTAAAAATGAGGCTTGACTTCTCTCTCTCTGATGGTCACAGCCAGCACCAGAGTGCAAAATATCACAAATCACTGCCACCTCAGTTGCTGCATTAATGTTAATGTAATTCTTTCTGTTTTGGCAGAAACCTTGGGAAGTCGGGCCTGCGGGTGTCCTGCCTTGGATTAGGTAAGAGTCTCCTAGAATATGAGACACACTGAGAAGTTTCCTGCATCCCAAAGACTCTGTGTTACAGATTTGTGAGGTGAAGCAGGTTCTGCTAACTCTGCAGACGTTAGAAAATAGCTAGATCTTGTTTCTTGTACAGTATGTGCAGTACATTCTGTGTGGTATCGCTGTTCACATGCTCACCTGTGTGCACACATGTGTTTGTGTACGTAAACACTGACACCCACCTCTCTGTCATCCTCTTTAGGAACATGGGTGACGTTCGGTGGACAGATAACGGATGAGGTGAGAGCAGATGGATTTTGTCATCTTCCATCAGTCAGTGGGGTTTGGGAATTGAAACCCTCCATATGATCTGGCATATTCCTGGATTGCTCAAGAAGCCTATTTTTACTTTTAGTGGTAACATGCTGCAAGAGAGAGTCAACAGCTAGAGAATAAACACATGCTATAGGAATGCAGAGCTGCAGCATCCTTCTTTAGTCCCATGAAGGAAATTCTAATAATTGAAAAGCCTCACATCAGTGATCTCTCTCTCCGTTGTTCCCCCTCTCTGTTCCTTCTCCCCTGCTCTCTCGACAGATGGCAGAGCAGCTGATGACTCTGGCTTATGAAAATGGCATCAATCTGTTTGACACAGCGGAGGTCTACGCTGCTGGGAAGTGAGTATATCCTGTGCCACAGGTCACTCATCAGTGAGCAATAACGCCCAAATATTATGAAGCTGCTGACATGTGCTGACATTATAAAGTCACCAGGTAGAGATTATAGACTAGTTACCATGCTTGAGTGTTTTTGTCAGGTGCTCACTCACCCAAGACAAATAAATCATGTTCTTTTGTGTGTTTTACTGGTGTGTAACCATGCAGGCAGCTAAAGTTTAATGTGTAAGTATACACATTAAGTATAATCAAACTACTTGAAGCGTTGACAGTTGACCTTTGAAAAGTCACCAGCAATGTGTGTGACTACACAAACAAAGTCCTTATGACTCACAAGCATCACCACATTGTTTCCATCCACGTGTTTTTACACACACACACACACACACACACACACGTCTGCATGTTAAAAAACAATTTTAAAGAGAAGTTGATTTCCAGCAGATCTGTGTGGAACAGTAAGGACGCTGTAATGTTCCTCAAATTAATTCATGAAACAAACATAAAAGCCTCGTTTCCATCACATCTTCATGTGTTTGAGGGCTCACTGGTGCTGCTTTGATTATGCCACCTTGTTGCAGCCTCTTCCCCTGCAGCGGTTTAATTAATAACTGTTTATCTTGACAAACCAACTCGTAATACTCACATCAGAATAGTGGATGGAAACACACATGAATTCACATTTTATTTGTTTAAAATTAGTGCTGAATTCAGATGGAAAGTTGGCTACTGTCAACAGTTTTCATTGGGACCATTCTGTTGGCACAGTGTCGTTCCAATAAACTATTAATGGACCTTAAAGATTTATGTCTCTCCTTGAACGTAGAGCTGAATCAGAGCTGTCTGTTTCATCAACACCTTGTCATTGTTTCAGTAACATTTAGGGTTCAGATATTCATGGTCTTGGTCTATTTACAGGACAGCTAGTGATGATATTTTTAACCTCAGAGCAGCCCTCTGTTGCCTTATTGCTGTATGCAGTGATGGTTTCAATTCCAGCATGGATTAATCTGGCTTTGTAGTAACTTGGGTGCTTTGAAATAATCTAAGGGATTATCCTTTGCAAACAGTATCTCTGATTAACAGCACCAAGTCCTTTTTTTTTTTTAATCCTCCCAAGAATGTTCTAGTTTTGTCATTATGCTTGGAGAGATGCATTGGAGTGCGAGTGCCTGACAATGAAAAGAAAATGAACAAAAAGACAGGAAACATGCAGTAGGTCTCCGTGGTTTTCTCTCGTTTCTCATCTAATGCCTGAGCAGCTGTTGTCCGTCTAACATCATCACTACATGCTCCATTGTTCTGGGGAGCTTTCAACAGTCGGTTTGTCTCGTCGGCCAGAAAAACAGGCGCAGAGTTGATCTTTGACACAGAAATATTCCAAACTCTGACTCTAATCATCGTGCTACCTTAACACAAACCACAGTTCAACAGGAAGCTGCAGTCTGTTCAGCACGTGCAAATGTTTGTGACAGCATGTCACACAGCTCAGTGTGTGTTGCACAGGTGTTAATCCTGACAGCTTCCAGCGCAAAGTAGTGCAGAGGAGCTTATATTACACACACACACACAGGGGTAGAACAAATCACACACCTTGCGTATCAAAACTCAGAAAGCTTTCATGTGAAGTCCGCGGCTCTGGCTTACTCTGATTCCGTCATCAGTCAGACTCAGGGAACGTGAAGCGGTGTTGGTGGCTGCACAGTCGACTGTCAGTCAGTCGGCTGCTATAATGTTAACTCTGATAAACGAGGTTCGTAAGCTGTGCTCAGGCACCGCACTTGGCAGATTCTGGCTGTTTGTTTGGAATATTTGCTCTGGCTTAACCCAGCAAATCAGAGAAACACTCACAAGACAAACATTCAACACAGAAATATTTGAATATTGATTGTGACAATCTAGCGTATCCATCCCAATACGCAGGCTAGTGTTTCTCAGAAATATAAATAAATATGTTTAATTGCACAAATAAATATGTTCTGCTTATCCCGTGTAGCTGCTGTTATCAGCAAACACATATGGCTTCAAAGCGTTTAATAGTATGCGAGTAATTAGCAGAAAAGAAATTCTTCATTTTCTTTCAGGCTTAGACGTTTTGCTCCAGATGCATAGTAATTGCATGGTATTGTGTGAGCCCAGTGACAAATTGGTAGTATAATTACAGAGAAATCTGAAAGTAATAAAATATTATAAATCCATGAATAATTCAGCATTATGTCATTGCATGTGCTGGTAGTCGTAACATCGACTCTGTGTTAATGAATGAAGAAACTTAACCTGCTCAAGGCGCACTGTACCTTATGTTTGGGCTCTCAAATTACTCACATTTCAGAAGGGCAAAACCACACGGGCCATTGTGTGGGTATTTGCCAGAGGCACACACACACACACACACACACTTATTATTATCAACACATACACACATTATTGCTCTCAGGGGAGTGCTTGACTGCCCGTTGTTTAAAAAGGTGTGAGTCCAGCTGGCAGGGTCTGAAACACCTCCTGTAGTCATGCTGCTTGATGGATCAGCAGACTGTACCAGACACAGGCTTTTTGGGGGGGTGTTATGTTATTGAATTGACCTTTTAATGAGGAGAATGCAATAAATAATAAAAACAAAAGAGAATTATATCGTCCTTTGATTAAAAAGTCAATCATTCATATTTTTCTGTGAATTTTTATGCTTCCTTACTCATCCAGTATTTAAGTTCCTGCAAAGTAATGGCACTGACACACATATCCATATACACTATATACATACTCAGAGCTGAGCACCTATAATATCATCTGTTTACAGCCTGACACAGCAAAATGTTTGAAGAATCACATAGAAAAGATACTGAAGTCAGCTTCCAATTACTCATCCTATCTTGGATTAAAGATTAAGTGAGTAAAGATTTATCTGTGTAACACTTTTCAAGACAAAAGTGCTGCATCACAGTAAAAATATTTTATGTGAAATGTCAAACAAGCAGAACAGGTTTTCCTCAGTGCAGTGAGGCGCACAGAGTATAATGAAATCAGGCTGCACCACTTCAATTTAACAAAAATAATTGTTATTATTATACCACTCATCTCTGAGTCTGACTAAAGGAAACACAGAAATTAGCCCCTGAATTACCTATTGCAGCTCATTTCATTGTGATCTGCTACTAATCCAGTCAGAATGGCCACAGTTATGAGAATAAGGTGAATTTTCCTCACACAGTATTTCGTTTAGTATTCCTGCTAAGCCCCGTTAACACAGACCTGTCAGTTTAGAAACTGTTAGTTTCTCTGGTTTAGCTGACTGTTAAACTTCCACCTGATTACCACAGCCACTCAGGGTGTGTCGACACAGCCGCACTGCGACCGGCAGGAGCTCTAATTCGCTGTGTCGTAGATGAGATGAATGATGATCCTTGTAGTTGTAATTTATTTAAAAAATGCATCTTCGATTCGTCTTAGCAGTTTCTGTGTTTTACCTCAGAATTGCCCAAATACATTTTATGGAAGGTTACAAAGAGGTGTCTCATTATTTGTCAGAGTGAGAGGACTGGCGAGACATCCTACTGACAGGTTTCTGCCCGGCCCTAATGAGCCCCATGTCGAACGTAATGTCACTCATTAGCACCCCTGTGGCTGCTAATGAGTGACATAGTGGTGTCTCGGCAGCGCAGCTGGGCCCAGCCCCGCTGACTCTGACCTGGCAGCTAGTTCACACTCACCAGTCCTAAACAGGTGTGCTTTCCCATGAAAGCTCCCTCATGCATTATACAGTATGTGTGCAGAGTTGAACTGTTTTTCTTTTAATTTAGCCGGGTGGAAACGCTCTTATCATTTCAAGACTGTCCTTATTTAATCATGGCCTCTCTCCATCTGCTTCACAGGGCAGAGGTGGTGCTTGGAAACATCATAAAGAAGAAAGGATGGAGGTATGAGGCACACTTTAATTGGGTTGGGTGTTTTTTAATTTCCGTCCCAGCCAGCCTCCCTAATCTTGTATCATCTCCTCCCATGCACATATTGGGAGGCTGTGTGTTGTGAACTGGAACGGTAAGGCAGGGAGATGAAAGATTAATGTGGGCCGCCGTGCCATGCCCACACTCCTGTGTCCCTCCTCAAAGCCGCTGAATAATGGATGAACTTCTAGTGCCTTGTCTTCTACTTTATCTGTCCAGGATTGGCATTTGTATAGCTTTGTCAGGTTATACGCCTACAACGCTCATTCACTGGCGCTGGCCGAGTTCTGGCACAGTCACACTTATTGTGGGATGTGGGTGAGTGTGACTTTGAAGGAATAAGGTAGAAATGCATGATTACCCAGAGGACGTGTCTGAGCTTTTCATCCTGTCAACACAAACACTTAGGAACACCTGGATAAAACTAATGTGGTTTAATACAGCAGTTATAGCTGTTGAATTTGACTGCATTAGTTTGAGCTAAGGTTTGTGTAGACCTTAGATATCACCAGCTCCCAACACATGAGGCTTTTTTACTATAACTCTCTCTGTGTTTGGCTGCTGTTGTAACAGATGTGCTTTCATTTCTCATTTTCAGACGTTCAAGTCTGGTGATAACAACTAAGATCTTCTGGGGTGGAAAGTAAGTTTCAACTGGTTGCTTCCAAATGAGAAACGTTCCCAGTGTGTAATTTTTCTCCACTTGTTTGATGTTGCTGGTAATGGGATCATATGTCATCAAACTGATCTGTTCTGAAGCTGAAACATTTATTAGATCATATTTCACAGAGGATATGTGACCTGGAGCGGCAGGTTGTGCTGTATTTCAAATAAAAGTCCAGAAACTAAAGTCTCTTTTCTTTGTTTTTTTTCAGAGCGGAGACTGAAAGAGGTTTATCCCGAAAACACATTATAGAGGGTAAGTAACAGCGCTGCAGATTATTGGATTAAATGCTGACACTGCAACAACAAAATACTTCCTAATTAGTTGCTTTGGCTCAAGGGAATCAAGGCTCCATTGTAATAATTGACAAACCCTTGGGTTTATTGGAGTTGCCACAAAAACTTTTTGGTACAATAACTAAATAAATTGCTTGAGAATCCTGTGCACAAATTATTTGGCAGTATATACTGTAGTTTAGGTGTTAATGAAGAACCTCATAATGTACTTGTGCTTACTGACTGTGGTGCTTATTTTTAGGTTTAAAAGCCTCCCTAGAAAGACTGCAGTTAGACTATGTGGATGTGGTTTTTGCGAACAGACCGGACCCTAATACACCTATGGAAGGTAATGTTCTATTGCCTCTGCATCTTTTCTTAACCCTCTCACACACTCTTAACCATGTTTTCCTTATGTTTTGTCATATTGCGTCTTACAAATGCACCTCTTTTCTGTCTCTATGACTACTGCAACGTGAAGACTCAGATATACAAACCTCTTGTAACTGAAATATCTGATTTTTAAATGCTGCGTGTTGTCCTGGTGCTTCCACCTCCACAGTCAGAATGAGGATAGATACTGATGCTGGAGACCTTTAAATGGCAGGGTGCTAACTGTGTGTGGGCTCAGCTGGTCACACAGTATCCATCTGCTCCTGTGTCAGAGTTCCTCTTTGGGTTAGAGTTGGGTCACACAGGTCACCTTCCCGCCTTCAGTTTGATGCCTCACCGGCTCTGGCTCGCTCACAATACTTTTGTGTCTTGTTAGTCAGAAGTAGCGGGTGTTGTTTGATGTAAAAGTCGAGGCAATTCTTTTGCCCATCTGCCCTTTTAGAGGCTGCACACGGTTCACATGGACAGCTCCGAGTCTGTGTCTTCAGAGCTACAGTGGTTAAACCATCTGGTATATTTTATTCTGGCAACAGCTAAAGGGCAGTATACAGGGTGAAAAGGAGGTGAACTGCTGTTCAGTCAGTTTACAAAGAAAGCCTCTTAAGCCAAGTACCCACTAGATGATATGAGGGCTGATTTGTTTAGTCCAGGAGAGTTTTTAGAGACAGCACATCAGCAAAGGGAATATATGTATGGATGCAGGATTACTGAGAGCTGACACACCCATGTTTTACTGCTCTCCTGTGCTCCTGATGTTGTCTGGGATACTCCGGTCCTTATCTGACACGTTTGATATTTTGGTGGACGGTCGAACAACGAAAAGACGGAAATTACAGTCGGATAATGTGAGATTTGATTCACCGTCACGCAGGGTCAGATAGGGCTATAAAATCAAACTCCTATCTAATTCCTCTCTATGGCTTTAAATAAAATATAGTGATGTTCTGACAGAATAACATGAGATTAATCTCTGTTTAACATTCAGTTAAGCCTGGTCAGCACATTAATGGAAAAAACCCTCATCCTTGACATATTTTTCATTTTATAGCACCAAACATATTCTCTTAACCCTCAGCGCTTCAAATACAGAAGCTGTAGCCATTTTATCAACCTACTGAAGAAGCTTTGTCTGTAATCAAAGATTTGAACTGGTACGAGCATGCCTGTCATCTCCGATTTATTTCACTGGCCTCTGTTTTTGTAGCATGTTGCAGATCAAAAAAGACTGATTCTTGTTGGTTTTTGCATTAATGTCAGTCAAGTGTGCCTTGTTGTGAATAGATGTCGTCCTCTTCAGATACAGCAGGCTCTCAGGACATTGTGTGCTCTATGGAGAGATACAGAAAGTTAAAAATGGTAGTAATAATACTACCCTGGGAACACAAGAGGGTGACACCAGGATTAAATGTCTTTGTGTGTTTTTACTTGCAGAAACGGTTCGAGCTATGACCCATGTGATAAATCAAGGCATGGCCATGTACTGGGGAACATCCCGCTGGAGCCCGATGGAGATAATGGTGAGACTGTGCAAAAAAAAAAAAAAAAAAAACAGTGATACAAAAGACATAGTTGTAGAGTTTATAAATTTAAGATTAGGATCATTTCCCTCTGGTTCTTCCATGTTTTCCTGTAGGAAGCGTACTCTGTGGCGCGACAGTTCAACCAGATTCCTCCCATCTGTGAGCAGGCTGAGTACCACATGTTCCAGAGAGAGAAAGTTGAGGTGCAGCTACCTGAGCTCTTCCACAAGATAGGTGAGCAGCGACGGATTTGTGGCTCTGCATGGATTACTGGTCGAGGTCTTTAAGGTGCACCGAGGATAGAGGAGAGTGTTGTCTGTCCAGAAAGTAGCTCACAAAAACTGACAGGCCTGGGAAGAATTTTTTTGTTACAAGGTTCATCATCATAATATGGTCCTGAAATCTCTTTGCGTGACAGTGTTTTCAACAAACATGAATCTAAAACTGCAGCACACGAGCTGATCCAGACTTCATCCGGGTTCAAGTCTCGTATAAGTTGTCTTACAAACAATTAGCAGTCTGAGGCTTGGTTGGCAGATGAAAGAAGTTGAGTCCTGTCTGACATCGCAGATTTTCTTTAACTGTCCATGTCGACAAAACTTAAAATCCAGTTTGAAAGGAAGAATGAGGCCAAATGGATTAAAACCTGCACAGCAGGAATGTAGAGTTACTAAAATCCTTTTTCTTGTAAAGACCAAATCAGAGATTATAATCCTCTGAGAAAGTAAGCTGTTGTTTTTCAGTGCTCACGTGTTTGTGTTCTCAGGTGTGGGGGCCATGACATGGTCGCCACTGGCCTGTGGGATCATCTCAGGGAAATACGACGGCAGGGTGCCTCCCTACTCTCGGGCCTCTCTGAAGGTAGACGTACCTCACTGGCTGTTTCCCCGTCTTTATCCCACTTTGATCATCTGTGCCGGTGTCACTGTTGTGTTTTTCCCCACACTGGTTGCTGGTTGTTTGTTTATTGTGTGCTTGTGTCTTTCAGGTTCTGTAACTCTGTGCACATCACATATATCCGTGTGTTTTTCAGTGCCATGTCGACGCCATGCACTGTTGTACCCCTGCACAAGTTTGCCGGCTGGTGTCAGCTTAACGCACATGTGCACGCTCGATACATGTGCACAACAATGCATTCACACAGAGCAATAACACACTAACAAACTGTTAGGTGTATACCAACACTTCTGCTAGTTCAGTATGTTATTCCAGACAACCCATATGTGACCTAGAATAATTATTTTAAAGATTTGTTTTGCTCTAAGCAGAAGGGGAACAAAACAGTCACATTAATGAGGAGGAGAAGCACGATTTAATTCAGTGAGAATTCAGACACCAAGTGGAATATTTCTCTTTAAAGTTGACAGATGAACTCAGGAAGTGTGCAGTAACATAGTTTGGTCAGCAGCACCACTTCACATTATGTCAAACTACATTTATTTTACTGAAGACCAGATTTTGGCATCATCATAGCTTTGAAAGTAAAAAATAACTTACTGAACCTCTGTGTTACACAGCAGCTAACACCTGACCTACTGCAATGATCTGTCCCTGTGGTGGAGTGGCATGTTGTGTATCTGTGGATTGTGTGTCAGTGGCTGTCAATTAGACCTCTCCTGGTTCATGAAGCTAGCTCTCCATCTTGGTGTTGTGCAGTATCTTTGACGACTTGTGTGGAATGTGCTGCTTCGTGTTTGGTTCAGTGTTGCCTGTGGATGTTTGTGGTGCTTCGGCTCAGTGATCATTGTGCTACTAATAGTATTATGGCACTGTATAATTCCTGATCCTAGTTCTAACATTTAGATGTATTATTATATATATTTTTTGACTCAGCTGAGCACAAACAGATATGACATAATGTCAACAAGTACAGTAATGGTTTCTTAAACACAGTAGTTTCTAAGTTTGTAACTTTGTAATCATATAATGAACCTTTAATATATTCAGTGAGTAAGTATAGCTGGAGATATGTTTCTTGGCTGAGGTGTAGGCCGCAGGAGACAGAGTCACGTGTTTAAAAACAGGCCCTGGTGACACAGGAGCTGCGGCGCAGCCGTGTGAGCAGGGCTGTGTTTTTGAGCAGGTGTGCTGTGTTTTCGACAGGGTTACCAGTGGTTGAAGGACAAGATCTTGAGCGAGGAGGGCCGGCGTCAGCAGGCGAAGTTGAAAGAGCTGCAGGCAATCGCGGAGCGGCTGGGCTGCACTCTGCCCCAACTCGCCATCGGTACGCAGATACACTCTGCCGCTCTCTCTCTTTCTGTCTGTCTGTCCGTCCCTCTGCCTCGGACGGGCCGAGGTCAACGCCGCTCGGAGCTGTCTGGTTTGACTGTCGGTGTGTTGTGTTGTGTTGTGTGTCTGTGCTGTATGTACTGTAGTTTTTAACGAGACAGAAAGGGAATAGGAAGAAAAGATAAGAAAATGAAAGATAAATAGCGTATGGTCGGGGGGCATAAACTCATCTACGACCTCTCTCATTGTCTCCAGGAACCAGTAGGAAAAGCAACAACATTAATAGAATTACAGTTTAGAAAAACAATCCCTGGAATACATTAAGGCAATGAACACAGGGAAAGCAAATGTGTTTACAGTATGTTTTTGTATGTGCAGGTCTGTGGTGTTAATATGTATTTAACAGTTTCCAGTGTCAGCATTAAAATAACATCCCAGACATAAATCCAGTGTCCGACATCGATTCGCTGCCAGGCAGGAAAGTGAGAATGTGCAAACCCCAAAGACGCGCTCTCCTGCGAGGGCTGTTAAAGCGTCATACTTGAGGGACGCAGCAAGTAAATCTGGGACTCGGTCTCCTATCTCAGCGACGATCACTGCAGATTTTTCACCCTCGCAGTAATGCAGTGTCATAGATTAGGTTTCACGGCCCATTAGTGGAGACCCTCATCTCTCCCAATTACCATAAATCCTTCTAGTGCTCCTGAAGGCAGCACAGGCGATTTATATCTACCATGTAGTCCTCTACATTACATTGTGACACTACCAGTATTGAATAAACCCTGTGTAACAGTGACAGATTCCTTCCTGCCTTTGGCTTGATACTGTGGCTCACTGCTGCTGGAGCAAGTGACAAATTCAGACTGTGGATGTGAGTGGGAGAATATAGTTAATAGATGTGAGTATCTCAGTGGCCTGAGGGAAGGTCTACACTTCTATCAGTTCAGTGGAAGACCTTCAGCTGTTCAGCCTTTTTTTGGCCATATTCTCACACTGGTGGAAGATTTGTGTCGATTCATAATGCCACTATTTTTACAGCAAAATTCTCCATCCCTTTATGCTGTAATCTGCTTACAAGTGTATTCTCCTCAATTGCAAAAGCGTGCAGTTGTATTGCATAATACAGCTCACATTTATAATAGCTCACCAAACAGAAATGTGTTTTTGTGTGTGTGTGTGTGTGTGTTGGTTTCTTCAGAGGGATCACCCAAAAAAAAAAGCACATTTGCTGCATATTATTAGCATAGTGCAGCGCAGGGCCGTAACTAACTTACAGGGGATTTCCATTTTATTCTGTTTAACTACATTTCAGATATTGTGCTTTTTATTCCACTACATTAATTTTACAGCTAGTTACGACAGTGAATAAAGAGCTATATATAGAAATAATGAAATACTGATTAAATGATTAGTCGATCGGCAGGAAATTAATTGCTCTGGTAATTGATTAATCTTTTAGGTGATTCTTTTTTCCAGCTCCTCAGTTGTGAGCACATTATAAACTAAATATATTTTGGCTTTGAATTGGACAAAACAAATAATCTGAAGATGTCCGCTTGTTCTACACTCTGTTACTTTGAATATTTTAAGTACATTTGCTGATAATACTCTTGTATTTCTCCTAGTTGTGGAGTATTTTAGGGTGAGGTAGTGCTACTTGTACTTCAGTAAAGGATCTGAGGGTTTTAGTGTGAAGGTTTGTGGCGTAGCTGTAACTGTGGTTAGGGTGTTGCAGTAGCTCTCATGTTTTATCAGGGTTTTGTAGCTTTCAAAAGGAAATGTCATTTAATGTGTTACAAGAAAATCAAACTGGTGTGTGTGTTTGTGACGTATGTGTGAATCAGGGATGTTATCAGAGTGTGTGTGTGTGTATAGCCATGGTGGGGGTGTCATTGCTGTTTACTGGTTTCCTGCAGCGTGGTGCCTACGGAACGAGGGGGTGAGCTCTGTCCTTTTAGGGGCATCCAACACCGACCAGCTGATGGAGAACATAGGAGCGATACAGGTGAGTGTGTGTGTGTGTGTACACGTGTCTGTTGTTCTGCAGAGCAAATCAGTGGCTTAATTTGTGAAAATTTGACACGACCTGTTTCATCAGGCCCGTCTTCGTGCCTTATAGTCCGTAACAGCAGCCTCCTCTCCTGGGTGCAGCTCGGCCTCTTGGGCAGTTTGCTGCTGCACGCTCGGGTGCTTTACTGTACCGAGTTAATAAGGTCAGCGGAGTATCAGTTGCCAGGGGGATTGGAGGCAAGCTTACGGCCTCTTCTTCCTCTCCTGATAAGATGCACTCTTTTAATGGGGTTTTCAGACCGGTGGGGGTTTTTACGTCCTCCCCTCCCATTATGTCTGGCCTGCAGTAAAGAGCATCGCTGCACTCTGCTTTCTGATGCTTTGTGTATGTCTCTGTGAGTGTGTGTGTGCGTGTGTGTGTGTTGACACATTAGTATACTAGATGTGTGCACGCTATATGTTTCCTCTCCCATGGCGCATTTGATATTTCAGTTTTGAAATGTTATGCTCACATTTCCCCAGGGCTCTGCAGTTTTCCTATTACTGGGAATTTTACATCACAGACCCTGAAATAGAAACAGTCCCCGATCTGGAAAGAAAGTCCACATTAATGTTACTTTTTTTTCAGTTTATTACAGTATTTGTTTCATGTTTACACTGTTGGAGAATTAGAGAACAAATTATCTTTTATATTTTCAGCATGGGAATAGTTTGCATTTAATTACATCATCGTTTAAAACAATTTCCAGATTCCTATAAAGGAAAAGTTACAATTTTCAATGAACATTTTAATTTACGTGTTTGCTTTGAGATTTCTTTTCTAGCAGTTAATATATCTACATATATACAAACCTCTTGCCCAAAAACGAAATATTCATAATCATTATGAATTTTGAAATTCATACTCAGGATTTTAATATGACCCACAACTATTGCTTTTATACAGTCCTGAACATTTTGACTTCAGCTGCAGATCAGGTAGATTTTTTAATCTTTTAGGTGGTTGTTGTATTTGAGGTACAGAGGCCATAATGTTAGTGACAAGAACAAAACAAAGTCAGCCTTTCTCTACAAGCTCTGGAAATGCAGACGGTTTGTATCGTTGTTCGTGTGTGTAATGACAATCTCATCAGAGGTTACGTGACTCGTGGCTATGTTCATGCATCTAACTTTTAGTACTTGATAAAAAGCTTCTTGTGATTCTCTGTGAAATTCAGGGCCACCTTTAGTGTCACGCTACCTAGAGGCAGAAATGTGAAACTGCAGACAACAGTTAAACCATGACCAAAACAAAGACGTGAAATCTGAAAGAGAAGAACGTGTTCATCGTTTGTGTCTCTCTTCTGTCACAGGTTCTTCCAAAGTTGTCATCCTCCATCACACATGAGGTGGACAGCATCCTGGGGAACAAGCCGTACAGTAAAAAGGACTACCGCTCCTAACGCGCAGCACGGCCCCGCCCGGCAGGGCTGCACCCGGGCTGCAGCCGCAGCGCCCCACCTTTGCCTGATCCTCTGTTTGCTTGAGCTTTTACTGAGTGAGACCCTGGCGCATGAGTCTGGCCACACCAAGGCCACCCAGGGCACCTCATTTAGAGTTACAGGGATAAGATAAGAAAAGGGGGAAAAAAATACAGTCACCTCCACAGGAAAGGAAGGGATTGACAAAGAAAGACAAAAGTGGAAGAAGGATATGCGCTCATACTTAAATCAGTTATACATTCAATTCAGCTGAACGTATTTTAAAACCGTAGAGAAAAATACCTTTTTAAAAAAATAAGCACACGCTTGCTTGGCAGCCAGAATTCTTTTTATTTTATTTTTTATTTTTGTTGCTTTTTTTCTAAAACTGAATGCAACTAAAAGGAAGATGAAGTTCATACTGTATGAGTTAAACGAGAACTACTCTGTTGCACATGTACCATAGCCATGCATTTGTTCCTGACGTTCTGTTTACAAACAGCTGTGTACTGTACGAGTCCGTTAAGGTTTCTCTGAAAGAAAAACTGTTTGTTTGTGTTGTTGACATTATCAGTGTACAGGCCTCGTCGTGGGCTTTAACAATCAGCACTTTAGTCTTGTCAGTACAGGTGTTGGAGGGTAGTTTTAAGGAGGGGAGAGGATGGGTATTACAATAGTTTTATCTCACAGCTATTGCACTATTAGAATCGTGTCGCCTCCTGATAATTCCCCCTCCTCATCCTCCCTCTGTGTCTTCACTGGCAGTGCGTTTGTCCAACCTGATGCTCAGACACTCCTGCTGTCTAAAGCGTGGCAGTGATGTCCTGCGTTCGATGGGGCTGAGAGGACGAGGGCTAACGACTGTCCTCTTGCCTGAGATGCTCCTCCTCGTCCTGACCGGTGAACTGTCCACGATGACGAGTCAGGAGCGCGGGCTGATGTGTCCGGGCAACTGCCACTGAAGAGATTAGCTATTTATTCACCCCTAACAGTAGGAACTGCAGTCGTGTTAAATCAAATGCAGCGTCCTGCTTCACTGTGTTACCCAGCCTCTGTTCTGTTGTTCAGGCTGAGGGCTTCCTGTACAGGAAGTGGTCATATCAGTGCTGGCTCCACATCTCATGGAAACTTCTCCTTGATCAAATTCTGTTCAAGTATTTTTGCCTTATTTACAGTTGCATCAGACTGTGCTGCGGGCTTTGGCGTAGACGAGCGGCTCGACAGCTGTCCCTTTGGCCGACTGGTCTCCTGTCCCCAGTAAAATGCGGGAACACTGACTGGTGGGAAGAGGCGGTGTTTCCAGTTAATCAGTGAGTGGCAGCAGCTCAGGGAACGGAGCAGGTGGTTTTAGTCGTGTGTTGGCGTGCACATGGTCAGGTGGTTGTATTTACTCGTCTGTCTTTCTTTCATGTGTGGACACTGGGGAGGACCAGTGACATTTTAGTGTGGCTTGAGCCAAAGATCTCCTTCTTCTTCTTCTATTTGACGACACCTGAGTGTTTCACTCTCACTTCCCGCAAGATTATAGAGCTCATCTTGACGCATGTGCTGTCCAGCTTGTTATCTATCTATGGTATGGAGTTTACTCCATATATATCTTTACTTGACCATGCTATACTAGTTAACAAATGTCCTTCATATACAGAATGCATAGTACAGATAAATGCTTTAGGATCGTAAGGTTCGTTTCAGGCAACGTCCGACCTGAGACGTGTCAGAAGTATTACTGCAGAATTCGATGCCACCCTATATCATTCTTTCTCCTTTGGGTGCTCTCTTACTGTGATTAAAGCACAAGTGGATAGCATGTGTTACATCCTCAAAGCATGGACTGTCTTCACCCAGCCTACAGTACCCACCGGGACAAGCAAGGTGATGCTACTCCCCTTACTAACACGTGTAGATAACAAATCTTTACTAACAGCTGAAACTATTGATTCTTAGCAGAAAAGAAACACAAGTACAGATTAAGAAAACTGTCATAGTCGTGCGGATGATGATACGAATGAGATGTATGTGCTTCTCAGTTAAAATGGAGGGGATAATGGAAGCGGGCGTCACTGTGGGATTTGTGTGGATGAGGTTTACAGTCTGCTCCTCTGATTTTAACACAGTGATTTAATGTCTCTGCTGTTGATCCTGTTTGTTTGTGTGTGTGGTGGTGGTGGGAGGTGGGACAGCTAAACTAATCCATTGCTTTAGCCTGCTGTATTAGTTGATCCCTGTATATGTTTGATTTGCTGTGTCTTGTGTGTCTCAGTGAATTTAACTGGCACAAGCCGATGCTGTTTTCTCAGAAGAAGAAAAAAAAATAAGCAAAGAATATTTAGTTCATTAGTCTGTGGAGTTCCTGTGTCTTAATATTTTCATCTGCAGGGAGTGGAGAGGAAATCTGAGACTGAAAGGCAAAGTTTGACATTTTGAGAAAACACGCTTATTTTGTTTTCTTTGTTTTCTGGGTCAGATGAGAGTCTGCTAGATGTGAAGCTGCAGCCAGCAGCTGGCTAATTTAGCTTAGCATAAAGACTGGAGAAGGAGAAACAGCTAGGTGTGAGCAGCTGCTCAGTGTCACCTTGTACTTAGCTTCTAGCTAAGTGTACTAGCTACCATCAACAAGCTAATCTACTAGCATGCTAGCTGTTTAGCAGGTGAGTGATACCACATAATTTGGTTAAAATTAAATCTGTTTCACTATTTTCTGTCAATGATGTAATTGTGAATGAATGTGAATTAATTATTGAGATTCAGAGGTGTTGTAGGCAGATTTTTGTTCCTTTGTTCAAAGCCAGACGAGCGGTTTCCCTGTTTTCTAGTCTCTGTGCTCAGTCAGCTGCTGGCTGCTCAAACAGAAGAACAGAGCAGCATCCATCTTCTCATTTCACTCTTAAAACAGCGAATAAGCCTAATTCCCAAAATGTCAAACTTCTCCTTTAAATGATATCGCTGTGTATTTTGTTCGACCATCAGTGTTATTTCACAGCGTGCTGTTTACAGGTTAACACACAATGAAGAAATAACTGTAATGTTTAAAGGCTGGGGTGTAATTCATGCTTTAAGTGGTCCTAGTTTCATCAGATTTGCTGTTCTAACAGTTTAATGACTAGTTCAGAAATGAAACCAGACCCACATATGGATAGAGCTTATTTTACAGAAGGTTCTAGGTTATACAGAGAATATATTTTTATGTTTTAGCCTTTAATGCAGTAGAGAGAATTAAAAGAACTGTTTTTATTTTTTTCATCATGCTGCATTTTTCCTATCTGTATTGTATCGATTTTAAGACTGACAAAAAGAAGCAATTTCTTTGTGTTGTGTATGCATTGTGAGGAATGCTCTGAAGTGAATGAAAACGGTGGACTGAATTCACTCTGAAGACGACATAAGTGAGCGCCTGGTATCTCCTGTACATAGTTTGACCGTTGTATATATTTCTGGTTGTGATCACCTCTGCCTTTTCTCTTTTCTTTTCTTTTTTTTTTTATTTTCTTTTGCAGGCGTTGCTATCTGCACTGTGCTTGAATCTGAAATTTAGACAGGATGTACAGCTTCGATCTCCAATGAAAACGAAATAACGATAAAATAAGAATGGTTAACGAACCTTTTCGTCTCTGTCTTTTATTGGCATTCATGTGTAAAACCTGGACTGTAAATTTGGCAGAGCTGCAAAGTCTCTTTTATCCAGCAGAAAACAGAAGATGCATTTTTAAATTGGCCGTATATTCAACTGTTAAATATAAATATGAAGCAATTTATACACAAAATCAAGTCAAAAGAAAATATGTAGTCACCACTGACCGCTAGCTGTGTAATTTTAAGTGATTTATATTGAAATCCCAGCTTTTCATTAAGGCAGTAAGTCAACAGGAATGTGCTTTACTGTGATGACTATTATCAAACATCTAAAGCACAGTAAAGCACCATAGCACCATTGGACTGAGGGTAGTACTTCATTTTGTATAGACTGAAAAACAACTTCATAGTACTAGCAAGTAATGGAATATGGTTGCATCGTATCCATCAATAATCAATCAGTATATAAATATATACAGTACCCGCAAAAGGTGTTTTGAGGAAAAAACATTAAACACAACCACTGCACTCTGAAGTCATTCTGATCCTGATGATTAAAGGTGTTTTTTTTTTTTCTTTTAAGGTGACGTTCCACTTTGAGCGCAAAGAACTCACAATGTACCAGAGTCAGAGTTCAAAGGTCGCTTTGGCACGCCAAAAAAAAAAAAAAAAGTCCAGCTGAGGTCCAAACACGGAACTGCAGTTCTCATCAGAGAGTCTCTTTCCATGAAGATCCTCCAGCTGCTACAACTTCCTGTCACAAGTTTTCACTCACTTTCAGTCACCTCAGTAAAATCCTGCTGCTCTGTCCCAGTTGTAGTTGGAGTCCTCCAGCCAGGGTTAGGGTTAGGGTTAGGGTTAGAGGATGGAGCTGCTATAAGGAGTTGCTGTGCTGTGAGTCTCCTCTGCTGTTCCCAGAGGTGAGGCGTGGAGGTCCACCTGAGGAAACACACACACAGGAAAGTCCAGCTCGGCAAACACAACATTTCATATCCGATCAGAGCAAAGACGACACCGAGGAGAAGGTGCAGCCTCTGCACTTCTGCAACCAAACACACACACAGTCACTGAACGCTGTCAGCACTTCAACTAGTTATTTTCTCTTGTTTCACAGAGTCAGCGAAAATGTCGCTTCTGCTCCGACTCGACAGTCAGCAAAGCCTGTCACCTGCCGTCCGTGTGGGTGTAACAGTGGAGACAGCGGGGGGATGCCTGTGTGGTTGGTCATTACTGTACCTTCCTGACAGGAGAGTCCGATCCAGCTGTGCATGCAGCTGCAGCGGCCGTTGCGTCGGTCGCACTGCGCTCCGTTGGCGCACTCGCAGGTCTGAGCGCAGTCCGGCCCGAACCTGTTCGCCCTGCAGTCTGACACAAAACCACAAGAGACGAGTTGAATTAAACTACACCTGCTGCACACCAGTACACCAAGATTTACACAAACAGTTTAGTTTAGACTAAACTGCCTTCACCGGTGTCACGGCTGACGGCTGACGGCTAACGATAAAACACAACGAGTGCTGGTCGTCTGCTGCTGGCAAGAGTATCGATATTTGTCTGTTACAGACAATAACTGGTGAGTATCTGCTTGTATCAGTCATGATTAAACTACCAGCAGCTGCTACTGTTTATAAAATAGTGAAATTGGCAACAATCACAACAAAACGCTGCCTGCGCGTTAATGTTTCCACGACATGAACTGTTGGCAGTTTATAAATCACACTTTGCTCAAACTAATGAATCTAACACACAGAGATGCTTCTGTTATTTAACCTTCTCTAATTCTCCATCACTCTTTGTCTTGACTGACCAGAAACCTGAAACGGCCTCTCGACGCCGCTCTGATGAGGAAAGTCAGCCGTCTCTGGTCTGGACTTCATGCTGTGTGTGCGCTAAAAGTTAGAAGGAGGTCTGAGGATTACCGATGTCACATCTGGGTCCAGTCTTCCCCGAGGAGCAGAGGCATCTTCCCGTCACAGGGTCGCACAGAGCGTCGTCCGCACAGTCACACGCTTTGGCGCAGCCCGGACCAAAGGTTCCCTGTTCGCACACTGAGCAGGACATTCAGTCAAAGGAGGAATCAGACACAAACTCTCAGTCATCCTGTTGTCAGTCTGGACTTATCAGCAGTGATTTGACTGACCTCTGTGGCAGCGGGTTCCGTAGTATCCCGGAGGACAGATGCAGTGGCCCGACACAGGGTGGCAGGACGCTCCGTTCATACAGTCACACTGCAGCTGGCACAGCGGGCCGTGGAGACCAGGAGGACAGGCTGAGGACGAGGGAGTCAGGGAACAAGATGTTTACAATGTTCTCACTGGATTTTCACTTTGACTCCTCAAAAGTACACACTTTAGTTCAAAGATACATTTCTGCTTCTTTATTTAGACCAAGTCTGTGTATGTCTGCATGTGCTAACGTAAGAAATCTGGGGATAAAAACATGAATATATTTCTGAAAAGAAGGTAATGATAGTAAACTCTGTTGGCAGATCATTAGTCTGGCTTTGTTGTATCACCATGATGTTAATTCATTCATTTTTTAAGGATAAAGCTGAAGGTATTTATATTTTCCTTATTGTTAAATCTCGTAAAAGACCTGTGGCAGTCAACTAAAAGCTAATTTAAACCTGCCAGATTCAAGTTGAACTCTTCAATCCTATATAGATCATTTCTGGGCTGTAATTTAGAGCAAATTTGAATAATAAAAGTTGTTAAATGTTAAAAGGGATAGTTCCATTATTTTTGACTCCGGATCACGTTTTTGTGTTAAGTAATTATTAACAAACGTCTGTGCACACGTCCACAACAAAGCTGTTCACCAAAGTGGTTTGTTTTGTCACTGACAGGCTCAGGTTGTTATAATAATTATCTTATAACATTATGGATAGGATTCCTACAGACATAGACTTTTTTATCTCAACCAAACTGCATTGACAAAAACGGACATTTAAGCAGAACACAGGAGCTGCAGATTTGGTGCTTCAGTAGGAATTTTGCAGCAGCCATGTGAATGATATCAGCATGTGATGAATATTTACAGCAGCAGGACGCTGTATGAGGGAACAACTCAGTATAAACTACAGGGTCTGTGTTCGTCATACTGAAGGAACATGTCAGTGCAACAGAGAAACTAGTTTTTAATGTTTACTGTTTTTAATAAAATATAAGCTATTGTCATGGGTTCAATTCAGTGTTGGTTTTTGTCTTCAGAGTATTTCAACTCTCACCATGTTCACACAGATGTCCATAATAGCCCGGACCACACTGACACGTCCCCATCGCTCTGTCACAAGTGCTGTTATTTTGACAGTTACATCTCAGCTGGCAGTTGGCACCAAATCTTCCCGAAGGACATTCTGGGAGACAGACGAACAAAACAGGAAAAATCTCAAACTCGTGACTCAGAACTTGTCTCTGTGTTTATGTTTAGCACACTGCAGCAGATCATATATGAAGACAACAATGCAATAGACTGTAATGAGGAAATAAGAGTGTGAATGGCAAGTTTAATTACATTTTTTGACCATTTTTGACCCCTATACTATACTATGACATTTTTTTGGTGATTTTTGATGCCCTTACTATACTATGACATTTTTTGACCATTTTTGACCCCATACTATACTATGACATTTTTTGGTGATTTTTGATGCCATACTATACTATGACATTTTTTGACCATTTTTGACCCCATACTATACTATGACATTTTTTGACCATTTTTGATGCCATACTATACTATGACATTTTTTGGTGATTTTTGATGCCATACTATACTATGACATTTTTTGGTGGTTTTTGATGCCATACTATACTATGACATTTTTTGACCATTTTTGACCCCATACTATACTATGACATTTTTTGACCATTTTTGACCCATACTATACTATGACATTTTTTGGTGATTTTTGATGCCTTACTATACTATGACATTTTTTGACCATTTTTGATGCCATACTATACTATGACATTTTTTGACCATTTTTGATGCCATACTATACTATGACATTTTTTGACCATTTTTGATGCCATACTATACTATGACATTTTTTGGTGGTTTTTGATGCCATACTATACTATGACATTTTTTGGTGATTTTTTGATGCCATACTATACTATGACATTTTTTTGACCATTTTTGATGCCATACTATACTATGACATTTTTTGGTGGTTTTTGATGCCATACTATACTATGACATTTTTTGACCATTTTTGATGCCTTACTATACTATGACATTTTTTGGTGATTTTTGATGCCTTACTATACTATGACATTTTTTGACCATTTTTGATGCCATACTATACTATGACATTTTTTGACCATTTTTGATGCCATACTATACTATGACATTTTTTGGTGATTTTTGATGCCATACTATACTATGACATTTTTGGACCATTTTTGATGCCCATACTATACTATGACATTTTTTGAGTGATTTTTGATGCCATACTATACTATGACATTTTTTGACCATTTTTGATGCCCATACTATACTATGACATTTTTTGGTGATTTTTGATGCCATTACTATACTATGACATTTTTTGACCATTTTTGATGCCATACTATACTATGACATTTTTTGACCATTTTTGATGCCATACTATACTATGACATTTTTTGACCATTTTTGATGCCATACTATACTATGACATTTTTTGTGATTTTTGATGCCATACTATACTATGACATTTTTTGACCATTTTTGATGCCATACTATACTATGACATTTTTGTGACCATTTTTGATGCCATACTATACTATGACATTTTTTGGATGCCATACTATACTATGACATTTTTTGCATTTTTGATGCCATACTATACTATGACATTTTTTGGTGATTTTTGATGCCTTACTATACTATGACATTTTTTGGTGATTTTTGATGCCTATACTATACTATGACATTTTTGTGACCATTTTTGATGCCATACTATACTATACTATGACATTTTTGATACTATACATGAATTTTTGGTGATTTTTGATGCCATACTATACTA